>NC_141772.1:15505000-16143500 GCF_051362555.1 Lingula anatina | reverse complement strand
GAATTTAACGTCTTTGTTTATCACCGATGCTACATTCGATGTAAACTTGCTCCTTTTTGCGATGAGAACCAAATTATACCAAAATAAAACAGAGACTTGTGCTTTCTTTCAACGTTGTCCAATATCAGTGGAAGATAGTTCCAATCAATTTAGTACAATGTGCTTTGTCAAAGTAGGCCCCTTGCCTCATCTTCATCCCACTTAGTAGCTGCTGTCTTGGGCAATTAGGGTACGTACTCAGTTCCAATATTGGGTTTTATATGTCAAGTTTTTAAAATTATTTTAGTTCTTTCAGTGACGGGAAAATTGTGCCTTTGATTTAAAATTGCTTTTGATTGTAACACTACATGTACATGTATATTGAACAGCTTGCTTAAAACTATAAATGTTTTATCAGTCCACGCGCTAAAGTTAAGAGTAAGAAAACCATAGACTTCAGTAAATCTTACAGATGTTAAGCTCACCTTCACTGGAATAATACACGGTTCAAAATTAATGATTTGTCCCCTCTGCGATCCTATTCTTTTTCGGCGATAAAGGATCTCTTCCGAGGAGGTACCACTTTCATTCAATCGACCCTCAGAACAGCTGCAAGATTTTGAAAAGGCGATGCTGCAGGCAAAAGTGGTTTTTGTATCGGCGAATTCGGGTGCACGTGTAAAAGTTATCTGTCTGTTGTTGACTGATGGTGGCTCCAAAGTTGACTGTAACTATTGACTTATGTGCAGAAAGCAAAATCTCAGTTGGGGACCACAGTCCAAAGATTAGCTGTCCGATCGTGCCGACCATGTGTTTGTGACTACCAGAACAGGGCTAATCTGTTTTGTTTGAGTGAACCGTACAGAGGTAAGTATACACGGTATGCATAAATCTGTTTGGATAGATGTTGGTCGACTCGGGTCTGCCTAAACAATTTCGGATTTCTCTAATATATATGTTGCTTTTCAAATAGGAAATATCCAATGTAGATCCAAGTGTCACATAGCATTCATTAATAAAATCAGCAGTGATCAGTCCAGCTCAGGCTGTATCACATACTCTAGATTATTTAATTCCCAGGCCTACCCAACTACCAAACTCGGCACCTACGGATCCAGAATAAACCGGTATAACAGACCACACTACCCGTTTTCAAGGTGTGTGTCAGATCGCATTACAGAGTATCAGCCACCACACCGATTTTGCCTGGTGCGCGATGTGATCCTAGTAATAGATAGACCCCGAGTCAGCGAGGGTTATGTGGCATACACGAGTGCGAAGCACGTGTGGATGTCACATAACCCTCGCTGACGAGGGATCGATCTTATTTAGATCATTGGCGGGTTATAACGCATTCATGCGAGACGTGCGGTTATGCGAGTTACACCACGTCTGAATCTTTTGTTCTTCACTTCCACCGTGGTCTAAAGCGGGGTTGGAAAGTAGTGCATATCATCTAGATTCATGCGCTGCTGCGCAATTTTTAACATAAAATTTAGGTTCGAACATAGCCAATGATGTTTTGTAAATAAGAACATGCAAACTTATATATTCATTTAGAAAAGTAGACCTAATTTTGATAGCGGAAGCATATTCTGTCGGGGGTTAAATATTTTCTGGACGAGATTCAGTGAGTCGTCTGTCGCCATGTTGTCACTCGGAACTACTCCGATGTCTCCGCACTCGACAATAGTATGGAGCTTGCGGAATGAGCCGAGGATTGCCGATTTTCATGCTGTATTCATACGACTCCTACTTGACGAAAACGAGGCGCGATACCCGGATGACAGGTAGGCTTACAAAATTTGTGATGGGGTATGATACTCTGTAATGCGATCTGACACACACCTTGAAAACGGGTAGGGTGGTCTGATATACTGGTTTATTCTGGATCCGTAGGTGCCGAGTCTGGTAGTTGGGTAGGCCTGATTCCGAGAGGCCGAAGAGAGGTGGCATTTACTAGAACACATTCAGTTCAGCTTTATGACAATACAGCTGCTAAAGCAAGCACATAGTAAGTATTAATACTGGCTGGCTAAAGCAGGTTGCTAACCACTGAATTATTAGTGACTTCACTAACATAGACTGTAGTCAAAGTAGATGAATTAGTGTCTTCTAAGGAGGACTATGTGATATGGCGCATAGCTAATAGATCATCACATACAGGAAAATACGTTTGTAAAACACCTTAAGCGGTATAAAGCTGGTAGAGATCTCTTGAAAGGTTGAGAGAGAGAGAGAGAGAGCACTTTGCATGGCGTGTTTTGAGTATCCGACCTAGTTATGTAAAATTTGCCAATGATTATCTCCAAAGCAGTATGTCCTATGCAAAATTTGTATTTTTGACAATTCTGTGCCCCTTAGATTCAAGCATAAGAAATTTATTATATTAAGTTTTCCGTAGTTGTTTGCAAGATATAGTTAGAATCTAATGCAAATGTTCTAACCCATGAATTTTATGCCTAAAATAGCTTTATGAAAGATGGTTTAAGTATAATTTTAATTTAAATATGCCTGTCACTTGGATTTCAGTCCGGCTTAAGCTGATTTCAAATTCACTTAGGCACATATCAGTCTGGTTTGGACAAGATTGTGATTTAATTTCATCTTTAGGCATAAGTTACAATAGACCTTTTTCATCTTTTCCGGAAATGGAAATTACATTGTGGGTAGGGGAGCCCTGCTATGTCGAAACACTTACAGCGGTGCTAAAAACCATGGCTGGGTGTACGTGCTTTTTGTCCCGCTGCTACAATAACAGTAAGCGAGATCGACACATGAGGTTTAATAAATTCCAAACAAACCCGTTAGAATGAAAAAAAAAAAGGTAGAAAGAAAGGAAAATATAGCAGGTTTGGATCAAAAGCAGGGCACCGCGTTTGCGCTGAGCATTTCGAAGGCGGGAAGAAAAACTATAACAGGCCCGTAGCCAGCAATTTCAAAAGGGGGGTTCTTTTTCTGAAAAAGTGGACCTTTTCCATAAAAACTTTATGTACCTAGAGCAAATTTTACCCAGAGTGGACGTTTTTCCAGCAAAAGGGGTGGTTCTTTCGAACCTCCCGAGCCCCCTGGCTACGGGCCTGTATAATATTAGGAGATCAACGGTGCTCTGCCCTGGCCTGCAAACTCCCCAGATATGAACCCAATTGAAAATATGTGGGCGGAAGTAACTCACAGAATTAATAGCTATGGTCATCGGCCCGCAAATAGTGATGAAATACGACAGGTAAATATCAATGCGTGGAATGATATCCCCATCCAAACAAAAATCTTGTCACAGGATAAGCCATGTAGGATGAGGGCGCTGCAAGCGGCCGTTGGAATTAAGTCATACCCGCTATTGATGACTTTTCATGATTTACTGTAATGAGTTCTTTGACTGTGTAACATATCACTGTTCGAAGGCTATCATTTTCTTTAATACCTTAGCTTAAAATTAATACTGACATCAAACTGTTGAAATGGCTTTCTGGGGGTGTTCTTTTCTTTTGAATGACATCTTATGTCATATTTGATATTATTGACTAAAATATTTCACAATAGAAAACTGGATATCACTCATCACTCAATGACATACTTTTTTGATGAATCAAGCCAAAAAAAAAATTTTAATAAGTAGTAACCATATATATACATGTATAATACTCACTGTAATCATAACTGTATAATACTCACGGTAATCATAACTGTATCCATAGACAAATCCAGACTGACGAAGCCATTCATGTGCAGGTAGGCCAAGGCGTCCGCCAGTTGGATTAGACAATCTACCGGTTCCTTGAGTAAATAATGGACCAGCTGACTCCGGAGGACTTTAGTTGCGCCCTTGTCACTGCTGAGGACCCTCAAACTGGTCAGACGCGGGGTCATGATAAGAGCTGGCAGTTCGTTTGTTGAATCCAAATAAGTACCCAGTATGGTGGGAATGAATCTCCTCTTTTGTTGCTTCATTTTTCTGGAAAAGAATAATTTGTCCTTGTGTTATGTCCTATTCAATGTATGGTGCCAGCCTCTAGGTTTAAGAAAGGAAAAACTGCATTGAAATTAGCATAGGAAATGTTTAAGGCAAACAAGTGGCAACTTCTTATTTCTACACACCTCATTTCAATGATTTCCTCACGAACTTGCTTCTCACATGTAGCCCATTTATATCGTTTTAAAGATATCTTGAGGGATTGACCCTTTGGAGATTTTAAGATGGCAGGGAAAACTTCAGTCCAGTTCCCTTTATATGACGTTTGCCCTTGCACATATTTGATGTCTGCTTCCACATCTGTCTCGTTATAATCATACGAGAAAAGATGTGTAATAGCAAAATCTTCCAGCGCACGGTTAACTCTGGTAAACTTCTTGACGACAGGATCATAGGTGGCGATCAGCTGCTCCTTAGACCGTTGGTCTTCTTTAATGGTCTGCATGTAGTCTCGTGTTGATGATATAAGCTGTGGAATGGACTCGCGCATCATCTGTAGATGGTTCCTGGCCTCTTGGAGTTGAGCATCGACATAGGCCTTTGTAACATCAGGCTTAGCCATTATTTTCAAAGCCTCGGATGATCTGTCTCGAAGAAATTCACATTTCTTCTGGTCATATCACTTTAAGATTTGTTTCTCTTTCCTCTTCCTTACATGTTTTTTTACGTCAACAAAAAGAAATGCCGGTGACGCGAGAAGCATACCCAACGCACCAATGGGTAAAATGATTGGTGAAAATAAACCGAGTGCAATTTTTTCACCTAGTTTTAAGTCTACAATCGACATTTTGTTCACCTCATTGTCCATTAAGTCTTGCAATTCCATATAGGCCGCCAAATCTTCACTTTTCCTGGAATCTGTTTCCGAGGACCTCTCCAGCATGTTTTCAATCATACGCAGCTCAGATTCAATTAACTGGAATTTTTCAGTGAATTTCTTAAACAAGTCCTTTTTCAGGGTTTCAAAATGTTTTTGCTCCGTTTCCCAAGAGCTGATGGCATCAATGATTCTTTTACAAATTGCATCTTCTATTCTACCTTCTAAATAGTTCCAACCAATCCCATAAGGAGCTTCGGCATTGGTCCAAGAGGTAACTCGAGCACAGACAGGATCGCTGCTAAGATATTTAGATAAAGAATCAGTAATGGTTTCACATTCTTTATAAAGGTGGCCCTCTAGTTTTTTCAAAATATCTTCCGACTTTTTCTCAAGTCTGTCCAACCGTTCCTTTTGCGAGTTGTGCTGAGCCTCAAGTTCATCCCTAGTCAAATTGGCAGAATGAAGATACTGCTGGGCATAATCTATGGTGCGCTCTACCATATGTTTGCCCCATCTAAAATAAACATAGTATAAATAACCTGTATTATGGAAAATATTTTAAACAGTCTCATGGAACTGGCCTAGAATCATATAAATGTAAACGCAGATTACATACAGATATGGTTTAATAACACAATGTTAAATTGGGAGTCGCATTATTATTCAGGATCACGGAATGAGTTCGTTGAATTTTACTTAAATAAATAAATAAATAAATAAATAATGTAAACTTAAACACACCGTTGCACATGCTCTGTCCTTCTTTGCAAACTCACTGGAATCAGGGCCTTGATGCCTCTGACCAGCTGCCTGTAGTCGTGAGTCACGTACCCAGCCTGACTGTGCTGCCACGCCATTTTAGCAGAAAGGGTAAATATCTGCTTTGATGAATCCATGGGCCGTTTCCAGCCCTCACTCACTGCCAAACGTACATTCTCTAAAGCCTTTTCCCTTGCGTCCTCTGGCACCAGATCCCAGCGGTTGCAGACAAAAATGGCACAGCCAGGGTCAAATATTGGCTCTCCAGCAGTATCTTTCATATCTTGAAGTTGCCGCAGCAATTTTTGGAGCTACAGAAAGAACATCAGATAAAGCAGATGCTATCATATGGTCTTTGTACACTTGAAATCGTTTCATTTATTCTCTCATCTTCAAACAAGAAAGAAAAGGCTATCACACATATAAGATTAAATGGGAAGTGTTGGAAGTAAGCTGAAAATAATTTCTGAAAACCAATATGATTTTAAAATTATTAAAATGTTTAAGTCAATTTAGCGAAGATATCATTCCTGACTGTTGGTGGCCTTTTTGGATTTTAAACAGTAAAACATGAAATCAGAAAAACTTCGAGTCACACGTGGGCTGGAATAGTGGTATGAGGCTAGTTTATGAGTATTTTATATACAGTTTGATCAAAAGCCTGATCAAGCCTGACTCATCTCAATCTGCCAGTCCTCTTTCCTTCTTATTGCACAGCCTAGAGCATCGCAAAAATGCTGTATGGGATTCGAACAAGGAGAAAAAGCAGGCTTGTCTATTTGCCCGAGAGGGGTCATGATGGTTCGACCTTCATTATGACTACCACCGTTGGCAAGTTCTAACCCAAAAAGTATTAAGCAAACCTACTAGTATCCCAAAATTGACATGGAACAAGGAGTCTTATATCAGTACTATGAAAAAACAACTACATTTTATCGGAAAACCAAACGTGCACCACGTGAAGGCAATGAAGTTGATGGGTCCATTATAATGTGGGTTCTTCTGTTAGGTGAAGAAAATTTTGTCTGAGTCCTCTGAGAAAAATCTGACAACTGGTCTTTGACTACCCATCTGGTAGAGCATACGATCCTTCCAGGTTGTAGTCTTAGGTGGGAAACCACTGCCGATGCCTGATCACACATATTCCTTTGACCTACCGCTGGATGATATTACGATTTATCTCAGGAAGCTACAGTATCTACTTTTCACACCTCAAGCCTTAAACAAATCAAGGACTATATCCAATGAAGATCTGTTAAAACAAAACAACCGGAGAAGCGTTAGTAAAGTCATCAGGAAAAGGAGATGGAAATGGATTGGCCAAGTTTCACCACAAAAGTAACCATGTACTAGACACCAGAGGGACACAGAAAAAGAGGCAGACCTAAGACCACGCGGAGGCTGAAACAACTGAGGGAAACTCGGGGAATCATTCAACACCTGGCTCGTGACAGAGCGCAGTGGGAGATCTTTGTCGGTGCCCTAGACGCCTGACTGCGTGAAAGTATATAGTAGTAGTACCTACAACAGCACTAGACAAAACTGACATGCGACTCCAACTTCGAGTCAAAAATGCACACGACCCATCAGTGTGATCAGATATGTTACATACTCAAAAGGTAATCAAATCTAATCAGCTCTTGTGTATTAAGAAGGTAATTATTACACTTATACCATTGTGGCGATAGTTAAGCTGTGTTCATGTTTCTGACAATAATTACGGTGAACTTTGAAATTAAATCATATCCTGTTCTCGAAATATTCCATTATTTTAACGAGGGAGTAAAAGGGTGAACATATTTATATGGTGATTGGCGGTCACTTAAAAGAAGTTCATGTTCACCCCGCAAGAATTCTTTGCAACTTTAAGTATGTTGATATGAATATTTTTAAGCAATACACACTCAAATGCTTTTAATGCAATTTTGTCTGGGGGAAACTGCACAAGTTTATTGCCAGCAATATTATTGGAGAATTGAGAAAAGCTTTGATTACAATATCAGTGCAGTTTACGTACCCTATCTTCTTGTACTCCGCCTGACTTATCAGTCATAATGACATAAATGAAGGCAAAGACGTCATTGTTGGCGATGAAGTGAAGAACCACGTCATCCATGACACCACTCTCACCAATACCAGGGCTGTCGATGATATACACACCACTCTAAGGGTATAATACGATTTTGTTTATGTATTTTGTAGATACTTAATATGAAGGCATCATACCTTTGACAGTAAGTTTAGCCATTTTCTGTAAAAGTACATGTATATACCAGTTCCCAATTTAGTTTCATGTCACAATTTTAGACGTACATAGAGATAGATCTTTAAGAAACAAAAATTATACATCATTTTCCATATGCCCTGTCTTTATGAAATACGTCATTACCTTTAACAGTTCAAATGGCAAATAAACATCAACAGTGCACTTTTCCTGTTCATCCTCCCTCGCTGCACCTTTAGGAAATAGAACAGGCTCCAAAGCCGAGCACAAATCATCAGGCTTCTTTATGGGGACTTCCGACGACTTTCTGCTGCCGTCAGGTTGGTGTGTCACTTTGAATACTCTAGGTTCTTCTCCATACTTTATTCTTGTGATCGCTGCTGTGCAGCTTAAATGGGCTTCCGGTAGGATCTTTTTGCCAAGGAGAAGGTTCAAAAGCGTGCTCTTCCCCGAAGAAGTTTCGCCTAGAATGTGAAAAGCCTTGTAAGTGAAAATAACATGATAAAAACCTTCATAACACATTGGTAACAATGCCTTGACGAAGCACTTTTTGCATTACATAATATATATATATACTATATATATGTATACTATATATATATATTATGTAATGCAAAAAGTGCTTCGTCAAGGCATTGTTACCAATGTGTTATGAAGGTTTTTATCATGTTATTTTCACTTACAAGGTGAAGATAACAAGTGAAAATAACATGATAAAAAGTGAAAATAACATGATAACAAGTGAAAATAACATGATAAAAACCTTCATAACACATTGGTAACAATGCCTTGACGAAGCACTTTTTGCATTACATAATATATATATATATATATATATATATATATATATATATATATATATATATATATATATATATAATAAGGCCAAAGTGATAAACAAACAATCAAATACATACAGTAGTAATAAAAATTAAGTTTCCGTTGTACGACGTTTTAAAAGCGTCAGAATGTTTTAATCCCTATCCTATGAATAGAAGGGGGCGGACAAACAATGGAGAGCCGTCTAATCCCTTCAAAATTCGAATGCCAAAACACAATAGTTTAGACGTAATAACACACAATACCTTAGGCGAGTGAACCCCATGACGCCTGTTTCTGTGGTCCAGCGCGAGCGCGACAATCCGCTGTGACCAGGTGTAATTAACAGCAGGATACATCAGCCAGAAGGTGCCTATTGTTTGTTGCGGCGATAGGATTATAGCTTTAAGATGCTAGAACCCATGCTAACGAGTGCCACTCCCGTGGCCACCTATCCTTTTGTTCACTAGCTTGGCACGCGCAGCAGATCATGTTTTAATTAAGTGTTGCAAGAAAACTGCTAGTTTAATTTAGTATCAGTTATTTTATTCAATATGAAGTGTTCTGTGGTCAAAATTGAATTTGATATACATGTATCAGCAACGTACATCAGCATGATCAACAAATCACCCCGTCTCAAAAAGTTTAAAGATGCTCCGTACACAAATTTCCATCATCGCTACCTGTGTAAAAATAGATAACTGTTTAGAAATAACAAAGAAAGAAACATTATTAAAACAATTTTTTCACATTACAAGCTGACGTGTTGCCTCAATTACTACATTAAGTTACATTTTATATAAAATAATAGAGCGAATCCGTAAAAGGATAATAATAGAAAGTCTTAATAAATAAATAAATAAATAAACAGGCCCGCAGCCAGGGGGAGTTCGGGAGGTTCGAAAGACCCCCCTTTTGCTGAAAAAAGGTCCACTCTGAAAAAAATTTGACATAATTAGATGGGGATTTTCCGGTAAAAGGTCCACTTTGTCAGAAAAGGACCCCCCCCCCCCCCCCCCTTTGAAATTGCTGGCTACGGGCTTGATAAATAAATAAATTATTTAAAGAATAAAGTAAATAATAAGATGACATTAAGAATCAAATAAAAAAGATAGATAGAAATTAGATGGTATAAATCATTAAATAAAAGATAAATTATTTTAAATAATTTCATAAATAAATTTTGATTTAATAATTAAATGAATAAATCGCTGTGAAGTCTACCCACTATCAGGGCCACAGATAGATTTTCACTAGTTGCCAGTATAGACAGATATGTATCTGTTTATTTGATGGGACTTTTTTGCACGCGCGTTAGGGGAACGAGCATATAAACTAATTTCTTTTAAGATTAAAGTGAGTGTCCTATCATTTGAAAGCCAACAAAATATTTCATCCACATTAGAGAAATTAGCCTCATAATTACATTTGTAAATGTATAACCGGGTGTATGTAACTCTTCGCTGTTCAGTAACAGTTATAAAGGAAAGTTAGATTTTGCTTGTATAAAACACACTTTTTATTCTGATAAAAAACGACTGCGCACGAAGCATAATGATATTAGGCTTTCGATGATGATTGTGCATGAAACATCAAGTCATTTTTCCTTTTCATAATAGTGCTGGGCACCCAGGTGTTGAATCTTTTACTCGACGTGCATCTCCTAATATTGTATAGGCATGATTTCAGGTTGTTCTCGAGCGATGACGATTGCGTTCAAAATGGGTTGTTTGCAGCATAAGTGATGTGAATAAACCTAGCTTACTAATTAACTATTACCAAAGTAAAGCAGGGCTTTAGGTTCATCAGCCTAAGATTTATTCAATATGGGCAGTTAACTTGGACCAGTCTTGTTTCATTAACTTTGCGAATGAAAGTCTCCGTCGTTAACGTAAATTTCCAATATGATTTTACATCACTTATCTGATTTAACAATCTTATTGTTTAGGCTTTGTTTAAGGTTGCATGAGAACAGATAATGATCGCGTTTAACAATAGATTGAGGGCTATAGTAAGTCCTTCCTCTTTGGGCGATGTCTAAGACTGTTAATTCAACGTACATAAACATGTAGTGTGACCACACTGTCAGCCATCCCCCTTGTTGCACGTTGCAAGCGATTTGTCTCATAACTATGACAAGGCGTTCTTTTTTCTCGTTGTTGTTTTAAAACGGACCACTTTGTTAAGGCTAATTGCTTAGCTCATTGCGCGTCATATGTACTTAGCTCTTTGCGCGTCATATGTAAACGCTAAGATATGAATGTTATACGGGGTAGTTGATTGTTTTGCCCGGGCGCTGCACTTATGCTTTCTTACTAGAGCGATCTAGAACAAGTCGCTAGTTTGCCCTGTTTGTAACTGTAGCAAATATGTTCGACATGCCGTTTCTGCACGACAGCCGGAGACACAGTAATTGTATAAGGCATGGTTTAAGCTTGTTCGAGAGATAATAACAGTCGCGTTTAACAAAAGATAGTAAGACCCCCTCCTCTTTAACTGATGTCTTACACTGTTAATATTGACCGCACTTTCATATATTATGTAATACACTGACAGACTTTCCCCTGTTGCACGTTGGCGTTGGATTGTACTTGTGCCTCTGTCAATGCACCTCATTTAGTTTAAATATTTTTACCGAATAAACCTTTGTGGTTTAGAGTTATAAGTTTAGTAGTAGGAATAGGATGGTTGGACAAAAAGCTTCTAGTCAACTGGCTTAGACCTAGGGTGTGATGCTGTTATCATCCGAGGAAACACCTACACTGAATCCTCTTCCTGAAATCCCCCTAGCTGAAACAAAAAATGCCCCTTGAACCGGTCCATTTTTACAGCGTCGAATCATTTTTGATATCATTGAGCGTCTTTAAACGAAAGCTTTTAAGTGACAAAAACAGAACCGTGTGGTGATTGTTTATTAAAGCGTAGGTTTATTCATCATGATCTATTTTGTAAACAATACATGCCTAAATTTTACTTGGATTGATCATCGTCACTGTTTGGCTACTCGCCTATAATGCGTGCTGAACGACAGACAACTTATAAATATTATCTGTGTTACTGTGTATTTGTCCAAGTTAAGATAAAACGGTGTCGGTGATTTAATCCATCGAACATATTTATATTTCTTCTTTTAAAACCAGTGTTAGGTTAACATCAAGTCAAATTAAGTAAAGCTAAGTAAAGCCTGTTTCTAGTTCATCCACGCTATAAATACATGAAGGATAACAAGTCTCTAGCCAATTAACTTTCACGATGCCCTGTGCTTTAGAGTCCCATGTTATACAAGCAAATGAGTATGGCCTGAGAGAAATATAAATATGAGGCCGTGTATGAAGATGTTTCAAATAATAAGAATCAAGAATTTAAACATGTTAGGTACATGCACATCATTTAATAAGTCATTTCACAAAAATGGCATCTAATTTTTCAGATAAACCTCCACTTTTATCGATCTCAGCGCCTTGTCTGATGTTTACATGTAGGCGGTATACTCCAATATTAATTGCGAACAATATCAACAGCGACTCGAGATCGTTGCCTGTCTTTCACACTTTTACACAAACCCATGAAGGGTTAATAAAAGGATTCGCGTTGCGACATCTATCTCTTTCTTTCGAACAAGCAAATTAAGGGCTGACCCGAAGTAAGCTGGCATAACTAATTTCTCTTTGACTGTACAAGGGTATATTGTAATTACTCCACTTGGTAGCCTCCATTGTCTTGTAACAGTGACAAAGAATGTGTTTTCACACGCTAGTTTACATAACTCCTTTGCCTTGTGTCTTTATCAAGGTTATAATCAGTTTGAATAGGTTGTCTTGCCTCACTTAAAAAGGGAGTTGTTCTTCACACTGGTTTTTGCCTAACTTTCGAAATGAATTTGTTTTTAACGTAAAGAAGTCCAATACCCCTTTCACGACTCAGTCATTGTACAGCATATTGTAATTGATATTTAAAAAAGTTCATAACTTGGACCGGAGTTTGATATACAGTGTACTGTAGCTACAGTGGCATTCCTCAAGTTGGGTCTGCTGGGGGAGGGGGCATTTAAATGATAAACGAAGAAGTCCACCTGTAAACAGCAGCGGTTTAAATGATCGCTATCTCGGTTCCTTTTTCTTTGACAGCATCATAGAAAATGTTAAGGGAGAAAGTCACACATACCCACGGCGTTGTTTTGTCTTCAGCATTTCCTCCTTCCTGCTTACTGCAATTATTATCGTCAATTAATTAAACCGAGAAAGCAATTAAATGATGGCACATTGAATATAATCACTATGTGCATTTCGCTGAGTGTAAACAAGATCTAGCGAAACCTTTTAATTCAAAATAAATTTATATGTGATTTCACCTCTGTCGTTTGTGTTATTTCAAACAAAACGATTTCCTGAAAGAGCAACTTTAAAATGTATTTCTATTCAGCAAAATAATGTAATTTAATACAACTATGAGTAATGTATTTAAACTACGGCCGTATATGCGATGGCCATGTGGGATTATAATTGCATACCTTGATGCAAAACAGTCTATCGTTTCTCCCACTGCGAGTCCCTTTAATTAATGTATTATATTACACTTTACCCTTTTTATTTGACACTGTCTCTGTTTCTCTCCCATTTTCCTTTCTCTTGTAAGAAGGAGGGCAAATAATTAAGCATTCAAAATATGCATCACCAATCTTCAGAAAAGAATGAGTGAATGAACCATTGGGCTGGCCCACAACGTCCGACACAGCAGAATAAAATAACAGCTTTCACAGATTTAACTGCAGTTAGCTGTATACCGTCACTATATACATAATCCGCTGCACGCGCGAAGCTGTTGAACAAAAGGATAGTTCTCTATGGAAGACCTTTTGTTTACATAAGTACTCTAAGGGGGCGTGCCTAACCAGGCGACAAGAGGGTTAGGCTAGTCACTATATTCCGTCAAATTCGTTTAGCGACCCTATCATTATCACACTCCCTCTATTGTATTTTCTGACGTTATAATTGTATCTAATCTTCTTACGTTAGATGGAATAAATGCACACATACATAATCTTATGACTGTATGTAAAAAGCAATGTTTGATACATAAATGAATGAACCGATAATGCGAAATAATGCGAAATAATGCGAATAGAATTGATTGAAAAAAATTAAAAATTAATGACCCAATCTAGAAACATCATATGGATAAAATACATGTATTTATTATGAAATGTGCGTATGCGTGCTTGCATAATCATCGGATATTGTGATTGTGTTCCTTTTTACAACTGCACTGTAATAATACAGTTGAGCTCAGAAAAACGCTCCAGGTTGTTATCTGTCCGTTACTCACTTGTTAACAGCAATAATTATAAGGTATTAGAGCCGACATCTCTGGGGATAACACCCCTGGGTAACTCAACTACTGGCTGACGATAACACAGTGAGCAAACATGTGTTATACGTAAAAAAAGTATTTCTACCAGTTAAGTTATAAAAAGGCTGTTACTTTTGGTAACATCTAATTTATTCTGAGCTCAGTTGTATATATAATTTTAATGACATATTAGCAGAGGAAGAGTATTAACTGCCCAATAATTTGATTATAAACAATGATTTGTTTGATTAACAACTCCTACCTGCTACAAGTATTGGGCAGTTACCAGTTTCGAGCATGGTGATCCTTTTACGCACGTTTGTGTCTGCGCTCTCAGATACAACATTCTCAGCTTCCAGTCTCTTTAAGATGCTCAAGTCAAGTAATGGTAGGGACTCCTTAATGGTTTTAAAGATCGACTGAAGTGCATTTCGTCTTTGCGTATCATTCTCTCGTAGCTCAGCGAAAACATCAGCATCCTAAAATTATATATTTATATAAACATACACAGTGACTTTTGCACCCTGGCGTCCAACAATATATTCAATGTAACCAACTGGTATAAGGAAAACGAGGATCAACAGTTCCACGTATCAAATATGGAGGACCCTGCATGAAAGAAGACCCGACAAATCCGCAGATGGGCTCCCCGCCTCCACACGCGCCTTTAAACTGATTAAATCGCGAGCACAATGTTTAATTGCTGGACCCCTGCAATGGCAGAGCGTGTGGAGACGGAGAAACCATAAGCGGATTAGTCGGGTCTTATTTCAAGTAGAGTCCGCCATATTTGATCCGTGGATCAGAAGATCCTCGGGTCTTCTACATGTATTCTGAATGGCCTCTATGTGTACAAAACAAAAGTAAACGTGAGTATATTTGAATAAAAGAAAGACACAGACTATACCTTTTCCAATCTGGGAACTTAAGAGTGTTCTGCCTCGAAATGTAAGCGAAGCCTTTCTTTTAGATCCTGTAGATCTTCAATGTCGTCAGAGTATATCTCAAAACGATCGCAAATATCAAAGGCCTCCACGGAGTCATTCAAAGACTCGATGGTGTCTAGAGTTATGTCACTTATGTTTGCCATTGCTGCTACGGCCTCGTATTTCCAAGTATTTTGTGTTTTCAGTTATTTACCTAAAAATGATAAAGATGTGAATGGGTCCTCGTTTTTTTAAAAGAGAAAATGTACTATTATCTGTGCAAAAATTAGCTTAAAAGATTCCGGGCCTTGAGAGTAATACAAAAATGCTGGTGATTATGGTGATTATAATAATACTAATAATAATCATAATAATAATAGTTTATTAGGTAAAATTGGAAACCTACGGTTGAAGTTGTAAAAAGTATGTTTAAAAGAAAATCGACAATAAACTTTAAATTAAAAAACAACAGATGTGGTGTTTCGCCGAATTTGCAAATTTCGTAAATGGAAGTATCATCAACATCTGGACAACAAGTTTTTCAGGTCATTGATCATTGCAAGGAATAGAGTTAGGCCTAATTTAGTACCCTGAAGCACTCCTCCGACCTATCAGATTTAAAGCTACTGCATTTTACTCGCAAAGAAATTGAGGAATAAATCCAACGTCTTAGAAAGTCTGGTATCACTTGAATTTCTATTTTTTTTTCATTTACATATTGTGATCAATCCTTTTGAAAGCCTTAGTAAAATTCAAGAATAACACCTCAGCATAAAACTTTGTTGTGGGGGATGATTCAAGTCCTCCTGTAGTAATTTATGTGTCAATTTGACTAAGGCATGGGAAGTTGAACGAGCACGCTGGAAACGAGAGGATGTGTGTTAATCTGTAAACCTAAAGGCATTTAGCAAAAATCCCTGTTGAGTTGGTTCGAGCTACCTAGCACGATAGTTTCATTGTGAACGCGACCCTAAAAACTGATATCAATTGTTCAATTCAGTTTTGTACATGTAATTGAAGATAAAAACGGTCAGTTTTATTCATTAATCAATTCGATGCTTATTACAGTTTGCCACTACAAAGTCGTATGTTTCCTGATGTGTGGGTTGGGTAATTTCGCCCACCTTGTAATTGTTATTTCATTGTAAATACCTGTTTTAGATTGTTGATAAGTAATCGATTTTTATGCCCAATAACAGTTTTATGTTATTATACTTTGGAGCACAGCAAATATTTTTTATTGTAATCACCAGTCTTGATGAAGTAGCTGTTAATCGAAGGTCGTCTACCAAACGTGGGACGCGTAAGTAGGGATCTGAACTTGGGCATGCCATGTAAAAACATAAGCAAAAAATCTTTGTCAAATCTTAATTATTAAATTATTTATATTAAAATAAACGACTAACGGCACAATATTGCCTAGGGTTGAATGGGCACCTTTACTGACCTTGGTTTGAGAATGATTTGGTGGCTGTTTCTAGACCCTTTTATTTTAAATTTTTAACGTGCTAAGTCAGAGTTTTTGTTGCACAACCTTCTATGAATGAACAATGCACATAGGTCGATTTTAAGAAATCCGTCTTGAAATAGAACTATACATGTACATGTACCTAGTTTATTTTCAAAAGTGTACAATGAGGTGGTATTCTAAAATTTAGCACGAAATCCCTGCGTTAGCACTCCTATTAAATGATTCTGATATGTAATGGCTGCCCTAGCAGCGTAGATATAAAAATTGTCAAATAGGGACGTGAAGGCATTAATTTCTAAAGAGGCTCTGTGTTGTGTTCAGATCCATTGACCCATCAAGGTAACAGCCGAGGCAGTCTCTTTGTCACCTTGGTTATCACTATGGCAATGCAGTCGAGGTCAGTCGATTATACGACAAGCGCTGTGCATTGAAAAGAGGAGTTATATGGCGTCATATCATATATCTGGGACCCAACAAGCATATACACTTGTATTTGTGAATCTTAGCATACATGTGACTGACATAAATCGCAGATAGGCCTATACTAGTTCTGCTGAGGGTGAAGATATAGCCTACTAGTTCACTAACACCCCCTGGTGGGTTTGTTGTTGTTATGCGTTTTGTTGAGACCCTCACTTTACAAAAGGGAGCAAATAGGCTGGGGGCTTAAACAATTATTCAATTTCGACGTGCTACATTATTCGCCATTCTGCTGCAGAACTTCAAAAGGCATGTGTCAGTGCATTACGATCACGTGGTATAAGTATACATCTAGATTACCACGCGGTCTGTTGGGCAACATCATTTGTCCGAAGAAAAAGCAATGATTCTCCCCCAGAAACTGAGGTCGGCGATGCTGGTCCAGTCTAAGTCTGCGTGACAGCAATCAAGACAGTTAATTACTCTGACTTCAATCATTTGCTCTACGGTGACAGATAAAAGAGCCTTAGACTGGTTGCGTAACGAGCAGTTATCACATCGTTGTGAACCTCAGCTCATGCAGAGCAAGTACAAAGCCTTTGGCGCGCGCGCAGAGATAATTGTTTCCACATGGGATACCTCAAAAGGGTGAGTTCAGCCCTAAATGACCATCTATCTAGCTAGAGACATATCTGTGAATATCTGTAAAAAATCTATCACTCGCCCTGGTAGAGGGTTGGCCCTTATCATCTAGTGAGTAACGCACTCGTACCTGACGTGATTGCATGTGGAATACAGAACGTGTTTTGTTCTACGCGCTAGCCGTAGTTTAAATATAGTTGTATTAATCTGATGATATTTTCAATACTATTGCATTAATTTATAAAGGTAAAGCATTTTAATTTTAAATTTTAATACAATAGAAATGAGATATATTAACATAAATTTATGAAAATATCTTGTAAAAGAGTGTTTAATCAAATGTTTCATTTGTATAAATTTAATGAAAACCTGTCCATTTTCCCAAGAGTGAGTGGTCATTTTAAGTACCAAAAAGTGGATTTTATCCAAATGAAAAGATATTGAGCTCATAGCATCAGGCTGGCTTCACGTCTGACATAAATTGTCTCTATGTCAGACATTTTCTGATCATGTCAGACATTTGAAAAGCATGTCATTTTCTTGTTTTATTTATAAAGGTAAGTCCGATAATAACAGCAGCACAAAAGACTGTCTACATCAGGTAAATTGTGAAATTGTGAAATAGTGTCACAGTCCAGTGACGTAAACTTTTCAGCTTTCTGGCCATTTGGATCAGCAATTTCTTAACATTTACTGGTGCGACTTAAAATTCACTGGTCGGAAAAAATTCCAACAGACTGGATAGTTACCTCTGTTGCATATATACAAGTAATTTTTTCAATTTATTAAACCTTTGAGCCCTGCGGCGTATCAGAATATAATACAGTGACAATATAAAGTTATATCTACTCAACTACCATTACTACAACAACTACTAATGATACAAATAATAATAATAATGATAATAATAATTCAACCGATGAATCGGATGACATTAATCTTAGTTCCAATGCATATTTCAGGTATTTTTCTAAGTTGTTTAATTGTGACACATTGTTAAGTGATAGTAATTTAATTAATTTGTTGACACTTGGCTTTGTATAATAAAATTTCTTAATATATTTCTGTCTAATCGTACTGTAGTGAGGGCATTTAGGTATAAAGTGAAATCCATCCTCTACATCGTTTAAAGTGCATAACTTACAGATTCTTAACTTCTTATTTGTGTCAGTGTACCGGCCAGCTAGATTATGTGATGAAAGCCTAAATTTTGCGATAAATTTTGCGATAAATTCCTTATTTTTCTGTGAAATTGGCTTATTCAAGTAAAATTGCATTGTGAAATTATCAACAAGGTGTTGATACAGAAGCCCTTTAATCGCTGTGAATATCAATCTTTCAATCTTTGTTCTATCAAGGACAGTATACAAACATCCGGCATGTTTTCATAAAAAGGAAATGACAGACCCATTAATTCAAGGTCATTCCGTATACAATTTATCCACTAGAAATTATTGTTAAGGATATCTTTATAGCGCGTTTGTATAATACAGTTTTTTTGAAGAGCGGATTTTCAGCCAATATTAAAAAATTCTTAGTTTTCTACCTAAAATAAGTGGTAAAGTGACTTTTAAAAATCATTGTTGGCAAGTTCTCATACTTAAAATCTCCGTATCAGAGTAGTGTGATCAAAGTAGAGTGAAGCCACCGCGCATTAAAGGTCAAATAACGCTTGGACGCACACTTAATTGCGACCACACTCAGCTTCGATCTTTATCTCAGCAAGCTAGGGTTACCTTGTAGGCTCTTTTGTTAGCAGAAAGTTTGTCACGATAATTACCCGACGGGGCAGGGCATGGTACTATTGTTAACAGAAACCAAACAGCGCATTGGATGACAATGTTATTTTCATAGTTACCGAGCCAGGCCGTCTGAACAACCCGCAGCAACCCGCAGGTTAGTAAGGGGAATTTCCGGCGGCACTGTATCTCCCGGTTTCATAATATACGAAGTTATTACTAGTGCTTCTTTTAACACCCAGCATTCTTTAAAAAAATCCGTATGTACTATTCTGATATCCTTTGCCTAATTGAATCCCCATATTTCTGATGCATAATTTAAAATACTACCAACGTACGTATCAAATACTGCACACCTGGTGGACACATTAATTAAAGTGATGGTTTGTTTTAACATGCTGCTAATAGCAAATGATGCTTTTTTACCCTGTTCTGCTATATGTTTTTGAGTTTGACAAAACTTACCATTAAAATTTGTAGGTAAACCGAGGTAACTAAACTGATTCACTCTTTCGAAGACAACGCCGTTGTATATCCATGTCTCTTCAGCCCTTAAGTTACCCCCACTTCTAAAGATCATTGTTTTTGTTTTTTGCTGTATTTACCGTTAACTTCCACTTTTGTGAGTATAATTTCAGGGTATCTAAAAGTTTTTGTAGTCCTTGAGGGGTTTCCGATAAAAGTACCGTGTCATCAGCATACAAAAGTTAGAAAAGATTTATGTCCCTGTCACTATTTTCCGATAAGTAAAAAGTTTCAAAATCATTTACATACAAAGAGTAAAGTAGCGGGGACATTGCCTCTCCTTGTAATAGACCTGCGTGTTTTTGGAAATATTCAGATAGCTGACCTTTATACTTAACACAAGCCTTTACACTGCTGTAAAGACTTTTTACAATTCGGAGCAGTTTGCCTTGAACACCGAGTTTATTTAATTTCTTCCATAAACTTGGCCTATCGATGGAATCGAAAGCGGATTTATAATCCACAAACGCACAATAAACCTTAAAGTACGATTGATTTATCACGTGCTGTAGCACACAGATAGCATCTACAGCACTATGCCCCGCTTTAAATCCAAATTGTGCATCGGTTGTAACACTATTGTCCTTATCCCAAGCTTCTAGCTATAGCCTTTTATTAAGTATGGAAGTAAACAGCTTGCCTTAACAACTAGTTATCGTAATTCCCCTATAATTACAAGGGTTGTCAACATTTCTCTTTTTATGTAAAGGTGTAATACAACCCTTACACCAATTCTCTGGAAAGTACCCCGAATCTAGTACAGAATTAAACAAAGTTCTTAACGCCGGTAGTAAAACATTTTTACAGTGTATAAAAATTTCATTTATCATACAGTCCTCGGCACAGCTCTTGTTAGCTTTTAATTTTTTAATTGCGCCAATGATCTCACCGTCTCTCACGGAACTATCTAATTCATTGCACATTGTCTCGGTGTATAAGCCTACATTGAGGTCTACGTATATACATATGTCACAATCTATTCCACCAGTCGTCGTGTTCTTAAAATAATCATAGAGTGTATCGATAGTGAGCTTCGAATTAACGTTTACACTCTTTTTTGCGTGAGAACTGTTTGTAAAAAACACGCGGGTTGTGTTTTCTGGTATATATATATCGACTATATTTTCGTTTTAGCTGTTTACAAATATTCTTTTAAACTGAATTTTTTGTCTAACAGGATTTATGCTTATCTCGTGTTTTTTTCCATATTGAATTCATGTACAGTGGAGCGGTCTTATAGTATTTAAGCTTTTCTTTACAATTTTCATCGAACCATGGTTTATCCAATTTTCTCCTCATACTGCTTTTTGGAGGTATGATTATCTAACTTGTTACTTTGCAAAAAGGCAAGACAGTATCTCTTAACATGCTACTAAATTCATCTACCCGGTTGTTTAGTTCTACGGGCTCATTTATCTGAGCATCCATTGTATTACACAGACTGTCTATTTGATGCATCATTTATCGATTTAGCGTTATTTTCTATCCATCTAACCTAAACGCTAGTTCTAAATTCCATGCCTGTCTTACGTTCATCATAATCTAAAAGCGCGTTTTGTTTTAACGGCCCACTAAGCAGGACAAACGTGATTGGTGCATGATCAGAAAAAGTGTTGAATGTGCCCGATGAAAACTTCACAATATTCGTAAATGATTTAGATTCAGATAGCAAATAGTCTATTGTGCTTAGCCCGTTTGAGTTACAAAAAGTAAAACTTCCGGTTACTATTCTTATACCCACTGTCTTACAGAAGGAGAATAATTTACGCCCGAATAGGTTAACCACATTGTCTGCATTTTTCCTCTCACATAACATGTTATCCATCGTGTAAGTCATTACAGGCATTAAAGTGTCCCGGATCGTTTTATCTAAACAGTCGTTATTTATAAAATCATCAACATTACTAGTCTGTGCATTCAGGTCACCCGTTATAAACACTTCACCCTCCGTAACATATTTTGATAATTTGGTATTGATCTCTATTTATTTTTTCCGGAAGTAATTAACAATAGAACATCAGGATGATGGTGGGGTATTCATTATAATAGTTAATTTACCCTTTCATCACATGCTGGTTATTTCGATACCGATAGTCCGAATATTCTACAATTCGCACCGCTCTAGTCGCTGACAAACCCAAGACCATTTTGGAATTAACAGCTAACTGTAGTTCAAACAGCATGAGACGTGTTTTGGTTATTTATGAAAAAAGGTTTTCAAAACATTATATAAATTTTTCCAGAATGTTATAAAAACGCTGATAAAACTCCACAAAATAACGTTATCATAAAATTTTATAGAAACGGTCTTCGAATCTTTCTAAAAATTATAACGTTACTATTTTGCATGGAGTTAAAAACGCCCATAACGCTACTATAATGTTCTTCTATACCATTACCAGCATGTAACCATCTGATACGCCGTGAAAATGTTATTTGCTATTTGGATTATTACATATTAAAGGTACATGTGAACCGAGCATCGATGGAGCGTGGGTTGCCAGTAACACATATAAACCACTTCTACTTGATTCTTATACGACTCAAATACAGCCTACAGGTATATGTTGAAAAAAGTGAAAAAACAGCATAACTTCCATAAAAATGGCCCGATTATGCTGATTTTCGAACTTGACCTGCGTATTATAAATATTCGTCAGTTCTGTAAGTTTCAAGCTACAATGTAAAACGGATTTTTACTTTTCGTGTTTACGGTGTTGCATATATGCTGAAAAAAGTGAAAAAAACAGCATAACTTCCCTAAAAATGGCCCGATTATGCTGATTTTCGAACTTGACCTGCGTATTATGAATATTCGTCAGTTCTGTAAATTCTGTAAGTTTCAAGCTACAATGTAAAACCGATTTTTACTTATCGTGTTTACGGTGTTGCATACAGTGTATATGCTGAAAAAAGTGAAAAAAAGCATAACTTCCATAAAATTGGCCCGATCATGCTGACTTTCGAACTTGACCTACGTGTTATGAATATTCATCAGTTCTGTAAGTTTCAAGCCAAAAGGTAAGACGTTTTTTCACTTATCGTGTTTACGGTGTTGCATATATGCTGAAAAAAGTGAAAAAAAAACATAACTTCCCTAAAATGGCCCAATCATGCTGATTTTCGAACTTGACCTGCGTATTATGAATATTCATCATTCTGTAAGTTTCAAGCCAAAAGGTAGAACGTTATTCACTTATCGTGTTTACGGTGTTGCATATACCTGTATAACACATTTTAAGGAAAATCGATTGGCCAATTTGTCTTGAAATTCACAGGAGTGATCTATGTTACTGAAATACAGATTCAGTTTTGAAAATAAGCTTGATCAGTTAAGTTTTGGTGATACCTTTTTTTTTTTTTTTGTATAGAAGTGTTTTTCCTCAAATTAAATTCTCAGGCATGTTAACAGTCATTTTTGAAGTAATTAGATATGTAAAGTTGTTCTTTTGACATTTTCTGCATCTTTACAATATTGTTAGTTGATTATTTAAAAATGATAGTAAACCTGTTATTGTGTATTGTGTAATAAAGTGTCAAAAATGGGAAAAAAACTCATATCTTTACATTTTGTCAGATTCAATCATTCACTATGTTCAGAATCTCTCAGAATGGAGCAAATTGAACATTTTAAATTGTTCCATTGATATTTTTCTTATGTCAACAATTTTTTTAGTTGATCATTTAAAAAGGACAGTAAATTGATTATTTTTGCTATTTGGATTATTACTTATTAAAGGTACATGTGAACCGAGCATTGATGGAGCGTGGGTTGCCAGTAACACATATAAACCACTTCTACTTGATTCTTATACGACTCAAATACAGCCTACAGGTATATGTTGAAAAAAGTGAAAAAACAGCATAAGTTCCATAAAAATGGCCCGATTATGCTGATTTTCCAACTTGACCTGCGTATTATAAATATTCATCAGTTCTGTAAGTTTCAAGCTACAATGTAAAACGAATTTTTACTTATCGTGTTTACGGTGTTGCATATATGCTGAAAAAAGTGAAAAAACAGCATAACTTCCCTAAAAATGGCGTATTGACTTCATTCTCCGATATATTGTTTTTTTTTTTTTTCAAACACTGGCATATTCAAGATGTGACTTTTAACTCCCATCCATTTGAACCTCTGCGCATTTTCTGTATTTCCACATAAGCAGTTGTATTGGTATTTATGTCTTTAAACATTATACTATTTTATGCACTGTCATCATTTTTCAAATATTGTGATTTTCATTATGTGAATTTGAACTCTCATGGTCCTGAAACTGTAATCTTATTGCAGGGGCGCATTGAGACCATCTTCTGGGCCTTCTGCAAGACGGTCAGATTTTAATGTTTACATTGACGGGTATCTATTTTTTCTGTTGGAAGACCATCAAAAATGGAGGATTGATCAACAAGGATAATTTGGAATACTGTCAGAAATTATCTCTCCTGTTCGCTCCCGTTATTAACCATGTTATCTGTTGTTCATGATTAAAATTCAGTGTTGATTGACAGCATTATTTATTATTGCATCAAAATTGACAAAATGACATTTTTTTGCATCTTTATTTTCTGTTTTTTGTCTGTACATTTGACAGCTTTGCTGCCTTGTTTCTTTAATAAGCCCGTGTCCGGTGATGTAGTATCTATCCCCTTATGATTCAGTAAAAACTCCGTGTTTTTATCCACCACCCGCTCCAAGTGTGACTTGCTAGCTCTGATGTAAGCTCTTCTTATTCTAGGATCGGTGCTTTGCTTCACATTAGATTTTCTTCCTAGAACCAATAATTTGTGTTATTTTGTGTCATTATGGCAAATAAAATCTGACTCACTTTATCCTCCAGATCGTCATCCTCATCATGACTACATACAATTCCGTATTTTCTGCCCCTGTTGTGCTGGTATCTAAACAAAAATTGACACGACTTTTCAGATCATTTATTATTCTATCCTTTTCCAGCAGATCATTTGCCAGATGGGCTGACTTTTCTTCGAGCACTTTTATGCGCTCGCTTTGTTCGTTAATGGTTGCCCCCATATACAACATTGGTCAAAAAAGTTGTCCCACCCCCATTTCCATGTACTTTTATTTACAAATGATCACCTCACAGCTGTAAATTGTTAGAAATAATGCTTTTTATTCCAGATACAGTGTCTAACACGGTTAAGCGTTCGAAAAAATATAAAATAATGGTGAAAATATATAAATTTTATGCAATTAAGTAGAATTTATAATAGGTACCCCTTCAAATCTAATGTTTCACAGTGATTTCAACAGATTTAAATAAATGTCTATTAATTTAAAACGAGGCCATTAAATGTCACCAAATTTACACATAATTAGCATTAGGGTGTGCTCGTTAAAGATCACGTGCCTAATAGCGAGTGCGGCTACCGCGTACTGCAATTATTATTATTATTATTATTATTATTATTATTATTATTATTATTATTATATTTTTACTGATAGAGGTGTTTTAACATTTTTTAAATATAATTTATGCATATATTATATATAAAAAAAAATTAAACATCACTGATCATGCGAATACATCTTTAGGCCTAAATGAATATTAGTCAGAAAAACCAAAAAAGTCTTTCCTTCATATATGTACATTTTTGTTTAAGAGAGAGAGATAACAAAATTTTATCTTTATCTCTCTTTTTTTTTTTTTTTTTTTTTTTTTTGCATTCCTAAAGAAAAAATGGCTGGCCCATACTCACCCCCAATTTCGTTAGCTGAAATAGATGCTATATCCAATTTGAAAGAAGGCATAAGGAAGTTACGAGAGTTAGGGATAGACCATGCTGGTGTGAAGAACAAGGACGACGTAGTCCTCAGATTGAGAAAATTCTTGAAACTACATGGTGTAGGTGTGGCTGAGGACCCACTGAATGTAAGTTTAAAATGCTGTAGGTAATAATTCATGATATCCGTTCTCACTTCGCTATTTATAGATTTAATCGGCCTACAACTTAACATATGCTATATATTAGTTTTAATTCACTACAAAATCTAAATGAGGAGACAAACGCTGGATATTTAGAGGCCGTTCGTAGTCAAAATATTTCTTAAAAGTGGACTTCCATCCAAAACCTGATTGGAAGTCAAATTTTATAAATGGTCGCTTTTTGTTTCATTTCAGGCCGCTGAACTAATGGCAGATGTCTTGGAGGAAGATAAAGAGACAAGACAACAGCTACAGCAATTATACAAAGACACGATTAAGTATATTTCTGGTTTACCAGAAAGAAGACTTAATGACCTAAATCAAAACATTCCGCGAGTGGTAGAAAGATTACGTGAAAGAATTGACGAACTCTCTAAAAGCGAAAGTGGAATTTTAGTAGCAGGTATATCTGAATGATTATAAAGGGCTTTAAGCTATTAAACATGATTGATCAGAACAATATCTGCCATAGTGGCCCCTTTTATTTTCAAGTTCTTAGTCGATAGTTAGACTTAGCCCTGCCATGATGAGACAACTGTACATGTATTTCTAATCTAAAACATCTTAAATTTAGGTTTTAACTATATTAACGCTATATGAAAAAAATCAGTTCGTTGAATTGTGCCATGACTTGCGATATTCTGCTTTTTAAGTATGCCAGCCCATTCTCCTGCGATCTGTCAATTGACATTTGTTTACATTTGCACACGAATGTGTAAATTCGCGATCATGCATTTGATTATGCATAAACGCTTTCCGGATAAATAGGACTCTTTGCGACAGCATTTCAGTATTTGTAGTATTTCATTCACATATATTTCAGGTGAGACCGGTGCTGGCAAGAGTTGTCTGTTGAATCTTCTCCTTGGGGAAGATCTTCTTCCAACGGATTTTTTCAGTTGTACCGCTGTGCTGTGTGAATTAAGGTACGGCGACCAAAGGAAGGCTGTTGCACATTACTGGGACACCAGTTTACAACCTGTTACCTTGGACCTAGAAGTGCCAGATCCTCTTAAGGTTTTGAAGCCTTACATATTCCAGGAAGAAGGACGAGGGAAGAAGGAATTTCCGTACAACAGAGTCCAGTTATTCTGGCCTATCCCTCTGTTGCAGGTAACAAAAGCTACGCGTTGACAAATTTTGGGAGATCTGGAGGCTCTCACCAATGTTATACGACACATATTTCACAAATTATGTCAAATCGTTAAATTAGTTACTTCAAAAGTATGAATCATTATAAACACATTTATCTGAAAATAAAGATTTTAAAGTGCAATTTACATCACAAAAAAAATTTTCCTTCTTAATCAGTATAATGAAGCAAGACAAATTTCAATGATATTTAGCATTTCTTAAAACCCTTTTACACTGGACGACGTCCTTTCTGCGTTCTTTTTGCGAACATGAAACTGGCATCGCTGTGGTCGTAAAAAGAATCGGCACAAGCATCCCTTGGTTTACAGAATGAATGCTCAACGATCGGCCAGCTGTCGGCACGCAAAGTATATTTTCACTCTTAAACCGGGCTGTACTACGGGACGCAGAGAGGACACCGTCCAGTGTAAAGGGGCTTTAAATACATGATATCAGTTAAATGATGTGACAACTGCTAAAGAAGTTCACAGTTTATTTACAAATGTGAAATATGTTGATAAGCCTATTATGGACATCTAAATAAATTTGTTTACAGGGAGGTGTCTACATCATGGACAGCCCTGGTATAGGAGAGAGTGAAATGATGACAAAACTTACAAAGAGTTACTTGGCCAAGGCATTTTCCTTCATATACGTCATCAACAGCATGGTGGCCGGAGGAGTGCAAGAAGATAGGGTAACGCTTATTGCAATTTTGACCTCTTTCCTCAAACATTTTATGTTGATGAATAGTAGGAGGGTATGGTTGCAACTTCATGTCCCTCATGGGATGAAGTGGTTATATATAAGTCAGTACATGTAAGTAAGTTGGGAAGTAAGTGATATCATTGGTTTAGATAAATAAGATTATTTTACTTTTTAAGAGATTAGTATGACTGGGCAGCGTCAAGATCAGTTGTAGACTTCAACAATAAGGTTTGTGCTAATTTAATTTCTGCAAAGATTAAAACTTTGAAAGAAGAGAAAGGCGAAACCCACCGCTTGTACTTTTCTGGCATCTTCGCACAACTCCCTTTGGAGGTTAAAGGGTTTGTTTGTTTTGATTTTCCTGGGACAAACGCTGATTTTTTCACAATTACCAATGGTTAATGAATCCATTCAGACATTCAACTTAAGTCTTTTTTTTTTACTAATCTCTTAAGAGATTATTGCGGAGGTATAACCATCTATGAAGATCCACGTGGTCTGATGGCAGACTCAAATTCAAGAATAATTGTGTTAACCTTTTTTGGTGGTAAAATTGAATTGATTTTATTTTTCTGAGTTGTTTACAATGTACTAATTGTGAAATATGAATGTCATACGAACAGTTCTAATACAGTAGCTTTTAGGCGAGAGTAAGTAGCGGTTCTTTTAATCTGGCAGGACAAGACGTCAATGCAAATATTCTGTTAATTTCTGTGGTTAGTAAGTAGATACGTATAGATGCGTTGTCTCTTCTTTGTAGCTTCAGGATCTCCTTAGTGATGTAGTGAGGGGTAGATTCGAGACAGAAGACAAAAATAGTGACACAGAAAAACTTGCTTCTGAAGTTCGTCTGTTCAATCCTTCAACGGCCATCTTTGTTCTCAACAAATGGGACCAGGTGCCAGAAAAAGAGAAGGATGATATTTTTAAAGACACTCTTCGCAAGCTGCAAAACATCTGTGATGGTTTTACTGCAGATCAGCTTTTCCCTATGTCGGTGACAAAGGTGAGCTTTTTCACTTTATTGGACGTTCTATACCTAGTACATGTAAATTTAAAAAGAGAAGGATGATATTTTTAAAGACACTCTTCGCAAGCTGCAAAACATCTGTGATGGTTTTACTGCAGATCAGCTTTTCCCTATGTCGGTGACAAAGGTGAGCTTTTTCACTTTATTGGACGTTCTATACCTAGTACATGTAAATCCATTTATGGATCAGAGGGTCAGTTAACAACAAGCTTCTGATTCGGACAGAGCTCAACAGTAGACACTGTTTGATTCAAAATAGATGACGCCATCTGGGTTCGTGTTGAAAACGCGGAAAGTCTGTGTCATTAGATTGTTAATTCTACAGCACTGTCTTTTGTATTCTTCCCCAATCCAGGCTTCTTTGAACATGGCATATACCCTCACTATAAATTGCCGGTAATTTAACACTTTTATAATTGTTCGCCAGGATAAACACAAACAAAAACAAACCCCAAGCAGAACATTAAATAATACTAAACTAAAACTGGTTGAATTATACTTCATATTTGAATTTAGTTTGAACTTATTGAAGTCGCAGATGCAATATCCTGTTGGTATATTCCATATTTTTTTAAGCAAGAAATCTTCAAGCCGTGCACTTTGGTTTTCGGGACGTTATAACATATGGTTTTACAATTCTGCATCCCCTTTCGTCTCCTTCAAATAAAATAATCGAACCATTATCTTGGAAGCATAGGGAAATTCTAACTATCCTCGAGGCGCGATAACTTAAGTTTTAATAAACTGCAGGATCTGCACCGCCCTGAGCATGTTTATAGCTGTGAAATTCAGGTCAACTTCGAAAATGGACCGTTGCAGACTTCATACCTATATTTTGTAATTGTAGTGATTTATCTTTTTTCTAAGGTATTTCTGAAACAAAACAATTTTGATAATACAGTATTTCCGATTAATTGAAAGCCTTTCTATGAAATGTTTGATCAAAATGCTATTTAATATATCTGGTACCACGAAACGTCTCTTGAAATGATTTAAAATTTTCGCGAAAGGTGTTTTTGTGGTAATAGCGTTTCTATTTTCTTATCTTTTCATAATTCATTATGCATACATCAGGCTCAAAGTGCACTAAAACAGGGCTGTGCGACACCCGAGTTATCCAACTTCCTTGTTGGGCTGAAGAAACTTTTTCCTAAAACCCTAAAATCAAATCAGGAGACTAAATACAGGTAACAAATTGTCATTCGGCTGTTTCCTTTATAATGGTCACCATAAAGTATGTCATTTAGTGAACGGTTTATACAGGATGAGCATGTATGAAATTTGAACATTTTATTTTATTTCATTATACCAATAACCTTTTTACCAGGAATTTTTTTAACCCATTTTAGATTTGTGGTTCACATTCTGCGAAGATCTTCGTTTCATCTAAAGTCAGCTTTGAACATCTTTGAAAGATCTGAGGAAGAACGTAAGAAGAAAGCTGCTGAAATCAGGCGACAGATTGGAGAAATAAAGAACAGTTTTGAAAAGAAACGTTCTAAATTGCTAGGACTTTTAAAGACAAAGGCTCAACAAGCTGCACGACAAATCAAAGATTACCTGAATAATAATAACGAGCGTGTCCTTAAATGGAAAGATGGCGATTGTCCAAAGCCAACTGACCATTGGGATGATCTTTACACACAAGCCAGAACCCTCATCCTCGGGAGAATCCGCGAACTTCTCGAGGAATGGAACACAAACACTGAGTTCTTCACAAATGCACAGAAGGAGCTTATAGGAAGGTTCCACGTAGAGTTCAACATTATGGAGAACCAAGTTGCTCTTTTGGAAGGTCAGTTAACCAGTAACGATATGCTTGTAGTCGAGGATGCAAACCCCACAGGCTTAAGAGACGTGGAGGATACTTCTACTTTCACCACCACTGAGAAAGTCATCATTGGCGTCACTTCTCCAATTTGGATTCCAATAGGCCTCGTAGCTGCACTTTTCGTTGGCTTTGTTGCCCTTGGGTTGGCACTAAAAGAGCGTCTGAACGAGAAGAAACAAATCAAAGAGTATACAAAACACAAAGCGGCAGTCATGGGAAATATTGCAGAAAAAGTACTCGAACATTTTATGTCAGAAGAAAACCTTTCGAAAGAGGTGATGCGGTACTTGAACTCTGCGGTTGCCACACTGAATAACCTACTCAGTGCTATTCCAAAACTCCTAGATGACGACCTTCAGCTCATAAAAGGGTTGCTAAGTGAGAGTAAGAAAGCAGAATCAGAGTTGCAACTGTACCAGACAAAGCTCCAACAAAATGATGTCTTAGAGGGATGCCTTGGGTTGCTGTACGTGACAAAAATCCGAGAAGACATCAACGCAAACACAGAAATAAATTGGGGCTTGCCTGCTATTGCCTCTGGTGCGTTTGGCGAAGTTTATGTCGTGACCCTTCTATCAAGAAACAACATGAAAGCAGCGGCTAAGGTGATGAAGCAGTGTGCAACAGCAAAAAACGTGGGTGAGGCTATACTGGAGGAAGAAAGTTTGAGGTGAGATGTACAGATAAGGATAGATGCTAAGATTTTGCTGTCTTATTTGATTATTTTACCAGTGGCGAAAAATGTTATTTTAATACGGCACTAGTTTAGGAAAGGGTGGGTGTATTAGTATTAATGTATGTCTTATCATGTGGGAACGGGGAAATAATTTTGCTTCATTTGATACGAAAATTGGTATGATCAGTTTGACCATTTTTTGTTGATACAGGAGACTTAACAGAACCCCAAACATCATCAAGTTCATAGGAACCAGCGCCATCATAGAGCCAGATGGCAACAGACGCCTTGTCATTCTAATGGAATACTGCCCCCAAACCCTTGCGAATCGTATGCTGAATGCAGATGCGACAAGTCCCAAAGGACAACGAGAGACCATAAACCCTGGTTTGAAGCAGCCGTTAGATTCTGGCCTCGTGCGTTCTGTCGCTTACTTTGGTATGCAAATATGCACTGGGCTAAGGTGCATGCATGCTCAAGGATACATTCACAGAGACTTGAAACCGGAAAACATATTGGTAAGTCTGAAGTTGGATGGATAAGTTATTCCTAAGATGCAAGTTTTAGTGACCTAGACCTTATCAGTTATGAGTGAATAGCATTTCATCTACTACATATACTTCTTCAGGGTATTGTTTAATTTCTGTATTGACTCAATACTTTGTGTATAACGATTTGCTGCCGTTCAGTACAAATGTGATTATCCCAATACGAAACGTTTGTGTACATAACCAATTTAAGATGCTAAGCGCTTTTTCAAATAATCCTTTGATGCCATCAGGTAACTGATAGAGACGAAGTTCGACTGGCTGATGTGGGACTGACAAAACCGCAGTGTGACATCACTGGTACACTATGTGGAACACTGGTTTACATGGCACCAGAAATTCTGAAGAAGGAAATGTACGGAGCACCTGCAGATATGTACACGGTTGGGATCATGCTTTGGGAAATGTGGTACGGGAAACGTGTCTACAATCTGCCTTGCTTTGAGAGCTTATCAGATATTTTGGAGGTGAGTTATGAAATTATATTATTACGCAGAATAATAAGATGTTAATTCAGTGCAAACTGAATATCATTCAGAAAATTATATCGACTAAAATCATTTACATCATAAAATTCATCGTACAAAAGGGGAATACAGGGTATGTTCTCACTCGGATTTAAGAGTCTGTATCTACTGGAAGCCAACTTTACAATGTAATATATTGGGCAGAGATGGTAATATCCTTATTCTGAATCTCATGGTGACTAACTTTAATGTTTTCATGTACAAGTGCATGGATATTACCTGATTTTTGAATTTTTAGTCTTCGTTTGATCGTATTTTTTCATATGGTCTAAATGAAAAAAGAAAAGTGAGCGATCAGCAAACGCAAGCTACATTTTCAAGAACTTCAGTATTACAACCCTCACTCATTCATTTAAATATTTGGGTTTCAAATACATGGATTTACCCTTCTCAATCTTGCATTACCCGGTAAACCAGTTTAACCCAATATTGATCCACTCTAAAAAACTTATCTAAACTCAAACGAAAAAAAAAAATTAATCGGGATTAAGAAAGCAATGATTGTAAACCATCATTTTTAGTATCCTGTACCAGGGCCACAGATTGATTTTCCACACGATATTCACAGATTTGTTTTTAGATAAATAGACGGCTATTTTACTATCTCTGACTCTGCCCTGAAACCGCCAGGTTAATTACATGACTGGTAATTCTTTGCATAACAGCTCAGGCACTGCCACTTAACGGACCCAAGCCAATTCCCCTTGACAGCAATCTAGACAGTTAATTGCTCAGATTTTAATAACTTTTTATGTACAGACACAGATGTGTCTGAACATATAGCCATCATCTGCGTCTGTCGTCGCCGTCGCCGTCGCCGTCGCCGTGCACTTTTACCGATAACACGATAAGTGGAAAACCATTTTACCTTTTGACTTGAAACTTGCAGAACTGATGAATATTCATAATACGCAGGTCAAGTTCGAAAATCAGCATGATCGGGTCATTTTTAGTTAATTTATGCTGTTTTTTCACCTTTTTCAGCATATATGCAGCACCGATAACACGATAAGTGGAAAACCATTTTACCTTTTGACTTGAAACTTACAGAACTGATGAATATTCATAATACGCAGGTCAAGTTCGAAAATCAGCATGATCGGGTCACTTTTAGGGAATTTATGCTGTTTTTTCACATTTTTCAGCATATATGCAGCACCGATAACACGATAAGTGGAAAACCATTTTACCTTTTGACTTGAAACTTACAGAACTGATGAATATTCATAATACGCAGGTCAAGTTCGAAAATCAGCATGATCGGGTTACTTTTAGGGAATTTATGCTGTTTTTTCACTTTTTTCAGCATATATGCAGCACCGATAACAGGATAAGTGGAAAACCATTTTACCTTTTGACTTGAAACTTACAGAACTGATGAATATTCATAATACGCAGGTCAAGTTCGAAAATCAGCATGATCGGGTCACTTTTAGGGAATTTATGCTGTTTTTTCACATTTTTCAGCATATATGCAGCACCGATAACAGGATAAGTGGAAAACCATTTTACCTTTTGACTTGAAACTTACAGAACTGATGAATATTCATAATACGCAGGTCAAGTTCGAAAATCAGCATGATCGGGTCACTTTTAGGGAATTTATGCTGTTTTTTCACATTTTTCAGCATATATGCAGCACCGATAACACGATAAGTGGAAAACCATTTTACCTTATGACTTGAAACTTACAGAACTGATGAATATTCATAATACGCAGGTCAAGTTAAAAAATCAGCATGATCGGGTCACTTTTAGGTAATTTATGCTGTTTTTTCACTATTTTCAATATAAATGCAACACTGATAACACAATATAAGAAAAACGGATTGGCCAATTGTAATTATACTCACTGGAGTGGTCAATCTTACTAAAACGCAGGTTGAGTTCGAAAATAAGCATAATCGGGCCATTACTTAAGAAGTTATACTGTTTTTTCACATTTCTTCAGATTCAATTATTAGGCATGTTAACAGTCTCATTATTTAACTAATAAGATGCCTAAAAGTGTTTGTTTGATATTTCCTGCATCTTTACAACATTGTTAGTTGATTATGTAAAAAACATGGTAAACTTGTTATCATGTATTGTGTAATAAAGTGTCAAAAATGGAAATCAACTCATATCATTGCAGTTTGTCAGATTCAATCATCCACTATGTTCAGAATCTCAGAATGGAGGAAATTGGACATTTAACACTGTTCTATTGATTCTTTTCCCATCTCATCAATTTTCTTAGTTGGACATATAAAAATGGCAGTAAAATGTTTATTTTGTTTTATGTTAAAAAAGTGTTAAAAATGGAAATAAACCCATTTCAGAACAGTGCTGTCTTGTTTACATTTTGGCATTATCAAGGCGTGACTTTGAAGTTCCATGGGCCTGAAGACCTTTGCTAGTCACATTTTCTGAATATCTGTGATACAAATATTTTATAATTAAAAATTGATGGTCATTAAGCTGTTAAACATTATGTAATATTGCATCAAAATTTGAAGAAACCCCCATTTTGGGCACTGCTTCCATGATGACCATTTAAGGAAAATCATGTCACTTACTGTTCTCAAACTTACAGGATAGAAACATGGGACTAAAATACAGCTTCAGTAGGCAATGCAGTCTGTTTGGTAATTTTTTCTGGCAATTTAACAGTTTTTTGTGAAAATTTAATTTTTCACTTATTTGCATCTTTATTTTCTGTTCTTTGTCTGTACATTTGACAGCTTTGCTGCCTTGTTTTTTTTTTTGTTACTACAGATTGAAGTTAACTGACAAATTTCCTGCAGTAGCTCCCCACAGTGTGGGCACAAACCTTTGCGCATGCATATTTAATTGCTTCCGTCTGGCCAAAAGTTGCAGGTTGGCTTTTGGAAAATTTGCTTTTAGTATCTGCCACCCTTCTAGAAGATGATAATTTAACACATTATCCCATTGTTAATACTTCATATTGTGAGAAAAGTTTATTTTCATTTCCAGCTTGATTGGGCATCACTTATTGCCCTTGAGGGTTTAACACCGCCGCCTCCTATATGGTGCAAGAATTTAGAAAAACTGCTTTCCCCCACGCCATCTGAAAGACCAACCGCAAGCGAAATGGAGAAATTCCTTGAATAAAAAACCCGCAAAAGATCCCATCATAAGTAATTTCCACAAGATTGTGGGTGAAATAGTATATTATAAAATTTATTTTTTCGTAGTTATAGTTGGTTGTTGGCATTTTTTTTAATGTGAAAAGTAGACATTGCTATGTCGTAATAGTACCGTTACAGGAAAAGACAGTTGTTCAGGGAAGGACGAAAGCACTGAGGTTAATGTTTTGGAGGGGAGAGGAGGAAGTTGAATGTATCGTCGACATAAAGATATTGTGCGTAGCGGGCGCGCGCACACACACACTGGCAACAGTAATTGTTTTGATTGATATACTGCAATATTTTAAGAGGTTCATTATTTTTTTGCTTGAATTAATAAATATGTCATGAATTTAAAAGCGCATTTTACTCAAAATTTATTTTTAAAAAGCTACAATATATCAATCAATATATGATAAAGTTTCTTTTCGTTTATTGCATGATATAATATCCTTCATTTTATTACCTAAAGCATGTGAATAGAAATTCATAACCAGTAGGAGGTTAATTGTTGCACATTATTATTTTTTTCAAAAATAATTTGTCATACTTTAGATGAAAATTGCTAAATTTGTTTTGAATTTTTTTAAATTTTTCTTGCACCATTCAACTTACCTAGATGTCATATTTCTGTTCCTTTGCATAACTTTTTGTTAAATCGATGCATATATATCAGTCTGTCCGGAGATTCCGAGCTGCGCGTGCACATTGACTGAAGCGACGGCCATTTCCGCACTACTTTCAGCAAAATCGAGTGAAAATGAACGACTTTTGATCTCTTCTTGTTTTCATGTGTATTTTTGTCAACTGTTGATGTGATTAAACGATATGTAAATAAAAGGAAGCGGAAATGTCTAGGGATTCGGAATTTTAAGGTTAGTTGTCATAAAAAATAGATTTAGAACTGTAAAATGGGAGATTTATCCACGCGGGTAATTGCAAATGGAGCCCCGTTTCAGGTGTCCGCAATTTTCTATTTAAAGATTTCTGTAAGAATTTGAAATCTCAGAATTTTTTAAAAACTAAATCATGAAAGCCAATTAAGCTGGGTTTCTAGCAGTATATATGTTTTGTAAATTCAGCTTTGTCCATTTTTTTAGCTCGAGGTGAAATCGACGCCAAGCACTCGCATTTCTGAAGCGTGTCACACTAACTAGTGCGTTTCAACTATTACAAGATTGCTACAATGTTTATTTCACCAGCGTTTTACATATATTCATAGAAGTAGAGAAAATGGAATGCCAACTTCAAATCTCGCAGGCCTAGCTTGTGACCACGAGAGTTGGGCGAGAGTTGGTGAGGTCGTCTTCCGGTTTCCGTACCGCTGCATTCAACTTACGCTTTAACACGGTGTAAAACTACTATACATAGCGACTAAAGCTAGTTTTTACGATTATGCTATTTGGCATGGCGTAAACGGGAGTCGACACATTCTAACTGCAGTTTTGTTGGTGTGAAAACGGAATTATTAAAAACCAAATCGCTTTTTTGGTGCGTGTGACAGAGTGTATTATACCGAAGATAACACCGAAGATAATTAGCAATGTAAGTAATAACTTTTGTATTTTAATACAATATTGTGTTCTTTAAGCGCAAATTTTAGGAGTGAGAGGCTCATTCATGATATGATATGTCCTTGAATACAATGGTCGTCTGACGCCGATTGTTTTTCCGTTTATGCCTTAATGCATATCTGCGTACGGTTTTCGAGAAATCTGTGAACTAAATGTCGTTATCCATGATGTTAAATAAAATAATAGAATATTCATATATATAAATATTACATACTTAGTTATCCCCTTTTCATTTTATGCATTTGTACATGCAAAATAGGAACATGTTTAATAGAAAAAATGGAAATATCAAAGTCATACTTGGAGTTGTGCCATACCACCAGAGGATCATTGCAACACTAAACTAGATCAGTTATAGCTGGTTATTACTCCTGGAGATATAGCTTCAACATATAATTAAGATATACCTGACTATGAAGGACTGATAATAATTATTTATTAGAAATGTAAATTTTTATTCTGTTCTTTTCAAGGGTGTCAGGAAGGAGTTTCTGTTGTGGTGTTCTATGCAGTGCCTCTTCACAGAAGTGCAAGGGTCTTTCTTTCCACAGCTTGCCTAAGGTAAAATTGAAGCAACACAAAATAATGATCAAGCAAACCATTTTATTATTACCTCTCTTCCACCTTTCCCCAAGTGAATAACTATCTTCTTTCACAATAATTATAAATAAAACGACAATTCATGATATCTCATAATGTTCAATATTTTACACCTTCATATGCCTATATGCTAGCTTTTTGATTCCACAAAGAAACTCCCATTTCCAAGGCAAGTACAAGAATTGAGATGGTACATGTATCTTTTCATATCCACAGGGGTGTCTGAGGTTTCAGACAAATGGAGAAGTCAGCTGATCCACTGCATAAACAGATGTGACGGCTACTTCAATCCAGAGAAAGTCAAGATCTGTTCCAGGTATTTTGAAGCACGGTTTCATTAAATGTATGTGTACATTCAGGCTGTATAATTGAGGGCTGAATATTATCTCATGAAAGTTTATTGAAGCTGATTGAATTGAATTTACATCCCTTTCACCCCCTTATTACAACTTCAATTCAACATTGCTGTTTGCTGAACAAATGAGGACTTATGTCTCTGTTTCATAGCTTTATTTTTTACATCAGACATTTAGCAGTGCACACATGTATGGTGAAACTGATTGCAGTTACATACACACTGAGACTATCCTTACTTTAAAATAGAAACTAAGGATTAAAGAAATGTGTACAAAAACGGCTGAATTTGTACAGTTAGCATGATATGTAGAACTAAAATGGCAATCTGGAATAACAGAATTAGAGCAACATGCATTGGAAAAAAATGTATCTGTATTGGAAAGGTGTCCCTAATATTGTTCCATTTCCACTAACATAGACTTTGCATTTGTAGTGATAGGTGCAAGTCTGCCTTGTGACTTAGCAACCTGTTGTGTCTGCTTCTGGCTGTGTACTGTTATCTCTGGGTTGCAGGGTTCTCCCCAGGCCTTTATAGCGTATCGGCCCCGATACGCACCTCTTTTTGCCGATACGCTTCTTTTTTTACCGACACGATTCTTTGAACTCCGATACCCTTTAAGAGTGTGTGTGTGACCAATGCCTTTAATGCCTTTATTCCTGACAGTCGCGACGTAAACCGTAAAACGACTTGTGTGCGTACTTGGATCTCTTGTGTGCACGTTAAGTTGTTTATTTTTATTCTGCCTGGCGCAGTAATACAAGTATTAACATCTCATGTTGAGGGCGCGGGACCTGCGTACTGACAAGTTTCGAATATCAACATCCGCTTATTAGTTTCGTCATCAATGTAATTCTGTGAGATTTGTTTGCTTTATCTATATTTTTGGAGAAATATAATAAATAGTCTATCCTTTCATGTTATTTTGACTGAAGAATAGTAGCAGTCGTGATCATTTATAAATAAATGTATCCATGCGGCAAGAGAAAATATCAGAAAAGATGCAACGCTATTTAATACATTAGCGCCTGTCCGGGACAGGTAAAAATTCAGCTCGGACAGGTGAAGTTGCAGGGTTGGCTGTCCGACAGACAGGTCATGATTTATGAGAAATTTGGAGCAAAAATCTTTTAAAAAATCATTTTGATGCATACTAACGTCTTTTTGTCTCCTCCTAGACGGTACTGAAAAGAGTGACCTACTTTTTGCACAAAACACGTGCAGTCGCAAAACGAAGTCTGAGCAAACTTACCGCCAAGTTATGAAAGTGAACACCCTCCAGAACTTCATCAGACAAAATTTATTCACATAACAGGCTCACTACTGAATATTTATTTGGTTAAAAATCTACGTGCTCTAGAGAGAAAGACCGTTACAGAAACAAAAGTACTGTGCTGGTTACAAAGCCAGGTTGGACTAGATGAACTGGCTATATCTAGTTCGTTGTCCAGGCAACATACTGCCTGTCAATCAAATGCGTTGTACTGTATGCTATCTACTCACTATAGAACGTGAAATCTTTGGGCCTGAAGATCTTGTTGAAATATTGTTTATTTGCCAAAATATAACCTGAAATTTTGTATGATGTTTTCTTTAATGACTTTATCATCACCTATATTATTTACAGTTAAAAATTTAGTGCTGGAATATGATAAATTAACATTGCTGTCATATACCAGTGTGGTATTGATGTAAGGAAGAAATTAGTAATAACAAATATGAGAATTTAAATTAGAAGGGGAACTTTTTTATACTGATTTTATTCTTGGACCTAAATAGAGAAGACAATTGGTAGCCATTTCGATCCTCAAATCCAAGATGGCCGCCAGTCACAATACTGTACAGGTAAGGCATAACTCATCAATTTGAAGCTATTGCTCTTACACTAGCTTGTTATACATCGTTTCTTATCATTTGGGTTGTAGAAGTCGTGTCTCTATTTAGGTCCAAGTTTTATTTAACTCATATATTTAAGAAAATCAAACACAAGATAACCCCTAAAAAGTTGAATTGTTAACATAAATATAAGTAAAGTATAAGATGAATATTCTTTAATTTTTCATTGCACTTTATTCAAATATTATAAATTTTGAATATTTTAATAAAATTAATCAAACAGTACCCCCTCCCCACCTGCCACTCAGGGTATTTATATTTTGCTTTGGTTATACTTCATGTGAATTTGTTATCAAATTGCAGATTTACAATTAGCAGACCCTGTACCCAAAATCCTAGGAGAAGCCCTGATTGAAACTTTATAATGTTAAATCAGACTTATATGCAAGATTAAATCTTCAGGAGTTCACAAGTATGAAAGAACAACTTTATATCTGAAAATAAATCCACTTTAAGGTGCATTTTCCGGCTCATTTAATTTAATGTCTTGGCAATAAATGCATTAAATGTATGACTTCACATATTTATTTACAAAGTTCAATGGTATGAATAGAAAAAATATTAGTTAATAATTAGTTAATAATATTGTTGGACAGGTTGGATTGAAATTCGGACAGGTGCTCATAAAAGTTAGTGTCTAGCCCTGATTTTCCCGCAAAATTTGGTCCTGCAAGTGGGCTATGTCCTAACGATTTAATGACAGCTTCAAATTGCATGGGATTGCACCCTTTTTGCATGAAATAATGAAAGTTTTTCCTCCGGAGGGCACATCCCAGGACCCCCCCCCCTTTTGTGCCTTGCTTCGCGAGCTTCTGTACTCTCGCGTAAAAAAAATAAGGGCTATTTTCAAATCCTGGGGAGAACCCTGGGGTTGACTCTGTTCTTTATGCTTATCACTTCCTCTACATATATGTTTCAGTTTGCTGACTACAAAAACCACCATGCACTATTTGGGCTGATGACATGTGCATCCAGGACTTTACTGAATATATCAAGTGTCAACCACACTGAGTTAGTGATCTTCTGTGACTGCTATAATGGCTGTCATTCTGGTTGTAGCAGTGAAGAAAGCTGACTGGGATGCCTCTCTGTTCAGCCTGGAGACCTTGGGACTTCTTTACCAAACAGGGAGATATGCATTGTCCCAAAAGTTTGCAGATATCTGAAACTAAATTAGAACTGTGTGTTACATGTGGATTTATTTGGGAGTTTTGTGTGTTAGTCGTGCACATTTTTAAAGTACTAATGGCAGAGTACAACTAATTCTGTCTGACTCCAGCTTTTGATGTATCCAAGAATATTGCTGTTTGAGAAATCAGTATCAATACTACGTCTTTATTTTTAACTATGACTACATGTAGAAGACCCGAGGATCTTCTGATCCACGGATCAAATATGGTGGACTCTACTTGAAATAAGACCCGACTAATCCGCTTATGGTTTCTCCGTCTCCACACGCTCTGCCATTGCAGGGGTCCAGCAATTAAACATTGTGCTCGCGATTTAATCAGTTTAAAGGCGCGTGTGGAGGCGGGGAGCCCATCTGCGGATTTGTCGGGTCTTCTTTCATGCAGGGTCCTCCATATTTGATACGTGGAACTGTTGATCCTCGTTTTCCTTATACCAGTTGGTTACATTGAATATATTGTTGGACGCCAGGGTGCAAAAGTCACTGTGTATGTTTATATAAATATATAATTTTAGGCTGCTGATGTTTTCGCTGAGCTACGAGAGAATGATACGCAGAGACGAAATGCACTTCAGTCGATCTTTAAAACCATTAAGGAGTCCCTACCATTACTTGACTTGAGCATCTAAAAGAGACTGGAAGCTGAGAATGTTGTATCTGAGAGCGCAGACACAAACGTGCGTAAAAGGATCACCATGCTCGAAACTGGTAACTGCCCAATACTTGTAGCAGGTAGGAGTTGTTAATCAAACAAATCATTGTTTATAATCAAATTATTGGGCAGTTAATACTCTTCCTCTGCTAATATGTCATTAAAATTATATATACAACTGAGCTCAGAATAAATTAGATGTTACCAAAAGTAACAGCCTTTTTATAACTTAACTGGTAGAAATACTTTTTTTACGTATAACACATGTTTGCTCACTGTGTTATCGTCAGCCAGTAGTTGAGTTACCCAGGGGTGTTATCCCCAGAGATGTCGGCTCTAATACCTTATAATTATTGCTGTTAACAAGTGAGTAACGGACAGATAACAACCTGGAGCGTTTTCCTGAGCTCAACTGTATTATTACAGTGCAGTTGTAAAAGGGAACACAATCACAATATCCGATGATTATGCAAGCAATAAATACATGTATTTTATCCATATGATGTTTCTAGATTGGGTCATTAATTTTTGATTTTTTTCAATCAATTCTATTCGCATTATTTTGCATTATTTCGCATTATCGGTTCATTCATTTATGTATCAAACATTGCTTTTTACATATGTATTTGATTGTTTGTTTATCACTTTGGCCTTATTATATATATATATATATATATATATATATATATATATATGTATATATATATTATGTAATGCAAAAAGTGCTTCGTCAAGGCATTGTTACCAATGTGTTATGAAGGTTTTTATCATGTTATTTTCACTTACAAGGCTTTTCACATTCTAGGCGAAACTTCTTCGGGGAAGAGCACGCTTTTGAACCTTCTCCTTGGCAAAAAGATCCTACCGGAAGCCCATTTATGCTGCACAGCAGCGATCACAAGAATAAAGTATGGAGAAGAACCTAGAGTATTCAAAGTGACACATCAACCTGACGGCAGCAGAAAGTCGTCGGAAGTCTCCATAAAGAAGCCTGATGATTTGTGCTCGGCTTTGGAGCCTGTTCTATTTCCTAAAGGTGCATCGAGGGAGGATGAACAGGAAAAGTGCACTGTTGATGTTTATTTGCCATTTGAACTGTTAAAGGTAATGACGTATTTCATAAAGACAGGGCATATGGAAAATGATGTATAATTTTTGTTTCTTAAAGATCTATCTCTATGTACGTCTAAAATTGTGACATGAAACTAAATTGGGAACTGGTATATACATGTACTTTTACAGAAAATGGCTAAACTTTCTGTCAAAGGTATGATGCCTTCATATTAAGTATCTACAAAATACATAAACAAAATCGTATTATACCCTTAGAGTGGTGTGTATATCATCGACAGCCCTGGTATTGGTGAGAGTGGTGTCATGGATGACGTGGTTCTTCACTTCATAGCCAACAATGAAGTCTTTGCCTTCATTTATGTCATTATGACTGATAAGTCAGGCGGAGTACAAGAAGATAGGGTAAGTAAACTGCACTGATATTGTAATCAAAGCTTTTCTCAATTCTCCAATAATATTGCTGGCAATAAACTTGTGCAGTTTCCCCCAGACAAAATTGCATTAAAAGCATTTGAGTGTGTATTGCTTAAAAATATTCATATCAACATACTTAAAGTTGCAAAGAATTCTTGCGGGGTGAACATGAACTTCTTTTAAGTGACCGCCAATCACCATATAAATATGTTCACCCTTTTACTCCCTCGTTAAAATAATGGAATATTTCGAGAACAGGATATGATTTAATTTCAAAGTTCACCGTAATTATTGTCAGAAACATGAACACAGCTTAACTATCGCCACAATGGTATAAGTGTAATAATTACCTTCTTAATACACAAGAGCTGATTAGATTTGATTACCTTATGAGTATGTAACATATCTGATCACACTGATGGGTCGTGTGCATTTTTGACTCGGAGTTGGAGTCGCATGTCAGTTTTGTCTAGTGCTGTTGTAGGTACTACTACTATATACTTTCACGCAGTCAGGCGTCTAGGGCACCGACAAAGATCTCCCACTGCGCTCTGTCACGAGCCAGGTGTTGAATGATTCCCCGAGTTTCCCTCAGTTGTTTCAGCCTCCGCGTGGTCTTAGGTCTGCCTCTTTTTCTGTGTCCCTCTGGTGTCTAGTACATGGTTACTTTTGTGGTGAAACTTGGCCAATCCATTTCCATCTCCTTTTCCTGATGACTTTACTAACGCTTCTCCGGTTGTTTTGTTTTAACAGATCTTCATTGGATATAGTCCTTGATTTGTTTAAGGCTTGAGGTGTGAAAAGTAGATACTGTAGCTTCCTGAGATAAATCGTAATATCATCCAGCGGTAGGTCAAAGGAATATGTGTGATCAGGCATCGGCAGTGGTTTCCCACCTAAGACTACAACCTGGAAGGATCGTATGCTCTACCAGATGGGTAGTCAAAGACCAGTTGTCAGATTTTTCTCAGAGGACTCAGACAAAATTTTCTTCACCTAACAGAAGAACCCACATTATAATGGACCCATCAACTTCATTGCCTTCACGTGGTGCACGTTTGGTTTTCCGATAAAATGTAGTTGTTTTTTCATAGTACTGATATAAGACTCCTTGTTCCATGTCAATTTTGGGATACTAGTAGGTTTGCTTAATACTTTTTGGGTTAGAACTTGCCTACGGTGGTAGTCATAATGAAGGTCGAACCATCATGAGACCAAGCCCACTTTGGTCTTTTTTCTTTTTCAACAAGCTTCATCGGGATCAAAGAACGCAACAATTTTCAATGGCCTCTCGGGCAAATAGACAAGCCTGCTTTTTCTCCTTGTTCGAATCCCATACAGCATTTTTGCGATGCTCTAGGCTGTGCAATAAGAAGGAAAGAGGACTGGCAGATTGAGATGAGTCAGGCTTGATCAGGCTTTTGGTCAAACTGTATATAAAATACTCATAAACTAGCCTCATACCACTATTCCAGCCCACGTGTGACTCGAAGTTTTTCTGATTTCATGTTTTACTGTTTAAAATCCAAAAAGGCCACCAACAGTCAGGAATGATATCTTCGCTAAATTGACTTAAACATTTTAATAATTTTAAAATCATATTGGTTTTCAGAAATTATTTTCAGCTTACTTCCAACACTTCCCATTTAATCTTATATGTGTGATAGCCTTTTCTTTCTTGTTTGAAGATGAGAGAATAAATGAAACGATTTCAAGTGTACAAAGACCATATGATAGCATCTGCTTTATCTGATGTTCTTTCTGTAGCTCCAAAAATTGCTGCGGCAACTTCAAGATATGAAAGATACTGCTGGAGAGCCAATATTTGACCCTGGCTGTGCCATTTTTGTCTGCAACCGCTGGGATCTGGTGCCAGAGGACGCAAGGGAAAAGGCTTTAGAGAATGTACGTTTGGCAGTGAGTGAGGGCTGGAAACGGCCCATGGATTCATCAAAGCAGATATTTACCCTTTCTGCTAAAATGGCGTGGCAGCACAGTCAGGCTGGGTACGTGACTCACGACTACAGGCAGCTGGTCAGAGGCATCAAGGCCCTGATTCCAGTGAGTTTGCAAAGAAGGACAGAGCATGTGCAACGGTGTGTTTAAGTTTACATTATTTATTTATTTATTTATTTATTTATTTAAGTAAAATTCAACGAACTCATTCCGTGATCCTGAATAATAATGCGACTCCCAATTTAACATTGTGTTATTAAACCATATCTGTATGTAATCTGCGTTTACATTTATATGATTCTAGGCCAGTTCCATGAGACTGTTTAAAATATTTTCCATAATACAGGTTACTTATACTATGTTTATTTTAGATGGGGCAAACATATGGTAGAGCGCACCATAGATTATGCCCAGCAGTATCTTCATTCTGCCAATTTGACTAGGGATGAACTTGAGGCTCAGCACAACTCGCAAAAGGAACGGTTGGACAGACTTGAGAAAAAGTCGGAAGATATTTTGAAAAAACTAGAGGGCCACCTTTATAAAGAATGTGAAACCATTACTGATTCTTTATCTAAATATCTTAGCAGCGATCCTGTCTGTGCTCGAGTTACCTCTTGGACCAATGCCGAAGCTCCTTATGGGATTGGTTGGAACTATTTAGAAGGTAGAATAGAAGATGCAATTTGTAAAAGAATCATTGATGCCATCAGCTCTTGGGAAACGGAGCAAAAACATTTTGAAACCCTGAAAAAGGACTTGTTTAAGAAATTCACTGAAAAATTCCAGTTAATTGAATCTGAGCTGCGTATGATTGAAAACATGCTGGAGAGGTCCTCGGAAACAGATTCCAGGAAAAGTGAAGATTTGGCGGCCTATATGGAATTGCAAGACTTAATGGACAATGAGGTGAACAAAATGTCGATTGTACACTTAAAACTAGGTGAAAAAATCGCACTCGGTTTATTTTCACCAATCATTTTACCCATTGGTGCGTTGGGTATGCTTCTCGCGTCACCGGCATTTCTTTTTGTTGACGTAAAAAAACATGTAAGGAAGAGGAAAGAGAAACAAATCTTAAAGCGATATGACCAGAAGAAATGTGAATTTCTTCGAGACAGATCATCCGAGGCTTTGAAAATAATGGCTAAGCCTGATGTTACAAAGGCCTATGTCGATGCTCAACTCCAAGAGGCCAGGAACCATCTACAGATGATGCGCGAGTCCATTCCACAGCTTATATCATCAACACGAGACTACATGCAGACCATTAAAGAAGACCAACGGTCTAAGGAGCAGCTGATCGCCACCTATGATCCTGTCGTCAAGAAGTTTACCAGAGTTAACCGTGCGCTGGAAGATTTTGCTATTAGACATCTTTTCTCGTATGATTATAACGAGACAGATGTGGAAGCAGACATCAAATATGTGCAAGGGCAAACGTCATATAAAGGGAACTGGACTGAAGTTTTCCCTGCCATCTTAAAATCTCCAAAGGGTCAATCCCTCAAGATATCCCTCACGATATAAATGGGCTACATGTGAGAAGCAAGTTCGTGAGGAAATCATTGAAATGAGGTGTGTAGAAATAAGAAGTTGCCACTTGTTTGCCTTAAACATTTCCTATGCTAATTTCAATGCAGTTTTTCCTTTCTTAAACCTAGAGGCTGGCACCATACATTGAATAGGACATAACACAAGGACAAATTATTCTTTTCCAGAAAAATGAAGCAACAAAAGAGGAGATTCATTCCCACCATACTGGGTACTTATTTGGATTCAACAAACGAACTGCCAGCTCTTATCATGACCCCGCGTCTGACCAGTTTGAGGGTCCTCAGCAGTGACAAGGGCGCAACTAAAGTCCTCCGGAGTCAGCTGGTCCATTATTTACTCAAGGAACCGGTAGATTGTCTAATCCAACTGGCGGACGCCTTGGCCTACCTGCACATGAATGGCTTCGTCAGTCTGGATTTGTCTATGGATACAGTTATGATTACCGTGAGTATTATACAGTTATGATTACAGTGAGTATTATATATATATGGTTACTACTTATTAATTTTTTTTTTTTTTTTGGCTTGATTCATCAAAAAAGTATGTCATTGAGTGATGAGTGATATCCAGTTTTCTATTGTGAAATATTTTAGTCAATAATATCAAATATGACATAAGATGTCATTCAAAAGGAAAGAACACCCCCAGAAAGCCATTTCAACAGTTTGATGTCAGTATTAATTTTAAGCTAAGGTATTAAAGAAAATGATAGCCTTCGAACAGTGATATGTTACACAGTCAAAGAACTCATTACAGTAAATCATGAAAAGTCATCAATAGCGGGTATGACTTAATTCCAACGGCCGCTTGCAGCGCCCTCATCCTACATGGCATATCCTGTGACAAGATTTTTGTTTGGATGGGGATATCATTCCACGCATTGATATTTACCTGTCGTATTTCATCACTATTTGCGGGCCGATGACCATAGCTATTAATTCTGTGAGTTACTTCCGCCCACATATTTTCAATTGGGTTCATATCTGGGGAGTTTGCAGGCCAGGGGAGTTGCTGAACCCATTGGTTTCGAAGAAAAACAGTGATTTTGCGAGCTCGATGTGGGGTTGCACAGTCGTCTTTTTACACAAAGTTGTTAGTGAAGATGACTCTTACAAATCGAAGCATTGTTTGCTGAAGAATGTCTCTGTAGGAACCCTGGTTGAGGTTGCCTCCGAGAAAAACCAACTGGTTCTGGGCACCGGCATGAAATGCTCCCCAAACATAGACGTTGCCACCCCTCGCTTGCACCCTAGGCAGTACACAACCATCGTTTTATGCCTCTTGTACACGTCGTCGGACACGAATTCGACCGTCTACCCTAAAAACTCCATATCTGGCCTCATCACCGAAAACGACGTGATTCCAGTGTTTTGGCTGGAAACGCACGTGGTCCCCAGCCCATTGCAGACGTCGCTGTATATGACCTGCTGTTAACAGTGGTTTACCTACTGGTCTTCGTGCAAAATAGTCGACTTGCAGAAATCTCTTGTTCACGAGGGACCTTGAAACGGGCGATTGAATGGCATTCTGCCACTCTTTTCTGAGGACACTGGTTGTCTTTGTACGACCAGCACGGCGCACTCTAAGGAGAAGCCAATCATGTCTTCTTGGTGTGATACGCGGACACCCTGGTCGAGGTATTAGAGTAGGTGCCCCTGTTGTAGCATTTCTTTGGAGGACTTAACAAACGGTTCCTGATAAATGTTGCATTGCCTGGCAATGGATGTCCGTTTCTGGACATTTTCTCTAACAGCACGAATCCCATCGTACGCTGCGTTGCTTAGCTGTCAAACCTTATCTTCTCTAAGGTACCTCCCAAGTTTCAGAGTGATCCCTTTGTTGCTTCTCTAAATACAATCCAAAGATTGGCCAAACCCATGCGTTTTATACAAATTGCCGAAAAGTCCACCCCTCACATTACTGACCACAGAACATGCAACTGCATGCATCAATTGTTTAGACATTTGTGTGGTAATTAGGTAACACACATGGCTACACATGGAATGACACCTCAGTTTTGAATTTAAAGTACTTAGAGAGAAAATTAATATTTTGTAGAAAATTAACTCGCCAAAAAATAATATTCCATGTTAAGTAGTAACCATATATATATATATCAGGACAATTCCCCCCCCTCCCCGGACGATTTCCACCCGGACGACCCCCCCCCCCCCCAAAGAATATATATTTATATACAAATATAAAGTAAAGAATACAAAGTTCAAATCTTTTCATCCATTTTCTGAATATTTCTTAGTGTGATGATGCAACTCAAGGATTGATAATATTAATTTTATTAAAAAAATTATTTTCATGGAGTACAAGTACATAAAATTTTTTTTAGATAGAAGTACAGAAGATATGAAAAATATAATCAAAATATATGTCCAGGTAAAGGAGGGGTAAACAGATGATCTCACTCAAACAGGTAAGGGCTCTTTACACTGGACGGCGTCCTTTCTGCGTCCCTTCTGCGTCCAAAAATGTGGTCAGGACGCTTAACGGTCGCCAAAGCAATTGAATCGTGTCTCAGTGTAAAGGCGTGTCTGCGTCCCTTGTGCGTCTTTGGAACGACCGAATCTTGATTTTACCTGTAAAACTGCGAGCAACCTGCCTGCCTCCACTGTACGTCCCCTGTGCAACCCAAGGCGTCCATTGCGATGTTTGAGCGACCATTGAGCATTCTTGCTGTGTTCTCTGTACCTTCATCTGCGATCAGTGGCGTCTATTCTACGATTTTTCTGCACCCTGCTTGACCGATGAGCGTTGTTTGGGCGTCCTTCTCTATATTCTAAATAATTTTTTCATCGTTTCTAACCAGGTCATCCAATAAGGAACATTTCCAGTACACAAAACAAATAAATGGGAATAAACGCTTTAAACTATAGTGATGCAAGGTCTGCATGGACTGATAATCAGCCAGATGCTCATTGTTATCCTTATATGAAGGGTGGACAGGCGCCGAAAACGAGAAAGCGTGACTGACACAACATAGAATATTTGAACCCGTTTTCAAAAGACGCATTCTGCAAAAAGTTCTGGCAATTAATGCATCTTGTAAAAAAAGGCAAAATATTTGTTTTATAATAAGCTAAAAAATGGATGGTTTCATGATTTTTAGGGATAAAAACAGTCGGAGGCTGATATGAGACCACTGTTGCCATTAGAATTCCTGTCTGGTGAAAAATACCTCAGCACGGCGCCGTTTGAGAGTGAAAAAAAATGTTTTACGTGCCGAACACTGGACGATCTTTGAGTTTTCATTCTGCAACCAAAGCGATGCTTGTGCCTCCTTTCTGCGACGCGGCGATGCTTGTGCGTCCTCTCTGCGACTACGTCGATGCTTGTCCGTCCTTTCTGCGTCCATTGAGCGACCATCCTCCATCGCGTTCTCTCTGCGATTGTTTTGAACATGCTCAAAACTTCGCGGCGTCCATGGCGTCCTCGGCGATGCTTGAACGTTCTTTGTGCGACCTTGGCGATCACTGTGTGTTCTTTGAGCGTCCGACGGCGTCCTGACCAGTTTCATGGTCGCACAAAGGACGCAGAAAGGACGCCGTCCAGTGTAAAGGGGGTTTTAACCCTTTGATGAATTAACTGTTGCTTTTAATTGCTTTATTACTCCCCCTTTGATTGAGTAAGTCTCAAGGTGTATCTCTAGGGGGAGGTGGGGTAAACAAATTTTCTCGCTTATCCAGGTATTCCTTTGACTATTTGTCACTTTTATTTGCTTGACCACTACCCAGGGGCACCACACTAAAATATTCATAAAATATCTGTATAGCTGTTTATCTGTTTACCCCCCTTTACCTGAAGGATAGGTGGTTATACTTCGATTAGATATTTAATAAATCTTCCTGTACTTAAGCTTGTACTCAATGAAAAGGGAATTTGTTATAAAATGATTTGTTTCATGATGAAGTTGTATTATCACACTAAAAATATTAAAACATTGGATGAAATATTTTAAACTTTACACTTTATACTTAATATAAATATATATATTTCTTGGGGGGGATTGTCGGGGGGGGGATTGTCCTCGAATCATATCTACAGGGTTACTACTTAATATATTGGCGAGAAAATTTTACAACTACTTTAAATCCAAAACTGAGGTGTCACCCCATGAGTAGCAAGGTGTGTTACCTAATTACCACACAAATGTCTAAACAATTGATGCATGCAGTTGCATGTTCTGTGGTCATAATTGTGAGGGGTGGTCTTTTCAGCAAATTCTGCCCTTGTGTAAAAACGTATGGGTTTGGCCAATCTTTGAAATGTATTTAGAGAAGCAACAAAGAGATCGCTCTGAAACTTGACAGGTACCTTAGGGAAGATATGGTTCGACAGCTAAACAATGCAGCTTACTATGGGATTTTTGCTCTCAGAAAAATGGCCAGAAACGGACAGCCATTGCCAGGCAATGCAAAAAATTTATCAGGAACCGTTAGTAAAGTCATCCCAAGAAATGCTACAACAGGGGCACCTACTCTAATACCTCGACCAGGGTGTCCGCGTATCACACCAAGAAGACAGGATTGGCTTCTCCTTAGAGTGCGCCGTGCTGGTCGTACAAAGACAACCAGTGTCCTCAGAAAAGAGTGGCAGAATGCCATTCAATCGCCCGTTTCAAGGTCCCTCGTGAACAAGAGATTTCTGCAAGTCGACTATTTTGCACGAAGACCAGTAGGTAAACCACTGTTAACAGCAGGTCATATACAGCGACGTCTGCAATGGGCTGGGGACCACGTGCGTTTCCAGCCAAAACACTGGAATCGCGTCCATTTCGGTGATGAGGCCAGATATGGAGTTTTTAGAGTTGGCGGTCGAATCCATATCTGCCGACGTGTGCGAGAGGCATAAAACGATAAATGTGTACTGCCTAGGGTACAAGCAGGGGGTGTTAACGTCTATGTTTGGGGAGCATTTCATGCCGGTGCCCAGAACCAGTTGGTTTTTTCTTGGAGGCAACCTCAACCAGGGTTCCTACAGAGCCATTCTACAGCAAACAATGCTTCGATTTGTAAAAGTCATCTTCAGGAACAACTTTGTGTACCATGACGACTGCGCAAACCCACATCGAGATCTCAAAATCACTGTTTTTCTTCGAAACCAATGAGTTCAGCAACTGCCCTGGCCTGCAAGCTCTCCAGATATGAACCCAATTGAAAAAAAAAAAATATATATATATATATATATATATATATATATATATATATATATAATTTGATATTGAATTCTCTTTTCTCTTGTTATTTAGTTTGATTTTGTTCCTTTTTGACATAGAGCGCAAAAAGCATTACAAGGAACAGATGTATAGTCTCGAACCCACAGCCTTGTACAAGGTATGGTGTACAGGTACCAGGACAATCCCCCCCCCCCCTTCGAAGAATATATATTTATATTCAAATATAAAGTAAAGAGTATGAAGCTCAAATCTTTTCATTTTTGTATGAATAGTTCTTAGTGTGATGGTGCAACTCAAAGATAGAGAATATTAAATTCATTAAACAAATTATTTTAATGTAGTACAAGTACAGAAAATTTTATTAAAAATCTAATCAAAGTATATCTCCAAGTAAAGTGGGCTAAACAAATGATCTCACACATCCAGGTAACCCGTTGATGAATTAAGTGTTACTTTTAATTGCTTAATTAAACCCGTCCCCCGGATTAAGTAAGGTGCATCTCTAGGGAGAGGTGGGGTAAACAGATTCTCCCACTCATACAGGTATCCCTTTGATTATCTGTCACTTTTAACTGCTTGACTACTATCCACCTACTCACCTCCCACCGTACTAAAAAAAAAAATAAATTTAAAATTATGTTAACCTGTTCATATGTTTACCCCACCTTTACCAACCTTTACCTGGAGAATAGGTGGTTATACTTTGATTAAATATTTAATAATACTTTCTCTACTTATACTCAATAAAATAGGGATTTGTTATAAAATACTTCGTTTAACGATGAAGTTGTATTATCACACTAAAATGTAAATGTAATGGATGGAATGTTTTGAACTTTATACTCTTTACATTATATTTGTATATGAAAATATGTTCTTTGGAGGACAGGGCGGTCGTCCGGGTGGGCATTGTCCTTGGGGGGGGGGGGGGGGGGTCATAAGCTGTTGCGACCAAATTCCTTCTGAACGGTCCATTATAATTTTTTATAGGCTGGGAGTGATAAAACCGTGAAGTTAGTGAACATTAGCAAGCCTGTCACGATGTCACCCCCAGATCCCAACTCCACCATAGGGTCTATGGTTTATCTTCCCTAGAGCGTCCTTGCTGGCACCAAACCTTACGATGCAGATGCCAACATCTACGCCCTTGGACTCATGATGTGGGAAATATGGCATAATGTACATGTGTACAAAGTCCACAGAAATCTTGTAGTTAGGGTCTTCAATGCTGGAATCAGGCAGGGCAACTTCCCCCTGGAGTTTGAAACTGGTAAAATGGACCCGACCTTGGGGGCATATTGGGAGAAGACCATGAGGGCTTGTCTCTCCGGGGAAATCGCCATAAAAGTCTGGAGGGATCAGATGCATGATATAAAGGATTTACTGAACCGAAAAGGAACTGCTGTGTGATGGTGTTAATTGTCATCAAACATGTTTACAAATGCCTTTTCTGGAGAGGCAGAACAAGTTACTAATGGTGCGCGTATTAAATATAGAGTGTTTTGATCGTTTGAATATCATATTAAAAAATATGATATTCATTAAAGGGGGCGATGCTATGTAGCTTTTGATTTAATTGCCTAGATTTTGCACAGAGTAGCCACATATATTCATGCAAAGATTATGCCAGGTACTTGTCTAATGATGATTCATCTTTGAATTCGTGTTTTAATACAAATTCATGGCCAGAAATGCGCAGCATTCACGCGATACGCGAGGGCGCTACAGTAGGGCTTCACGTGACTCAACTAGCCAATCACAGCACAACAATGGCATCGCACACAGACTCTGTGATAAGTGCTCAGCCCATTGTCAAGTAGTGTTAGTTCATGGTAACAAGCGTCTGACATGTGCAGAGAAGTTTATTGTAATATACAGACTTGACATTTAATATGGAATATTTTTTCCAAATCATTATTCATCAGTTTTTTTTCCTATTTTGCCGACTGATAAATGAAAATTAGGATCAAAATCGTGTTTTAATAACTTCTGATAAACTGTTCCACGTCATTGTGACATCAGTTCTTTAATTGACTTCGCCAATGATGCAAACAAAAATACATTGCCAATTTTAAGTCATACGACAACCATTGAAAGCGATATTTTGGATCTCCATATTTTCCAAATTATCGTCTTTAAAAGAGTTACACGACCCACAAAGGACCTTCATGTCAGTGTCTAGTCACAGTAACGGTCGCCGCTATGCCTGACCTTATCTTTCTGCTACCAGAGCTTTCAAGAGGCAAGGCATTTCTTGCGATATTTTTTTTAGAATTTAATCTGGAATAAAATTCCAGGCAACGGTTAAAGCTTGTCCAATTTGGTTCAGTTTTGTTGTAGGACATGCAGGCCGTTGATTTAGCGACTATTGACCTAACCACATATTGTTAAAGTGGTTCAAATATGGCGATTTTGATGACCAAGGTAGCTGCTCATTCCCTTGGTTCTGTAAGTTATCTTCTATTAAAAGTGCTCTGTGTGAACCAGCAATCTGATCGTGCAACCTAAAACTGTTCCTAAGGTGCCCCTATCAAATGATAGTCAAGTGGTTCCCAGATTATTCCTTTATTTGATCTGGTTCAGGTTTTAATCGATGACTTCCATTGCTGTTTTGGCACCAATGTGGTATCAACTCCAAATATTGACGCTGTCAATGGCCCTAGTCATTTCAGAAGGGGCACACATCTTGTCGTAGGCCTCTTGAAGATGTCCGTAAACTCTTTTTTGACCAATTTAGCGGTACAGGTGAAATCTGACCTCAATAAAAAAAACAACGCGGTTTCAGTGTTCTACCCAGAAACGGTCATGGTCCCCAATTCATAAGAGAAACAGACTACGCTGTTTTGCTGTTTACAGTGGCCTCCTCAGAGGTGGGCTGGTATCCTAATCTGCTTAAACCAGTTTGGTGTTCGCTAAGAGCCTTGAAAAACGCGTTTTGGTGACAATTTGCCCCTCATTTAAAACGGACTGGGTGGTTTGGTTTAATTGCAGCAGCATATCCTGAAGGACATTGAGTCCTGTATTCTGGTTGTAAGATATTGATACATTGGACGTGGTGTCTGTGTTGGTACATAAGCTTGGGCATTACTCTGTGAAACTGTGCGGACCGTTCCTTTTGGGGCAATAATCTGTCTGGCAATGTCTGTCTTTTTCGCGCCATTCTGGCACAGTTTAACGATTTTGAAAAACAGTGCTTAACTCATTTTACGCACTGCAAAACCGACCGCTTGCATGCAAAATTTCAAATTCTTCTATGCAATGGTTGCCGACATATGGATACTTTTTTGACAGAACCATGCCTCGCCAAAGCCAAGCTTTGACCAGCTCAAAGGAGCACCACCCAATTAAATCAATGCGTATTTAACAACGCAGCAGTGCATCAGACTTGGTAATCAGTTAATTGGTAGAGACACACCTTTCTTCATACTTCCCCAGTCTGATATCTTATATGAGATCTGAGTTTTTTCAATAAAGAACGCATTTTTACCTAGGTATACCTTTAAAACTGAAATATTCCATATTAAATGTCAAGTCTGTATATTGTTCTTATTGTTACATTATTAAATCTAACTCTGTATACAAGTAGTAACTATACTGGACCAAGTCAGGTACTGATGTGCAGAGGTCATATATTCCAGAATAAGCCACTGCCACTAATTTATAACTTTAATTTTGTTTAATATGTTATTCATGAAAGAGTTCATGAAAGATTATTTTAATTTGTTAAATCGTGATCTTATACTTTTTATATTCAAATAATTAAATAATGTGGGTAAAATTGGTCTTCCACTTCTTATTTGCATTTTTCCTTTACTACAAGATTATTTTGGAACAGTTGCAGCATTAAAATTTAAAATAAATAGCAATCTGAAAGAAGAATTTTGCATTATTATTAAATGATGATAGGAATTATGGATTAAGAGATTAGTTAAATACTGAGTAGTGATATTGTCAGTCAATTTATGTAGAATCTGATAATATGATTGAAAATACTGATAGAATTATTGGCCTTGCACTGGGCAGTTTCACATTTGTGCCAAGTGCTTTTTTGGACTCCATTGTACAGTGGTAAAAGTTCTTCAATTGCCATGAAAGTTTTTTATCAGACTCTGTATGGTGCTTCTATCTGCTGGTGCTATCGGCAACGAATTAGTTTGCCTTTGTTTCTGAGTGAATCTACCGTCTAAAATCACTATTTCTGAAAATATGTGCGTTTTGCTGAGGGTAGGCTAGGCAATACACGGCAAACTTCTTAGTACGTGTGTACAACAGAATTTTTTAAAACCCTATCGATATTTGGTCAGGAGTTGCTTGAAGCATAGCACAACGTTGCTGTCTATCGGCATCAGACCGTTAGTTTGTCAATTATCACGAATTACCCACGAATCGTAAACCCATTCATTTTCCTTTGGCAATCTAGCAACTCATTAAAGGTGTACGCATGCGCAGTGGACTAAGCATGACGTCATGCAGTGCATTTCTGGGGATGAAAACCTATGTTTTTGTTTGTTAGTATTTGTATGTGTTATAAACTAATTATTAAGATTTACATTTTCAGTGATATTTTTTTAGTCTATTGACTTGTACACTAGCGGATCAACCTATTTTAACAATATAACTTTTGTATTTTCAGTGAATTTTCCTTGGAAACACATATATAATGTACTTTATCTAGAAAAGCTCTAACCGTTAGGAACCCACTCTAGCTTGTGTACAGTGATGCCAATTGGTTTTGTATGCAGGGCGATAGATACGCAACTTTAAGACTTAGTGTTTTTGTATATGCTTAGCACACATCCTTCCCTTATATAAATCGCAATATTGAGCAGTGATGTAATGTTTTGTTGGTGTAGGGCGCATGTTTTTTTAATTCTATTAACTCAAGAAAATATTCAAATTTTTATTTTAAAGAAGGAACCTAGCAATTCGAAACTATTGAAAATTAATAATCATTGTTTTGTTGTTTTAATGAAAACAATTATTTTAACAGTCAATGACTTTGAGTCTTATTTCAATAAGCCAGAGAGTGTGGATAAAAGATTCAAAGGGAGCAACTAACGGGGAATAAAATACGGCGGAAAATATGCACATACAAATTGAGAACATAGGTCAATTATAACAATATTACCGACTAAGTTTGATTTAATACAATCGAAATAACGACTCTGTCACTGAGAAGCTAGTGTCGTTTTTTGTCTAATTGTTTTGTGTGTGTGTTGGGGGGGGGGGGGGGTGAGGAGGCCTCCAATGCAAGACGTGAACACAGCATGTTGGTCTTGGAAGAACATCTGCAGGCTCCTGGGGGGCTTACTTTACTGTTCGATGACTTACAATATGATCTTGATTTTTTTTACTCATTTAATCTAATCATTGAGTGAATAGAGTAATCATTGATGCTGCAGCTATTAAATGCCCCTTTTCACCTATTCATGCTTTACTGATATACGTATCGGAATCGGAAGCCTTTGATTTAGCCTAACTAGTAGGCTTGTTAAGGGGTCAGACGACGATTTATAGTACAGATGCCTAAGGGACCATTCAGACTGAGAAGAACCGAGTTCTAGTAAGACCGCGACCTAGATATGGCGGACCTACTTAAAAGGAAGACCGTTAATTCAACCTGTCGAGGGACAACGCGTGGAAAGTTCCTTGGGCCAAGATAATTTTTAAACCGTGGTGACATGCACTATCGATGTATAAATTAGCATAATTAGTATAAATTGTGCAAATTAGGTACCAAAATATAATATTTCATATTTCCATCAGATTTTTTTGCCTAAGAACATAAATAGATTAACTGGGGGGGGGGGGGGGGGGGGGGGGTGCTCACAAGTCGGCTTAAGACTCGGAATCCCCAAAGTTCCAATCAAAATTTGTTCACATAACTGTCGATTAAGGGGACTCGGTCTAGATGATTTGATAGCGATTTGATGCGATGTAGCTATTGTGCCGATAATCTTTCAAGTACATTCATTTCGATGCATGAATGTTCTTAGAATGAAAGCATAAAAATAAAAGTTTTTTTCTTAGATTTAGCCCGTAGGAACTAAGCTGCACATCTTCAAATTGGATGTTTTAGATCATCTCGGTCGTAAATAAAATCAAATACATGTACGAACACCTCATTAGAGTATTACAACACAAAAAGGCAATGAAACCCACTGAAATCAGGGGCTCCTAAAGTAGAATACAGAATTTCAGCGTGAGGCCTTGTGGGAATGAGTCCATTTTAACAGCACCTACCAGCCTCTTAAACGATGACTCGACAGTAGAGCGGGATATTTGCGGGGTTCTGTGCAATCATTCGGCGGAAAATCTGGAGTTATGCTAAGGTCATGTTTAATTTGCAACATAACACATACAGAAATGTTTCGAGGTAATTATTTTTTGTCCAAATTTCAAAATTAATCGAAATTTTGAGATAATATTTTTTGTCAAAATTTAGAATCACTACCTCGAAATGTCTAGATAATAATTTCTAAACATGACACCAGACAGTAGGCTTCGATAGTTTTCTGTTTCTAACAAGTAAAAATTGTCCTGTCAGTAGGTTCTCCATTTTATTTTATATGAAAGTTTTACTTCATTTAGATGCTGTATTTATTTGGTGACATGTGTGATTGTTGCCGTTTTATGTTACATTTGGAAATAAAATGCAGTATATGCAATGCAACATTAACCGATGCTTGGACACTATGGCTTGTGGTTCAAATTCACTGCATTTTAATTTCGAAGCCCACACCCGACCCTTAAAGATCCGCCACAAGAAGACAGAAGACAGAGCCAAGTTAATTGACTCACCAAAATGGGCACGTGCTTCGGATTACCTTAATCAGTGGTCTAATTTTGCTTTCTGCTCAACCCAAGTAACCCTTTACCTCTTGTTCATCGAAGAAATGAGTGACTTTCATCTACACCCAACATTTAACTCTCTGCAACAACGCAATCGTACACGCCCCTATATTCAAAAATAAACGCGCTCGGTCATAAGCGGTTCAATCGCAGGGTTTGGATTTTTTTAAGTTTTAAAGGGCCGACTCAACACTCCCCTACTAGAACTTTTACCCACCTCGAGCTCCATCTTACTCATTTTAACTTCGAACAATTTTAATTGTTAATTGTTAAAAATTAAAATGCTAGAGGGGAGCAGGTGGTGATATTTTCTCTGAAATACCACTATCTTAGATTTCATCAATTTATTAAAATCTATTTTATCAAAATACGCAAGTCAGTTACTTATTTATCTACAGGTTTATATATATATATATATATATATATATATATATATATATATATATATATATACTTTTAATTTCGTTTCATGGCTCGCGCCTCTTACAAAATATTTAAGTGATAGATTGTGTAAAACACAAGTGCAGCACGCATGAAAAGCAGTTGCAATTTTCTGCCGAGTTCCTCGCAACTGGCGTTTAATATATAAAAGTAGGCTCTCGTCATGAAAAGCATTCAATTTAAAATCTGACAGATGTCCTTGAATACGTGATAAACTGTTTCCAGTTTGTCCTTCGCTCGTCCTCTTCTGACATTGAGCGAATACGAATGTTTCTAGCGTGAACTTGGTATCTTTTGTATGACTTGGCATTGTTTTGACGGACGATAATTCGATCGTTATATAGCTGACGATCGGTATATTGTACACAAACTGACTCCCCATCAGCGGACACGCTTCTTTGTTTTATCCTAACATTTAAGGATTTTTTCGATAAACATTTGAGTGAACTTCTGATCACAACGAACCCCTATGACATGTGGTATGTTGTGTGTGCGACTGTGTAACTCACTGAAATTAAATTCATTTGATTAGCCTTCTTGCTGGAGTAACTGAAATGTACTGTGTAAACCTCGCATCATATCAGTTGAACGAGCGTGTAAAAGGCTAACTGTGACGTGCGACCCTGCACTGTTCATTGACTTTCCAGAATCTGGCTTATACTTCTTGTTTGTGTAGGGGCGCCTGAGGTCTCGCGTTGCCCTGATATCACATCAACCTAAGACGTGCCTACGTGATGACTGACATTCATTGCTTCCAAATTGAAATCAAATTGTAAATAAGGGCACGATAATAATGACCTTCCTGGTATCAGATGTGCACAAAACTTATTAATTTGGTTGTTATCTGGCTGGTGATTACAACCCTAGCCCATGCGAATACTACTGTTGTTGTTCTATTACAGGTGAATGGATAATTTCACGTGTGTTAATAATAAAATAATTGATCAAATGCATTTGAGTATTTGCAGTGACTTAAATATTTTGAAGAAAAGAATGTAAAGAAAAGCTCGAACTACTCGCAAGCATTTTAAAAGACGTTTGTGTGAAAATGAAAAATATCGCACTGTGTAATTCTAAAAACTTTCCAATCGCCAAATTAATTTAATGGAAAATTTTTAGACTCTTTTTGCCCCCTGCAAACTCAGTTTCTCATCTGAGGTCGAAAGGTTTTCCGATAAACACATCTTATAATACAGACGCTGTTGTCCTTATCGTACAAAGATATTTACTGAATCATAAGACCCATGAGGATGCATGCCTCCGACAATGTCGAAGTTTTACTTATCATGGATGGTGCGCCATCGGCTACGCTACAAATATTGATTTGTAATCAATCACAGCGTTGGAGAGACATTCCTGTTTAGCTACGTCAAACATTTGATAAAACATTTTAAGGGTGAAACTGTATTTGACAGGTGTATCACCTTCCTATGTTGACCATTGCAATCAATTGCTTAACTTTGCTCACCTGTTGCTTGAGCTTTGTTTGTTTGATCGAACGCCACACGTCGCGGCATTGCTTGTAGAGAGTAACACTTCATTCACACTTTCCTCGTTTGTTCCAATCTTTTTTAAGAATAAATTGTTTTATGGCATTCAATGGCGGAACCAGTGAAAGGAATTCTGCTTGAGCCAATTCAGTGCCCTGCCCCCATCCCCACCCCCTTAAAAAAGAAATTTGATATTTTTAAAGTTTGGCATGACATCACAAAAGTAGTACAAAGATGGTCTGTAAAAATAGCATATTAACGACATTTAATTAAAATATGCCTTTGATTAAAATTTATGGGGAAAGGTCGACGTTTCACAAAAATGTTTTCAGACATATTTAGGGCTTTGCATTTCTTTTTTTTTTTTTAGCCATTAACGAAGCTCGCATTTAGCCGTGAAACGTTTCTTAATCCTAGATTACATTTACACGAGCACCGTGCGATTAAATTGTCAGTAAGATCTTTTTTTTTTTTTTTTTTGAAATCGTAAGGAGCTACGGGCAGTATACGTGCACCGTACGGCTATCGCATTTCAAATGTAATCTAGGCTTTAGTTAACGTTGTGGAAGACAGTCAACGACAAATTCTACTTATGATGAGTTGTGCGCTAGAATGAGTTTGGGGTGCTGCAATCTTGATCAGCATAAAGTCTTAATTAAGCCTTTGAAAGAGCAGATTTCTTTTCATTTTAGTCAAAAGTTTACATAAAGAAGTGGAAGGGGAAAGCGTTGGAAGGGGGGGTAACCTTACCCCACCAGCTCACTGCGATTATGACTGATGCCAAGTTTAAAGAGTGATAGTCGTGTTGTTGGGGGGAGGGGGGGGGGAACAAGTCACCCTAGCCCGTCCGATTTTTGCATCTGCGTAATGTAATATTGAAATCGTCGCCGTTTTTATTCTTTTCGCGTATAAAATGCCATTATAATCATACAGATGCAGGGTAGCTGCAGGTCAAAATTGGTGCCGCCAGTTGACCTGATAACGTGCTTACTGTGATTACCGTATTCACTGAATAGAGGAATTATGAAAGTTGGATTGTGATAGAGAAGCAGGTGGCACATCTGATGCAATAGTTAAATTAGTATGGGAGCATTCACATCGAGAAGAGCCGAGGTTAAATAAGGCCGCTACCTAAATATGAAAGGAAGACTGCTTAATCCATTAATGATCTCTCCGCCTCTCACACCCACCCAAGCGGAGACGAGAGACGATAGGGGAGACCGGGGCTAGTTGGACCCTGGAGTAAGTTGGCCCCCATCAAGTCTCTTTAATAAAGTTACTTTAAGATGCTAAATTATTTCATTTGGACTCACTGCCGATGCTTTCTTAGCACTGTTGGATACGGTCACTTTACAAAATGATGTGATCAATTCTTTTACCCCATAGTTACTTTGTCATAAATTGATGGGAGAGGGGGCAACTTACCCCGGGTCCAACTACTATTTTGAAAACATGTAGCTGAATCATAATTCTAAACCGTACCAAGTGGCACCGTTTGCCCATTAAAATACGAACATTTTTTGAGGAACTTCAGCGGGCCCAGTATCCTACTCCAAAGGGGGGGGGGTCGGCTTCCTCCTTCAAATAATCCTGATTCCGCCCCTGGATGTGCCTCTGCCTTGACCTAATTTATCAGAGCTGTGTACATCTCTATATATGTTTTAGTGTCAGCAAATAATAATGGGCATATTAAAAGGCGTTTATAACCTCCCTTATTCGTCTACTAATTAACGTTGTCGTTAATTATTCTGTTTCAACGTTAATAAGTTGACGTTATTTGGTTACTTTGTTGACGAAACACACAGGAATAATGGACCTATTACTTAAGCCTCGGTCACAACCGGACGCACGAATTTCGGGATCGTACGTCCCCTGCGATTTTTGGGTGTTGCGGAGGCCGTGGAGGTCGTAGAGGTAGATGAAAAGCTACTCTTACAACCGGTCGTGCGTGCTTCTACGAGCGGTTTGCGTGCAAAAAATTGGCCAAGTAGCAAGATACACGCACGTGGAACGTACTGTTTTTGGTGGACTCAAACACGACGCAAAGCACGCAGCCCGAAAACTGGCCGGCCAGTTTTTCGCTACGACCTGTCTGCGACAATTAGAACGCCTGGAGCACGCTCGTAGCACGCAAGACAAAAGTACTGAGTAAGTGCGCTAGGCGTGCGTGTAACGCAGGAAAAGCATGCAGAAATTCCGGGGTATTTTACCACGAAGACGTACTTACCACGCAAGAGACTCGTACGTTCAACTTGCTTTCAATGTACGTGTTAACGAAAAGGGGGGTGAGCGCACTTCCTCCGTGCGTTTATCACATTTCCAAATTGCGTGGCGAGTAGGCCTACTACTACCATACTTGTGAAGTGCGTCACACTAAGACGACGCACGTGCCCAGCACGATAAAAGTGCAGGCGATCCCGAGCAACCACTGCAAGAATTGCGTCACGATCTTCGGCCTCCTCTAGCATTAGCAGCTGTAGAAGTCGATAGCGCATCCTTCTTGGAAGTGCCATTTTGGAAGCCAAAACAGTGAATGATAAAGAGACTCGGTGCTCCCTTTTATATTATTTTGATCCGTGCGTTCCACTTCCGTGCTTATTACGTTTCTCTTACGTTTCTCTTACTTCGTAAGTACGATTTCTGAAAACCTACGCTTCACTTGCAATACACGTATGATTATCTCACTCACTGTGTGAGACACAAGTACAGATCGTACGTGCTCCTTACTTCTTCCTACTTCCAAAAAAGGCGTACAGACCACTTGCGGCCCCACGTTCAGAGCACAACACACCTACATGTACTCATAAAGTACTTACTACTTCGTCCGCTGCGATTTAATTTTCATCCTGCGACAACGCTACGTCTGACAAGAACTCCGAAGACGCACGATCTCTAAGCACGCACGACGGGTTGTAAGAGAGGCTAAAGTCTGCCTTACGAGTCGCAAGGGCCACATGAGATGTTCTTTCAAGCAGGGACGCTAATTGCAAGGAGCGATTGCCGTGGAAATTGTACTCATTTCTTGAGTTTGTCTTGCTTCCTGTGTACATGTACGTGGGATCCACTCACCACTTACGACGGCAATGCAACGCACGGCGAAAGTAGTGCCCTTTTGCGTCAGTTTTGCTTCACACTTGCCTCACACGTTTGTGGTGACGTAATGACGGCGTACGTCAGTTTTGCTTCTTGTTCTCCTCTTATTTCTTCTTCCTGTTCCCTTTTTTCTACTATGTAAACTTCTTTCTCTTGCCTTTTTGAGGCATATTAGAAACTAAATTGAGCAAAAATTTGAAAATTGTTGTACACATAACACAGTCGACTTTCACTGCAAAGACACGAGCGTGCGTCGTGAGCACGCCTTTTATACACCAGGCGTGGGGGTGAGGCACGTGCGACGCATTCCCGGTGTGCTCTCGACTTTGTTCGTTAGTTGTGAGGACGTGCGCCTTACTCAACACGCAAAGGGCACTTGCTCCTTCATTGCTTGCGACGTGCGTCTTGCACACCGCGCGTCTCTCTTGCTAACTCCGTGCGAGGGGAGTAAGTTACGCTTGCCGCCTCGCTTTTCGCAGGCTATTCGTAGAATCTTTTGGGCATGTCCAACATCCTCCGTACGTGCTTACGGGCTGTCTGCGAACTGGAAATTGCGTAAGGACTTGCGTGGGACGTGCGATTCTGCGCAAAATTTGAACGCAAACAGCTCGTAAGAGCCCGTACGGCCGGTTGTGACCGAGGCTTTACTTGTTTACTCGTAGATCAACGTTATAATAATAATAATAGGAGTCTAATAAATAAATAAATAAATAAATAAATAAATAAATAATCTAAGATTGCAGCCTAGTGGATTGAAGTTGTACAGACATGTATTTTTTTTTTATTAAAATAAGAACAGCACAATATGTTTTATTTCTGTTTAGTTGTTATTGTGACTTTTCAGTAAATATTGTATTTTTAAGTAACTGAGTAAAATTTTTGATAGTTGGAATTGATATTCAGCATTTTCATTTCATGTTGATCATGCAGTGTTTCATTGGTGTACTGTAAGGTGTGCTACATATAATATCTGTAGCATAATTATTACTATACCCTATTAAATTTGTAGAGATCATATAAGCCCATGTTTTTGTTGCAATTTTTGCAAAGTGATTGTCACAGTACTCTCAATAAATCTACCATTATCTTGTAGTTTAGGCGCTGTTTGTACAAACACCAAAAATACATACAGTGTATTTCAAATTTTTATTAAAATTGAAATAACAAACAAGGGTGTGACAGAGAGGCGTATTTTTTACAGCAAGGGCTTCTCTGCAGTGGAATAAGTAGTCGTTTTATTTACAATGACAGGTAAGACTATTTCAATTTTTATAGGCGTTAATTTAAATTTCGACGTAAAGTTTTTCATTCCACTTCCTAAATCAAGGCCGAGCTATAGGTTTTAACATCAAAGTAAATAACCTCGCTTATTAAATACCCGCAAGGTATTACCTAGCTGCCTTATTTTTCAGTCATTTCTCTGTACAAAAAGATTGTCACACTCTAGTGTATAGCACCAAAGCATGAGAAAAACTTGCTCATACAATGAACGCAGACGAACGGGTCGTAAGACTTACATGTACGTCATGTACGGTTTGAATTGCACGTATGTATGTTTGCACACTCAGAATGAGATAAAATTTCCATAATTTTGTGTTTAAAGTGTTTTTTCAACTTTCCATTGTAGGATCCCAGTGACAAGTTTGCCCACCAGTTCCCAGCCCCACTTAGCTTACCGCCCAGGTGACCTTAGACCCCTGGCCTGGAGATGACTCCTCGTATTCTAACGACTTGGACTGTCACTGACAATTGAACACCCCGGACAGAGACTCCGAGAGGTATATTCTTTATGTCGTTGTGATAAATATGGTCCCTGTGCATATCAATCAATGGTCGTGAGAAAAATCGAGCTTAAGTTGTACGAATATATGTAAAGATCATCAATAGATCTTTAAAACTGACTTCCTAAAATAGGCCATATCAAATGTCTATATTAAACAACGATACATCCACACTATTATTAATTTCTGATTGTGCAGATTGGCTTTCTTCTCGGTATGCTAAACCGATATCATACAAACATAAATTTGTGTCACTATCGGGGTCGATAGTTTACTACCGTAGTAGCTCCTCTTTTAATAAAAGAGCTGGTTCAAATGGCGAATAGATACTTTAAATTGAGTCGTCAGCCCTAGCAAATTCGTCAGCTTCGGCCATTACAAATGCAATGTCACAAATGTATAGTCAGAAAAAATTGTTTCCTCTCTACGTTTCCAGTAAAAAATCTTGGAAACACAAGACAAGTGCAACACAAGTGCTTCCTTAAACTGTGTCCTTTTTAAACCAATGCATTCCTGCGGTTGTACAATCAAAAAAGGAATATATATTTTCGGTTCAGCATTTCTATATCAAGCAATGATAAACAAACAAATAAACAAACGCAAAAATGAAAATAAAATAACCAATAGGCATTTTATGTTGCAGCATAAATCTGAATGCAAGGGCTCTCAAAACAAGTTCGTGTTTGTAGTAGAGTAGTAATAATTAATGGTCGGTATATATATATATTGATTATTTTGACAGGTAACTGAATAGGAAAATCAGTCGAGTAATGTGTTTTTGAATGTACGAGTAATTTATGGGCAGGGCAACAGAAACAGTTATCACTGTTTTTCCGTCACTGCTATCTGCATGGAGAAACCACCGTGAATGATGAATATGTCATGCAACAACCTCTGTAGGTCTTTGATTAATAGTGTTTATATCCTGTTTCTACAAACACGAAAAATTATATGTAGTGGTGATTTGGCAGCATAGCTTCAAACCCAGTGTAACAACGTTCAAACATGCAGGGTGTGACAGAGAGGCGTTTCAGTTGCAGCAGGGACATATTTGCATTGCAATATGTAGTAGTTTTCTTTCTTATTACAGGTAAGGGCATTTAAATAAACAATTGTGTTTCAATTAAATTTAGATGAGAGTACTAGTATTCCGTCTGTTTATGTATGCATGTCAGTTTCCCATATAAATATGTATATCAAAACATAGGAGAAGATTTTGATAACAAGTTAAATCCCAGCGTGTGTCACTTATTATTAACAAGGTGTTACCTGGATACCTGGATCATTTTTCAATGTTTGCTTTTGTCTTAGCTTCACCGGCAGGTGTTTATGGTGTAAAAGTTGCTTGTTCAAGGGTTTCTTTTAATTGCCTTCCGGCAGCCATATGCAATCGAATTGCTGGTAGATGTAAGCTGTGTATCCGAATTCATTAATTAAAACAAACCCGCGCCGTTATTACAGGGGTATGTATAAGCTGGCAAATGCAAGATGTAAAACTTGAACTTCATAATGCAAAAAAAGTTGAATTTTGGCATTTTTGATGAGTTTTTATCTGTTATCAGAGCTACGTGTATTTTGAAAATTCCTTAAAATTTAGCAATGCAAATGACCTTTTACTTCTCAAACGATGTTTTTATATATTATAATATTTATCGTTATATTAATTTTTCATTTGATCAGCATAGTTGGTCAACTTTAAAAAAATAATGCCAACGGTAGGTTATGGCGCTATAACGCATGGTCAAGATCTTTTCACATCCAAATAAAAATCAATTTTATTCTAGTTGAAGAATGATTTTGAACAGATTATACCACTATCGGTAATTTTACGCGGTTCCATTTATGTTCTTCAATATGCAATACTTTGAAAGTAAACATTACATAATTTATAAGATATCCTGACAGTGAATTTTACATATAAACAGTGAATAAGAATGGCGGCTCATTTGCATTGTTGCTGCTTTCTTCAGCCGGCATATGATCCACTTAACATTATTTCCAACCGTTCCTTGAACGTTTTCTTGGACAGTTTAAGCGTGTCTTCGAAGGCAAATGTGCTGTGTCTTAAGTGATAGATCTTGGACATGTAATGCCGGACAAGAAGAGAGAAAAAAAACACTAAAATTCATACAATTTAAAAATTGTAAAGAGATCCTGGTGGCCTCTCAATTTTTGATGATATACTGGTGTCTAAAAATGTACCTAATCCTTCATTATAAACTCATGTAAGTTTACTACTAGTGGAGATATGCCATTCATGATAAAATCATTAATTCAGGAAAATATATCTTAAAAATGAGTCCTGTCGGTTTGGAGTATTTTGAAATGTGTGTTCCTGAGACGTAAGTACAACCCACGTCATTCCCAAACCTTTATCTACAGGTATATGAACTTTAGAGGTTTGTCGACGATGAACGATGAAATGATCAACATAGTTTTCAACCTATTCAGTAGTGACCGCACACTTATTTCCACAACGTGAAAACGTGTGTATCAAACAAAGCATAGGGGGATTGGATAAACCCTACTCTCATAGGGTTTTTATTAATTTCAATGTGAAATCGATAAATTCTTTTAAATGGACAGTACCAGGTGACTCTAATAATGGTTGTTGTCTCACCCGTACGAAAACGCAGTAGATACTCCAGCGCAGTAGACTACTGTAAGTACAATGTGTACTGTATATCTGTGTCCCTAAATGAAAAGAAAGCCAAGATAACACTGTTATCATTTATGAACTGAGAAATAAATGATATTAATACAACCTGGTCTGGGGTATCTTTTTAAACAACCATTTTATTTTCTGTAGTGTTTAAATTGTTGCTATCGACTTCTACTCTAGGATCCCAAGGACACGTCTGCCCACCATATTCGAACCCCACTGTGCTGACCGCCCCGGTGGTCATAGACCCTTGGCCTGGAAATGGGTCGTATTCACACAACTTGGACTGTCACTGGCAAGTGAACGCCCCAAACGGAGAGGTGAGGTCTTTATAGGTATAAATAGACTAGAAAAAATGGGTTCCATATGGTTCCGGCGTATCAATGAATAACGGTAGTGAGCGCGCTCGAGCACGGCAGGTTAAGCGTTTTTGTGTGTGTGTGTGTGTGTGTGTGTGTGTGTTTCTGTCTGTGTTACTGGGATGAGCGTTATTTGTGTGAACGCATGATTTTTTTTCAAAACCACAATTATGCTGAGGATGGTGGGTAGCAACGTTATTACTTGTAAGCGGTGATTTTATATCTTTATGACTATGTCACAGTAAAATACAGCATATTAGGGTAGGTGTAGGTGCCTCTGGCGCTTCTTGCTTTATGGTGACTTTTTGCTATAAAATTGTAACAAGCAGTATAGCATCACTTCCTTGATTTCAGGTTCTGGAGTACTCGATAGATTCTTTAGACGCAGACAAAGAGTATTGCTCATTCTGCCATTTTGACTATCTAAAGTTAACGGATCATTTTGGAGAGTTCGAAACATTTTGTGGAAGTACGTCAGCCAATGGTACCTTTCACAGTACTATTTACATTCATTTTCACAGCGATGATATTGTTGTTGGATCTGGATTTAGACTTGTGATAACGCCAGGTGAGTGGCATCCCTCTCTCTTTCTGTCTGTGCACTTAAGCGCAGGTGCGATCCCTCCTTTATTTTAAACAAAAACTTTCATTTTATTTTGATCAATTAAATTTAATTGCCTTTCTCAATATTGTAGGAGAGAAACCTTGAATGTTAACAAAGAAGCCTGTTGATCACTTTTAATGTTCACCTCTAAGTGGACGTGTAAATTACATTCAAACACATTTCAATCGCTTTAAGTTAACACACACACACACATGCAATTCGTTTGTTTGTTTGTTTGTTTTTACAGTTTTAGATTCAAGCTCATTCACTACGTCACAAACTGAACAGCAATCTTCAGCTCCACCAAACTTCGATGTCTCAAACTATATGCCAATCCACAGTGGGCAACTATCTTTAGTTGCTGGTGCCTCTGGCTCACCTTCAGAATTCATTACATACCAATCTATTCAGCCATCAGCAAGCCCAGAGTCGCAGCCGGTCACTTTAAATGGGAAATCAGAAACAAGTCTGTCTACAAAGCCGAGTAATGTCACTACCCCTGCCATTACCAAAAAGAGTACTGGGGAAGCTGCTGGCCAATCCAGACAAAAGGTTAAAGAAGAAGAAGAGACAAGAAAGTTGGTGGCCACTGTTGGCGGGGTTACAGCAGGACTGATAGCTGTTGTAGTAATTGTAACACTGGGAGTGGTTTTGTTCATCAAATGGTATGCATTTAAATTCATTGTCATTTCAGACTCGTGGGTTCTCAGTTCTTCTGCATTGCGTACCAAGGTTTCATTCCTTTGACACAATTTGATTTATTTTTCTTTCCCGTTGTTTTGCATTCAGAGTAAATTCTGGTGTTTCATTCTGTGACGTAGTTGATAGGATTTATTTCATTTTTTTTTTTTTTTTGTTTTTGACAATGTATCCAATTGATTTTCAAAAAGGATATAAAACCAATTCATTTTGACTACAGAATAATTTCAAAACAGTGTTTTTTAAAAGATACTTCGGTCAATTATTTTATTGACGTTAGGAATTAAATTGAAACTATTGAAAAAATCATTTTGGTTTTCAGGAAGGGGCGCCAGACTAATATGGTCCACGTAATCGCTAACCGGGAAAACTCGACAATGTGGAAATCATCACCTACTTAAACCGCGATTGACGGAAAATTCAAATGAAAGTAGTTTCCGGAGTTGCATCCGATGCTTAATGTGCAGTGTTCAGCAGTTTGGGCGATCAGATGTCAGGTGTGTGATAGTGCACAGAAAAAAAAAAAGGATTTTATTTGAAGAGCCCAGAGCTAGCCCTAGAATACATTTATAAACATAAACTCTTGTTGGTAGAGTGCATCAAGTAAATATACAGGTAAATGCTGTGTTTTCTGAACTCCCACAGCGTTTATTTGGAGTTCCTCGTGACAATGTTCTTGATCCTCTAATGTTGTGTGTTTACACTTACCTCTTGGAGCTTTTATGTAGACGACACAAAATCGCACACATCTTGTAAAATTGATGATCACGCTTTGTCACTGAATACCAATGTCGACTGCATATCAGACCTCGGAGGTTGGCTAATCTCGAACAAATTAAAGATAATGAAAATTGAAGAAAATCTGATTTTTAACTATTATTCAGCCTCTAAACAAGTTCCTTGCACTGAACCCTCAACTCAAAATAGCTGCAAGTCTGGCAAAAACATCCCCCATGCAAAAAACATTAATGGTATTTTGATTTTACACTACCAATGACGGATCGTATTATAAGAAATATCTGAAAAAATCAGATGCTGCTACTGTTATACATGCATTAGTCACTTCTGGGCTGGGTGACTGCAACTCTGGAATATAGATACGTCCATATAATAAAATGAAAATATTACAACACACCCAAAATGTTCTCCATTTTTAGAGCAGCTGCATTGCTTACCAGTTTGGGCTAGAATTTTATCTAAAATTTAATTTTTTGACATGCTGCATTTTATAATATAGTTCCATCATGTGTGACCAACCTGCTTAAAAGCAAAGATCTCAAAGAACCCTGGGTCTAAGCTCTATCATGTATGCTTGATCTAATTAAAACAATAGCTCTCAATGAACCCTGAGGTCTGGTGAAAAACTTAATTGGAAGCTTCCAAAGCTAGGTTACAAACATACGGTGGCGTGGCTATTTTCATGTTCTTTTCAGGCTCTATCTTGTCTTTTTGACGCCCCCCCCCCCTCCAGTAAATCTGATACAAGTGACAAGTAGCTTCATGTCTACGGGCGAAATTTTATAAACATAGCTTTTGGACCTTACCCTTACGGTTTAATAGTAAAATTAAAATAGGCTACAATGCGGTATACTTTAAACCTGGTATGAGACAGGTGTTAAAATAATTGGGGATATAGAACACACATTTTACTCTTGTGGATTAATTTCAAATTGTGGAGGGAGTAATAAATATTGATCTAAATTGATAAAATTAAAGTAAATGTAAAATTCGGTATTGAAAACATGATTTTGGGTACAAATTCGAATACTTTTTTGCCATTGGACTATATCATTCTTGTTAAGTTCTATATACATGTATACATTAATTCAAGAAAAAAATATTCCTGTTAATTTCAAAGCTCTGCAAAGCTTCTGAAAAGTAAATACGAAATAATAAAAAGGAATAGCTTTAGGAAATTTTAAAGAGAAAGAATTTTCCTGTATTTGTAAGTGCTTTTTGGAAAAAATTATAAAAGAATATCTAAAGGGGTTGTTATTTTAACTTTCGTTATTTAACAGACTAAAATCCTCGTTACTGAATACGAAAATTCACGCCACTAGCAAGGCATGAATTTAAAAATTTTCAATGATTTTCAACAAAATCTAGATGTATCACTTGCATTCTTCAGAGATGTAGAAAAAGAAGAACTTGCGAATTTTTTCTTTAACTGCATCTTTCACTTCTCTCTTTTTTTTTTTTCAAATAGTCCTAAATATTGAGAATGAGCGAGTGTGTTGGTATCGTCTCGACTTCATTTGGACGAGTCTAAAATTAAAACCATAGAGGGGGCGGGTAGTGATATTTTCCCTAAAATACCACGTTCAGCTTCGAATTCATATATTTTAATACAATATATTTTATAAAAATATGCATACATTCATTTACTTATCTACCTGTGTATATGTCGATCAACGTTAAAATGGGTTCGTGGCTCCCACTCCTTGCATAATTACTGAAGTGTTAGCTTGTGTAAAATGCACGATTGTACCAAGTATTAAATGCAGCAGCTAATTTCTGCCAAATACCACACATACAAATACCATACATATACAATGGAAATCATTCAATCTTAAAGGTTATCCACGTCTTTGCATACGTGACAAGCTGTTACCAGCTTGTCCTTCGCTCGTCCTCTTCTGACATTGAGCGTATACGAATATTTCTAGCGTGAACTTGGTATCATTTACATGACTTTGGCGAGCTGACTCCCCTTCAGCGGGCACGCTTCTTTGTCTTATCCTAACATTTGAGTGAACTTTTGATCTCAACGAACCTTTAGGGTATGTAGTACGTTAATTGTGCGTGTGACTGTGTAGCTCATTGAAAATAAATCCATTGGATTTGCCTACATGCTACAGACTCATCAGATTAATAGTAATCAACTTTGGTAGAATTTAACAGTGCATCATTTAAATCAACCCAACCCTGATGTGAAAGGTTCATCGTGTCGTGCAACCCATTAAGACTGTTTATTGACTTTCCAGCATCGGGCTGCTACTACTTGTCTGTGTCGCCTTAGGTCACGAGTTGTCCTGAAGTAACATCAACCTGCGTACGCGATGGCTGACATTCATCGCTTCCAAACTGTAATCAAATCGTAAACAAGAGCATGATAGAAAGTAGCTCACGCAGTGACTGCACTGCTATAAGCTGTGCACAAAATTTATTAATTTGGCTGTTATCTGGTTGGCGATGCCAACCCTAGTCTATGAGAAATTTTCTGCTGTTATGGTGAATGAATAATTATTTTGCATGTGTTTATGAATTCCATTACTGATCAAAAATATTAGCAGTGACAATTTTTTTGAAGAAAAGAATGAGGCAAAGCGCGAACTATTCGCAAACATTTTTAAAGCCTTCGTTTGTGTGAAAATGAAAAAGTCGCCCTATGTAAATTCAAAACTGTCCAATTGCCAAATGAATCTAATTGAGAATTTTAGACTCTTTTTTACCCAGAGGACCTCCGGGCACAGGCACTGACAATTGAGAACATAGAGGAGTATCGATAGTAATATCGAATCATGACACTATTTATCCTTTCCTTGACTGCCTTGTCCCAAAACTAAATATCCCTTTCCGTTTATATACATGTAAGTAGCTGCATGGGCCATAGACACTCCAACCTGTACATTTCCTTTATGGAGAGGAGAGGTTGAAATATTCATAGACATAGGGAAAGAAAATAAGAAGAATACAGGCATGTTTGTCCAGAACGATTGGAGTTGTTTAGCAATTAGGTCTAAGTAAAAAAAAATAGAATAGAAAATAAAAAATAAAGAACGAAAGCAGTTATGAAACTTTTCTTAGAAGCCCCGCTCTGTACTAAAAACTTTAATTTTTAAACAAGACGAACGATTACATGAAGTTGGTATCGGGCACTGAACATGCAATTTCGGATATTAATTCTAAAGTGTTATTAATTATCCACAGTTGGCGGCCAGCGAAATCAGTTTCTTATCTGTTGAGGTCGAAAGAGTTTCCGATAAACGCATCCAATAATACAGACACTGGCGTACAATGATATTTACTAAATCCTAACACCCGTGAGGATGCATGCTTCTGTGCACGTAGAGAATGTCGAAGTATTGCTTATCATGGATTGCGTGCCATCGGACACGCTATGAATATTGATTTGTAATCAATCATAGCGTTGGAAATACATTCCTATTGAGCTACGTCAAACTTTTGATAAAACATATTAAGATGTTAGTTGTGACAGTCACTCAACGACACAATTTACTTTAGTCCGGCTGTGCCTTTCCAATCAACATTTTACGATATTTAACAGAGAAAAAGTAGAGACAAAGTTGTCCTTCTGGCTGTAAAGTACAAGTGCAAATTGCAGTAGCAATAACAGACAATTAAATGTAGTAATCGAAAAGTGTACCTGGTCTAAAGTGACAAATTCTATCAATTTTTCTTCCAAACTGAGTTCCATTCAAATGAAGATTGACATACCATTTTGCCATACATTTGGGTGAACAAGATAAAGATTTAGAATTGTGTTAGTTGTGAAAGTCAGTCAACGACACAAACTAGGGGAGACCGGGACTAGTTGCTGATCGGGATTGCAGCACACCAAACACATTCTAACGCTCAGCCCGGTATAAGTATAAGTAGGGGAGACCGGCACCAGTTGCACTCGGGGTCCAACAAGTGCGGTCTCCCCTATTTTTACCGGGCTGAGCGTTAGAATGTGTTTGGTGTGCTGCAATCCTGATCAGCAATTAGCTCTAAAGTATGCCTTTGAAAGGGCAGTTTATTTTTCATTTGAGTCAAAAGTTCAAATAAAGATACATGTGCGTTTACATACAGACAAGTGATTCCTGTGTCGTAGCTACAAAAAGTTTGCACTGATAAATGGGAAGCATGGGAAGCAACGTACATGTATAATAGTGGAAGGGGAAAGCGACGGGAGGGGGCCCGGTTGACATTTAACCCACCAGGTCACTGCGATTATGACTGATGCCAAGTTTAAAAGAGTGATGGTCGTGTCCTCATATATAACCTCTTGGCAAAATCGATTCAAAACCCAAGTGCCAAAATCATATGGCATGCAGCATGAGTTTATAAAGTAATATTATGACCTGCTTTTAACAACTGAGCAATAACTTCAAAGGGGCGAAATGGCGGGGGCGGGGGCAAGTCACCCTTGCCCCTCCGATTTCTTCATCTGCGTAATGTAATTTTATTGAAATCGTCGACGTTTTTTTTATTATTTTCACGTACAAAATGGCATGATAATCATACAGGTGCAGGATAGCTGCAAGTCAAAATTGGTGCCACCAGCTGACCTGATAGCGTGCTCACTGCATTTACCCTATTCACCGAGTATAAGGTTCATAAGAATTGGATTGTGATAGAGAAGGAGGTTGCATATTTACTGCAATAATTGAATTAGTAGGACAAGTAGTTAAATGATTATTCTAGGCCACTCCCTGGCATAGGTTATTTTACACACTGACTCCTTTGGAAACAGGACAATTTCACGGAATAGAAATAAAGAGGCAATTTTCCAACCCATGTTAATGATGTATATGCAGCAAAAAAATTAGATGCATTCCATACTTTGGAGCTCCATGTAAGACACCGTAATTTCACAATTTTGTTAGATAAAAAAACGTTTTGCAGTTTATTGTAGCACGCAGCTCAAGGGCAACAACATCGAGAAAGTTAACGGTACAAGTAATTCACTGAGCCCTGCTCATTCCAGTCGGCAATAAAAGCAGAACCAGATGCATATAGGGGCCTACGCGTGTCCTTTACTTCCCCAATATTGTAACCCCTCCACGTAACGCAGAGCCCATTATCAAAAAGTATGTATAACCTGAGAAAGGATACGTAACGTTATGCACGTACGCTCCGGTCTGATTAATAGATTCTTAACAAAAAAGGTTATAAAAGGAGAAATATCTCCCAGGGAGCCCAGAGTGAATACGCTGTGATGTAATTTAAGAATGGTTAATGGCATGACTTCAGACCGATGGATTTAGTGAAAAATGAGAAATGAACATAACTCATTGTTATATATATCCATTAACGGAAAAAAGTATTCTTTGAATAAAACCTATGCACGGGTAGCGGTGTTCGGTATTTTTGCCAGCTGAACGGTGGAGTCATGGGGCCTTTTGTATCTTTTTATGTCGTCTTATTGCATCGTTGATTATTCATAATAATCTGATATCTACAGAGTGCTACAAGAAATTCTAGGCCCCATTCAGTTTAGATGATCTGATTAGTGACTGCTCCGCCAACTAAATATAGTCTGTTCGTTGTCTGAAAGAAAAACGTAAAAGGTGACTATGTGCTCCGTTTTTTCTTGATGGGAATATCGCGTTCCTTATGAATGTATGAACCCTGTTTCAAAACGCAAAAATAGAATAAATAAATAAATAAATAAATAAATAAATAAATAAATAAATAAATAAATAAGGGGAAACAACGCACAGAAATTAAAAGGAGTTGTTTTAACAGTCGCTATTTTTTTTATTTCCAAGTGTGTAAAAAGGCAGAAGTCCGCGTGATTGTGTGTGTGAGTGTATGTCACCCAAATGACAAAGTTTTACGCACCACGGAGCAGCGATAAATTGTGTAGAGAAAGCAGACAAAATGTCTATAAGTTTTTACAGCTGCAGAATTAATATGGCCCCTAATTACTGTGTGTGAAACCGTTTGGAGTCGCATTTTGAAAGTATAACCGTCACTAGTTCAGCTGTGCTTCGAAACGTTTAAACAGAACGACTTTTTATTAGGACGAGAACACATTATAAGATTGAATCCCATCCCATCAGAGGAACGCGAGTTAAACTTTACACCACACCTCAGTGACCTGACTTAACCTATTTTTTCATTCATTGTTATTACAAGGTAGCTACTTCTGTCCCTTCAATGAGGCCATTTACACAGGATAGTTCACTTGTTATATATGTTCTTTATTCTCCTTCCTAGCTAAGTCTGCTTAGTGCGGAACAAGTTGAACCGGCCTGTCTGTGTAGCTCACACCTAGACGCAAAGAAGAAGGATACACGGGGCCTTTCCGTCTTGTTGCTCGAGGTAGGCGAACAGTGTTTTATGTGGCTTATTACAGTAGACTTAACAAAGGAATTTACACAGCATAACGACAAATTTTAAAACGTAGGGGGATTAAGAGGCTACTTAGCTGAGATATCATTGAAAGGGGATCTTTATGAAGAGAAAACTGAATCGTGTTGTGGTATACGAGAAATGCACCGTGGCACAACATACATGTATACAACGACATGCCTCAGCGATAAATATAGTCACCCAATTCAAATGTACAAAAACGACATGCACGCACGTACACATAACAAAATAGCTTGCGCAGACACAACTACTCTTACACACACACACACACACACACACACACACACACACACACTGTCAATACAAATAGCATCATTAGTAGAGTTCAAGTATCCGACGACCGGCACTTCAAATCATAACTGCACGTGCATTTCTTTTATAAGAGGGGCACTCCTCTCTTCTGTCTGCAACCGTGTCTGTGCGTTCAAGCGACTTACACTGACTACTCACGGGTGTATTGCGATGTAATATCGAACTACATGTTTATAATGTTTTAAATATCATACTTGCGGTGTCTGTTCATATTGCGGTTAATGTGAAGCAAGCTTCATTATTAACATTGCGCCCCGTTGTTAAATGAGGAAAATTAGTTTTTAGTGCATAAATGTCCAATTTCGAAAGTGAGGTGGGGGTAGTGATTTTGTAGAGACGAAACACTGACGACTTTAACTTGTAACTTCATACACGGTTGACAATACAATACATTTTCGCAATATTTTTCTCTTTATTTTAGAATAATGCCCGGAGAACAATTGGTATGCGTGTGGCAAGCCGCCTATGCTTTGAACCAAGGTTCAAAATCGCTTCTCCGGGAGAATTTAAAGAAAATCACTGCCGAGTTTGCCATTCTTGAGTCGACGCATTATTCCGAACACAAGTTTGATGAGACCTTTCAAGGGGACTCCATCTCCTTCGACACCTATAAAACTTTTGTTTGTAAATCACTACTGAACGAGGGGGTTCCCATAGGCGTACTTTTCAACGACATAGAGAGAGCATGCTGGCAATTGTCCAAGAAGGCATATAAAAGTAAGTTAGAAGAATCTGATCTTTTTTGTCTCTGGCAAATCGTGAACCGCTTGTCCGACCAGGGTAGCTATCCTCCAGTTGTTTGTCAGGATGAAAGTCAGTGGCTCTGCGAAAAAGTCGCGTCTGAACTCAACAAGAACTGGAAAACCATACAGTGTGATTTCAAGACCACGGGGTCTACGTTCCAGGAGGTCGTGGATACGTTGGAAAGAGTTTTCTTTCACGTGGCTCCTCTGGCTTCTGTTCATATGTGTATCAAACACATACATGAATGGTTGGTTGAAGAGGTCATGAAATCTGGGTGGATCAACAAGCGTTCGAAAAACTGCTCTGGAATAGGAAACTGGACAAACTGGTCCAAGATATGGCTCATCCTGAAACCCGATCGTCTCGAATTTTACGAAAAACCACCGGTTGAAAAAGGGAGGAGCTTCAAGAAGGGTCAGATTTTGATTGATAAGAACTTGATGATGGAAACTGTGCCCGATTACCGAAGCTTCTTCAAGAAGCTGTCTGGATGCTTTATGATTACAGATGATTCGGCAATTTACGAGTTTGGGGAAACCGACGGAGAAGGTCCCGACTGGTTTCATTGCCTTGAAGAAGTGATGGACAGTTACAAAATCAACATTACCCCAGTGCAAAAGATGCTGAAGGAACGGCAACGCAGGCGAGAGGTGGCGAAGAATACTAGCCCCGTATCTGCGTCCGATATTGACATTGACATACGGGCAGATGTGCTTGAAGCTACAACAAAAGATATGGTAAACGGCCAGGTTAACCCGACTGTAAAAGATCAACCACTTTCAAGGCGCACGGGGTGGCAATTCGCTAAAAAGAATTACGAAGTCCCAGAACACGTGCTAAAGAAGGGTGAAGATAAGCTTAAAGCCGTGTTCATGAAAGTGGATACCAATGGAAATGGGTGGATCGATCCCACAGAGTTTTCCACTTTCCTCAAAGGTCTTGGTCTTACCCTGACAGAGAAAGAAATCAACTTGGTCTACAATACTATAGACAAGGACAGAAATGGGCGAATTTCTTTCCAGGAGTTTGAAGAGTATTTTATGAGGAATGTGTTAGACGAGCAAGAGACGGGTGAACGAACAGCTGCTCTAAGAGCTGCTTTCATGGAGGCCGACCGTGACGGTTCTGGAACACTTGATTTCAAAGAATTCACGGAATACTACTGGGAAAAGAAGAGGAACGCCCGACTTGACAAACTGATGGCTGGGTTCAGCAAGTTGAATAAAAAAGACGGTGATACAATTACATTTGCAGATTTCGAAAATTTGTTTGCACAGTCTGGAGTGAACATGGAACCACCAGCGAGTTCAGGAACACAGTCACCAAAAGTGGACGTCATCGACCTCCTGGATAAGGAACTTAAAGAAGAATATGACGAGGCAGCCGCCGGAGAATTGGAAGAATACATTCGTGATAGATGGGAAAAGTTTGCAAGTTTCCGCCGACTTGGTGCATCTGGCGAAGCCGTGATGACCGGAAAGGACAACATGGTTGCGGATATCGTTCCCGGGGAATACAGCCTCAAAGACATCGCACTGTTCAGTGATCTGCCCCCAATCGTTCCCAAGTACACAGCTGTCAAAGGTGTTCGCTGGGTTTCTAGCGGTGTGCCTGGGAAATCGGGAGAGCTACTTTTCCCCGACGATTTCAACTACGTCATTGCCGTCGATTTGGCTACAAATGAGCGACTGCGGTACTATGGATGCAGTTTTGCCGATGCACAGCAGGTGAAGGTGTCTCTGTTGTACAGGCATGGGATCCAAGACTTCACGTACGAGAACCAGTATCTAGAAGACTACGTTGAAGACCGCGGTCCTGGGATAGAGGTACACCAGTTTTCCCATCTGGACTGCCCCTTGCACGAAGATGCCGGAGTTTTCGTCATAGGCAAGTTTGCGGGGGAGGATGAAATCCACTTAACTGCCTTTGAGGTTCCAGTTCGTCATACAGTGTACGCCCCAGCGGGAACCATCCACTCCAATGACTACCTGAAAGGAACCTGGAGGACCATGCTGTCAGATGAAGCAGAGATCGACCACGTGTACCTCATGAAGAAAAAAGAGAATGGAGAAATGGAAAACTTTAAATTTCGTTTTGAATGATCACCCTGGAGAGTGGAAATGTTAGCCCAATAATGCGCTATACCTTTTCAAGTATATGCCTTAAAGCGGTAAATGGGTCATAGGCTCTATTCCCATAGATTTTAGATCGATCTATCCCCGCGGGGAGTCTCACTAGATTACTTTCAGATAATCCGACTTAAATGTCCGTCCCGCCTACTACAAGCTGTAAGGGGGTATTAACTTTCGTGTCCGCCCGGCTGACAGCTATTTAGCGTGAACCCCCAGGGAGTTAGGTCGATCTAAAGTAGGTCGATCTAATCTATGGAAATGGGGTGATAGATAGAGGTTCAATAACACTTTTTGTCATGTATTTTGTATATAACGCTTGTTCTTATGAGGCATATTTGGGGAAAAATAGAGGTAAATAGTGAAAACACCTTTCTGCGAAAGAACTTGAAAATATGCATGACGATGCACTTAGGTGGAAAATCATTGGAAGATCACAAATCAAAGACATGCACCTTGGTGGCAAATATTTTGAAAATACTCAATTTAAGAATTTATTTGGTTCATTTTTTTTTTTCAGAAAGACACTTCTTACACCCCATTTCCATAGATTAGATCGACCTACTTTAGATCGACCTAGCTCCCTGGGGGTTCACGCTAAATAGCTGTCAGCCGGGCGGACACCAAAGTTAATTACCCTCTTACAGCTTGTAGTAGGCGGGACGGACATTTAAGTCGGATTATCTGAAAGTAATCTAGTGAGACTCCCCGCGGGGATAGATCGCTCTAAAATCTATGGGAATAGAGCCTTAGACTATGTTTATAATTTCGGTCTTTGCGCTTCAAGGAAATGACATACTGTAAAGCACATAAAAACATTGTTCATAGTATCTGTTTTGTTAAGGAAATACCTATACGAAAATTCACAAATATTTTTTCCGTTTTTAACCCTTTCCTTTGGTATATCAATTGAAGTCAGCAGTTTTGTTAGGGTCATTTACTATAGTAAAGTGATTACTGAATTCCGATTGTTTGCCGCAACGCTGTCCTTGGTGACAGGAGTCATTTATGGTCAGAGTTTGCATACATTGACTATAATGTTTTATTAGTGATGTGTGTAGCTGCACTTGTCTCTGACATATGTTGGCTTTCTTGTTTAAGTGGAGAATGCACTGCTTAATGCAAGCATTAGAGGCATAGGGGTCGCTTAGATGTTGCACTTAAGATGTGAAAACCGGTTTTTAGATAAGCAGGGCATAAAATATTGCCTTAAATGTGGTGAAATGACTAACAAGTTGTGACACCACAAGGTATCAAATTTACAATCTGAGCACTCCTTTTTTCTTTCATTGTAATTTCATGTTGTTTTCATTCCTTTTGACACAAAGAGGTACTATTTGGGCACCTCTAAAGTATTTACGTGCAGCTAACAGGGCCGCAGCCTGAGCAAAATGCCGGGGGGGGGGGCAGTAAGCGGACACGAGGGGGCGAAGCCCCTGATGGGGGAGGGGGTGTCCCCCTACCAGTGTGGAAAATTCTAAATCCCAGGGGGGGGCAGCTGTCCCCCTGCCCCCCCGGAGGCTACGGCCCTGGCTAATCATATATACCTGTGCATAAGAAGGTTATTTGACAAAGCATATATTCTACCGTACTATTTAGTAATAATCAGAGAACATTTTCTCTCAAAAAGAGTTAACAAAGGCACTTGCAGAACAAAATTATCAATATGCAATTAAAAGAAATTACTGCCACTGTATACAGACGGAACAATAGTACATAAAATGGGGCGTCTTCGAACATGCATGTTAACAGTTCAAGGAAATAAAAACTATAGTTATGTCATGATTTTAGTTTTGCGCCTTAATCTTCGCTTTGCTGTTGCATGTAACTCTTATATTTTCCATTAAATGATTATTTCTAAACACAGTTTCAAATATAAAACAGAGTCAACAAAACGTAGCTTTTTATAGTCATTTCCAATAAAATCAAAGTCGCATGATGAAGGCATTGTGTTTTTTTTTAAATCAAATAAACTACCGGTTATCGTAAAAGCAAGGCAGAAAAGAAACATCAGTAAATGTCGTAATAATCAGTTAACCGGATCTCGAAGCTGGTTGGTGCAGAAACCAGAGTACACATACGGACTGAACCGACTCTTCAGTGTCACCGGTTGGCCGAACCCTCTGCCTTTACGCGATTTCCAGCTGGATTTGGGCCTGTAAGCGTTCGGGGATGGAGTCTCAAACTCTGGAAGAAAATGTTCGAAATGTGTGAAGTTTTGTTTTTCTCTTATCCAGAAGTTTATGATTAAAATATTTGATTTACGTTATAGATGAATCCGTCCTCAATTTCCAGAAAAATAAGATATTTGGGCAATTACATTTGTAGGTCTGCAGTGTTTGGAACATGTGCATGCACATCAGCAACATATACAAAGCATGCGACAAGAGTTTTAATTTAACACGTCTTACTCTTATTAAATTGATGCCTCTTTGTCATGCTGTAACGGGGTCCGTCGTCCTTGACCTTTGGAGAGTAAGCTGCTGGACCGGGGCTCACCTTGCCTAAAAGAGAAGTCAGACATATTTGTCTCTTAAGGCGTTTAAATAACCTTATTATAAAATTATGTTGTCATGTCATCATTTCGCATTTTGATACAGAGACAGCAAAAATGCCACACGGTAAAATTCATTTTTGGATTCAAAACAAGGGTCTTCGTCTCTTTTGCAGTCCTGTTAGCAAGACTAAAACAACGACCACAAAAACTTTTGTACCGGGTACAAGCAAAACATGGTATTAAGGGCTCCCAATGTATCATAAATTATTTCGACACTAAGTACCTCTGTATTTCACAGCTTTGATTAATTACTATAAATGTTATATCAGTATTGAGAACGAGGCTACTGTGAGGAGTATGACGTATGAAAAGTAAGAGTACTCACTACAGGGAGGTTCAAATCTCTGGGCCATGGTGTACCCTGGTGCTTTCTTCGCGTCAGGTTTGTGGAGGAGCTTAATACTATAATGTGCTGGGCCTGGCACTTGGTCTGAAATCAAGGTGCAAAATAATTTCGATATTCTAAACGTCATGTCCGTTGCATATACATGTAGGGTATTTATTTTTCGTTCATCCATAATTTTTACTTGTTTATTTTTTTTTTTTAAACTTTACTTGCCCGAAAGTGTTGTTTGTTTTAAACTTCAATAATGATGAAAAAATGGGGAAATGAAAACACATAGTTTGCTAATTTTGAGGGGGAATAGTCAAAAAGATTTATTTTTTTCATTTCACACTGAAAACGAGCTGTTCCATCCCACATCTCTCTCTCTCTCTCTCTCAAATAAAACAATCGTGACATACTTACGTTTAGGAGACTTGGCTCTTTCTCTCACAGAAAATGCTGGGGCCTTGTACTCTGTATACTTGAGATTTGGGTCGTAACTACCTGGTCCTGGGGCAAATAGTTCATCTGGAAAAAATCACAGTAAAAATTCACATTGTCAACAAAGTTCCTGATTCATTGAACATATATGTATAACAGTAGTATGATAACAATAACTAGACACCGTAATTTTTTAAGTGGTTTATTGTGAAAAGCGTGTCACTATACAAGAGAATTAAAATAAAAATGTGGTTAAAATCACGTACTGTGAGTGATTAAAGTCAAACAGCATTATAATGATTTTTTAAAAATTTTCATGCTTTCTGTACATGAATATTCAAATGCAGTAATTTTGAAATTCATTCCCACACCGTCGTGAAAACTTACACGGAAGAAAACAGTTCCCGCTTGTTCTCTTGGCGCAAGTGTAGGCAGGGCTACGTTTCAGGTTGGTGTCCGTCAAAGAATAGTGAGCGGGGCTCGGATGCGGTGCCTCTGTTTTGAAAAGAAGGAAACACATGACAATCTCTGATGAAAAACTTATTTTTTGCCTTTATTGGTCATGGTCAATGCAATAATCAGGCGACTCTCAAAGCTGAATATAAGTGTATGATCTAAACCTGCAATGACTATATAATACTGCAGTCTGCAGGTCAGCATGTGATTCACCTAAAACTGTGCTGTATTGAAAATAAAATTAGATAAGAAATGCTTCTTTTATCATCTGTTGTTGTGACCAGTTAATTTAGATGAGAACAGGCACTGGGCGTGTGCGTTTTAACAAGTATACAGGTACGCATTAAAAAAAAAAAACAGTGTACAGGTTAAAGTTCCCCAAACTGAAATCAGTTTTAACATAGAATGGGCTTATTTTTATATATTCTGCTATACTATAGCCAATGATCAGAAGGATTAAAGATCACACTTGATAACCACTTCTCAGCAAATATCTTTAAACATTTTTCTTGAAATGATACTTTTCGACTTGAGTATTCCCTTCACCCCATATCATAAATACCCACCTTTTATTTCAAACCACCGGTAGGCCAGTGTTTTGGCTGTGGGAGATTGACAGATTATATTTGGTAGTGTGTACATATTTGGTGCTGGCCCATCATCCACTGAAACGGGAAATAAAAAAAAACATAACTAGAAAACACTCCGAGAGCGCAGACCTCCGTCAAGGCAGCAAGTCTCAACCCAATGCCGTTTCACCCCTAAATTTTCATTCTATAATGATTTAGTTTTTTTTATTTTTGATTACTGATTATTGATTGATTATTGATTGATTACTGATCCGGATCACCACCAAAAACTAATCATCTCTTCCTTGGCCAACTTCTGCCAGTTCCTGAAAATTTCATCAAAATCGGTCCATAACTTGTTTTTTTTATTTCTGATTATTGATTATTGATTGATTATTGATCCAGATCACCACCAAAAACTAATCACTTCTAAGTTAACCCATATCTGACCTACCCTGAAAATTCCACGAAAATTCATCCATAACTTATGTTGATGACAAACAGACGGACAGACAGACAGACAGACAGACAAACAAACAGGGGTGAAAACATAACCTCCTTGGCGGAGGTAATAATAGTAATAACTAGAAGAGCACTCCGAGAGCGCAGACCTCCGCCAAGGCAGCGATTTTTTTATTACTACTGATTATTGATTGATTATTGGTCCGGATCACCACCAAAAACTAATCATATTCCTTGGCCCACTTCTGACAGTTCCTGAAAATTTCATCAAAATCGGTTCATCAGTTTTTGAGTTATGTTGATGACAAACAGACAAACAGGGGTGAAAACATGACCTCCTTGGCGGAGGTAATGACGGCTTTCCTGGGATTACCTTCTCTGGTCTTGGGTCGTCCTGTGATGGAAATGGCGACCGTCTCTCCCACAGTGGTGCCGAGGTCGTAGGCGTTAGGGGCGGGGTTGTCCGTCGTGCTGGTGGCTGAAAATTTAATTTCACTAAACGTAATCTAGTTTAATTAAAATTAATTAATTTAATTTGAATTACATTTGTGTTTGACAGTTTAATTTGAAATTTTAAAGTATTGTTTCTAACGTTTTTTTTTTTTTTTTTTTTTTTTTTTTTTTTTTTTTTTTTTGCAATCTGCCCTTGGAAGTGGGATAGAGATCAGAGGAAGACAACAATAGGACAATTATATAGCGGTTAATAATGAATAACCATATCGTATTATAATTTCCAGTGTGTATGTAAAAGGGATTTATTTATATCTAATCAATTTTTAGCGAAACTTCATTTTAGTGTCATTGAGAATAGTCCACTCTCCTATCTATAATGTAAATGTGGGGCGGGGGGGGGGGGAGATGTGAGAGATAGTATACTAACGTGCGGGCGTGTAGGATCAGTTTTACCACGATATTTTCTTCATTTCTTTGTTTTAACGGTATGTAATATTGGGCTAATTAAGAAGAGGGTGGGAGTAGTTTAAGTTTGCTACTATCTACTGTCAACACGCTAACAATGGAAATGAAAGGACCACACACAACCCTTTACTACTTCCCAGTAAACAGTATGCGTCAACAGTAAAGAAGTTGCAAAGTATATAACGAAGCATTTTCAAGCGTGAGTGTACGCCGGACTTAAGGTAAAAACTCACCTTCTTTCCACTGTTTAGGCGACGGTAACCGTTGAGCTAGTGAGTAAGCTGGACCCCGATATTCATCACTGACCGTGTATTCAGCAGGGCCTAGGGAATAGGAGGAGGATAGCTTATTATGTTCTCGTGCAACACATTGGTAAGGCCCCCTTTTTACCTATAGCTAAAAATCAATTACTGAACAAGTGGTTACTTCATGTTACACGCGTTTTTCCACGTAAATTGAGATTCTATGATTCACGAGAATGTACTCCACTATCATAAAACAGCATCCCCGTTCTCATTTTTTTTTATTCCACCGTTAATAAATTGCATTTCCTAACATTAGATATTATATGGCGTCCAATCTTGACACTCACCGGGTCCTTCTTCAGTCTTGTCTTTCCTACTGCACCCGAATGACTTCTCCGGCCCACGACCCCAGTATTTGGAGCTAGGGCGGTATCCGGGCCCTGGGTTGTTGACACCTAGAAAAATAAAGGAGACCCAATTATTATTATTTTTAGTTAAATTTAGAAAAAAGTTTTCCTGTCAATTTTGGAAGACTCAACCTAATTCATCTGTATAATGATGAAAAACATGATGATGAAAAAATATAGAAAAATGAATCTATATATTCCAATCAATTGAGTTGTTCCCTTGGCTGGCGACTGTACTCTGACCACAAGTATACTGGTGGTGTGTTACAAAATTATTGAATCACTCATATTTTAACATTGTGTGCTACTTAAAAAGCCCCTGATATCATAGGGTAGTTACCATGGTTACACTACAAAGCAGACCAATCACGTACCGTGTGTGTCGACGGGCTGCACTAATCTGTTGGGTGGTTCTCCGGGGACGGCGACAGGGGCGCGGACACTGTACCTGGGACCCATAGTCCCGCAGTTGTAATACTGGCTGTTGTACCGGGATGGCCCGATGCTGTCGTTAATGTGGGCATCACCTAAAATAGTTACGATGGGGTATAGATCGCAAGAGAGAGAGAAAGAGAGAAAGAGAGAGAGAAGTTCATTCGACACACTACTATTTAAATAAATCAAATTAAATAAATCAGTAGACCTTCAATTTATATAAAATTTTGAATTCAATATAGGATTTTGAATATACTCTTATAATTTCGACTTTCATACCAGTAAATTCTCTATATAAGATTTTGATAAAAGGAGTAAAAAGATAAGCAGCAACAGATAATTTCTGATAAGAAATAAAAAGGTGAGAAGGGCAATTTACTTCTTATATCGTATATGCACATCCTTCCTTTGTTTTTCTGTGATATAAATTTATCTCTCCACTCCATGTCCGTGCTGGTGTCGTAGTCGGCGGGGCCGGGACATTTCTTGGCTGGAACGTCAGCATAATCATTTGAATTCAGTTGAGACAAAATTAAAAACTGGACCGTACTGCTAAAATAAGACATGCCATGCAATACCTAATGTTTTCATCTTAATGCTGGATATAGAAATGATACTATCAACAAAAACCTATATAGTGCAAAAAAAAAAAAAAACTTGGCAAATGATCTGGAATTCGTTACCTCTTACAGCACTGTAAAACGATGATTTTGCTTAATTAGTCATACATGGATTATAATTTGATAATGATATAAAACAGAAAAGACCAAGTCTGACACAGTTTCCCCTCGTGCAATTCAGTAGTCCTTATTTATTCTATCCCACGGTATTTTCAAGCTGTGGGCAGATACTCATTTATTCTAAGCGCGAGTGGTTTTTCTATTGTTTGGCTCTCAGGTCACTTCCAACAAACCTTTCGGTGGGCGTGTCCTTCCTACTATCAATACCTGAGGCGCTGTTGTTTTGGTCAGATCGTCTTTGGGGTAATAATCAGACGGCGACGGATTGCAGTCGCCTGGAAAATAGCAAATGGCGTTTAACATCGGAGCACATGGTAGAAACGCATGAAAAAGGTGTAGAATTATTTTTTGTTTAATAAACAAACATTGTTTATGAAACAAACAACATGTAGCTAATGGCCAAGATATGCATATGAAATTAATAGTTCAACATTAAAAAATTTTAATTTGTAATCTTAAAAAAAGGGATAATATAAACCGACTTAAAAGTAAAAGATACAGCTTTGATAACTACTTGCCTAGTGATGTAAGAGGTTTTTCTCCAGGCGGAACAATGTAGGAACCCATAGCTGTTCTTCGTCCTAATATATACATATATGATTCAAATATCTGTATTAAATCATCGGGCAACAAGAATGATTAGATTTCAAGTTTAAATAAGAAAAAATGTTGCAGTAGATTTGTTATAGCAGTTTTTTCACTCTGCGCATTTCTTTCATCGCTTATTAGCATAAATTTCGGATTTTGCATGAAATTTAAAAATTTAACAATTGGGGGGGATAAAACATTTATTTCTCAACCTTTTTATGATACATACATATGGGTGCAATTTATATAGCATTAATTCAGTACAACAGCGTGAATACGCGTGGTTGGAGTAAAAAAAAAAAAACATCTGGCAATACATGTACTTACGTGGGAGCAGACGTCGCTCCTTCATATCTTCAAAACGTTCTTTTAAAGTGATAATCTTATCTAATTTTTTACTTCCATCTTGTGATCCTGACGCCTTATGTGCTGCGCCAGCAATCACTGTGTCGTCCCTCTCATCTTCAGCTATCGAATTCATTTTGCTGGTATCTTAAAAGAACAACATTTCACAAAAGGGAAAAAAGACTCTCCCTCATCGGCTTACTGGTGCACACATTGTTGTGTAGTTGCCGTTGCTATCGGAGAGATGGACATGGCTGTTACGTCATTTCACTCTGTGACGTCATAGAGGACCTTGTGACGCCATTTACTCATTGTTGACTTCTTATTGTTCTGCTCATGGGGCGGCGTCATAAATGTTTAAAATTGTCAACGTCTATAGTAAATAGTCAATATTCATTGGATATGTTTATGTCCCGATCATCTGAAACACGAAAAGAAATAAAGAAAAAAATATGAGAGCGAGGTATTTTTTGGACATAGAATGCGCGTTAGGCCTTTACCGACAAAATACTGGCAACTTCAGCTGTTTTTCTTTTCTCTCCTTTTATTACCCCATATATTCAAAAACTTTATAGCAAACTACATGTATGAAACCTGTTTTTGAGTACTTAAAGTACATGTATAACTTTACCGCCATAAGTGGGTTTCTTATATTTCATTTAGACTCACCGTCTCTACGTCCATATATAAACTGAGACCAAGACTACAGACTTCTACGACTAATAAAAATAAAAACGGGTTTATGGATAGATATTATGTGAGCAGCTTTGGACACGGTATACATTGGCGATGAAGGTAAAAGTACTGAAATCTACAGGAAAATCTACGGGGAAATTAATATTTTGCTGAATAAAATTCCACCGCTCATATTGTATGTGTTCCTCTAAGTTCGTCGCAACTCATGAAGCTTTACTGGTGATATTTCTGTGTTAAGTTCACCTGTTCAACAGCTGACTCTGAATGGCTGAAGTATAGTCATTTATCGACAGATTAATATTGTACGATGTTCAAAAGATATTTAACAAAAGCAGTTACAGAATTGAAAGAATGAAAATTTTGAAGGTAAACAATAATGATGATAAGAAGAACTTAAGTAAAATAATCAAGGTAAAATATAAAAGAAGCCTTCTGAATGAACTAAGAAATACAGTAAATATATACTAGCATACAATTATAAAAGAGATCAAATGAAATTACGAACAACATACTTTCTTTACAAACTTACAAACCATTCAAACAGTTGACTCTAAAAACGTTTCCCTACAACAATAATATCTAAACAGCAATAACAAACAGTATATTAGGCTGCCTTGCTGGCAACTCATTTAACTTATGATCCACCACGTGAAAATCAACAGCTCGCACAGAGGCCGCCACTAAAGCAGAAGGATGGGGTAAATGAGACAGGAGAGGAAATAGGAGACAAGCCCCTTGCCGATAAAAGCATGTATTATCGGTACCCTCTGACATCAGGATCCCTTTAATTATAATACAAAATCACATTGCCTTTAGACATTTTAGTAATAGACTTTTAGCGCACCCTGTGGTCAGAGAGTATATTATCGGCATCATTAAGCAAATAGACAAAATAAACAAGACAGACAGGTCAGATATATGATGATACAGTATATTGGAGTAGGTCAGTTTAGAGAACTGGAATGCTCGTTGACGGAGGAGGAATTCGTGAAAGTACGATGTGGGATAAAATGCGTGGATGCACGGAAGCGTGGTCGATGGGGCTACGTCAGATGCTAATTGCGTGTTTGATAGGTATGTATAAGCTGACAAATTGGTCATGTTACGTATTTTTAACCTGTAAAATGTTTTTATATACATGTAGTCAAGTTTTGCAAACTGTTTGTTCTAAGGGCATGATCAAAATTTATTGGAATACATGTACCAATTGAAATAAGCTGTGCCATAGTCCCAAAGATCTACATGTAAGTTATGTAGGCCTATGCGATAATTTCAATAGCCACTTAAATTAACAAAATCACACATCTGTTGCATATAAGAACAAAACCAGCGGCATTTCAGGAACGGCACTGGTAGAGCCTGTGACGTCACAAACTGAACACGTTTTGCTTAACTGCACATTTGAAGATCCCACCATTTGCAACTTCAAGTTCGACCGGAATCACAGTCAGGCTGAGTGGATACGGCACCGAGGGGAAACTCCGAGTGCTAGGACAGGGCCCGATGGTGATCACACGACTGGAGGTAACCAATAGCAAATGTACATGCAGAAATACTTAAGGTAGAGCACTGACCATTATGTTTCACCGAATATTAATTTTAGCTCACACATTCGTACATTGGTGACTCTGCTATAAATTCAAACATTTGTGACTCAGCTATTTTTATATTTTCAAGCATATTTAGAATCCGATAAAACGTACTTACAAGCATTATTATTATTATTATTATTATTATTATTATTATTATCTGAAGCCATGAATGGATCTCATGGAACAACCCTACCTTCTGGCAATTCGGCTGGTCAAACTCCCTTCTATGCGTCTACCGTTTAGTAACATACGTACCCCTTCTCACTTAGGAGACCCATATTAAGATAATTGATGTTGGGGTATTTCAATGGTTAAGCTAGATAGATCACTAGTCTACTACTCATATCCCCGATTTACACAATGCACTGTTGCCTAGTTGTTACGTTATATTAAAAATTAAAAATTGCGGTACCCTAGTAGCAATGTATGAACAATGTAATTGCGGTTGGGGTGTCACTTTTTTGGTAGGGGAGTATAGTATCTATGTATTTATTAACCTGACATGTGAATGTGTAAGTATATAAATCATCCGGCTTCATGGGCCTAGAATTCACCAAGTTTTTTTTACATCTATCAAAAAATTCAAATTCAATAGTTTTTATCTCCACTGTATAGTACACACCATTTTTACTTATTTATCTATTCATTGATCCATTTATTAATATGTTTATTTCTTTATTTGGGCATTTACTCATCCATCGATTTAATATATTAACTTTTTTTTTTCAGATGGATACTACATGTATATGGAGGCGAGTAGGGTCCTTCCAGACTCACAGGCCAGACTTCAGTTTCCACCAATGCCTAGATCCACGACTACGCGCTGCTTGTACTTTTGGTATCACCTTCTTTCTTATCATGGTGACACTGGGGGATTACTGAAGATTATAGGTCGTGGAAGCAATGGTTCTACCATCCGTATATGGTCAATATCAGGTAGTGTGTGTGTGTGTGTGCGTGTGTGTATTTACTATAGAAATACAGCAAGAGTTTTTGCATGTCAATCGACACTCCGGTTGCTTAGGGCAAAAAAATGGCCAAATCGTGACACGGCGGATAAAAGCACCAAATTTTGCATGTGGGTACCTTTTGACATACTTAATCAAATTAGAGCCGTAGCCCACGGAAAAAAAATTACCGTTTGGCCAAAAAATCCAAAATGGCCGCCAATTTGTGAAATTTTGTAGAAATATATACATACTTTTGTTGATTTTTATCAAATAAAGTATTTTCTCAGTGTTTTCCACATCCTTATTACCCATATTATGCATGTATGTCAGATGAAAAACGAGTGTCCTTGGACTTTTTGAAAATCCAAGATGGCCGCCGTATGGCATAGGAATACTAGAACATGTACAAGGGTTTTCAACTAATGCCAACTAGGAAGATGCATTGCCCACTATCTAATTAATTTTGTTTCTGAGTGCCTTATTACAGAAATAATATATTTTGGTAAGTAACTAACCTTTATTCTCAAGCATTTCGAGAAAAATCCAAGATGGTCGCCATATCAAAGAAACACTATAGTATACACATAGGGCTTCTTCTGCCATGGAGATATAATATTAATTGATAAATTAGGCTTGTTTCTGAGTATTTTACACATCTTTTTAATCCACATAATATATATGTGATGAGAATGTTATGTGTATCCTTTTTGAAACAAAACAAAATGGCTGTCAATAGCCATAGAAGGTGGGGTTAAGTTAATACCTGCGAGAGATAGGCCTCAATATAAAATGAAGCTAAATTCAGTTGTTTTTCTTTTTGTTATTATTATTATTATTATTATTATTATTATTATCCCATGATACATGTCTGTTAGGTAAGTAATGTCCATATTTGATCATTTTGGGGAAATCCAAGATGGCCTTCTTTTCCCCATAGGAAAACTGGTGCATTGGATTTTATAGGCACTTCTACGGCAAATCAGGGTCATTATGATATTTTGTCAAAATACTTAACGGTACACACTTGTAATCCACCAGATAGATAACTCAAAGTCCAAAAAGAATGTGAAATACCAAGAAACAAAAATCATTTTATAATGAACCCAATGTCTCTCTGGCACTAGTTGACTGTACTATTCCTATTGTGAATTGCAGCAATCTTGAATTTTCTCAAATACGCTAGATGCACACTTGCTACACCCCAGATTTATATAGAGTAAGGTTAATAAGGATGTCAACGTGTTTGAACATCAAACGGCTTTATTTCATGTTGGAATCAATGTCTGAACTGTTCCATTAATTGACACCTCTGTGCATTTGAATGATATATTCCTATCGCAACTGGCAGCTATCCTCGGTTTTCTCCGAATAGTACCCAAGGATACATACACTTTCTACACACACACAAAGTCTTTCATAAGGATAAATAGGATATGAAAGGGAAAACGTTTAAAAACAATCAAAAGTTAACTACATTTAAATTGTACTCAGTGTATCTCTGGCATTATTTGATTATGTGTACGAATATTCTAATGACAAAAGGCAGATATCTTGAATTTTTTCAGAATACCCAAAGATACACACATGCTACAGACGAGGTTTACATCATAGGGGTAATAATAAATGGAAAGAAAAATGTAGATTATTTTTAAAACAAACCCATGGTAATGTAATTGTATAATGAACCACATGCCGCAATTGAAACCCACCCATTAGTATTCCTATGTCAAATTGTAGCTATTTTGGATTTTCTCAGAATATCCATGGATGCACACTTTTTCCCCACCAGATATATATCATAGGAGTAATAAGGATGGGCAAAACTTAATAAGCAAACACAATTTCACCCTGGTAGTAGATGAAAAGCCATGGATGTGCAGTTGTAATTCCAGTAGCATTCCTATGGCCAATGACGGCCATCTTGGATTTTCTCAGAATGATCAAAAATGCACATTTATTACCTGCTAGATATGTATCACAGTGTAATAATAATGTGTAAAACACTGAAAAATAAACTGAATTTGACAGTGAATTATGTTTTTCCTAGCTGGCATTAGTTCTAACCCTTTGTAATACTAGAAGAATTCCTATGACATATCGCGGCCATCTTGGATTTTCTCAAAATGCCCAAGAATACATGTTAGTAACTCACCACATACATTGTGTGGGTGGAAAGGATGTGGAAAACACTCAGAAACAAACTTAATTTGATAGTGGAAAATTAATCTTTCCAGTTGCCATTAGTTGAATCTCCCGTATACTAGAATTCCTGTGGCACATGGCAGCCATCTTGGATTTTCCAAAATGCCCAAGAACACTTCGCAGTTTCTCACCACAAACATATTATGTGGGTAACAAAAATCTGAGAAACAGACTTAATTTGATAGTGCACAACGTATCTTTATAGCTGGTATTAGTTATGCACTAGATTTCCTATGGCTGTTTCTATGGCATATGACAGCCATCTTGGATTTTTTCAAAAAGTCCAAGGGAACTTGTTTACTATCTGACATATATGAATAAAATGGGAAATAAGGGTGTGGAAAACTCTGAGTAAATAATTTATTTGATAAAAATAAACATGGGTATGTACATATTTCTAAAGAATTCCATAAATTGGCGGCCATTTTGGATTTTTTGACCAAACGGTAAATTGTTTGAGAGGGCTACAGCTCTAATTTGATTTAGAATGTCAAAAGGTAACTACATGCCAAATTTGGTGCTTTTATCCGCCGTGTCACGATTTTTTCCTTAAGCCACCGGACTATTATTCAAAGAATCTACTTGACAAATAAATACAGCAGCCAGTTAGATGAAACTTAAATATAATTATTATGATTTTCTGTTTTCAAGGAAACCAAGGTCTAGAATGGAAAAACGCGAAAGTTACTATCCCTGCCGATACAGCGAACCTAGAATTTGTAGCCGTTCGTGGACCTAGTTATCTAAACGACATCGCCATTGACGACGTGTTAATACTGGGCGCCGCCTGCGGCTTTGCGAATCGCTCAACAACCCCCATTTCTACAGAACCAAGCAACTCCACGCTCTCGGTAAAAACGACTCTTCCGGCAAAAACACGCCCATTGTCAACAAAACTGCAAGAATCTTCGACCAGAATAACTCCAGGCCCAATCACTAAGTTACAAGAGACTAGTACTGCTTCTTTCGTGAAGCGGACAACTATTATACCAGGTACGAACGCAGTAATGAGCTATGTTGTATTGCATTCGGGGTCGGATTTAGGTCTCAGGTCTGTATCCAGGGGGGTTCGAAAGAACCACCCCTTTTGTCAGTAAAAGGTCCATTTTGGGTTAAATTTTATCTAGGTACACATAAGTTTCATTGTAAAAGGTCCACTTTTTCAGAAAAAGATCTCCCCTTTTGAGTTTGCTGGCTACGGGCCTGGGTCTAAGAACCATGGTGCCCCCCCCCCCCTCCACCAGAACAGGTAAGCCCAAACTTGTGGCATATTGCGGGTTGCAGCCTGCGAAAACGGTATGAGCACCCGGGAGATGGTCTACACCACATAAAACATACCCTACTGTAGTGTATACCACTGTATTCGCATAAAATGTTGTTGTGAACGTATAATCAACTTTTAGAGGGAGTGTATTCTTTCACATTTCATTAACATAGTAATCACATTGCTCCTTTTTTCCCTCTGCCATCAAAACATTATTTTTCTCAATTCTACTTTCCCATCTTTCATACATATACATTTTTTTATTTGGTAGCTTGGGGCTCCCTTAGCCGTGGTGCCCTAAGCAGGTGCTTTGTCTGCTCATACGTAAATCCGGCCCTGAATATCTTATATCAGGGGCGGATCCAGGAATATTTGAAGGGAGGGGGCGCGAATGCGAAGCCGACTCCCCCTTCCCACTTGGCGAGGGTTCCGGGCCCGATGAAGGGCCCAGAAAAATTTTGGTATTTTAGAGTGGTGCCATTTGGTACGGCTTAGAACTATGATTCAGCTAGTCAAAATTCTAATTTCAAGAAGGGAATAAAAATCGAAGGGGGTGGGGGGTCAGGATCTCCCTGACCTCCCTCTAAATCCGCCACTATTATATTATAATATAATATAATATAATATAATATAATAGTGGCGGATTTAGAGGGAGGTCAGGGAGATCCTGACCCCCCACCCCCTTCGATTTTTATTCCCTTCTTGAAATTAGAATTTTGACTAGCTTTTCATATTATAGCTATATTTTCATTATGCCGTAACGGTTTTATCGTTATTATTTTTTGCAGTTTAAAAATTGTTGCTAAATAAAATTAAAAGCATCCAAAATATTTTGTATGAGTTGTTAAATCAAACTTGCAAAAACTTTCCTTAAAATGATAATTAAAATCAGAGATTACGAGGAACAAAGAAACACGCAAAGCATGCTATTCTTCTTCGAAACAAGTTGAAACAAGCGAAAGGATCATGACGTCCTCATTGTAAGTATTTAAAAGCTCATTCAGAATAATATCGCATTCACAATGAGTTGAGCCAGACTTTACAAGTCCTGGGGACTAAATATGGCGGACGTACATGAAAGAAAAACCGCCTAATCTTTTAATAGTCGCTCCGCCTCTCACACGCCTCCCCATGTGTCGTCCCAATGGAGCCGAGGATTTAATGACTGTCCCCCCGCAGGGACGACATGTGGGGAGGCGTGTGAGAGGCGGAGAGACTATTAAAAGATTAGGCTGTTTTTCTTTCATGTACGACCATGTACGATCCGCAGATCAAATATGACCGACCCACTTGAATGCTTGTTGAGCAATCCTGTAATCCTCGTTATTCTGTAATCAGGGAATCTATTCAGTATCTAATTGGGAATTTAGCAGCAAGTTTTTTTTTTTTTAGTAAATCGCCATGTTTGGTCATTGGATCTGTTAGTCCGCTGTTCTGATTACGCTCCAAGGTTCTTAGCTGTTCACAAGTTCCTCTTATGTTATTTGCATTTATCTCTTATGTTTTTTGTGCCTTATTTGTTTTGATCATTAGGCATTATCACGCATGTACTTTGGTGTAAGAGCTGGAGAGGAATCCCCAACCCGTTTTTTTTTTAACAGAATATGGCCTAAGCGCAGGTGGCAGGGGGCATTTAAAAGACACTGTTTGCTACATTCATCTAAATGTAGTAGGCTACACTAAGATTCTACCCCCATTCCCCCTATTTGCACCAGATCACCCCACAACGTATGCACACTAAAATTTTACTTCATATGGGTCTTGTAATTATTATTATTATTATTATTATTATTATTATTATATCTAATTCTAACTTGTTATTACCTCCAAATTAGAATGTACATAAACAGCTTTAAGCAATTGGATTTGTGAATAAGAAACGACGTAGGCCTATTTTAAGATCAAACAATAGACATAATGTGCCAAAATTTAAGACTGAAAGATTCCGATATTCCTTTATTCCATATGCCAAATCCCAGTAGCAAAATGTCATCTTTTATCGCTTGTACAGTAGTTTCAAAATTCAAGTAGCATTCTTTTAACTTAGGCTGTATTCCCAGAGCTTTTAGATCGATCTATCCCCGCGGGGAGTCTCACTAGATTACTGTCAGATAATCCGGCTTAAATGTCCGTCCCGCCTACTACAAGCTGTAAGGGGGTAATTAACTTTCGTGTCCGCTCGGCTGACAGCGATTTAGCGTGAACCCCCAGGGAGTTAGGTCGATCTAAAGTAGATCGATCTAATCTCTGGAAATGGGGTCTTTTTGTGCAACTTCAACCAATTGGCTTGCAATCTTATGGATATTGTCACCCTTCCCCCAAGACTCCTTATTTACTGCCCTACATGGAATTTTTGGGGTAATAGATAAATCTTCAATGTTCAGTGACTACAATGATTTACATTTACAAATTTAGGCCTATGTTATCTTACGGGTGACTTCATAATTGCGATTTTGTGTAAAATCTCAAAATCGGTTTCTCAAATTTCACTTTTACCTGAGCACCCACAATCACCGTTTCGACACCGATTTATAGACATCATATTTTATACTCCAAAACCCTGCCAGCGATTTTTTCTTAAAAGTCTTAGCAGCTTGAAACAGAATGATTAACGATAACGTTTGTTAACGCTAGAAGGTTGGCACTTTGAGTTTCGTGCATGTTAATTTTAATTAAAATGACTGCAATCGATGGGGAAATGCGTACATGAACAAGAGAATAATGAATGAATTATGTAATACATTTCATATGTATGAGGTTCATCGCGTTGAGTTTTCCTACTTTGGTAGATGGGCTTTCACTTTGGTCTGTCTTGTGCTTGGGAACACCTACCGCATTGCTGTTGCAAAAAGAGGAAAGTATGCAGAAATTTGAGAAAGAGGAATGTGAGGCAAATACCGACCATTTGCAGATTATTCAGTTAATTTCTCGGGTTATTGTAATTTATCTCAAAACGATGATTTAAACAAAGTTCATATGTAATTTGTGCTTGTTAAGATATTTTAACTTTGATTTCTTTACAGCTTCTCCATGTATACTGTTAAAGGCGGGCTGTACAAGAATTTTGAAATTTTAAAATTATTCAAAACTTGACTGCTTTATTACTTTGCATAAGGTTTGTTTATCCTAAAACGTTGGACATCCAATATTCAACATGAGCTTTGTTTACATGCACCCTCCTTTTCATGATCGATGAAATTCACAATGCATTACACTTTTACTAGCTATTTACTAGCGGTGTCCCTTAATTAAATACGCAATACGGTGCGGGGGCGTCTCGATAGTCCGAAGGTTCATTGGTCCGAAGGTTCATTGGTCCGAAAAGTGGTAACATTTTCATCGATTTTTTAATCAAGGGTTCATTGGTCCGAAGGTTCTATAGTGAATATTCGGACCAATGAACCTTCGGACTATTGCTACGGCCCCTACGGTGCAATGCAGAGATGATTCTTCCACCGAAAAAGTGGAGATTCTTACCTAAGTTAGTTGTGTTAACTTTAGAAATAGGGTGGGACTCTAGACCCTACTGGTAGATCTTCACCTCTATTTTAATTCTGGGCATGCAGGCATTTTCCAACCAAAAGCATCCTTCCCTTCATGACCTAGCTGCATGTGCAGTAAAGAATTTTATTAGTTCATAGAGATGATAAGTGAGACAATTTTATTGATAAGTGCTGCCATGAAGTTTCCTTTTCAACACTCCTGTTTACATTTTCTGATATGTACTAGTGCATATATCAGAAAATATAAATATAGGAGTGCTTAAATGCTTATATAAATAATTTAAAAGTGCTTCATTGGACATGCTCAGTCTTATCAAATAAAATGAAAATTATGAGTATTTCACATTAAAAATTATAGGTTATGTTATTTACAGTTAATGTCTTATGGTTAAAAAAAATGAAAGTCAATTTTATTTTAGCAAGAATGAATATTTCACTCATACACTGTGTTCAGTGTCCCACTCAAAGTAAAAATCAATCATTTTCCCCTTAATTAATTGCACTTCACATTGAGGCCAGCATACCAGTATGTGTTTTGTATAATGGAGACAATGACGTATTATTATTATATTGATCATTTTTAGAAATATGACATGACAGCTGGTAATACTGACTGTGCTAAAAGCTGTTTGGATTACGTGTATCTAGATGTGGAGAATGGAGCTTTTACAGGTGAGACGCAGTATATGTTAATATTTATGTGCCTATGGTCATATCTGAGTATTCTTTTGAATTTGCAGATTTTCAGCTTTAGTTTGAGAGATATACTATTTTTATTACATTTACCATAGACTAGCGATGGTTAGATAAATTAACTGGTGGAAAAAATTCAAGCTTGACGTTCAGGTGATGCGACATGCCTCCTTCCTTAATTGTTTCAGGTGAAACCTCTCGTACATATGGGAAGGAACACTGGAGACTATTCCTAGCTGTATGACAATAGATCAGGTGACCTGTCCATCCAGGTCATTTACCTAGTAAAAGGCCGCGGGTTGAGACCACAGCATCAGTCTGTTGTTAAATGTAAGTTCCAGTTTCGGAGTTATTCATATTTTATCATTATGCATATATTATGTTGACAACACTTAAAAAAAATATTTGCAGTCAGTTTGTCTATGATTTGGTGAAAATTTAATTTTGTTCAGCAGATTTTTCAATATGTATTGAATATGTAAGTAATTGAATATAATATTGATTGTTTGAATTAAAATTCAGTATAAACATTTCCTATAGTGAGCATGCAGTTTTCCATTGGTATACTGTAGGGTGTCCTGCATATGATTTCTGTAGCGTGATTATTGCTATACCCTGATAAATTTGTAGATATCATATCAGTCCATAAGTCAGAGCATTTGGTGAATTTTCTAAATGTATGATTGTCACTCACATTTAATCTGCCTTTATCTTTTATCAGAATCACAAAGATACATAATGCCAACATCTGTCTTAGTCCCAGATTCAAGTGTATTGAATGCTGTATTAATTTATGATAAAGCTGTTTTCCATGCAGGTAGACAGCTGCTATAGCAACACCAGGTGCTCATATTCAGGAAAGGTAGATATGGTAATTGTTCAATCTTTTCAGTGGGGTAAAATTGTGAATTCTACAGGTACTGTATATAAGTTATGATTTCTTGAAGTGGTAGCAGCAAAATAAAAAATCAGGCTTCTCTATAGTTTTATTCTACCAGTATGCAGTAAAAGCACCACAAGTGCGAATAGAAATACAATTTTTGTGATACTAAAATTATGTGTCTGAAAGTTTGATCATTTTCGCCAGTTGAAAAGATTAAGAGTAATTACCTTATATGTAATCAAGATAAGACACATACTGGAAAGCATTTGAAGAGATCGATTAACATTATTATAGTTAAATTTGTAATGGGACATTCCCAGAGGTTTCAATGAAATATAGAGGAAGACCAGGGCAAACCTGTTGATGATAGGTGAAGGCAGTCTAACGTGGAGCAAATATTATTGGAGGACTGCCAATCTAGTAAAATGGAAGAAGAGCTGAAAACAGAAACAGCCTGGTATGATAATTAGTCTGTGAATTTGAATTTATGAACAAAAGGACAATTTTCTCAAAAAGTGATTACATTTCGTAAGTTTTAACATGGGTTTTATACAGGATTGAATCTAGAAATCTATGAATATTCTGTATCACATGTGATTAGTTTCTCATTGTCTCCATATTTAGCTAAAATAGTAGTATTTTTCCATTCTTTATTTTCAATTAACATAAGTCTTCTCACCCATGGAATTTCAACGACTTTAGGAAGTGCCTCACACTTACCATTTTCATGCACCCAACTTTATAGTCTTTTAACAAATTAAATGCTTTTAATTTTGTCAGGCTTATCATGCCAGAGAAAAGAAAAACGTGTATTTTTCTAATTCTTAAATCTGTTTTTCCTGTGGGTTTGGAAATGATGTAGATATTTGGTTTGTTTTTATTTCTGTGACTGAACTTCTGTTTGTTTCAGCTACATGGATAATTTAGCACCTTTTCATTCAACACTCAAATAGTTTTTTTATTTTTATTTTTTATGGCCACGTGCCATACCAGACATGATGGCCTTGTGGCTAACATGTCACACCTGGTAGTGAGAAGTCCTGGTTCAACCTCTAAAGTGAAACTTTTTCATAAATATTTCTAAACCTTTATTCACTGACCGTTCTCTATTATCTGATATTTTATATGCACATGACCGCTATCGACCAGTCAGTGAGCGACAAAATTTGTGACCATGTATATGTTATAACCCCCCTTCACCCCTCCCAAGTTGTCCATAAGCTAGGTCTGGCCGATAATATGTTTTGAGTGTAAAGAACTTCAGATGCCCCTGTGACAACAGTTTCTTTGGGTCTTTTAACTCCATATTCCTTGCCAATTATATGAATGAATATCCAATGATGTTGTGGAATGTCTATTTTCTAAAAATCTATTTTCTATTCGCGGTATCTTATGATCACGGTCTGTGCCCTGAATATCCCGCGGCGTAATTACTGGCAGCACGAGCCAGTTACTTATACAAAGCTGTAATTAATTCTCGTGGAATTAATAATTACGCCATGTTATATTCAGGGCACAGACCGTGATCACAAGATATACCGCAAATAGAAACTAGATTTTTAGAAAATAGACTTTCCATGTGAACGAAGCCTTAGACTTCAGTTGAACTCTTTTTTTTCCTGTCAATGTGGTGAGTTGGCCAGCCAATGGGAACAGTTATATTGATGCCTACTTTCTTGTTGCCTTGACTGTTACTGTCACAGGAAACTCACAAGAGCCTGAGTGAGTACGGCTCAGAAATCAAGCCAGACTTGTCAAAAACACACAAAGTTAAATGAGCCCTATTACTGCCATGGCAGTATATATATATACACTGTAGATGTTCCTTTTGGTTAGAAGGTTTAATCCAAAAGGACAAATAGTTTTGCTTTTTATTGATGACTCTTGCGAAAATTTGGCACATTTAGTGTGGTTAACGGCTTTGAATATATCTTAATTTATCATCTTTTTATCAAAATGTCTATAGGCAGAAATTTACACTTGTGAAAATGGAAATGGTTTGAAATTATAATGAGGGACACCTTATAGACTACAGTTCATACATGTACTAGTATGTATATACATCAACTTTGGTGATTTTGTATGGCCTGTTTTAAATCCTGGTCAGTCGTGGCATTTTGTAGGGTTCAATCAAATCAGTATCATGTCAACCACTGCATGAATTATGTCTTGTGGCCTAAGTGTCTGGTGTTCTGCCAAACAGAAAGTATGTGGGTCGTAGATAAGGATATGGTCAAACAGCAACCTAATATTTATGCCCTTGACTAAAGTCTAAGTTAAAAGTCAAACATTCTACCTGTAACATACTAGTATAACTGTACTAGTATATGTTCACATTGATGTATGGTTAAAGTTGATGTGTTATAAAACTTTTGCTTTTTCTTTTTATATTTTTTCCAAAACAGCATGTTAGTATGTTACACTACAGGACAAAATATATGGCAACAGGTAAGGGTTTTGTATTTTTAAAAGATATATTTTCAAAGGTGTTGATATCTTTCAAATGACAATGGGAAATTAGTGCAATTGTTATTCTGTGGCAACAAAATCTTTTTGAATTGCTGTGAACCATAACTTGTGGAAAACATATTATAAAGAAAATTATTCGTTGTATTGTAGACCAGAAATAGCTAGACTGTGTCGTAATGTGCTAGGTACAATTATTTACAAAAGGTATATATATACATAGGCATACTTTGGTGAATAGCTTCAGTATATATAAAAGCATTGTGGAAAATGTTTTGAAAAAAACAGGGATTAAGAGTTGCTGTGTTAAAGTCCGGGTGGAAGATTAGGAGTAGGAGTATGAGGGATAAATTCTTTTAATATATACTCAGGTAATCATACTAAGTCTGGGGTGGCGCCAACACTCGCCAATTTAGCCAAATGCTAAAACTGACTTAAATTGGCTAAACAAAAAAAGAGCTTGATTTGATTAATGCTAGTCAAATTGAAACCATTTGGATTATAAATTGACAAAAAGGTGGCAATTTGGCTAAGCGAAAAATAAAGTGCTAGCGCTACCCCAGTAAGTGTATTATAGGATTTTTAATACCCTTGTACAGATTTTGTAATTGAATTGTCTCATTATTTAGAAGACCTGTGAAACATATAAAGGGTCTCAGTTCTAAAAGAAAAGCTACCAGTACCAGTTTTTATACAGTATAGAACATGAAAAAATATTTTATAAACAGGTTAATGTTAACAGACTGAATTTTAATGTGTAAAAATTCAGGTGAAAATGGGTTTTATATCATGTATAAATTAAGAAAGCTACTAACAGTTTTTACCTGTATATACATTATGTTCCTCTTGTTTAGTGAGTTTTGATTGGTTTGATACTTCTTGCCTTGAGTGCCTTAAAAAAGTAAGTTCTGTAAATCATCGGACAAACTCGGGAGAGTTTCCAGAAAAAAGTTGCCTTACTGTATGTTTGTTTTTATGGGAAGATTGACAAATGAATTTCTGAAAATTTATTAGCATATGTTAGAACTAAGTCAAGGGGAGGTTAATTGTACCACCGGTGGTCTCATCCACCAGCTCTGCTGCCACGTCACCGTCACTGCTTAATTCTCCTCTTACACCCCATTTCCATAGATTAGATTGACCTACTTTAGATCGACCTAACTCCCTGGGGGTTCACGCTATATAGCTGTCAGCCGGGCGGACATGAAAGTTAATTACACCCTTACAGCTTGTAGTAGGCGGGACGGACATTTAAGTCGGGTTATCTGAAAGTAATCTAGTGAGACTCCCTGCGGGGATAGATCGATCTAAAATCTATGGGAATAGAGCCTTAGACTACAAGAGCCTGCATACCTATCTCTTGTTTTTAGGTCACATATAATCTCAACTCAGTCCATGTAAATTTTGGGCTTTGTCGGTGCATGAGTCTAGGTGTTGCAAAATTTGCAAAATTAAATACTTAATATCTCCCAAACTGAAGGATTGAATTATGGGGAAAATTTCTGCAAATGGCTGACTGATAGTCATATGTGGAGATTTCAAATATGCTTTTGGATTTGACCTTTGACCTTTATTTCAAGGTCAAACAGGTCACAATTTTCCAATTAAAAAATTGAAATTTTCTGAAAAAAATACATTTGTGCTGATTTTCAGAAACTACCCTTACGAAAATTTCCTATAGGATCCTATAGGAAATTGTTGTAAGTTAAAATCTTGAGAAAAATACATAACTTATAAACAAATATCATTCTAAACAATAGATATTTGATATAGGTCAATTTTATCAGTTGAATTGTCAATTATATATCACTATTAAAAGCAAAAATGCTTTTTATTGTTTGTAATGCACAATCTTATAGTCTTCTATAGGATTCTATAGAAATTCTTTAATTTCTATTTTAAAGAAATCTTGAAAAATTGATCATTTGTAAAGTAATCTTTTATGGAGAAATATTTTATCATTAGGAATGTTTTTGTACCAAATCATTGAAGCTGAAATTATTTTTTAAATTTATGTTCAGACCATTACAAAAATTCCTATAGGATCCTATAGAAAATCTTATAGGAATTTGAATTATTTCTATAGGAACCTATAGGAACTCCTATGCTAATTCATACAGGGAATTTTTATAAGGACGGAATATATGAAAAATAAGAATCTGGTCTAAATATCAGTATATAATTTTAATTTTTAATATATGTTCAGACCATTACAAAAATTCCTATAGGATCCTATAGGAAATCTAATAGGAATTTCTATAGGAACCTATAGGAACTCCTATGCTAATTCATATAGGGAATTTTTATAAGGACGGAATATATGAAAAATAATGAATCTGGTCTAAATATCAGTATATAATTTTAATTTTTAATATATTTTCAGACCATTACAAAAATTCCTATAGGATCCTATAGGAAATCTTATAGGAATTTCTATAGGAACCTATAGGAAATCCTATGCTAATTCATATAGTGATTTTTTATAAAGCCGGGTTGAATGAAAAATAATGAAACTGGTCTTAATATCAGTATATAATGTATTTTTACTTTTTGTGTGATCATATTCACTTCATATTTCTTCTATTATATTGAAAGTCAACCTTATCTAATCAGATTTTACCTGACCTTGGCTGTTTTAAAAAGTGAAAGTGCAATCCTGCCTAATATATAAAATATAATGTAAAAGCATAAGTGAACATTATGGGTATAGTACTGTCCCTCATAAAGGATGGGAAACAAGGACAAATTAATATGTTTATAAAGATACATTTTATTATAAACCATGCTCAATCACTTGTAAGGTTTAACAGTCAACTGATGTTAGCTAGAGAATGCCCTACTCCACCAGCCATAACCACAGATTCAACAACTGTGAATTTCTTTTGTTAGCCTGGCACCTATTATTAGGTCACTACTCCTGTAGCTATTGTTACACTAGTAACAGTAACCGCCTATTAGGTGTTATCAGATGTGTGGTATCCTGTCTAAGTCTTTGTTTATATGAGACAAGCACCAAATGAGTATACAGATATCAAGACCAGGCCTACCCAACTACCAGACTCGGCACCTAAGGATCCTGAATTAACTGGTATATTGGACCACACTACCCGTTTTCAAGGTGTGTGTCAGATCGCATTTCGGAGTATCAGCCAGAACACCGACAGGATGAGCCCTGGCATGCTCGGCTGTCACCTTGATTGGATAGTAAACGATTGTCGTAAAATCGCTATATGATTTTAAAACCAGCTGCATAATTTTGAAAGCCACCTAGATGAACCTTAGACTGCCACATTACTCTTATACAATGCAAAAAAGCCCTATCAAAAGTGGTTAAAACATTCAAACCGAATGTCGTAAAGTCCCCATATATCCCCATAGAGACAATAAAATAGAGTACTCTAAAGTAAGAGTACAGTTTAAGGTTGTTCAGCCGAGCGTGGATGAGCCCGCAGTCGTGCTACAAAATTTGCTCTGGGGGATGATACTCCGAAATGCGATCTGACACACACCTTGAAAACGGGTAGCTTGGTCCGATTTACCGGTTAATTCAGGATCCTTAGGTGCCGAGTCTGGTAGTTGGGTAGACCTGAAGACAGTTTAAATTCAGGAGCATAGTGGAAGGGTACAGAGTGTAGAAAAATCGGATTGAGGAAGGTATGTATTACAGTAATGCATTGGATCATTTGGGCATCTAATCAAATTGAAAATGAGATAATTATTTGATCTAATTTGTAGTTTACCTTGTAAACATCATATCTATATTACATTAAACAAGTTATAATTTATAATGAAGAAACAAGGATACATAATGCAATCGTTGTTTAGTCTCTTTATTTCTTATAAAACTGTGATCAATTGCTCATATTTCTTTAAATGCAGTTGAATCTAAAAAAACTTTACATTTCATTGAACTTTTGGTTTGTGATTTATTAAAAATTATCTATTCAATGTTATCCACAACTGCCTCCAAGGGACCATCATGATATATATAATTGGACTGGCCCTGGGGGGGGGAGATGATTGATTCAGCATTCTTTTCACATTGTAATTTCATCTATCTCCACCTAAACCATCAGTGTTAAGAAGTTGAAACTTATTAGTAGACCGGTGGTTAGCAATGTGCATGGGCATTTTAGAATTTAGGGTGCCTAGCTGTGTGTTTGGCTGTCCCTTGGGGTGGTTGACTTTAAATCCCTGTCACTTTTTTTGTTTCTGTGAACTCTTCCTAGAGCATTAGAGTTAGGAAGTTGAAACTTTGGTGATTTGTAGACCTGTCCTAAGGGATGGGCACTTTTGAATTTTAGAGCGCATTCTCAACGAATTAAGCCAGGCTTTACAAAGCCGGTGACCTAAAAATGGCGGACGTACATGAAAGAAAAACCGCCTTATCTTTTAATAGTCTCTCCGCCTCCCCACACGTCGTCCCTGCGGGGTACAGTAATTAAATCGCGTCTCCGTTCGCCATGCGGAAGCTACCTGAGAAATATTAAGTGCGCATGCTCATCAGTTAAACTCCTGGTGAAGAAAGCATGGCGGGTGAAGGCGATCGAAGGAAAAAAGCTCTTCTGTTCTATTATCTTTGAAAACAGAGACAAAAAGGAATAATTTGGCCCGTAGAGCAGCAATGAATCGACTATCTACGGAGATAATATCACCAGAGATATTCACGGAAATATTAATGTTCGGAGCCGAGATTTAATTACTGTACCCCGCAGGGACGACGTGTGGGGAGGCGTGTGAGAGGCGGAGAGACTATTAAAAGATTAGGCGTTTTTTCTTTCATGTACGTCCGCCATTTTTAGGTCACTGGCTTTGTAAAGCCTGGCTTAATTTGTTGAGAATGCGCTCTTAGTGTTCCTTGGGGTTGGGCTTTTCCCTGGGGGTAAACAATTCTAAATTCTGTTCACGTTATAATCTCCTACTAGACAATTAAGTTTACAAGCTGAAACTTTGGTGATTGGTGCATGTAGACCTGTCCTCATAGATGTGTATGGGCATTTCAGAAATTTAGTTCAACTGGAGGTTAGGCTGTCTGGAGGAGGGGGGGGGGGGGGGGGGATTTTGCATTTTATCATATCATAATATCTGCTATCACCTCCTAGACCATTACAGTCAGGAAATTGTAACTTTAATGACTGGTAGACCTGTCCTAAGGGATGTGCATAGGCATTTCAGAATATTAGCATGCCTGGAAGTTGGGCTGCCCCTGGGGGTGGTTGATTCTAAATTCTTTTGACTGTGTACTTTCTGTGAATTCCTCCTGTGATTGGTAGCCCTCCTAGCTGTCAGAGATGGCATGGTGGAATTTTAGTGCAACAGGGGGTTGGCTGATGTTATATTTCTTTCCACTTTGTGTTTTCTGTGAACTTCTGCAATCAATTGATAGAGTTGGGATGAAGATATAATACTTAATACACTATTCAATATTTGATGCTCATAATAAATATTCATGGGATGGTGAGCTGCGCTTAATATGTTGAGAAGTGCAGGGACATAACATGGCTACCCATGGGCACCATCTAGTTTTTATTATTTATTTATAGTTATAATTATAATAATAATAATAATTATTATTATTATTTATTACCACTTCTACTAAGGTAACTGGTGTACACATACTGGATCTGGTTGTATTAGCTTCTCATCATTGGAGACAATTTAATAGCTATGATAAAGCAATTTATAGATAAAAACAAATTGAAGTATCTTATCATCATCTTTATTTATAATTTTGTCTTGTCCTTGAGGACAATTTTATTCTCAGCTTTTATAAGGCACAGCTAGTGATAATGAATTCTTCAAATAGTTTCTAAAGGGTTGACTCTTCCTCCTGCATGACATTTTGTCTGATCCCAATATTATACTTTTAACAAAAAGGCAAAAGATTAAAAAAATCCATATCATCGCTTGCTTGTATATTGTTAAATCTATGTTCCGGATTCCAAGTTGGTTTCAGTGGTTTGAGCTCATTCATTTCCTCTATTGGAGGTCGGCGGACATATTTGATGTGGTGGTGGGATGCATTTCCACACATCAAAACACCTGTATGCTTTGCGGTTGAGGTAGCAGGTTTTCCACTTTGTGAATCCTCTAGTCTGTCTCTTCCTTCTGCCTGTGCTGTTCTCTTATTGGAATCAGTTGTTGAGTTCCAGGCCTTTTGCTCAGCATTCTGATCTTTGGTTTTGTGAGCAATCCCTTCACCAGTGCCTACATGAAATTGTGTCTGATTATATTCAAAGGACTTGAAATGAAATAAGCCAAAAATATGATAATAACACACTCCACCAACAAAGTAAGGAACAATCATTATTTTGAATAATTATTAAGTAACCAAATGAGCTAAGGAGGTATTTTAACCAGATATTGAGAGATGATCGATGCACCCACCATTCGTTCCTTTTTGAAAATTTGCCAGAAAGTGAATTCTGTGAGAATTACAGTGACATTTATGAACAAGGGGTAAAATTTCATTTTCACAAATCATGCAAATGGGATGACAAAGTCTGAAGTTTAAGCAAATCTTGATCATAACTAGTCTCTGAAGAGAAGAGAACCTCTGCTGCTGATGATATCACAGCTGTTATTGTACCATCTGTATAATTAAAAATTATAAGGAGTACATGTACGATCCAGCAACCAGGATTTTCTAGGACATTTAAATTGTTTATCATACCAAGATCAATGGCTTTACCTGTTGCCATGTAGAGGAGTTTCAGAGGTCAACTCTGAATTTATTTATGATCACCTAGAATGAAAACCGTGAAGTGAGCAAAAAGTTACATGTGTGTAGAAAAGTATAGTTGTTTAACCTTGGCCTTTGGGATTGACTTAATTTCTTACTGTTCCTTTTATTCAGCAAGCATCCAGTATTCATATATATTTAGGTTGCAGTTTAAAAAAATAGAAGATGCCAGACTGTGTCTTTTTACTTGTCAAATCTTACAGGTACTGATACAATTTTTATCGAGTACAGATATATACCTATTGATAAACAAAATGGCTTCTCAAGAAAGTTATCTTCTTGCATGCTTCGATGTGCATAAATGCATTTTGTTAGTTATTTTTAAGTGGCACATATTAAAGAAGAATGATATTATTTACATTTGATAATTCTTTACCGACACCTTGTTCAGCTTGAAGCTTTTTGTGATGAGTCTTGTTGAAGCTTGCCCTTTATAGATATTACTGACACGGCCTCGTTTTAGAGTTCTGCAGAATATGAACACTGGAACGAGGGCAGTTTTACCAGTCGATCATTTTTAAATGAAAAATATTGAATTAAAATTAAGTATTTATTTATTCTGAATTTTAATATTAAGTGCATTACAATTATATATACCTGGTCAAGTATTCTATGTATTTATGATCCAACCCCTAGTAAGGATTAAATTTGGCAAAGGGGAACTCCACTATGGAAAAGTATGCACATCTACATGTACATATTACACAGCATATAAATTATCAAGCTTATGGCATATATGCTCTCAAAATCCCATTAGAAAAAAGACATCATTATATTATTTTATTTTTGAGGGCTTATTACATGTGCATGGAACTTTTTTCTTTTGTACATTATTTAAAAGAAGTCTACTGCGTGGAGTCTACTGCATTTATAACTACCTCATATTTTGGTTACAATTACAAGTTAAGACCTTTAAATAATCTGAGTGTGGACCTTTTATATTTTTTATTGTAACTGAATTAATGAATGAGTTCTGATATTACTATAATGTGTGCCAGTGAGATATTATGATTGCTCAATATAAAAAGGTTAATCTTGCCAGTTGTTCCTTGTACGTGTGTTTCTTCTCCTGTTTTTGTATGCTGTAATTCGTGTCTGAATCAATGACATTTAGTACAAGTAGTATATGTAGTAAAGGGAAATAGATGCTGAGAAGATAACTGAAACAGTTATTTCCTGTGTTTTCTATGTGTATACTAAGTATATTATAGTATATTATGTGTCTCTCAAGGCTTGATAAGAATATTTACAATCTACCTGATACATGGTGTCAGCCAAACTTGCATGTAGCCTTGTTTGTAAATGCAATTTCTGAAAATTGAGAGATTTTGGACTATGAAAGAGTGAGAAAGGGGGGGGTGGGGGGCAGCATGACATTAATGAGATTGGAAAAGATTTAATTATTTTGTAATAAAACTAGAGAAGGTGAAGATTACTACTGCCTTAGAGCACTTAATGCATAAATGTCACCGTAAACAGTTTTGAATTAATATGTATGACAGTAATTGCCTCCAATGGTGGTCACTGTTCCAAAGCTGATAGAACAAAATGACTTTGCATGTGTGTTTGCCTGTTCTTTATTTATTTCTTTGTTTCTTTCTGTATTTATTTAATTTATTTATTTACTTATTTATTTTAGTGGTAGTGTGATACAGCATGCTCTACATAACTTGACACATTATTACTCAGGTGACAATTTTTAGACAATTTTTCCGACAGGATTGAAGCTGTAACTTCAGAGCATTACCAAACTGGAATTTATCCAAAAGTTGAAAAGATTCTCTAGCTACAAAGTGTCCCACTCAGACAAAGCTTAGTGCAGCATTTGCTGTATTTTTTTTTTTTTTTTTTTCACTAAGACTGGATTCCCTTGCCTAGATCGATTCATCTGGATTGATCCAACCTTAGGACGTCTCACCAAATTGCTGTAAACTAACTGGCTTAAATGTCTGTCACACGTACCGAATCAGCTATGTGGTAAAGATAATTACCCCTAACAGCTTTACTAGGCGTGACAGACATTTAAGCCGGTCAAGTTGATAGCAATTTAGTGAGACTCCCCAGGGTGATTGGTCCAAATATCTGTGAAATGGACCCTATTATGATTATTCAGGTAGTAATAGGCTAACTATCAACTTCCAAAACAATCTTTAAACAAGGCAGCAAAGCTGTCAAATGTACAGACAAAGAACAGAAAATAAAGATGCAAATAAGTGAAAAATTAAATTTTCACAAAAAACTGTTAAATTGCCAGAAAAATTTACCAAACAGACTGCGTTGCCTATTGAAGCTGTATGTTAGACCCATGTTTCTTTCCTGTAAGTTTGAGAACAGTAAGTGACATGATTTCCCTTAAATGGTCATCATAGGAGCAGTGCCCAAAATAGGGGTTTCTCCAAATTTTGATGCAACATTACATAATGTTTAACAGCATAATGACAATCAAATGTTATTAATAAAATATTAGTAACATGGTCATTCAGAAAATGTGACAAGCAAAAGTCTTCAAGATCATGGAACTTTAAAGTCACACCTTGAAAATGCCAATATGTGAAAAATTAAATTTTCACAAAAAACTGTTTAACTGCCAGATAAATAAATAAATACATAAATAAAAATACCAAACAGACTGCATTGCCTACTGAAGCTGTATTTTAGTCCCATGTTTCTTTCCTGTAAGTTTGAGAACAGTAAGTGACATGATTTTCCTTAAATGGTCATCATGGAAGCAGTGCCCAAAATAGGGGTTTCTTCAAATTTTGATGCAATATTACATAATGTTTAACAGCTTAATGACCATCAATTTTTAATTATAAAATATTTGTTTCACAGATATTCAGAAAATGTGACTAGCAAAGGTCTTCAGGCCCATGGAACTTCAAAGTCACGCCTTGAAAATGCCAAATTGTAAACAAGACAGCACTGTTCTGAAATGGGTTTATTTCCATTTTTAACACTTTTTTAACATAAAACAAAATAAACATTTTACTGCCATTTTATATGACCAACTAAGAAAATTGATGAGATGGGAAAAGTATCAATAGAACAGTGTTAAATGTCCAATTTCCTCCATTCTGAGATTCTGAACATAGTGGATGATTGAATCTGACAAACTGCAATGATATGAGTTTATTTCCATTTTTGACACTTAATTACACAATACATGATAACAAGTTTACCATGTTTTTTACATAATCAACTAACAATGTTGTAAAGATGCAGGAAATATCAAACAAACACTTTTAGGCATCTTATTAGTTAAATAATGAGACTGTTAACATGCCTAATAATTGAATCTGAGGAAATGTGAAAAACAGTATAACTTCTAAAATAATGGCCTGATTATGCTGATTTTCGAACTCAACCTGCGTTTTAGTAAGATTGACCACTCCTGTGAGTATGATTACAATTGGCCAATCCGTTTTTCTTATATTGTGTTATCAGTGTTGTATTTATATTGAAAATAGTGAAAAAACAGCATAAATTCCCTAAAAATGGCCCAATCATGCTGATTTTCGAACTTGACCTGCGTATTATGAATATTCATCAGTTCTGTAAGTTTCAAGTCAAAAGGTAAAATGGTTTTCCACTTATCGTGTTATCGGTGCTGCATATATGCTGAAAAAAGTGAAAAAACAGCATAAATTCCCTAAAAGTGACCCGATCATGCTGATTTTCGAACTTGACCTGCGTATTATGAATATTCATCAGTTCTGCAAGTTTCAAGTCAAAAGGTAAAATGGTTTTCCACTTATCGTGTTATCGGTAAAAGTGCACGGCGACGACGGCGACGACAGCGACGACAGACGCAGAATTAAAAAGTGATGTAGGATTTTTAAAAAATAATTTGAAGGTAATATGTGTAAGGTTACGTGAAAAAAGCCTTTTTGTAGCCACTGTGACGTACAGTAGTAGCCTAGCTTAGGTTAACTATTCAATTAAGAAAAAAAGTTCTTGATTTTTTAGCAGAGTATTTTTCTCTTTGGAAATAAATTTTAATATATCTTTACGAAAGTCATTTTTCTTTTAATTGCTGTTATCAGCTATATAAAAATCAACCACTGTGACGTACAGTAGTAGCCTAGCTTAGGTTAACTATTCAATTAAGAAAAAAAGTTCTTGATTTTTTAACAGAGTATTTTTCTCTTTGGAAATAAATTTTAATATATCTTTACGAAAGTCATTTTTCTTTTAATTGCTGTCATCAGCTATATAAAAATCAACCATAAAAACTTTGCTTAATGGAAGTGCAGCCAGATAAGATTTGGGCATCATCTCAAAGACTTAAGACACTAGCTTACTTACAGAGACTTACAGAGCTTTATTTTTATGTACAGACACAGATGTGTCTGTACATATAGCCATCATCTGCGTCTGTCATCGTCGCCGTCGGTGCCGTCGTCGCCGTCGTGCACTTTTACCGATAACACGATAAGTGGAAAACCATTTTTGGCTTGAAACTTACAGTACTGATGAATATTCATAATACGCAGGTCGAGTTCGAAAATCAGCATGATCGGGTCACTTATAGGGAATTTATGCTGTTTTTTCACTTTTTTCAGCATATATGCAGCACCGATAACACGATAAGTGGAAAACCATTTTACCTTTTGGCTTGAAACTTACAGAACTGATGAATATTCATAATACGCAGGTCAAGTTCGAAAATCAGCGTGATTGGGTCATTTTTAGTGAATTTAGGCTATTTTTTCTCTTTTTTCAGCATATATGCAGCACCGATAACACCATAAATGGAAAACCATTTGACCTTTTGGCTTGAAACCTACAGAACTGATGAATATTCATAATACGCAGGTCAAGTTCGAAAATCAGCATGATTGGGTCATTTTTAGTGAATTTAGGCTATTTTTTCACTTTTTTTCAGCATTTTTGCAACACTGATAACACAATAAATGAAGAGCTGTTTTACCCTTTGGCTTGAAACTTACAGAACTGATAAATATTCATAATACGCAGGTCAAGTTTGAAAATCAGCACGATCGGGTCACTTATAGGGAATTTATGCTGTTTTTTTTTCACTTTTTTCAGTATATATGCAACACTGATAACACAATATAAGAAAAACAGATTGGCCAATTGTCATTATACTCACAGGAGGGGCCAATCTTACTAAAACGCAGGTTGAGTTTGAAAATCAGCATAATCAGTCCATTATTTTAAAAGGTAATGCTGTTTTTTCACATTTCCTCACATTCAATTCTTAGGCATGTTAACAGTCTCATTATTGAACTAATAAGATACGTAAATGTGTTTGTTTGGCATTTCCTGCATCTTTACAACATTGTTAGTTGATTTTGTAAAAATGATGGTAAACTTGTTATCATGTATTGTGTAATAAAGTGTCAAAAATGGAAATAAACTCATATCATTGCAGTTTGTCAGATGCATTCATCCACTATGTTCAGAATCTCAGAATGGAGGAAGTTGGGCATTTAAAACTGTTCTATTGATACTTTTCCCATCTCATCAATTTTCTTCATTGGTCATATAAAAATGGCAGTAAACTGTTTATTTTGTTTTATGTTTAAAAAGTGTTAAAAATGGAAATAAACCCATTTCAGAACAGTGCTGTATTGTTTACATTTTGGCATTTTCAATATGTGACTTTGAAGTTCCATGGGCCTGAAGGCTTTTGCTAGTCACATTTTCTGAATAACCATGATACTAATATTTTATAATTAAAAATTGATGGTCATTATGCTGTAAAACATTATGTAATATTGCATGAAAATTTGAAGAAACCCCTATTTTGGGCACTGCTCCCAAGATGACCATTTAAGGAAAATCATGTCACTTACTGTTCTCAAACTTACAGGAAAGAAACATGGGACTAAAATACAGCTCCAGTAGGCAATGCAGTCTGTTTGGTAAATTTTTCTGGCAATTAAACAGTTTTTTGTGAAAATTTAATTTTTCACTTATTGGCATTTTCAAGGTGTGACTTTGAAGTTCCATGATCCTGACGACCTTTGCTTGTCACATTTCCTGAATATCCGTGATACTAATATTTTATAATTAAAAATTGATGGTCATTATGCTGTTAAACATTATGTAATGTTGCATCAAAATTTGAAGAAACCCCTATTTTGGGCACTGCTCCCATGATGACCATTTAACAAAAATCATGTCAATTACTGTTCTCAAACTTACAGGAAAGAAACATGGGTCTAAAATACAGCTTCAGTAGGCAATGCAGTCTGTTTGGTAAATTTTTCTGGCAATTAAACAGTTTTTTGTGAAAATTTAATTTTTCACATATTGACATTTCCAAGGTGCGACTTAGAACCTCCACGGGCTTGAAGGCCCGTGCTAGTCACATTTTGTGAAAATCCATGACACTTATATTTTATTATTAAAAATCGATGGTCATTATGCTGTTAAGCATTATGTAATGTTGCATCAAAATAGAAGAAAACACAATTTTTGGTGCTGCTGCCTTGATGACCATTATGGAAAAACCGTGTTACTTATGACTGTCAAACTTTCAAAAAAGAAACACAGGACTAAAATGCAGCCTGAGTTAGAAAAGCAGTCTAATTGGCTTCTTTTTCTGGAAGTTATACATTTTAGTGTTATATTCATTATCTTTGTTGGCATATTCATTGTGGGACTCGGAGCTCCCATGGACATGAAGCCAAATGGTAATCATATTTTCTACATGTCCATCCTATTTATAGTCAATAAACAAAAATTGGTGATAATTATTCTCTAATTTATTATGTAATGTCACATCAAAATTGACAATCTTTTCGCACTGCTACTGCAAACATTATGAAAAGAAAACTGTGCTACTTATTATAATTTTAAACTTACAAGTACGATTTTTAGGATTGGCCTTCAGCTCATGAGAAAACCAGCTCTATTGGATTATCATGTTTATTGTATTTATGCATTTTTTGTGAAATTTTCATTTTTCTCAATCTGGCACTTTCTAAGTATAAACTTGAACTCTGATGGGCCTGAAGCCTTATGCTTTTACTTTCGTCTGTGTTACCTGTTGTGCATAAGTTGATGTTGACTGTGCAGTTAAACATAATGTATTATTGCATCAGGATTGGTATTCTCCTATTTTGGGCATTATGGTTTTGTGCTTTTCTTAAGGTGTGACTTATGGGCCTGAAGACCTTTGAGTGGGTCAGTCTGTAAATTACCCTTGGGTATCACTAGATTATTTTCAGAGTTATAAAGTCATTTGCTTTATAGGCCATTAAATGAGATTACGTAAAGCACACTTGTTGATATTTCCCTGTAAACTCCCAAAGGTAAAGCTCTTTGCTAGATTAATAATAAGGAAGCAGTGATAATTATGCAGGTAAATTTTGTTTAATATTGCAAATAAGTTTTAAATATATATATATATATATATATATATATATATATATATATATATCAAACTGGAAGATTAAAAGTTTGAATAGCAGCTTCATTGGAATTATATTTACCTCAAGCTCTGCCAAGGAGGTTATATTTTCACCCCTGTTTGTCTGTCATCCACATAACACAAAAAGTTATGGACTGATTTTGCAGAAATTTTCAGGAACTGTCGGAAGTGGGCCAAAGAGGACAATGATTAATTTTTGGTGGTGGTCCGGATCAATAATCAATCAATTATCAATAATAATCAACAATTGCTGCCTTGGCAGAGGTCTGCACTCTCAAAGTGCTTTTCTAGTTTTGTTGTTTTTCTTTATAATTTTTTCTCAAACACTTGCATTTGTGACTTTTAGCCCCAGGCAGACTCTCATCTGCCTGGGGCTCTGCACATTTTCTGTATTTCTACATAAGCAGTTGTATTGTTTTTTATGTCTTTAAACATTATGTAATATTATTTTATGCACTGTCATCATTTTTCAAATATTGAGACTTTCATAATGTGAATTTGAACTCTCATGGTCCTGAAACTGTAATCTTATTGAAGGGGTGGATTGAGACCATCTTCTGGGTCTTCCGGAAGACAGTAAGGTTATTAAGTTTATATTGACTGGTATCTATTTTTTTCTGTTGGAAGACCATCAAAATGGAGGATGGATCAACATAGATACTTTGTAATACTGTCAGAAAATATCTCTGGGTCCGCTCCTGTTATTGACCATGTTACCTGTTGTGCAAGATTAAAATTCAGTGTTGACTGACAGTGCTATTATAAGCATTATTTATTATTGCATCAAAATTGACAAAATGACCTTTTTTGCATCTTTATTTTCTGTTTTTGGTCTGTACATTTGACAGCTTTGCTGCCTTGTTTCACTTTTTTCAGCATATATGCAAAACCGATAACACGATAAGTGGAAAACCATTTTATCTTTTGGCTTGAAACTTACAGAACTGATGAATATTCATAATACGCAGGTCAAGTTAGAAAATCAGCATGATTGGGTCATTTTTAGGGAATTTATGCTGTTTTTATGTACAGACACAGATGTGTCTGTACATATAGCCGTCATCTGCGTCTGTCGTTGCCGTCGACGCCGTCGCCGTGCACTTTTACCGATAACACGATAAGTGGAAAACCATTTTTGCTTTTGGCTTGAAACTTACAGAACTGATGAATATTCATAATATGCAGGTCAAGTTTGAAAATCAGCATGATCGGGTCATTTTTAGGGAATTTATGCTGTTTTTTTTTCACTTTTTTCAGCATATATGCAACACCGATAACACGATAAGTGGAAAACCATTTTATCTTTTGGCTTGAAACTTACAAAACTAATGAATATTCATAATCCGCAGGTCAAGTTCGAAAATCAGCATGATCGGGTCATTTTTAGGGAAGTTATGCTGTTTTTTTTCACTTTTTTCAGCATATATGCAGCACCGATAACACGATAAGTGGAAAACCATTTTACTTTTTGGCTTGAAACTTACAAAACTAATGAATATTCATAATCCGCAGGTCAAGTTCGAAAATCAGCATGATCGGGTCATTTTTAGGGAAGTTATGCTGTTTTTTTCACTTTTTTCAGCATATATGCAACACCGATAACACGATAAGTGGAAAACCATTTTATCTTTTGGCTTGAAACTTACAGAACTGATGAATATTCATAATACGCAGGTCAAGTTCGAAAATCAGCATGATTGGGTCATTTTTAGGGAATTTATGCTGTTTTTATGTACAGACACAGATGTGTCTGTACATATAGCCATCATCTGCGTCTGTCGTCGCCGTCGTCGCCGTGCACTTTTACCGATAACACGATAAGTGGAAAACTGTTTTTTCTTTTGGCTTGAAACTTACAGTACTGATGAATATTCATAATACGTAGGTCAAGTTCGAAAATCAGCATGAATGGGTCACTTATAGGGAATTTATGCTGTTTTTTCACTTTTTTCAGCATATATGCAGCACTGATAACACAATAAGTGGAAAACCGTTTTACCTTTTGGCTTGAAACTTACAGAACTGATGAATATTTATAATATGCAGGTCAAGTTCGAAAATCAGCATGATCGGGTCACTTATAGGGAATTTATGCTGTTTTTTCATTTTTTTCAGCATATATGCAGCACCGATAACACAATAAGTGGAAAACCTTTTTACCTTTTGGCTTGAAACTTACAGAACTGATAAATATTTATAATATGCAGGTCAAGTTCGAAAATCAGCATGATTGGGTCACTTTTAGGGAATTTATGCTGTTTTTTCACTTTTTTCAGCATAAATGCAGCACCGATAACACGATAAGTGGAAAATGGTTTTACCTTTTGGTTTGAAACTTACAGAACTGATGAGTATTTATAATATGCAGGTCAAGTTCGAAAATCAGCATGATAGAGCCACTTTCATGGAAGTTATGCTTTTTTTTTCATTTTTTTCAGCATATATGCAACACTAATAACACAATATAAGAAAAACAGATAGGCCAATTGTCATTGTACTCACAGGAGTGGTCAATCTTACTAAAACATAGCTTGAGTATGAAAATCAGCATAATCGGGCAATTATTTTAGAAGTTATGCTGTTTTTTCACATTTCCTCAGATTCAATTCTTAGGCATGTTAACAGTCTCATTATTTAACTAATAAGATACATAAAAGTGTTTGTTTGATATTTCCTGCATCTTTACAACATTATTAATTGATTATGTGAAAATGATGGTAAACTTGTTATCGTGTATTGTGTAATAAAGTGTCAAAAATGGAAATAAACTCATATCATTGCAGTTTGTCGGATTCAATCATCTACTATCTTCAGAATCTCAGAATGGAGGAAATTGGACATTTAACACTGTTCTATTGATATTTTTCCCATCTCATCAATTTTCTTAGTTGGTCATATAAAAATGGCAACAAACTGTTTATTTTGTCTTATGCTTAAAAAATGTTAAAAATGGAAATAAACCCATTTCAGAACAGTGCTGTCTTGTTTACATTTTGGCATTTTTAAGATGTGACTTTGAAGTTCCATGAGCCTGCAGACCTTTGCTAGTCACATTTTCTGAATATCCATGATACTAATATTTTATGATTAAAATTGATGGTCATTATGCTGTTAAATATTATGTAATATTGCATCAAAATTTGAAGAAACCCCTATTTTGGGCACTGCTCCCACGATGACCATTTAAGAAAAACCATGTCACTGTTTTCAAACTTACAGGAAAGAAACATGGGGCTAAAATACAACTTCAGAGGGCAATGCAAGCTGTTTGGTAATTTTTTTCTGGCAGTTAAACAGTTTTTTATGAAAATTTAATTTTTCACATATTGGCATTTTCAAGGTGTGACTTTGAAGTTCCATGAGCCTGCAGCCCTTTGATAGTCACGTTTTCTGATGTTCATGTTACTAATATTCTATTATTAAAAATTGATGGTCATTATGCTGTTAAACATTATGTAATATTGCATCAAAATTTGAATAAACCCCTATTTTGGGCACTGCTCCCATGATGACCATTTAAGAAAAACCATGTCACTTACTGTTTTCAAACTTACAGGAAAGAAACATGGGGCTAAAATACAGCTTCAGAGGGCAATGCAGTCTGTTTGGTAATTTTTTCTGGCAGTTAAACAGTTTTTTGTGAAAATTTAATTTTTCACTTATTAGAATTTTCAAGGTGTGACTTTGAAGTTCCATGATCCTGAAGACCTTTGCTTGTCACGTTTTCTGAATGTCCATGTTACTAATATTCTATTATTAAAAATTGATGGTCATTATGCTGTTAAGCATTATGTAATGTTGCATCAAAATAGAAGAAAACACAATTTTTGGTGCTGCTGCCATGATGACCATTATGGGAAAACCGTGTTATGACTGTCAAACCTTTAAAAAAGAAACACAGGACTAAAATGCAGAATGAGTTGGAAAAGCAGTCTAATTGGCTTCTTTTTCTGGAAGTTATACATTTGAGTGAAATATTCATTATCTTTTTGGCATATTCATTGTGGGACTCGGAGCTCCCATGGACATGAAGCCGAATGGTAATCAAATTTTCTACATGTCCATGCTATTTATTGTCAATAATCAAAAATTGGTGTAATTATTCTATAGTTTATTATGTAATGTTACATCAAAATTGACAACAATATTTTTGCATTGCTACTGCAAACATTATGAAAAGAAAACTGTGTTACTTATTATCATTTTTAACTTACAAGTATGATTTTTAGAATTGGTATGCAGTTCAAATTAGAAAGCCAGGTCAATTGGGTTATCATTTATTATTGAATTTATGCCATTTTGTGTGAAATTTTCATTTTTCTCATTCTGGCACTTTCTAAGTATAAACTTGAACTCTGATGGGCCTGAAGCCTTATGCTTTTTCTTTCGTCGTTGTTGCCTGTTGTGCATAAGTTGATGTTGACTGTGCAGTTAAACATAATGTATTATTGCATCAGGATTGGTAGTCTCCTATTTTGGGCATTATGGTTTTGTGCTTTTCTTAAAGTGTGACTTATGGGCTTGAAGACCTTTGAGTGTGTCAGTCTGTAAATTACCCTTGGGTATCACTTGATTAATTTCAGAGTTATAAAGTCATTTGCCTTAATAGGCCATTAAATGAGATTACATAAAGCACACTTGTTGATATTTCCCTGTAAACTCCCAAAGGTAAAGCACTCTGCTAGATTAATAATAAGGAAGCAGTAATAATTATGCAGGTAAATTTTGTTTAATATTGCAAATAAGTTTTAAATATATATATTTATATCAAACTGGAAGATTAAAAGTTTGAATAGCATCTTCATTGAAATTATATTTACCTCAGGCTCTGCCAAGGAGGTTATATTTTCATCCCCGTTTGTCTGTCATCCACATAACACAAAAAGTTATGGACTGATTTTGCAGAAATTTTCAGGAACTGTCGGAAGTGGGCCAAAGAGGACAATGATTAATTTTTGGTGGTGGTCCGGAACAATAATCAATCAATTATCAATAATAATCAACAATTGCTGCCTTGGCAGAGGTCTGCACTCTCAAAGTGCTTTTCTAGTTTTGTTATGTTTTCCTTTATAATTTTTTCTCAAACACTTGCACTTGTGACTTTTAACTCTCATCTGCCTGGGGCTCTGCACATTTTCTGTATTTCCACATAAGCAGTTGTATTGTTTTTTATGTCTTTAAACATTATGTAATATTATTTTATGCACTGTCATCATTTTTCAAATATTGAGACTTTCATAATGTGAATTTGAACTCTCATGGTCCTGAAACTGTAATCTTATTGAAGGGGTGGACCATCTTCTGGGTCTTCCGGAAGACAGTCAGGTTATTAAGTTTATATTGACTGGTATCTATTTTTTTCTGTTGGAAGTTCATCAAAATGGAGGATGGATCAACATAGATACTTTGTAATACTGTCAGAAAATATCTCTGGGTCCGCTCCTGTTATTGACCATGTTACCTGTTGTACAAGATTAAAATTCAGTGTTGACTGACAGTGCTATTATAAGCATTATTTATAATTGCATCAAAATTGACAAAATGACCTTTTTTGCATCTTTATTTTCTGTTTTTTGTCTGTACATTTGACAGCTTTGCTGCCTTGTTTATTAATTCTGTTTTATTTTATTAATTTAATATGTAAAGTAACAAAGAGATACATCATGTAACAAATTAATACACCTGGTAACGAATAGATAAATGAATAAATAAATTAACACTTAAATAATAACTCAGTTCCATCTTCAAGCACCAATTCTTTACAAAGAAACCCAAGTAGGAGCATTTCTTCAGTGTTAGGTTGATCCAACTACAAGTCTAGGTTCATGTATTTGGATTTAGAAGCTACTATGTAGACCCCATTCTTTTTTTCACCATACTGTCCAGTCTGCCATGGTTTTAAGAGCACTTTGAACTGTTTTGCTGTTGTAGAATACCTGCTGGGTTCAACTGTTTGCCACATTTTGGCAAATTCTTTTACTGTTTGGCTAAACATTGATGCCCATGGCATGACTTTGCTCCTTTGTCGTCATGAGTTCTTTTGTTGTTATTGTTTTATCAGGTAAAACAGTTTGTATAAGTACTGTACTAATTAATAAATCCAGCTGAACAGAACATGTGGAATTTCTGTTAAAAGAACTGTCAAGTGCAGCTTGAAAAAATATATGATCTTTTCCAGGACATCTAACAACAGTGAGTATCACAGGTTTTTTCTTCAATATTGCAATGTCTCTCATCCTAGTTTATGCTTGTAGAAGACAGGTACATTATCCTATATGCCACAAATTTAGTCAAAACTGCATGTATTTGAGAATATCCGACTCCTGTGGTTTCAGTCAAAGATCACCTAACATTCCCACTGCACATACCTGTATTGTAATTAATTTAAGTTCATGATGAAAGTGTCACTGTCAAAAGAGAGAGACAACTCAGTCATTTGAATGTAGCAGTGAATCTGCTTCTCTTCTTGGTCCCTCTGATGTTTCAGGTGTTTGGTCTCCCTTCGTAACTTGCGGTTGAACTGTAACTGTAGTGTTATCTTCCATACTAAGTCTCACAACACCAGCCTGGTAAACCAAATGAAACAAGTGTATGATGAAAATTAAATCTCAAGAAGATACTATACTGGTATTTTATGGCAGGCAATATGCATATTAAACAGTAATAATTCAATTTATTTCTTAAAATGTCAACCTTACTGACCAATTCAAAGCCTGCTCCAAAATTACGGGCCGGGGGGTTCGATATAACTGCCCTTTTAGCAGGGAAAAGGTTCACTCAGGGTAAAATTTGATCTAGGTACATGAAGATTTTATGGTAAAAGGTCCACATTTTTGGAAAAAGAAACCCTCCTTTGAAATTGCTGGCTAGGTGCAGGCCTGAAATTATGATATGAACTGTCCATGTACATGAGAGTTTTTAATCTGACTCAGTTAGAGATAGCTAGGCCAGTAGCCATCAATATCAAAGAAAGAGGTCTTTTGTGAAAAAGTAGACCTCTTACTGTGAAATCTTCATTTTTTACCCAACATGGACTTTTTCCCAGTAAAAAGGACAGTTTCTTGCCCCCCCCCCCCCCAACCCTCTAGTTATAAGCCTGGACAGACAGCAAAATATAGATACTATATAATCTATTTCAGTGGTTTTGAATAGGGTACAAATTGCAGATTGGTATCAGGTGTTGAGGGGAAAATGGCAGAAATATCCTAGAAAATTATTTTTTTTAACACCCATTTTTTTCTAAGGTATAACACCCATATTTATCTTTTTGTAGTTGTACCTTTTACTTATCAGTACAGTTTAGTATTTAGTTTAAAGTACCAGTTCTTACCAGATTATTGTCTTCAAAACCACAATATTTTATTTGTGGTAAAGGTACCTCTTGTGGAGGAACTGTTCGCTGCAGCAAAATTTCAAACTGTAAAAAACAATTGATGTGTGTCATTTATTTCTGGTCAGAACACTGTCTGTTTAGAATCATTTATACTCAAATCATTTATGTACTGTAATTTATGGTAATTGAGTTTAACTACTACCAATTTAGTGACTGAGCATATATATGGAATGCCATTCACGCAAAAAATGCACACGTCAATTCAACAATCTATCGGCACTATTTAACAGTCAAAACCTACTTTAACTATCTAAACTTGATTCAACTAAATTAGTTTCGGTCATTTTAATCATTCGTCAAAATCTAACAATCAAAAAACGATCCAAAAGTCAGTTACCGCAACTCAACAATCAGTCACCACAACTCAACAATCAGTTACTGCAATTCAACAATCTGTCGCGGACTTAACACCAGATGGCGCACGCGCACCTTCAGCGATCTGAACGTCCTTGACCTTTTCCATAGCACAGGCTTCAAATAACTGCGCATGCGCGAAAATTAAAAAAATAACTAATACTAATAGAAAATTATAGGGCCTTCCATCATACTGAATTGAATTGAATTCTGACCTGAGTCACGTGATATCAGATGGCACAACCATTGGCTGAAGATAGTGATCAGCGCAACAAATTGTCGTAGGAAAGCGCACACACTCCGGTACGACGTTTAAAAATCAAACATGTTTGATTCTCTCCCAACTAGTTGAAAAGTTGACGTGGAGCAGCGCAGACAGGCCGATATTTTGTTGTAAGTGTGTCGGCCGACGAAAAATCGTTCTGTGTGAGGCGGGCTAATGATCATCTTCAAAAACAGTTAATATAAAATATACTTTATAATAAGTTCTTGTTCCCGGCCTATTTATAAACTTAATTGATTTATTTATTTTTGTTTTGAGTATTTGTAGATTAAAAACACAAAAGTTGTCTTGTTTCATATAGAGGTACCACATATTGTTCGTGTACTGCATAATATGCGGAATTGAAAACATGGAAAAGGTCAAGAACGTTTCAGATCGCTGAAGGTGCGCGCGTCATCTGGTGTTAAGTCCTCGACTGATTTGTGATTTGCAGTAACTGATTGTTGATTTGCAATAACTGATTGTTGAGTTGCGGTGACTGATTGTTGAGTTGCGGTGACTGACTTTTGAATCGTTTATTGATTGTTAGATTTTGACGAATGATTAAAATGACCAAAACTAATTTAGTAGAATTAAGTTAAGATAGTTAAAGTAATTGCTTCCAATGGTGGTCACTGTTCTGAGGCTGAAAGAACAAAATGACATTGTATGTGTGTCTGCCTGTTCTCTATTTATTTCTGTTTTTCTTTCTATATTTACGTAATTAATTTATTTATTAATTTACTTATTTAATTTAGTGGCAATGTGGTACAGTATGCTGTACATAGATTGACACATTATTACTCAGGTTATCATTTATCTTTTACAAAAATTGTAGGCAATTTTTCCAACAGGATTGAAGTTTTAACTTCTGAGCATTATCAAACTGAATTTTATCCAAAACTTGAACAGATTCTCTTGCTACAAAGTACCCCACTTATACAAAGCTTAGTGCAGCATTTGCTGTATTTTTTTTTCACTAAGACTTGATTCCCATGCCTAGATCGATCCATCTACCTTATTAGTACAGTATCGTATTTATTTTAAAGTAGCAGTTCTTACCAAATTGTTTTCTTGAAATCCACAATACTTGATCTGCGGTAAAGATTCCTCTTGCTGTGGAACTTTATGCTGCAACAAACTCTCAAACTGTAAAAAAAAAAAAAAGTTGAAGTGTGTCAGTTATTTTTGGTCAGATCACTATTTGTTTAAAATCAATTTATACTCAAAACATTTGTGTACTGTTATGGTAACTGAGGTCAGGATGGAGTTTAACTACTAGTAATTTATTGACTGATCACACACTTCAGTGTGAAAAAAGTATGCCACTATCAGTCTGTAGCCAAGTGTGAGCATGCTACAGTGGTTACTCCACTGCATTGCGGTACATGTATCAGTGTTGACTGTTTGTTGATGACGTAAAAGTACCGAAGTTAAATCAAAATTTTTGCCCGCAGTTGGTTAGAATAAACCCACAAACTCTGTTGATTATACATGTATTTATAAATATTAGCCATGTGTGATAATTTAATGTAATACATTTACTAATGTCAATCAACTTACAAACATATCATCCGCCATTTTCTTCTTTATAACAACAGATGGAGTGACACCTGTATAAAAGAAAAGATGGAGTGGCATCTTTTTGCAAAAGAAAAGACACAATTGGCACCTTGATTTTTTGGTCCTTTTTCAACATATAGTTATTTAATGTAATATGATATAATTATTGTTTATGAATAATATTTTTGCACAGCAGTCACTTTTGTATAACTAAATTTATAATGAAAGCACATGGCCTTGCTTGTAGTACATGTCCCGCGACATCTACTGTTACACTTAAGCACTACAACTGTATGTGTTATTTATCAAACTTAGGCTGTATTCCCAGAGCTTTTAGATCGATCTATCCTCGCGGGGAGTCTCAATAGATTACTGTCAGATAATCCGCCTTAAATGTTTGTCCCGCCTACTACAAGCTGTAAAGGGGTAATTAAATAGAGGTGGAGTGGGGGGGGGGGGGTGTAAGGAGGGAAGAAGGCACACACTGACATTAACTGAAAAAGATTTTATATGTATACGGGTATAGATAAATTGTTTGGAAGATCTTGAAGGGAAGGAGAGAGAAGTTCCTTTGGACCAAGTATCAAAGCATTCATTAACAGTAACCTCTACAAGGGTCACAGCTAAGATAACTGAAACAGTTATTTCCTGTGTTTTCTATGTGTATATTAAGTATATTATGTGTCTCTCAAGGTTTGATAAGAATATTTACAATCTACCTGATACATGGTGTCAGCCAAACTTGCATGTAGCCTTGTCTGTAAATGCAATTTCTGAACATTGAGAGATTTTGGACTATGAAAGAGTGAGTAAGGGGGGGAGGGGGGGGGTCAGCATGACATTAATGAGATTGGAAAAGATTTAACTATTTTGTACTAAAAGTAGAGAAGGTGAAGATTACTACTGCCTTAGAGCACTTAATGCATAAATGTCACCTTAAACAGTTTTGAATTAATATGTATGACAGTAATTGCTTCCAATGGTGGTCACTTCTGAAGCTGAAAGAAGAAAATGACTTTGCATGTGTGTTTGTCTGTTGTCTTTATTTATTTGTTTTTCTCTCCATATTTACGTAATTAATTTATTTGTTAATTTGCTTATTTATTTTAGTGGCAATGTGATACAGTACGCTCTGCATAGATTGACACATTATTAGGATATCATTTATCTTTTACAAATATTGAAGACAATTTTTCCAACAGGATTGAAGCTTAAACTTCTGAGCATTATTAAACTGAAATTTATCCAAAACTTGAACAGATTCTCTAGCTACAAAGTACCCCACTTATACAAAGCTTAGTGCAGCATTTGCTGTATTTTTTTTTCACTAAGACTGGATTCCCATGCCTAGATGGATCCATCTGGATTGATCCAACCTTAGGGAGTCTCACTAAATTGCTGTAAACTAACCGGCTTAAAGATGCATACAAAGCCAATTTTTTGTCACAAAAAACGACCAAATGCAAGCATATAGTTTCTAGTAGTATAACTAAGAGAATTACCAAAAGGCAGTGTTTAATTTTACCCGAAAATGATGTTTAAACGGATTTTTCTGCCAGCATTCTATGCTGTATGTCAATGGGGAAGAAAAGTAGGTCACAAAAGTAGGTTAAATTTCTGATCAGAAATTTAAAGAAAGGAGCAGTCTAAAGCTCTTTTATGGCTGATCGAGTGATCTGTTCAGTCTATCCCTTGGCATGTCCAATTTATTTGAGTAGTATAAGAAACTAGTAGAAGTGGTTTACATGTGTTACTGGGATTCCACTGCTCGGTTCGTATGTACCTTTAAATGTCTGTCACACTTACTGAATCAGCTATGGGGTAAAGATAATTACCCCTAACAGCTTTACTAGGCGTGACAGACATTTAAGCTGGTCAAGTTGATAGCAATTTAGTGAGACTCCCCAGGGAGATTGATCCAAATATCTGTGCAATGGACCCTATTATGATTATTCAGGTAGTAATAGGCTAACTATCAACTTCCAAAACAATCTTTAAACAAGGCAGCAAAGCTGTCAAATGTACAGACAAAGAACAGAAAATAAAGATGCAAATAAGTGAAAAATTAAATTTTCACAAAAAACTGTTAAATTGCCAGAAAAATTTACCAAACAGACTGCGTTGCCTATTGAAGCTGTATGTTAGACCCATGTTTCTTTCCTGTAAGTTTGAGAACAGTAAGTGACATGATTTCCCTTAACCCCATAAAGCCCGTCACCGCATATGTGCGGTTCAATTATCGCTTACCCCAAACGCCCAGAACCGCATATGTGCGTATCTGGGAAAGACCGGCTTCTGTACTCTTTTGTATCGTGAGTCATGAAATGATATATAGTTTAACATCCAGGTATGTTTCTTGTCTCTCATTGCCACCATTTTTAAAGGCGATAGAAATATGTATGAGCGAGAAAACGGCGATTTTCAAGACGTAGTTGGAGAAAGTAAAATCAAGATGGCGGCTCCTCGCTACGGTAGGGATCTGCGAAGGGATACTGTTATTGAAATGATTAAAAACCCGGACTTTTATGAGAAGTTTTTGTGTGACATTGACATAGTCAGTGACGATGATATTCATTTATTTATGATATAAAGGACGATAGAAATATATATGAGCGAGAAATCGGCGATTTTCTAGACTTAGCTGGAGAAAGTAAAATCAAAATGGCGACTTCTCACTACGGAAGGGGCCTGCGAATGGATACTTGTATTGAAATGATTGAAAACTACGACACTGATAAGGTGTTTTTGAGTGACAGTGATATAGACAGTGACGATGATATTCCTTTATTTATGATATAAGTTTTATAGATGTTTTTTGTCATAGATGGTGTTAAAATTTGACTTCTATTCAGCCCTGGCCACGAAGTTCAGGTGAGCTGAAAAGCTGGCTCATGTATACCTGATAGCAAAACGAGCATAACTTGGAAATTAATGGAGGTAACTTGCTGAAATTTCCTGGATTGAAAGTTACTTTAATTGACATCATCTCTGTGAATTTTCAGGCAAATGTTTGGAGAAATAAAAAAAATTAATGTGCATAAGATAAATCAACTTTGTTTTATTTCACCCATTACCAAATGAAAATGTACTTTTTAACCGGCCATAACTCTTGGTACTGCATGTTGAATTTAAATATAATTCTATTTTCATTTAGCTTAAAATATTGGCTTTTTAAAAATGTATACTTTGTATGGGTAATAAGAGCAAACTAACAAATTATGGCCAATTTACTGAGGTGACCCGGCTTTTCAAGGCTAGCTCACAGAATTAATTGGGCACAGCAGAACTTTATGGGTCAGCATTAACTGGGTTCTATGGGGTTAAATGGTCAGCATAGGAGCAGTGCCCAAAATAGGGGTTTCTTCAAATTTTGATGCAAAATTACATAATGTTTAACAGCATAATGACAATCAAATGTTATTAATAAAATATTAGTAACATGGACATTCAGAAAATGTGACAAGCAAAAGTCTTCAAGATCATGGAACTTTAAAGTCACACCTTGAAAATGCCAATATGTGAAAAATTAAATTTTCACAAAAAACTGTTAACTGCCAAAAAAAAATAAATAAATAAATAAATAAACCAAACAGACTGCATTGCCTACTGAAGCTGTATTTTAGTCCCATGTTTCTTTCCTGTAAGTTTGAGAACAGTAAGTGACATGATTTTCCTTAAATGGTCATTATTGAAGCAGTGCCCAAAATAGGGGTTTCTTCAAATTTTGATGCAATATTACATAATGTTTAACAGCTTAATGACCATCAATTTTTAATTATAAAATATTTGTTTCACAGATATTCAGAAAATGTGACTAGCAAAGGTCTTCAGGCCCATGGAACTTCAAAGTCACTCCTTGAAAATGCCAAAATGTAAACAAGACAGCACTGTTCTGAAATGGGTTTATTTCCATTTTAAACACTTTTTTAACATAAAACAAAATAAACATTTTACTGCCATTTTATATGACCAACTAAGAAAATTGATGAGATGGGAAAAGTATCAATAGAACAGTGTTAAATGTCCAATTTCCTCCATTCTGAGATTCTGAACATAGTGGATGATTGAATCTGACAAACTGCAATGATATGAGTTTATTTCCATTTTTGACACTTTATTACACAATACATGATAACAAGTTTACCATGTTTTTTACATAATCAACTAACAATGTTGTAAAGATGCAGGAAATATCAAACAAACACTTTTAGGCATCTTATTAGTTAAATAATGAGACTGCTAACATGCCTAATAATTGAAGCTGAGGAAATGTGAAAAACAGTATAACTTCTAAAATAATGGCCCGATTATGCTGATTTTCGAACTCAACCTGCGTTTTAGTAAGATTGACCACTCCTGTGAGTATAATTACAATTGGCCCATCCGTTTTTCTTATATTGTGTTATCAGTGTTGTATTTATATTGAAAATAGTGAAAAAACAGCATAAATTCCCTCAAAATAGCCCAATCATGCTGATTTTCGAACTTGACCTGCGTATTATGAATATTCATCAGTTCTGTAAGTTTCAAGTCAAAAGGTAAAATGGTTTTCCACTTATCGTGTTATCGGTGCTGCAAATATGCTGAAAAAAGTGAAAAAACAGCATAAATTCCCTAAAAGTGGCCCAATCATGCTGATTTTCGAACTTGACCTGCGTATTATGAATATTCATCAGTTCTGTAAGTTTCAAGTCAAAAAGTAAAATGGTTTTCCACTTATTGTGTTATCGGTGCTGCGTATATGCTGAAAAAAGTGAAAAAACAGCATAAATTCCCTAAAAGTGGCCCGATCATGCTGATTTTCGAACTTGACCTGCGTATTATGAATATTCATCAGTTCTGTAAGTTTCAAGTCAAAAGGTAAAATGGTTTTCCACTTATCGTGTTATCGGTAAAAGTGCACGACGGCGACGACGGCGACGACAGACGCAGATGATGGCTATATGTACAGACACATCTGTGTCTGTACATAAAAAGCATGCAAAGGCAATTAAAAAGTGATGTAGGATTTTTAAAAAATAATTTGAAGGTAATATGTGTGAGGTTACGTGAAAAAAGCCTTTAATTTTGTAGCCACTGTGACGTACAGTAGTAGCCTAGCTTAGGTTAACTATTCAATTAAGAAAAAAACTCTTGATTTTTAGCAGAGTATTGTTCTCTTTGGATATAAATTTTAATATATCTTTACGAAAGTCATTTTTCTTTTAATTGCTGTCATCAGCGATATAAAAATCAACCATAAAAACTTTGCTTAATGGAAGTGCAGCCAGATAAGATTTGGGCATCAGCTCATAGACTAAAGACACTAGCTTACTTACAGAGCTTTATTTTTTATTAATTCTGTTTTATTTTATTAATTTAATATGTAAAATAACAAAGAGATACATCAAGTAACAAATTAATACACTAGTTAACAAATAAATAAATAAATTTACACTTAAATAATAACTCAGTTCCATCTTCAAGCACCAATTCGAATACACTAGTTAACAAATAAATAAATAAATTTACACTTAAATAATAACTCAGTTCCATCTTCAAGCACCAATTCTTTACAAGGAAACCCAAGTATTAGCATTTCTTCAGTGTTAGGTTAATCCAACCACAAGTCTAGGTTCATGTGATAGATTCTGTTAAAAAACTGTCAAGTGCAGCTTGAAAAAATATATGGTGATCTTTTCCAGGACATCTAACAACAGTGAGTACCACAGGTTTTTTCTTTAGTATTGCAATGTCTCTCATCCTAGTTTATGATTGTAGAAGATAGGTACATTATCCTATATTCAATTAAGAAAAAAACTCTTGATTTTTAGCAGAGTATTGTTCTCTTTGGATATAAATTTTAATATATCTTTACGAAAGTCATTTTTCTTTTAATTGCTGTCATCAGCGATATAAAAATCAACCATAAAAACTTTGCTTAATGGAAGTGCAGCCAGATAAGATTTGGGCATCAGCTCAAAGACTAAAGACACTAGCTTACTTATAGAGCTTTATTTTTATGTACAGACACAGATGTGTCTGTACACATAGCCATCATCTGCGTCTGTCGTCGCTGCCGTCTTCGCCGTCGTGCACTTTTACCGATAACACGATAAGTGAAAAACCATTTTTGCTTTGGGCTTGAAACTTACAGAACTGATGAATATTTATAATACGCAGGTCAAGTTCGAAAATCAGCATGATCGGGCCATTTTTAGGGAAGTTATGCTGTTTTTTCACTTTTTTCAGCATATATGCAGCACCGATAACACGATAAGTGGAAAACCATTTTACTTTTTGGCTTGAAACTTACAAAACTGATGAATATTCATAATCCGCAGGTCAAGTTCGAAAATCAGCATGATCGGGTCATTTTTACAGAAGTTACGCTGTTTTTCACTTTTTTCAGCATATATGCAACACCGATAACACGATAAGTGGAATACCGTTTTACCTTTTGGCTTGAAACTAACAGAACTGATGGATATTCATAATACGCAGGTCAAGTTCGAAAATCAGCATAATCAGGCCTTTATTTTAGAAGTTATGCTGTTTTTTCACATTTCCTCAGATTCAATTCTTAGGCATGTTAACAGTCTCATTATTTAACTAATAAGATACGTAAAAGTGTTTGTTTGATATTTCCTGCATCTTTCATAACATTGTTAATTGATTATGTAAAAATGATGGTAAACTTGTTATCATGTATTGTGTAATAAAGTGTCAAAAATGGAAATAAACTCATATCATTGCAGTTTGTCTGATTCAATCATCCACTATGTTCAGAATCTCAGAATGGAGGAAATTGGACATTAAACACTGTTCTATTGATATTTTTCCCATCTCATCAATATTCTTAGTTGGTCATATAAAAATGGCAACAAACTATTTATTTTGTTTTATGTTAAAAAAATGTTAAAAATGGAAATAAACCCATTTCAGAACAGTGCTGTCTTGTTTACATTTTGGCATTTTTATGTACAGACACAGATGTGTCTGTACATATTGCCATTACCTGCGTCTGTCGTCGCCGATGCCGATGGCGATGCCGTCGCCGGCGCCGTGCACTTTCCTTGTAAACACGATAAGTGGAGGGCAGTTTTATTTTTTGGCTTTATATTTACAGAGCTGATGAATATTCATAAAACGCAGGTCAAGTTCGAAAATCGGCATGATCGGGCCATTATTGTAGAAGTTATGCTGTTTTTTCACTTTTCAGCATATTTTTCACATTTCCTCAGATTCAATTCTTAGGCATGTTAACAGTCTCATTATTAAACTAATAAGATACGTAAAAGTTTTTGTTTGACATTTCCTGCATCTTTACAACATTGTTAGTTGATTTTGTAAAAATGGTGGTAAACTTGTTATCTCGTATTGTGTAATAAAGTTTCAAAAATGGAAATAAACTCATATCATTGCAGTTTGTCAGATTCAATCATTCACTATGTTCAGAATCTCAGAATGGAAGAAATTGGACATTTAACACTGCTCTATTGATATTTTTCCCATCTCATCAATTTTCTTAGTTGATCATATAAAAATGACAGTAAACTGTTAATTTTGTTTTATGTTAAAAATTGTTAAAAATGGAGAAAAAAAAAACATTTCAGAACAGTGCTGTCTTGTTTACATTTTGGCATTTTCAAGTTGTGACTTTGAAGTTCCATGGGCCTGAAGACCTTTGCTAGTCACATTTTCTGAATATCCATGATACTAATATTTTATTAATAAAAATTGATGGTCATTATGCTGTTAAACATTATGTAATATTGCATCAAAATTTGAATAAACCCCTATTTTGGGCACTGCTCCCATGATGACCATTTAAGAAAAACCATGTCATTTACTGTTCTCAAACTTACAGGAAAGAAACATGGGACTAAAATATAGCTTCAGTAGGCAATGCAATCTGCCAGTTTAACAGTTTTTTTGTGAAAATTTAATTTTTCACATATTGGCATTTTCAAGGTGTGACTTTGAAGTTCCACAGGCTTGAAGACCCATGCTTGTCACATTTTCTGAAAATCCATGATACGTATATTTTATTATTAAAAATTGATTGCTGGTAACCATTATGTAATATTGCATCAGAATAGAAGAAAACACAATTTTGGGTGCTGCTGCCATGATGACCATTATGGGAAAACCATGTTACTTATGATTGCCAAACTTTCAAAAAAGAAATACAGGACTAAAATGCAGCCTGAGTTGGAAAAGCAGTCTAATTGACTTCTTTTTCTGGAAGTTTTACATTTTCAAAGGGTGAACTTGAACTCCCATGGGCCTGAAGCCTTATGTTTGTTACACATTTTACTTACATTGGTATTACCTGTTGAGCATAATTAAAATTTGATGTTGAGTTTGCAGTTTAACATACTGTACTTTTGCATCAGAATTGACAGTAGCCTATTTTGTTATTTCCTGCTTTTTGTCTGTACATTTGACAGCTTTGCTGCCTTGTTAAGATGTGACTTTGAAGTTCCATGAGCCTGCAGACCTTTGCTAGTCACATTTTCTGAATATCTATGATACTTATATTTAATGATCAAAAATTGATGGCCATTATGCTGTTTTAAACATTATGTAATATTGCATCAAAACTTGAAGAAACCCCTATTTTGGGCACTGCTCCCATGATGACCATTTAAAAAAACCATGTCACTTACTGTTTTCAAACTTACAGGAAAGAAACATAGGGCTGAAATACAGCTTCAGTAGGCAATGCAGTCTGTTTGGTAATTTTTTCTGGCAGTTAAACAGCTTTTTGTGAAAATTTAATTTTTCACATATTGGCATTTTCAAGGTGTGACTTTGAAGTTCCATGAGCCTGCAGACCTTTGCTAGTCACGTTTTCTGAATGTTCATGTGATTAATATTCCATTATTCAAAATTGATTGTCATTATGCTGTTAAACATTATGTAATATTGCATCAAAATTTGAAGAAACCCCTATTTTTGGTGCTGCTGCCATCATGACCATTATGGGAAAACCGTGTTATGACTGTCAAACCTTTAAAAAAGAAACACAGGACTAAAATGCAGAAATGAGTTGGAAGAGCAGTCTAATTGGCGTCTTTTTCTGGAAGTTATACATTTGAGTGAAATATCCATTATCTTTTTGGCATATTCATTGTGGGACTCGGAGCTCCCATGGACATGAAGCCGAATGGTAATCAAATTTTCTACATGTCCATGCTATTTATTGTCAATAATCAAAAATTGGTGATAATTATTCTATAATTTATTATGTAATGTTACATCAAAATTGACAACAATATTTTTGCATTGCTACTGCAAACATTATGAAAAGAAAACTGTGTTACTTATTATTATTTTTAACTTACAAGTATGATTTTTAGGATTGGCATGCAGTTCAAATGAGAAAGCCAGGTCAATTGGGTTATCATTTATTATTGAATTTATGCAATTTTGTGTGAAATTTTCATTTTTCTTATTCTGGCAATTTCTAAGTATAAACTTGAACTCTGATGGGCCTGAAGCCTTATGCTTTTACTTTCGTCGTTGTTACCTGTTGTGCATAATTAAAATTTGATGTTGACTATGCAGTAAAACATAAGGTATTATTGCATCAGAATTGGTAGTCTCCTATTTTGTGCATTGTTTTGTGCTTTTCTTAAGATGTGACTTATGGGCCTGAAAGACCTTTGAGAGGGTCAGTCTGTTAATATCCCTTGGGTATCACTTATCTAATTTTTGAGTTATATAGTAATTTGCCTAATTGATAGGCCATTAAAGGAGATTACATAAAGCACACTTGTTGATATTTCCTTGTAAACTCCCAAAAGTTAAGCTCTCTGCTAGATTTATAATAAGGAAGCAGTGATAATTATGCAGGTTATTATATATATATATATATATATATATATATATATATATATATATATATATATATAAGCAAAGATTAAAAGTTTGAATAGCAGCTTCATTGAAATTATATTTACCTCATCCTCTGCTAAGGAGGTTATATTTTCACCCCTGTTTGTCTGTCATCAACGTAACTCAAAAAATTTATGGACCGATTTTGCTGAAATTTTCAGGAACTGTCAGAATTGGGCCAAAGAGGACAATGGTTAGTTTTTAGTGGTGGTCTGGCTCAATAATCAATCAATAATCAATAATAATCAACAATTGCTGCCTTGGCAGAGTTCTGCACTCTCGGTGGTTTTCTAGTTTTGTTTTGTTTTCCTTTACAATTTTTTCTCAAACACTTGCATTTGTGACTTTTAACTGTCATCCGCTCGAGGCTCTGCACATTTTCTGTATTTCCACATAAGCAATTGTATTGTTTTTTATGTCTTTAAACATTATATAATATTATTTTATGCACTGTCATCATTTTTCAAATATTGAGACTTTCATCATGTGACTTTGGTTTCTCATGGTCCTGAAACTAATCTTATTGAAGGGGTGGATTGAGATCATCTTCTGGGTCTTCTGGAAGACAGGTTATTAAGTTTATATTGACTGGTATCTATTTTTTTCTGTTGGAAGAGCATCAAAATGGAGGATGGATCAACATAGATACTTTGGAATACTGTCAGAAAATATCTCAGGGTCTGCTCCTGTTATTGACCATGTTACCTGTTGTGCATGATTAAAATTCAGTGTTAACTGACAGTGCTATTATAAGCATTATTTATTATTGCATCAAAATTGACAAAATGACCTTTTTTTGCATCTTTATTTTCTGTTTTTTGTCTGTACATTTGACAGCTTTGCTGCCTTGTTTATTAATTCTGTTTTATTTTATTAATTTAATATGTAAAATAACAAAGAGATACATCAAGTAACAAATTAATACACCAGTTAACAAATAAATAAATAAATTTACACTTAAATAATAACTCAGTTCCATCTTCAAGCACCAATTCTTTACAAGGAAACCCAAGTATTAGCATTTCTTCAGTGTTAGGTTAATCCAACCACAAGTCTAGGTTCATGTGATAGATTCTGTTAAAAAACTGTCAAGTGCAGCTTGAAAAAATATATGGTGATCTTTTCCAGGACATCTAACAACAGTGAGTACCACAGGTTTTTTCCTTAGTATTGCAATGTCTCTCATCCTAGTTTATGATTGTAGAAGATAGGTACATTATCCTATATGCCACAAATGAAGTCAGAACTGCGTGTATTTGAGAATATTTGACTCCTGTGGTTTCAGCCAAAGATCACATACTAGGCCAGCAAATAATGTAAGTTCATGGTGAAAATGTCACTGCCAAAAGAGAGAGACAACTCATTCCTTTGAGTAAAGCAGTGAATCTGCTTCTCGTCTTGGTCCCTGTGATGTTTCAGGTGTTTGATCTCCTTTCGTAACTTGCGGTTGAACTGTTGGCTTCACTAGGACTGTTTTGTTGTGTTCCATAGATAACCTCACTACACCAGCCTGGGAAACCAAATGAAACAAGTGTAAGATGAAAATTAAATCTAAAGAAGATATTATACTGGTATTTTTTGGCATGCAATAAGCATATTAAACAGCAAGAATTCAATTTATTTCTTAAAATGTCAACCTTTCTCCTTACTGACCAATTCAAAACCTGCTCCAAAATAACGGGCCCGGGGGGTTCGATATAACTGCCCTTTTAGCAGGGAAAAGGTTCAATCAGGGTAAAATGTGATCTAGGTACATGGAAGATTTTATGGTAAAAGGTCCACATTTTTGGAAAAAGAAACCCTCCTTTAAAATTGCTGGATAGGCCGGTGCAGGCCTGAAATTATGATATGTACTGTCCATGTGCATGGGAGTTTTTAATCTGACTCAGTTAGAGATAGCTAGGCCAGTAGCAATCAACATCAAAGAAAGAGATCTTTTGTGAAAAAGTGGACCTCTTACTGTGAATTCTTCATTTTTTACCCAACATGGACTTTTTCCCAGTAAAAAGGGCAGTTTGTTGCGCCCCCCCCCCAACCCTTTTAGTTATAGGCCTGGATAGACAGCAAAATATACATACTATTTAATCTATTTCAGTGGTTTTAAACAGGGTACAAATTGCAGATTGGTATCAGGTGTTGAGGGAAAATGGCAGAAATATCCTAGAAAATTATTTTTTCTAACACCCATTTTTTTTTCTAAGATATAACACCCATATTTATCTTTTTGTAGTTGTACCTTTAACTTATTAGTACAGATTAGTATTTAGTTTAAAGTACCAGTTCTTACCAGATTATTGTCTTCAAAACCACAATATTTTATTTGTGGTAAAGATTCCTCTTGTCGAGGAACTGTTCGCTGCAGCAAACTTTCAAACTGTAAAAAACAATTGAAGTGTGTCATTTATTTCTGGTCAGAACACTGTCTGTTTAAGATCATTTATACTCAAATCATTTATGTACTGTTATTTATGGTAATTGAGGGCAGGATTGAGTTTAACTACTAGCAATTTAGTGACTGAGCATATGGAAATACTCTAACCTAATACTTACTCTGGTAGCTAAATTTGCAAATTGCTGTGATTTCAATAGAAAAGCCTTATTGTATACAATGTATTATTTGCCAGATTTGATACTTCAGTATGAAAAAAGTATGCCACTTTCAGTCTGTGGCCAAGTGTGAGTACATGCACACTGGTTCAACCAAGAAACTGCATTACTCCACTGAATTGCGGGACATGTATCAGTGTTGACTCTGTTGATATATAAATATCGAAGTTAAATCAACATTTTTGCCCGCAGGTGGTAAGAATAAACCCACAAACTCTGGTGATTATACATGTATTTGTAATGATTAGCCATCTGTGGTAATTTAAGGTAATACATTTACTTATGTCAATCAACTTACAAACATATCATCCGCCATTTTCTTCTTTATTTATAACAATAAATGGAGTGACAATTCTATACAAGAAAAGATGGAGTGGCATCTTTTTGCAAAAGAAAAGACAATTGGCACCTTGATTGTTTGGTCCTTTTTCAACATATAGTTATTTAATGTAATATGATATAATTATTTTTTATGAATAATATTTTTGCACAGCAGTCACTTTTGTATAACTAAATTTATAATGAAAGCACATGGCCTTGCTTGTAGTACATGTCCCGTGACATCTACTGTTACACTTAAGCACTACAACTGTATGTGTTATTTATCAAACTTAGGCTGTATTCCCAGAGCTTTTAGATCGATCTATCCTCGCGGGGAGTCTCAATAGATTACTGTCAGATAATCGGCCTTAAATGTCCGTCCCGCCTACTACAAGCTGTAAAGGGGTAATTAAATAGAGGTGGAGTGGGGGGGGGGGGGGGGGGGGGTGTAAGGAGAGAAGAAGGCACACACTGACATTAACTGAAAAAGATTTTATATGTATACGGGTATAGATAAATTGTTTGGAAGATCTTGAAGGGAAGGAGAGAGAAGTTCCTTTGGACCAAGTATCAAAGCATTCATTAACAGTAACCTCTACAAGGGTCACAGCTAAGATAACTGAAACAGTTATTTCCTGTGTTTTCTATGTGTATATTAAGTATATTATGTGTCTCTCAAGGTTTGATAAGAATATTTACAATCTACCTGATACATGGTGTCAGCCAAACTTGCATGTAGCCTTGTCTGTAAATGCAATTTCTGAACATTGAGAGATTTTGGACTATGAAAGAGTGAGTAAGGGGGGGGGGGGGGGGGGTCAGCATGACATTAATGAGATTGGAAAAGATTTAATTATTTTGTACTAAAAGTAGAGAAGGTGAAGATTACTACTGCCTTAGAGCACTTAATGCATAAATGTCACCTTAAACAGTTTTGAATTAATATGTATGACAGTAATTGCTTCCAATGGTGGTCACTTCTGAAGCTGAAAGAACAAAATGACTTTGCATGTGTGTTTGTCTGTTGTCTTTATTTATTTATGTTTTTCTCTCCATATTTACGTAATTAATTTATTTGTTAATTTGCTTATTTATTTTAGTGGCAATGTGATACAGTACGCTCTGCATAGATTGACACATAATTAGGATATCATTTATCTTTTACAAATATTGAAGACAATTTTTCCAACAGGATTGAAGCTTAAACTTCTGAGCATTATTAAACTGAAATTTATCCAAAACTTGAACAGATTCTCTAGCTACAAAGTACCCCACTTATACAAAGCTTAGTGCAGCATTTGCTGTATTTTTTTTCACTAAGACTGGATTCCCATGCCTAGATGGATCCATCTGGATTGATCCAACCTTAGGGAGTCTCACTAAATTGCTGTAAACTAAGCGGCTTAAATGTCTGTCACACTTACCGATTCAGCTATGGGGTAAAGATAATTACCCCTAACAGCTTTACTAGGCGTGACAGACATTTAAGCTGGTCAAGTTGATAGCAATTTAGTGAGACTCCCCAGGGAGATTGATCTAAATATCTGTGCAATGGACCCTATTATGATTATTCAGGTAGTAATAGGCTAACTATCAATTTCCAAAACAATCTTAAAAAAAGCATGCAAAGGCAATTGAAAAGTGGTGTAGGATTTTTAAAAAATAATTTGAAGGTAATATGTGTGAGGTTACATGAAAAAAGCCTTTAATTTTGTAGCCACTTTGACATACAGTAGTAGCCTAGCTCAGGTTAACTATTCAATTAAGAAAAAAAATCTTGATTTTTAGCAGAGTATTGTTCTCTTTGGATATAAATTTTAATATATCTTTACGAAAGTCATTTTTCTTTTAATTGCTGTCATCAGCGATATAAAAATCAACCATAAAAACTTTGCTTAATGGAAGTGCAGCCAGATAAGATTTGGGCATCAGCTCATAGACTAAAGACACTAGCTTACTTACAGAGCTTTATTTTTTATTAATTCTGTTTTATTTTATTAATTTAATATGTAAAATAACAAAGAGATACATCAAGTAACAAATTAATACACCAGTTAACAAATAAATAAATAAATTTACACTTAAATAATAACTCAGTTCCATCTTCAAGCACCAATTCTTTACAAGGAAACCCAAGTATTAGCATTTCTTCAGTGTTAGGTTAATCCAACCACAAGTCTAGGTTCATGTGTATAGATTCTGTTAAAAAACTGTCAAGTGCAGCTTGAAAAAATATATGGTGATCTTTTCCAGGACATCTAACAACAGTGAGTACCACAGGTTTTTTCTTTAGTATTGCAATGTCTCTCATCCTAGTTTATGATTGTAGAAGATAGGTACATTATCCTATATGCCACAAATGAAGTCAGAACTGCGTGTATTTGAGAATATTTGACTCCTGTGGTTTCAGCCAAAGATCACATACTAGGCCAGCAAATAATGTAAGTTCATGGTGAAAATGTCACTGCCAAAATAGAGAGAGACAACTCATTCATTTGAGTAAAGCAGTGAATCTGCTTCTCGTCTTGGTCCCTGTGATGTTTCAGGTGTTTGATCTTCTTTCGTAACTTGCGGTTGAACTGTTGGCTCCACTAGGACTGTTTTGTTGTGTTCCATAGATAACCTCACTACACCAGCCTGGGAAACCAAATGAAACAAGTGTAAGATGAAAATTAAATCTAAAGAAGATATTATACTGGTATTTTATGGCATGCAATATGCATATTAAACAGCAAGAATTCAATTTATTTCTTAAAATGTCAACCTTTCTCTTTACTGACCAATTCAAAACCTGCTCCAAAATTACAGGTCCAGGGGGTTCAGGGGGTTTAAAAAAACTGCTCTTTTAGCAGGGTAAAGATCCACTTAGGGTAAAATTTGATGTAGGTATGTGATGATTTTATGGTAAAAGGTCCACTTTTTTGGAATAAGAAATCCTCCTTGGAAATTGCTGGCTAGGTATGGGCCTGAAATTATGATATGCAGTGTTTCCCCTGCACTTAAATGAGCGAGGCGCCCGCCTCGCTGATATTTGCAAGCGCCTCGCTGAAATTTGTCAAAAGCACCGCCACGCTGGGCTATATGGAACAACAAAGTATATTTTCACTTATGCTAACTGAAAATTATATTTATTTCTACGCAAATATTGCATTTTCTGTTTACATACGTAATCCCATGCTTCTGAGCACTTGATTTAGTAGTAACGGTGCGCGTATGCCTAAAAATAACCAGCAGTTACTATCTCCCTGTGAGTGCCTCGTTTTCGCAGTTCTGTGCCTAATTTGAAGTATAAGAGACAGAGCGAAACGAGGCAACTGTTCTTGACACCATTTAATCACGTGTCAAGAATACGCTTTCTCTATCACTTCATGTTCCGAAATTCAGACCGCCTGTTGTTTGTTTTTATAGTTTACGAATATTCACTGATAAAAAAGGAGCAAATAAAGTGGACTCGTTGATTTTATAAACTTGGAGAAGATTTTCTATTGATTTACGGGTGAGTTTTGTGAAAGCAGTAGTGTTGTAAAACTGGGTCACGTCAGTATTTCGCGTGGAAACCTATGCATTGAATATGACTTTCCATGACTGAATAGAACCATATAAATGAATAAACGAAGAACTAAAATTGATGATAAGTGTGATTTTCATCTCTTTAATTCCGAAGAATTCATTTAACGGTTTTTGAAGTTGTTGATTATAAATTACATCTCAAACTACGTATAACTAGTAGCGGGAGTCGCTTTGCACTGAACGACAAGAGAGAGAACTTTTTGCAGCAGTTTTATATTAGGATGAAGCGCTCCCACACGCAAAGTCAATTGACCAGTTACTTTCACAAGAACGTGAAAACGGTAAAAACAACATATTTTATCAACTTTTTGGTCAATTTAAAAATAATTCAATGTAGTAAGCCCTTTTTCTTGTTTCTTGTAAGTATTAAAGTAGTTAACTTTTTTTTTTGTTTTTTTTTGAAAGTATTAACTTTTTTTTTTTTTTTTTTTTTTGAAAGAGTATGTTCTATAAACTGAAAAGGACTAAACTGAGTGAATGCACAGACTGGAAAATAAATTTTGTCCAAACCTTTGTTATGTCATTACTGAATTTACTCCTCAAAACATCTAAAACAAGACAATTCAGTGCCACATAAAATGTAAAAAAATCAGTTCTAAATACCCTAAAATGCACCAAATTGCACCTCGATTTAAAAAAATTTCCGGGGGGGGCATGCCCCCGGACCCCCCTAGTATTGCTGGGATCGCGGACTGCCTACCACCTCACAGAGCTTGAAAGCCAGGGGAAACACTGATATGTATTGTACATGTAGTTTTTAATCTGCCTCAGTTAGAGATAGGCCAGTAGCCATCGATATCAAAGAAAGGGGTCTTACCGTGAATACTTCATGTGCCTTGATTATTTTTTACCCAACGTGGACTTTTCCAGCAAAAAGGGCAGTTTGTCCCCCCCAACCCCTCCAGATACAGGCCTGGTAGATATTATTTAATCTCACTCATATGATGGTAAAATTTGAATAGAAGCTAACCTCAAACAGGTTTATATATCATAATTTTTCAGTGTCTTTGAATAGGGTACAAATTGCAGATTGGTATCAGGTGATAAGGGGAGAATGGCAGAAATATACTGGAAAATTTTTTCTAAGACCCAATTTTTGTTCTAAGGTATAATACCTTCAAGAAAAAGAGAAATATATATTTATCTTTTTGTAGTTGTACCTGTTACTTATTAGTACAGTATAGTATTTTTTTAAAAGAAGCAGTTCTTACCAAATTGTTTTCTTGAAATCCACAATACGTGATCTGCGGTAAAGATTCCTCTTGCTGTGGAACTTTATGCTGCAACAAACTCTGAAACTGTAGAAAAAAAAAATTGAAGTGTGTCAGTTATTTCTGGTCGGAACACTATCTGTTTAGAATCATTTATACTCAAAACATTTATGTACTGTTATGGTAACTGAGGTCAGGATGGAGTTTAACTACTAGTAATCTATTGACTGAGCATATGGAAATACACTAGCGTAATACACTAGCGTAATACATACTCTCAGACTGGTAACTAAATTTGCAAATTGCTGTGATTTTAATCGAAAAGCCTTATTGTATACAATGTATTATTTTGCCAGATTTGATACTTCAGCGTGAAAAAAGTATGCCACTTTCAGTCTGTGGCCAAGTGTGAGCATGCCACAGTGGTTCAACGAAGAGACTGCATTACTCCACTGCATCGCGGTACATGTATCAGTGTTGACTCTTTGTTGATGACGTATAAATACCGAAGTTAAATCAACATTTTTGCCCGCAGGTGGTTAGAATAAACCCACAAACTCTGTTGATTATACATGTATTTATAAATATTAGCCATGTGTGATAATTTAATGTAATACATTTACTAATGTCAATCAACTTACAAACATATCATCCGCCATTTTCTTTTTTATAACAATGAATGGAGTGACACTTCTATACAAGAAAAGATGGAGTGGTATCTTTTTACAAAAGAAAAGACACAATTGGCACCTTGATATTTTGGTCCTTTTTCAACATATAGTTATTTAATGTAATGTAATGAATGATATTTATGCACAACAGTCACTTTTGTATGTATAACTAAAAGTATAATGACATTTAACACATGGTCTAGCTTGTACATGTCCCGCGACATCTACCGAGTAGTGTTACTTACACTATAGGCACTACAACTGGGTTATTTGAAAAACATATTATATTGGCACAGAAATACCACTGCATGGTAGAGAGCTACATTATATATTAATACAACAGAACAAGTTTATGCACATTTTTCAAAGCAAGTCTGCAAACGGATTTTATTGACACTTTTTTTTGTGTACAGTGTGTTCTTGGTTGTGTTTACTTAATGGTGTAAAAGGGTCATGGATGTGGCCAACATATGCAAGAGTATGCAAATAACATAAATGTAGGTCGTGAAGATAAACACTCTGAATATTTTGAAGTGAATCATATAGACCTGACACCCGTCAAACAATAATATTGGTACATTTATGCTTGTTGTTTATGAGATTTTCACTTTTCCTGCATCTTGCTGGTACATGTATGCTTTCTTATTTAGTACTTTTATGCTGGGTTACAGTATTGTCATGTTGAACAATTTGTGTGACTAATTTTTTTTGTTTCCTTATATTTACAGAAAGAACCCAAGCCAATATTTGAAAGGAATGGAGGTATTAAAGAAAAGGACAAAATGTACAAGTGAAGGTTAAGGGGAGATGATTGTTGAGGATCGAGACTCAAGTTGGAATATAACTTTCACTGCTTTGTGAAACGTGAAGCAAAGGCTTGGAGAGAGATGCTGAGAGAATTAAGGTTTGTTTCTCGGGTTTTCTTTTTACACAGTAGAGCTGAAAGAAACTGTACTTGAATGTGATTCTTCTTTTTACCTCCACCAAGGAGGTTATGCTTTCACCCCTGTATGTCTGTTTGTTTATTTTGTTTTTTTGACTGTCATCAACATAATTCAAAAAGTTATGGACTGATTTTGATGAAATTTTCAGGGTATGTCAGAAATGGGTTAACTTAGAAGTGATTAGTTTTTGGTGGTGATCTGCATCAATAATCAATAATCAGTAATCAAAAATCAATCAGCAACATACTAGTAACTCCAAAAGTTATGGACCGATTTTGATGAATGTTCAGGGTAGGTCAGAAATGGGTTAACATAGAAGTGATTAGTTTTTGGTGGTGATCTTGATCAATAATCAGTCAATAATCAAAAACCAATCATCAACATAACTCAAAAAGTTAGGGACCGATTTTGATGAAATTTTCAGGGTAGGTCAGAAATGGGTTAACTTAGAAGTGATTAGTTTTTGGTGGTGATCTGCATCAATAATCAATCAATAATCAAAAACCAATCATCAACATAAATCAGAAAGTTAGGGACCGATTTTGATGAAATTTTCAGGGTAGGTCAGAAATGGGTTAACTTAAAAGTGATTAGTGGTGGTGACCCGGATCAGTAATCAATCAATAATAATAAAAAATTGCTGCCTTGGCGTAGGTCTGCACTCTCGTAGTGCTTTTTTAGTATTTGATTTGTTAATTTTATCGTTGTTCAATGTGAGAAGTTGGTTACTTTTGTTAATATGTTGTGTATATGTCACAGGCATTACAATTTGACATCACAGCAGATTTAAAGTCTCCTGGGCAAGATCGAAAAATAAATGTTTTTCAATCCCGTGTGTGCAAGACAGTTAATAAAAGATGCTCTAGACCATATATTGTATTACAAAAATAGCTTTTATAGGGATGTGTTTAATCTTTTTATAACAATTTAAAATATCTGTGACTTGTGATTTCAATCTGGCCTAAGCAACTTAAAAATCTGCCTGGATTTCAATCCTGCCTGTGACATACAGTAATATATCATAGGTACAGTACTCAAAATAAAAATCACTGCAATAATTAATATGTTATTTGGGTGTCAATGTAGCAGAAAATCTCAATTATGTTGATATTCACAGACATTGACATAGAAGCAGGTACTAGTACATTTGAAAGTAGTAATAAAAATACAAGAAAAAAGTTGGGCAAATTTTTATGAAGTATTCAAAAGGGGGAGGAGATGCACAGGATGTAAGAAGAAGGGGGGGGCATCAAAACTCTTGATATCTTTTCAGTGATTTTGAAAAAAATTGCCAAGTCACCATATTTACTATCTGCTAATTTTCCATTTCAGTTAAGACCCAAGTGCATCTGCTCAACAAGTACAATGCAGTTCCAATGGGGCAAAATCACAAAACCCGGCCAGTAGTTTGGAAGAAGGCCATCAGTCTGGGGTCAAGTAATTAAAGAAACCACTGCAAGGGGGCCTGGAATCCCCATCCCCAAACTGCCCATGTAATATCAGTCAAGAAACTTGGGGATATTTGTCAGCTACAGCCTTCTTGACTTCAAACCAAAGGCACAATAATACTTGAATATTTTAGGGAAAATATATCTATTATTTTGCATAACTGAATTGTTGTTTGTAGTGACACTGTTAGAAAGCCATGAACAATGTATACAATCATGGGCATAAGAAATAGACATTAAAAAAAGAAAACACTGAAGACTATTAAGAATGTGAGGATGGTGCTTTGGAGCAATATTAAACATGTCTATTGTTGACAGTATAATAAGGCAGTTTAATTGTGATAGTTTCAATTTTTGACTACAAATTGATTGAACCCTATATGGAAACTTATTCTGAAATGGTAAGACTTTCTAGACAATTGCTTTTAGATTTTTAATACAACTTTGCATCCTTCAAAAAATTACGTGTCCCATTGATTCTCTCTAAAGTTTCACATTCTTTTGTAGTACATACATGTAAGGAGATTTTTGAACTAATTCATTTGAAACCATAAAAAGGTAACAATTAAAAAATGATAACTTGAAAAACAGTTAACGTTTTATTTCATTTTTTTCAACGGGTTTATATAGGATTAACCTTAGTAATTTAGGAAAAATGGTAAATTTTCAAGGAAAATATAAACTTTTGTGTTATATAAAGGTGCAATGTACATGTACATTGTCGGTCTTTAAAAAAGCAGTAAAGCATGTGCAAGCAAATGACATACTAATACTTACATCTGCTCCATTTCTGATAAACCTGGGCATTTTGATTGTCCAGTGCAATGCTAATACAATAAGAACTGTCAATACTATATATTATCATGATAATTAATTATAGAACAAGATCTCATCCTTTTGATAGAAATTTTCTTTTAATGAATTCTTTTAATGAATTTTCTTTTTATGCTATCAAATAATTACCAGATGAGCAAATGCAGACCTGGAAAGTTCATTGTAAGAAGTGGATGTTGTCCTATAACTAGTTGCTCCTTTGGAGTTGTTGATTCTTTATATTATGAAATAATAATTTAAGATTTGCATCGACTCAGTCTTGAAAGTTAATGGAAATAATCAACAGTTTTTAAAATGTTGTTACATGTGGCCATCAGAATATGTAAGTTTTTCTTAAAAAGGTACATCTTAGATGTGTTTTCTACCAATAACTTCCAAACTTGGGTTCAAAATTATTTCCAAGAGAAACACTAAAATAATTAATGGAAATCTAAGTCAAATAAAGAGATATAATGATGAAAAGGATATAATTTTGGTCTATTAATTTAAATTATAAGTTCTAGACTTTTGCAAGATAGCTTGCTTGTTTGCTTGATTTATGATAAAGGGATGAGTTAATTTAAAAAGTTTCGAGCAAAGCGAGGTAGAAGGAAAAAATTATTATTGTTCTTACTGGACAGGTTGGTGAGAGAAAAAAATTCTTTCAAAGCTCTTGGGCACGTGTCCGTGGGCACGTGTCTGTTACAATCCTTCCCCCCCCCCCCCCCCCAAACACACACGTGGACCCTCATTCTTTCTAACTATGAGCAATTCAATTCAATTCAATTTATTTTATTAAAGTCTCACCCATAGATACAATTAAAAACAATAAAAATTAAAACAGTCATCAGGCAGTTCTATACAGAGAACTATGAGAGACTAAAAGAACTAATTACAGTTTAAATACATAAAATTTCTTCTTAATCCTAAGAAAAGGCTACAGGCTTTGGCAGTGCTAAAAATCATTTTTGGATCATCAATCAGGAAAAGAAATTTGCTTACTTCATCCAATAAATCAAAATCCGGCTTAAAACATTTAGCAGTTCTAATTAAATCAGTACGATAATCATTAAAAAATGGACAATTAATTAAAAAGTGAATCTCATCCTCAACACAACCTGATTCACAGAGTACACACGTTCTCTCCAGCACTGGAAGTTTTTCATACCGTCCAGTTTCTATTCTGAGTGGGGCCACCCCACATCTCAGCTTAGCCAATGCCCGCCGGTGCTTGAGCGATAAAGTTGGTTTCTTAATGTATTCACTAACTACCAAGTCTTGCTTAAGGGGTCTAGGATATTAAAAATGCGTCTAAAACTCGATTTTTAGTTTTTTATACGTTAGAAATAATCAATTTTGTATCTAATACTTAATTAAGTAATATTTGTGAAACACGGACTAAAAATATACATTTGGACGAGTTTTTCTACCTGTCCTGACTGGTACGGGTGGCAGGCTTTAGGCTCCGCCTCCGTTGTCAAGCACCGTTACTATGGGGGCGGGGCAAGAATGGTTGTCTAACTTCTTAAGCTGTTACGCGTGCCCTGGCAGCTCATAAGTCTTACGTCAGCTAAGCAGAACACAGTTATATACACAGTCATGGGAAGAAAGAAAGTCGTGAGAAAACGGATGAGCGAGGAAAGCAAGAGAATTTTGAAAGAGAGTGCTTCTGGTGGATGGAGAAACCCCGCGGTAAAGACTCGAGATCACACTTGAACTGCTGAGTATTCGTACAACGTCTGGAGTTGTCAGAAAAAAATCGTTAGGCAATCATTTTATGCACAATAAAGATTGTAATAGCAAGCAAGTTTTAAAGTAATATTGCCACCCAAAACATTTTCAAATTCGCATATTACGGTCTTGGCACTCTGTGGCATCATGGCATATACGTACCCACATTCGGCCATTTCTCGGAGTAAATCTTGCTTTACTTTCTCAATTTTCGCGTCTTGGTGTGTAGAGCGGCGCCCACGCACGACGGGTGGCATTGTCCTCTGCTGGCACACCAAGTAATCCTCTTTTTGTTTGTAAGCGCTTCCTTAGACACTTCCTAGACAGTGCACAGACTCCTACTGCGTCAGGCACAATTATGATTAATTACGTCAGTGAAACGAGAGTAGGTAGACCTACTCAGCTGTCAATCATTTCCCAGGGAAGAGCGACTTTCGTGGTACGAATAAGTTTGCGTACAAAAGTAAGATTTTCTGGCATCTAGATAGAAACAAACAACCCAATTTTAACACGTAATGGTGTATAGACCTTCCCGATCAACAAGATGATAACAGGTAAGGTGGAGGTGCAATTATTTTGCTTAAATAGCCCAATTACCTGAGCAAAATGGTTTAGGAGCGATTTCTCAGCTTTGAAGATTGATAACATAGTCTAAACTTCAATCCCCATATCTCATTCTGTAACTGTCAGATTGACATGAAATTTGATGTGTCTCTGTTTCAGTATAATATCTAGTCGTCTGAGTCTTGGTTTTTAGATTGACCTTTTATTTTTGAAGTTATTATTACTGAAATTGGAAGGTCCATATATATTTCGTAAAATTCACGTTTTATCAAAATAAAATCAAAAGTAAAAATAAAAAGAGAAAATCCTGACAGAGTTTAATGGAGTTTGTGCTAACCTTTAGATAGCTATTTCAATCGTATTAATAGGGCTTTTTGTTTAGGAGAAATTCTTGATTAAAAAAAAGACAATTTTAGCCTCAAAACGCTGATATTACGTCACTCGTGTTACACTGTGACTACAAACTTTGAAAAATTGTTTGGCTTGCTAGACCTTTTCTTTAAGTTAATAGGAAATTTCATTAGCTGCATTAGTTTTGGACTTTTTCGTTAATATCCAAGATCCCTTAAACAGTCTGAATAGCCTCAGCTTATTTCCACCTCCATTTCTACGTGGGGTATCATCCCATAGCTTCGCCAACCAATCAGAGTGACATTCAAAAGCTACACTCTCCCTAACACAATTAAGTGTACTAGCCTTCGATATATCATTATCAGTTACGTATAGGTGGCTTACTCCTAGATCACTAAATTTACCTTTAACCCTAGTTATCCAATTTTTCTTTCCATTGTTTGATACACGTAAACTCCATAAAAACACCTTTTTAGTCAACCTATTACAATCCATATTAGCTAATCTACACCAGAAATTTGTCACTTTAATTAACTGCTTTTCAAAAGGCAAAATCCATCCCATTTCAGCACGGGTGGCAGCGGCTGGCGCGTACCTACCCACGCCCAAAAAATACCTACAAGCTCTATTGAAAACAGCATTAATCTGACTAAATTCCTGGAGTCCCCATATAGCAGAACCATATTCTAACACAGGAGCTACAAGTGCATCGTATAATTTCGTAAAGCATGCATAGGGCATGCCCCCACAAGCCTTGCATTTTGCAATCAGAAGACCTAAAGCTCTGCTTGCAGACTTAGTTATACATGATACAGTCTTATTCACATCAAAGTGTTCAAAATACCACATACCCAAGTATTTATATTTCTCAACAATGTTTACTATAAAATTGCCACATTTAAAAACATAATTTGTTCTAGGTATTTTAGGTGACCTAAAATGAACTATCTGGGTCTTGTCCACATTCAGAGTCAACTGCCATTTATAACACCACTTGTGCACCACATTAAGCATTGACTGTAAATCTTCCTCATTCTTGGCCAAAAGCACAACGTCATCTGCATAAAGAAGCGAGCAAATCAGCTCATCGTTCACATTAATGCCTTTACCCAGAGCTTTCAGATCATGTACCATATCATTAATGTAAATGTCAAAAAGTAAAGGTGACAACAGGCACCCTTGTTTTACTCCAGTTTCAATATCAAAGAAACCTGTTGTATAGTTATTTACCCTAACACAGCACTTTGGGTTATCATATAAAGCCTGGAGGGAATTCATAAAATTTCCGCATATTCCTAGTTTAAATAATTTATACCATAAAAGAGACCTATTAATTCTGTCGAATGCTTTTCTTGCATCGATGTAACAGGCATATATGCTCTGCTTTTGCTTTAAACTATTTTCTATTATACTGGACATTACATACATGTGATCTAAACACCCACGGTCTTGTCTAAAACCATTTTGCTCGTCAACTATTATTTCATTATCTTCTGCCCACTTCGATAATCTCCTATTCAGAATAGATGTGTATATCTTATATATGCTAGATGATAATGTTATTCCTCTATATTCTAGTGGGTTGCATGAATTAACACCACTACCTTTCGGTATGGGATTAATGACAGACCTAAGCCAATCACTAGGGACCACAGAATTAGCAAAACAGTACTTAAACAGGTTGTACAAAAATATAATAGTTGTATTGTTTTTTAAGACCTTCGAGGGCAGGTCATCAAGCCCGGGGCTTTTACCACACTTAGCACCATTAACTGCAAGCTCAACTTCTTTAAACGTAATATCAGTGTTAAGACTGGCACTCAAATCTGGTGTATCAAGTTCACCCTGTCTATAACTATAAAGTTTCTCATTAACCTGGGCTAAGAAAGATTTATCAAAACTATCACAATTTTTATCTGACACACTGAATAGACCTGCATAGTCATTTTGCCATTTCAATAAAACCTCAGTGATATCCGTGGAGACAGATCCATCATCTCTCAGTACTTCCATGGGAATGGTACTTTTTCTATCCTTCTGAATTCCGATGCGACCAATATCTCTCCAGAAGTTCCGTGGATCACTGGTTTGTTTTTGTAAGAGTTCTTCTTGCGATTTACGCCAAAACTGGCGTTTAGCTCGTTGTTTAGCATGGTCAAAATCACGCCGTTTGCTTACATAATCATTTTTTAAAAATATGGAACGCTTCACGAATGTGCGTGTCATCCTTGCGCCAGGGGCCATGCTAATCTTCTCTGTATCGTTCCAATTTTAGTATATGTCCCACCGTAGTGAGGACATGAGCACTGCTTACTTCACCAAAAATGCAAATTAACCCTTCGAACGACTTTTAAACTAATTTCGCGTCAAACCTGAAAGCGTCTGGTGAGGTTCACTATTTAGGGGCGTTGATTAAGGTATTTGATAACCCGCAAGAAAACGCAGTAGATACTCCAGCGCAGTAGACTACTGCAATCATAATGCAAACATGCTTCAAATCTGCTTCGATTAGGGAGCTAATTAGCATATTTGAAACATGCTTCTATCATGCTGCTAATTTACTGCATTAATGCTCCTCTCTGTACAAACCTATGTACTTTTTGGAGTAGAATTGCAGTAGGCTATGCTGCATTTCTACTGCAAATATGCTCCACACCACTACTGCGTTAATGCTTCTTTTCTACTTCGATACTACCGCATTTTCGTGCGGGAAAGATTAACCCATTTTATCTTAGTTATAAAAAGTCCAATAGTATCTTTGCATTGGAAGCTACGTCATTGCTACAGTTGTGCTGTCACGCTGCAAAAGCACAACCAAAAGCAATCTAGGTTGTTCAACAAGCTCAAAAGTCATCGTGTCTTCTGACTGAGTATGGGAAGTTATGATTTATTTGCTTTGACTTATTCTGATGGGAAGAGGTATTTGGACGAGAAATCACTTTAGGACGTTCGATATGACGAATCAAATGCGGTTTGTTGTTGTTGTAGATTTTCTTTATATATACCCAACACAGTTGAAAGTGCGACTCTTTAGGGCTTGGTTAATAATTGGCCTATCAGATAAAAACACTGCGTACTGTAATTAACAAAACATGCTCACCAAGTACATGTATACATTGATTACTAAAAAATATATTAATAGATAAAAATTATAAAACTTATAATGTATTTTGCGTACGTTTTCATTGAAGATCTTAATAGAGTTTTCACTAATGATGGTCGTTTCTCATCCACACCACTACCGGTACATGTATGTTGATTTCTTACGGCAAAGCGAGCCTCGGTACACATAAACACACTCACCATACCCTCGTGTTGAGATGACATTAGGCCTAATTAATTTGCAGCAGCAATGTAAGAAGGGAAATTTATAATTTTGACGACAAAGCCGTCGTCATCTACTGCAAACTCATACACATGCGGAGAATCAAGATGGACAAGATATGCACCACCCTTGTCCAATGGATCCCGTTCCGTTGCCTTCGGGACTGACATCGAAATAATATTGCCTTTGACATCCCGTTCGAGGTCTACATCAAAAGAGTAGACGTCGCCTTTTTTGTTGTGCATCCAGAAACGTGTGGTGTCGCCCCCTACCGAGTAGTATTCAGCCAGCAGGAGAATCTGGTTGATGCTTTCCTTGTACCCGACCAGGAATCGTTCAACTGCAATATCGAGAAGCATTTTGGAATCTTGGGCCCAGCACTGCGCGATGGAGGCGAAGTACTCATTTGGGCTATTAACGATTACGACGCCAGGGTTTACATTTGTTATAATATCATACTTATAGTTTGCTGCTTCTGGAACCCATTTCCCATCAAAGTACCTCTTTATAACGACTCCAAAGTTATCCGTGTCAGCGTTTAACCAACCTTGAGCCTCGAAGTGATCTAAGGTAGCGCCTTTGTCTACTTCCCGGTTTTCTTTCCACATGATGTCTGGGCAGTCCTTCAGCACCCTGTGCATCAAGGTGAGTTTTCGTGCTCTAAGGGCCTCGGTGGAAGATACACTGCCAAGATTGGTAATGGAGTTGTGCGCCAATTCATGCGCTATGACAGAGATGTGCATATTCCCGAGTATGTTTCCATGCGTTTGACACACCCTGCAGCCTGGCAGACTGGCTTTATTGATACCGGAGTTTTCGGCTTTGCAGAATATATTAACACTCGATTTTTTGAGCCAGCTCCAATGGTACTGCTTTGAGTCGATAACTCCAATACAGCCCTGTATGCTTATGCGTTCCACCCAAAAGTATTCAACTCGAAGAGATGCTGTGTAATCTCTAAGCATGCGGTTGGCATCTTCGGTGGAGGCGTCGTTGTCGATCACCAGTATCCCCGAGCCCACCAATGTGTCGTATAGTGGACCTGTGTGGTTTGTCACCTTGGCCAGCTCTGTTCTGTGTTCTACCGTGTCTGCCCGGCACTCTAGCATAATGGTCCACATGTAACCACTGAAGTAGACTAGATACGGTGACTGGAACACTCTTCTGTGAAAGTAAAATTATCACTTAAAAGTCATGTACGTTGTTATACGAGTACTGGTAGCCCAGCCCAAACTGTTACCGGAGTTTGTTATAGTATAGTTAGCTTTGATAATATAACTACATTCCATCGATTAAGTTACTGGCACCTATTAATCTTAAAATTCTATTTAATCTGTTAAGATTGAGATAATATAGATGATCAACTGACATGCTCAAAATTAAATTAATAAAAGTATATGCATATACATACCGTTTAAGGTAATGTGGGTGTTTTTCTACCAGACTTGCCATCTTGTTGAAGAAATCGTTTTTGAAATACCCGGACGATGGCACGTTTGCGATTTCCAATAACTTGTCTTGTGCTCGCTGAAGGCCGAGGCTAACACTTGAGTCTTCTGCCATAACTGTACCAAGATCCTCAGGGTAGTCTTGCAAGATTCGATCTATAATTCCAATCAGTTCATTCACTTTGTTTAAGAGAGGTGCTCCCCAGAAAATGACCATTTTACCTCGAGATCCAGACACCAACAAATCGGCAATCCCGTCGAGATTGAAGTCTGCCACATCCGTCGACAGTTTTTTACCAACTTTGTCCGCCAGGAGGAATTTTTCACCGTCTATTACATAGTGGATACTTTCCTCGTAAGTTTCGCCAGAATTGTCAATTGACACGTACTGCAGCCCTGGTCCCGAATAATAAGACCCATATAGAATGTCTGGATTGCCGTCTTCATCCCAGTCTACAACACGAGGATGGGGCGCAGGCTCCGCAGTGCTATCAGGCTGGATGTCCACCCGCTCTTCCAGAAAGATCGGGGATGTTGGAGACCCTGTGTTGGCGTAAAATGCAAAGCGGCCTTCGTTCCGGCCGACAACAATGTCTAAAAGGCCGTCGGCGTTCCAGTCAGCTACGTCAATTCGCACGTCTATCTCCTTCGGCATGTTCTGGAGAAATACCACGGGTTGTGCGAAGGCTGGTTGATTTCTTGCTGAACCAATGTTTGGATAGTAGATCACCTTGTTGTGGTTGAAATAGATATTCCCAGCGACAACAATGTCCAGCTTTCCGTCGCCATTCATATCAGCACAGACGGCATAGGTGCGAAATTTGCCAACTTTCATGAACAGTTTATCCGCAGAATATGTCATTTTCGCGGGACTTTCGAAATGACCGGCACCTGCATTGCCCGAATTCTTCATTAGATACACGTACCCTTTGGCTCCAACTAAGATATCCACAAGGCCGTCGTCGTCAAGGTCACACACTGATGGATTGGCGGCACCGCTGAAGCTGATTGCCTCCCCGCTGTTTGTGTCACTCACAGTTACATATTTTCCCTCTTCAAAGTCGGCATTTAGGGTGCTACCTGTCATGGAGGTTGTATTATACCATCTGTAGAAGTGAAATGGATGGATTTGAAAGTTATTGATTGTTTAAACCATGGTAAAACTGGAATGGCAAATAGTTTTAAACTGTCATCAACGGGAGCCTCTAAAATCAAAGGCTTCAATTTCAGGACGCCTTGAAATCTGTTAGGCAGCGAACAGTAGTCGAAGTACGGCAAAGGCCGATCTGAAGAAGTATAGGTCTCAGCTTTTGACTACGAAATAAACTACGTACCTTACTTCTGAAACGCAGTCGACTGAACCAAGACCGATAAGCCCTGCACAGAGCAGCATTTTCCAGGTCTCCATGGTGTCCGCTTTCAAAGTGTAACTTCTTATGAAGAGACGTCAACGTCAACGTCAACGTGTCAATCTACTGCCAAGAGGCGCGACTGTACTAAGAAAATTTTGGTCACCTGTATTTGTAGCACCTTAGGCAAATTAAGAGAGGGGACTTCAAATAGTTAATTAGGCTCTTGATGATCATGCTGTGCCAACACCTCTATTAAAAACCAATTTTCCCTGGCAAAGACCACAAATTGCCAGCATGGGAGTAATGAGGCTGAAAAGTCAGGCATCGGTCAGTAAATAATTTGATGTACTTTTTTCTCTGATAACCATAACCTCTGGAATTGCATTTCCACCCTAGTTTTAACATAAGCTTGGTTGGTTCTTGTATTAATTGGCCCTTGTTTGTTTGTGAGGACAAGCTGCACTGTTGGGAGCGGCAAGGAAGAAGGTTACAAGGCAAGACTCTGAAGTCGAGTTATCGTGATTGATTCCTGGCAAAACCACGCTAACAATGGCACATGCAATCGAGGTTTAAAGTGTCTTACTTGCCCTTAGGAATGCATGCTTTTCTAGTATTTATTGCGCTATGAGACTTCAGTTAATAACTAGAAAATATAAACAGCTTGTCGTAGCCGTTACATTTTTAGAATTGTTATTACTGTGAAGGTATGTTGAATAGGGAAACAAAATACTACAACGCAGAAACGATATTGACTGCAGTTTGACCGCAGTGCGGTTTGAAGTAATAGGTGCTCATGTTCAATATCAACAGATTGACATCCTTCATTACAGTAAACTTCATGTCGGAAAGTCAAGGACGCGACCTTTAACGAGTTGATAGTTATGAAAGATGCAATATTATATGAGTAGCTTTCGAAAACAGATATTGTATTTCCCATCAGAGACTATCAGTTCGTAACTTTATACTTTCAGTGTCAGTTGATTTTGTATTCTGATTAACTTTCTGAACAACAGTATTTTATATAAGAATTTAGTGTTTTCAAATAACGACAGTTACCTTTATCCAAATGAAAAAGACCTTTGTGAACACGCGGGAGTTCCATTGCCCTGCCCTTTTAAGGCTCTGCACAGAGGTAATCTACCAGCCTACCTTGGAGCCCTTATCCTTGATATTAACAACATAAGGTCATCAGAAAATAAGGTTCTTTGACATCGATGGCTCTATCGGTTCACTTATCCATTTAAAAGACGGATTAACATGTACAGGTAGTCTGGTATGTCTTGCGGCTCCTTGGTCCCTGATTTTGTTCCATCAAGTTCAGGGACGGGCAATCACGTACGCATATAGGACCTTATTTTCTGATGCTTATACTTCAATAAATCTCGATAGACGGATAGATAGAAAGACACAATGGAAGTTTACAGTTTTAACTGGCAATTATAGCCTAGCTAAAGTAGAAACGGAGAAATGTATGAATGCATTTTATACAGAATTCTGTTAGACAATAAATTAACGATTGAACCTTGAGAATTGACTTCCTCAAAACAGACAGATAGCAAGAGAGAGAGAGAGAGAGATAAGAATCCCCTTTGTGAAGTGATTTTATTATTATTATTTTTTTTGGGGGGGGGGGGGTTGTAATGCCGTAGTTTCTAAAAGTTGACCAATGATTTATTGTGAGTATGTAATAACAATGCTGCAAATCAAAATGACAAACGCATCATGCATATCAATGACAGACACCGTTCACAAGACCCTGAGCTTGACTTGCAAAATAATCATGTCTGCATCATCACAATAGATCTCAATAGGAAAGTATAAACAACCGTTTATTCATAGTATTGCTATCAGGTGGCTACCACTGCCCAATCTTTCTTAGTACATGTAAACATATTTAATAGCATATATGATAATTATAAAACAAGCTGAAAATTTTTCATGCTGTCTGATGAATTCGGGCCTACGTCCAGGTTGGCCATAAGCTAATGCATGAAAATATTTCATCTTGTGTTTTATAATTCCCGTACATGTATATGATCCAACTACCAAGTTAATGAGTATGTTTGCTCATATTTGATAATATTTAAAAAATCTGGAAAATAAATAGCGCCCCTCGCCACATCGTGCCTAGGTTAGTTGAGATCCATAGGAGTATATAACTTTATTTCATACACCGTAAGTTGTCTGACGCCCTCTTTTGTCACACTTCTTTGTTCGGTTGTCACTTTAAATGGATCGATTTTGTAAAAATATCATATGAAGAGGACTGGCAAAGTATCACATTTGTGTTACAGTCTGTACCCTGTTGTTTATGTTCAATGTCTGTAAATAAAAAAGATTATAATGTAACTGCTATGTATTGCTGTTTTTATCATTTACTCAAATGGCTCGGTAACATGTATCATATATTGAGAGCAACTTGGATGATACGAAATTTTTGAGAGCTTTCGCAACATCTCTTGCCAGCATCAGTCCCGGTCGTCGACTTGGGTCGTGAGCTACAGACTGGAACCAAGATGCGGTTTTTCAAAGGTAAGGAACCTGATTTTCTTGAAATAAATAGTGGGCTACAGCGACTTTTTGATAATAAATAGCAGCTATCTTAAAATATTGGGCAATGAGTCTATATGAAACAAAAAAGCAGTTTTCCGTTAGCTCCGCATTTCGGTACGATATGGATGGACCATTGGTTTTACCACAAAGTATGATACACGCCCAATGTAGGCCTATGTTATGCACTGTTAAAGCATTGTGTTTTAAGGTGTGTTCCGCAAGCCAAAATGAACTGTAAAATGAAGAGACTGTGACACAAGCCAGTTGCTTTAAAAGTTTATGCTGCTTGCAAAATGCTAATACCAAACCCAGCCGGAAGACACTTGCAAGTGTTATTTTATGTAAATTCAAGTAACTAATCATTAGGTAAATTCAGATGCACAGGTAATGTATTCTCCGACGTGGTCTAGTGGCTAGGATATCTGGCTCTCACCCAGGTGGCCCGGGTTCGATTCCCGGCGTCGGAAATTCTCTTTTAAACAAGAATACAAATCAACCTGTTCAAGGCGTTCTCTTTTGAGAGTGAAAGAAAGTTGTAAAAGAGACAGACTAATGCTGATATAAAAGGAGGCATGATTCTATTTATTTACTTTGTGGGGATAATACCCAAGGCCTTTGTTTGTATGTATGTTTGTCATTTTTACCTGAGCCTCTAATCTGAGGTAGGTAACACGAATTGCAATAGAAGTACACTTATCAAGTTGCTGAAAAAAATAAACAAAAAAATGCTAACAAAGGAGCCCGCATAGCCAAAAAACATTGTTTGGTGTGCCATCATTTAGGACCTGGTCCAAGGTTATTAAGACAATTTTCTAAAACACTCACCTCACCAAATTCATTTTAGAAAGCTCATATATAACGCTAATTTTTTAGTGGAAAAGAAAAACCAAACAGCCAATGTCTCTTTTTGCAAACGCTGACACCGAAGCCCACCGGAAGACACGGCAGAAGCATTCCAGGTGGTATCTTATAGTATTTGATCAGCTCATTGTCCAAGCGAAAAAAGAGTAGAAATCCGACGTGGTCTAGTGGCTAGGATATCTGGCTCTCACCCAGGTGGCCCGGGTTCGATTCCCGGCGTCGGAAATACTTCAATTTTGTTCCCTATTTCAAAAAGCAAATAAATAAATAAATAAGTGAATAAAGCTGATGTCTATACGTATAACAGTTGGATGTCTGAAGAAAGAGGTCTACAAAAGAGACTGTAAATAGAAGATTATTTCATATATGAAAAAAAAAGAAATATATATATATATATATATATATATATATATATATATATTTCTTTTTTTTTTCATTTATTTTGAGGGTATAATACCCAAGGCCTTAATGTGTGTGTGTGTCTGTGTGTGTGTGTGTGTGTTTTGACATTTTCCGTCATGCTTTAACCTGAGCAGTCTTACTCGAGGTAGGTAACATGTACTTAGAGTAGTTTACAAATCAAAATGTTAAAAAATAGCATAAAGTGAACGAAGCTGACAACGGAGCCCGCACCGTCGTTCAGCAATAAAGATTGTCTGGTGGGTAATATCAGCTAGCACCAAGGTTAGGGCAATTTTCTCAACCGCTCACCTTTGAAAATTCACCTGAGGAGGCTGGAATATAATGCTGATTTTTATTAGAAAAAGAAAAACACATCAGGATCCTTATTCATTTTAAAGATCCTTATCGCCATTCGCAAGCTAGGCCGACTGTGATCGAAAGTCGGTCTTCGCAAATAGATGCCACTTGTTTTAACCGACTAATTGACGTACGGTACTGTATACAACAATGTGCTATTGTTTCCACATAAACTGTTATTTAACTACCCAGACGTAGGGTATCAAGTTGTTCCAGACATCAACATCTTCTCTGTCTTTATTATAAAATTAAAAGAAGTGTTGGTACTCGGCATGGGTTCATTACATGTATCATCGCAAGCTTATATTAAACCCAGTGGATCTCGTTTCATCTTGAAGAAAAGACGAGAAGAAACTTAACACCTCTGTCATAATAAGAAGGCGTCAGAGTAGAAGAAAAAAGGAACACGTAGATCTACAAACCCATCAAAATTGCAGGTCGTTCAAAGTTCAAACATATGAACACTGCGTGATTCTCTGCTACTGGAACAATTTATTCTGTAGCACATAACCAACACTTGTGAAGCCACAGATAAAGGGAAAGAATATGATTTATATTTGGAAAAATAATGCCCCCCTTCTTCGCAATTAGCGTGACATCACTTACAATGCTGCTTTGTTTTAAACATTCAAACTTCAAAATTTGAGAAAAACTGTATCAAAAAACGAGATCAATTCTCATAGATACATGGTCTATTTGGTGTCTAAGTATCAATAAGAATTCTAAAATTTTAATCGACATTTTATATCTGTAATAAAATACACTGGATTAACTGCGGACAAATAACGTAGCGGCGGAGTGAAGAGCGGAAGGCTAAATTTTTTCACAAAATGAATCGTCGAGAAAAACCGGGTCAAATACGATTAAATTATATTGAAAATTAAGTGCGCATCCACTTTTAAATATCAGCCTTTTGTCTGCGTTAAGTTAAAGTCGGCACAAACTGGACAAGATATATTCTTCGTGCAATCTCTTGTTCAGTATGAGGATAATTTTCCAAATTTATTAATCACAAGCAAGTTTTAAATTTTAACAATTTTTTTCTTCTACATGATAGAAAGCTTGGACATAATAAGGCATTATGTCCAAGTAGAAAGGTATAAATGCTTGAGACACTGATTCTTGCACATCCGCCGCTTCGGACGTGGCCTACAAGCGCAATAGAAACAGAGTAAGCACAAATGGACACAATTGTCACCGCTAACACAATCAGTAATATCTGAATACTCTCAGCTGGATATACTGTTAATAAAACTGAGGGTCTATCTTACAGAGTCCGCTTTTCATTCGGTTCACTATGTTGGCCAAAATCCAGGACGGGACTAATCTATTCAAATTAATGGGAACCAGAATCTATATCACTAGGGTTAACTAGTACCCTCTACCAGGGCCGCAGAGAGAATTTTGCTATATCCTCAGATATTTTTTCTGAGTATCCATTATAGCTGGCAAAGCAAATTTCTGTTCTGGGAAGATTTTTGCACAACAACTATGTTCCATCAAGATGTTTTGTTGGTCTACACATTTTCATGCATTTTTTTTTTCAGAATGATCATATCTGTTGTTCATCGTGTTGCAGTTACTGCACTAATGAAACACCATAATACAGAGAGAATTTGCTATCACAAGATAGTAAGAAATTCCAAAACGCTTAGACATTAACGTAAACGTAGTTGCGATTTGGCTTTGACTTCTGCGTATCTAGGGGAGGGTTGTTTGACACGTTAGCCAACGAAAACATTTTTGAGAACCACATGATTGAATATCGCCAGTCTTCCAAACCTTGGTTTGCACATGACAGCCTAACTCGTGCTTCTCTGCTTGTCACAATAGTCACATTTATATCATGTTCCTTGTTAGCTTAATCACGAACACAGCGATATCGCATTCCAATCCATTTTAAAACTTAAAAAAAAGAGAAAAATAGCTGATTCTTTGGAGATAAAATAAAATGCCTACATTACGGCTTTTGTACCACAAAATTTATGCCTTTTTTTATCAGTTTTTCAACTTAGTATAAAAACGAGACGATTTTATCTATGCATCAACAGTTTTTAACATGTGTACCAAGCAGCGTACGGTCTTTACTGCGTGTTATAGCACGGCAGCGGCTTGCACACCTATCATTGATAAATAGTGGGCTAAGGCGGAGGCCGCCACCGACCTCCGGCGTCAGTGTTATTGGGCTCCATTTGTCTTCTCCTGCCTTCCCCTTTGAAGAATTGTATCTTCTTCCACCTCCAAGTGCTTCCGGCATCCAATAAAACAACAAGAAAAATTTGGATCGCTTTTACCTTGGCAATATAGCTAGCACAGTCTTCTACGTTCACCTTACTGAACTAGTGCTTCCGGAAACCAATATAACTACACGAAATACACACTACTTTTCGATCTTTTATATTTCTGTGACACAAGCAGTTCTCTGACTGAAAAATTGTGGTATATAACAGATAATATTTTTATGTAGTACATTTTCTCTCCTTTGCTTTCCCCTCCAGAGACATTGCTGTTCAGACTACGACCCAGTTAACAAGTAGGGGCCTATACTGAACCTTAAGTTCAGAAGACTTCGTTATTAAAGACTTTATAAAGGCGTATTGATATTTTTTTTTAATTTCGAAATATGGAAGATTTTTCCCTTCTAAGCATGAGAGACCTACAACGGGGCTGGTTCTCTTCCTTCCTTAAAGACAGCTGAAAGACAGCTATTACAGCCTCAAGACATCTGTAGGCCTAATAAAGCATGCATATTTTCTCTTATCCTAAACACCGGTCGGAACAGGTGGGTAAGCAATTAGCAATTCAGGTGAAGGATAAGAGAGTGATGGGAGGGATGCAATTTGCATAGTTGATCATCGGATCCGACGTGGTCTAGTGGCTAGGATATCTGGCTCTCACCCAGGTGGCCCGGGTTCGATTCCCGGCGTCGGAAGACCTTTTTCCTTTGTTTTTAGTTAATTTTTAATCCTTTGGCCGTGGACGCAAACCTCCCTCCTATAATCCTTTTAATGTAATTAATGTAATTAATAATCTTAAACACTGTATTAGTAGTAATCCATAGTGATGTATAACTTTTATTTATTTATATATTTGTAGTATAGAGGGCTAACAAATGTAACTGCCACATTTAATGCTCGAATAAATTATTATTATTATTATTATTATTATTATTTAATAATTGTATGTCCAAGTTAGGTTGGCGTTAAATTCATCCATACCCAGATTTTTCTACATCTTGAAAATAAACTCATAATAGTCCTGTTGATATTCCGTTTGGAAAATAATTGCAGCGTTTTCTTGTATGAGAATATTCCGAATGCCCTTTTGCCGCACGTAGATCCAGTGTGGTGGAATCCTGATTGGGATCTGTTCCAAATGCAAAGCTCCTTTGCCAAAGCGAAGAGAAATTACGGAAAGATTCATATAAGCTCGCTTTTACGGTTCTTGTATTATGCATGGAGTAATGCATTCAAATCCTTCTTCGAATTGTGAAACTTTTTTTAAATCTAGAACGAGACCTGTTCTAATCTGCTGTTTAAGTTAGCTGTAATCACGGGCTATAATAACAGCATTAAAGACATCTGGTATAATTCACTGTATTACATCTTTTCTCATTAGCGCCCACCAAAACAGGTGGAGAATGCATTAATGGATTCAGGCGAAAGGAATAAGAAAGATTTGAGTATAACGTAGTTGCCCTAAGCCACCAACTGATCCGACGTGGTCTAGTGGCTAGGATATCTGGCTTTCACCCAGGTGGCCCGGGTTCGATTCCCGGCGTCGGAATGCGTCTTTTTTTCTATCTTATTGACTGAATTCATATGAAAAGTAGCTAGTTAATAATAATAATAATAACCAGAACAGTACCATTTAATATTTTGTGCCAAATATCCTCTGAGGCCCGAGTATCCTCAAACATATACAATATTTCCATTGAGAGAGAAAAAGAGAGAGAGATGGGACTGGAGGGGAGCGTTTCATTTGTTAACATACCCTACACATGGACTGTTTGCACCAAAATCTGAATATGCAAAAAAATCCCATCATAAATTTTAAAATTGTTTACCACTGTTTCTGCTTCATGAAAAGTTATGTTTGAGTTAGGACAGACCTCCCATTCAAAATAAAAAGGAAACAATACGCAGCGGCAATTGTAAAAACTGGGCACGTTTTGGAGAATGGTACGATGTGCGTAATAAGATTTTTTGACAAACAACGCGGTTGGCCAAGGTAACAAAGAGGACCCTTTACTCCAACTTTCACCAGGGTACCTAGAGATCCGGGACATGCTTTTTATTTCCCCCAGTGAAGCACGTTTCACCTCAGATTATCAAAACAAAAGATATTAACACCTAGGATATAAAAGAACTGGAACAAAATTTCCGATAGTTTTTTTTAAACGCCACCCACTCCCCTAATTTTCAGTTGGGTAAATAAATAATTAATTATAAAAGATGATGCAACTTTACCAAAAGAAATTTTCGGCAACAATCAATTCTGTTTTTGCTTTTTTAAAATAGAAAAACTAAATCACGGAGAAAAAAAGAATAATATTCCATTCTATCGTGATGTGGCTATGTTAATGATCATGGATAGGGCGTCAAACAAAATATCCTTGACTTATATAATGGTTACAAAACTAAACTTAGAAAGATAAAATTTACAAGTCATGCAAGAATTCGTGATAAATCAAAGTTGAAGTCTTTTGATTGCGAACGCTGACATTTTCTAAGGATGCACAAAGTTTATCACAATTCGGATTGAAGGTGGTTTCTGCTCAAGAAGGACTTCTAATTTTTTCGAAATTAGTAGCTCGTGACACAGTTAAACAGGAGCGAGTATACAGTAATTAGGTAATTAGCTGTTACCTAGCAACGCGCACGCGTAACGTCATTACATGACCTTGAGGTAGCTGAGATATAGGACGGGAATCCGCTTCGATCTTGCAAAGCAGCATGTGAAGTCTCTATAATATTAGCGGGTTAATTCATGTAACTCCCAGGCTCAGTTCTCAGTCTGACGAAGCGATGGCGCAGTTTAACATTTTGTTGTCTTGTTAGAGATGTACGTGTACAGAATATGGACCTGAGTGCCTTGATTCGGGGAAATTCTTCAGCGGTTACACGAATCATGCTTGCCAGTTAGGCCTACAGTATGACTTAACCTTGCCGTACAGCATTTCCCTTCGTTTTTAATCGTCGTAGAACACAGATGACTTCTACCAAGGATTCAACTCCGGCTACCGAAGCCATAGAACTTGGAGCTCCTCCAGGTAATCATATATTAGTCTAGGGATTCAGGCATTGTGATAAATTATATTGGTGTTTTCTTCCACGCTGCACAGCCATTTGTAATTATCTAGGTCAATCGTGTTACTAAAAATAACTCGTATATTGTAGTGCCGTCGATATCGGGAACTGTGGGTCCACGACAAGGATTCATAATGCTCGGCTTCTTCTTTTTTTTTCATCCTGACACGTGTACAGCTTCATTGCTTATGATTATCATAATTCCAGGCAAATTTCATGCATTGATGCAAGAAATTCATTAAATTGCAAAGGGATTCCCCTTGCACGGGATTCCCTCACGCCAGTTAGTGACGTCACATGTTATTGTCGCCCGGTAGCAGGATAATTTAAGTTACAACTTCTCGGTGCGAGCAAGACAAAGGCCTACCGGTATATACAACAAAGCACCCATTTATATTTTACATCGAAAGTTACAAGGGCTTGTCTGCTTTTATTACTGATTGAAAAAAAAAAAAACATTTTTGTAACTTTTATTGCATTAGACCCTTTTTTGGTCTGTGTAGGGTCCACTTGATTATTGAAAACTATCTCAGGAAAGTTGATAGTAAAAAAGACATGTTCCTTCATGTTACTGCAAACATATCAAGCATTGTAGACCTATATATTTATTTTCTTAAAATTCATAAGCTCACGGGAATAACAATATTATATAGTCCCAAAAAAATACACATACTATTAGACAGTAACTAGTTTTATATATCATAAAAAGAAAATAATTCCTCTGACTGTTTTCAACAACTACAGCATTCACTTATGCATCCTTTACTGTATGTTATACCTCACATAACATTAAACCTGTTGTGGTTATTGTCTTCTGAGGTTTGCCTCAACCATTTTCGAAATCCTTTCGCTAACACAACGGCATTCCTAAGACCAAAGGTATAGTCATCATGAAGAAAATAACTATTATTTCCAAAAACGACTGAAATAAGTATGAAATATTCAAATATTTTACTTCTGTTATAATAAAAGGACGATTACTTCAAAAATAGTCCCTAACAATTACATAAAACATTTTAGGCCATGATAGATTACCTGACATTCACAACACGACACAAATAGACTTGGAACGTTTGGACGCGAGTCTATGCGTCCCGGCGCGTGTGGGCAGCGAGATTTATCGGCTTCTTGATGTTATCTTCTTGTATCAGTGTGAAGATACTTACTGCTTGAAAAATGGGATAATATCATGCGCAATAGTAATAGTACAGGTACAGCTGAACCACTCTCATTTTGTGATAAGGTTTTCTTGTAGCATCCGACGTGGTCTAGTGGCTAGGATATCTGGCTCTCACCCAGGTGGCCCGGGTTCGATTCCCGGCGTCGGAAAAATTGTCTTTTTCTCGTCAGTTACATTGAGATATGTCATCTATTATCAATAAGAGCATTAATTAATAATAATTTATTGAGCATTAAAATGTTTCAGTACATTTTGCAGGCCCTCTAAACTACTTGTGTTATACATACATGTAATATATATATCTAGATCTATTATCCCACTTATGTGATATCAGGCTTTCAAACACAAATGTAATTATATGTTTCATAATTACCTTATATACATAATCTACAGTAACAAGTGGAAGTATTTCTTATAAATGTGGGAAAAAAACTATAAGGAAGGAAATAATAATTATAAATAATAATACTAATAATAATAATGATGATAATAAGATAAAAAAAATACCTATATTACACAATGACAATTACATTGTTCTATATTGTGGTAGACTTGCTCATTATTATTGACAGGCTAGTCTTTTTTTAAACGTTTCTTGGATGAAGTGAGACACGGTTTTTAGATTTTTTTAATTAGGTTTTTTAATTAATATGTATAAGATAGGCGATAGGAACCTTACTATATCGTTGCAAAGTGATTAGCTAATGTGAATGATTTGGCACTGACTCATCCGTTACCAAATTAACGAGATATATGAAATATACATGCCTCTTATTCGACTAATGCAAGTAAGAGACATGATAGCACGAATTATTTTCTAGAAAACTTTGAATTATATTGAGACGCTAAACCGTTTGTGTCTGTTTGTTTGCCTCTCTCTCTCTCTCTCTCTCTCTCTCTCTCTCTCTCTCTCTGTAACTCTTGTGCCATCTAATAGATCCAAAATAAAACGTGCTTCAATTTGACAAGACAAACTGTTTATCCTTCAGGTACTGATGCTCATCGTCAAGAAGACCCAGGGTCGCCTGCGATCAATCCCCTTTTAGATGACAGCCATGAAAACAGTAAAGGAGACGACGGGCACTTGAAAAATGGGATAGAAATTAAAGAAAATGAAAAAGGAGACTTCAAAGACACTGGGGACGTGAAGAAAAATGGTTCCGTTGAATTTAAAGACATTACAGCACATTTGAAAGAGGGCAAAGAAAAGTCCAGCTACAAAAAACGCACGCGGCGATGTGATGCGTGCCGCACGAGTTGCTATAATTTTTGTAAACCATGTATGACGAAGTACCACCCGCCAGTGACAACGCGAGCACAGCGCATGCGCCACGCTCTGATGTGCCCGCCTCACGGGAAACTCGGGCGGGTCGTCACCTCAAAACTAACGCTGATTCTGCTGTGGGCTGTCTTGTGGGCGATCACCAGAGATGAAGCGCTCCCTGGTGGAAATTTCTTCGGCCTTATTGTGCTGTTCTTAGCCTGTAAACTTGGAGGGTTTTTAGTTAGCAAAATACGACTTCCACCTTTACTAGGTTGGCATATTAAGAAAAAATCGATCTAAGTTAATTTTAGTAGTAATTTTGCTTTGCAAGCTCATTTTCGAAAAAAAAGTATTTTAGGCGAATTGGATAAAATAAATATTTGAATTTTTTTAATTTTCGTGAACCACATTTACTTGCATTGGCCTTGATTCAAACGAAGACCGTCCTTGTAAAATGCAGTTAAAATTCCACAATTCTCAATAAAAATAAGACACTAATCTAAGAACCAGCATTCGCTTACCATTGTAAATCAAGCAAGATACAGCACTGCGCGTCTAAAGACAATTTATTTTAGGGAAATCGTGAAGAATTTAATATAAAGAAAATGTTGACAAGAAAAAAGGCGAGCTATCGTTCCCTATCTCCATATATTGTATATTTTAGGCATGCTGATAGTCGGTTGTCTCCTCAGGAATGTCCCGTACATAGACGTCGCCAAGGACATTAAGAAAGAATGGTCGTCTTCCATAAGGTATTGTACTGTTCATGTGTAGGTTGATGCACCCTGGGTATGAGAGAGAGAGAGAGAGATTGTGTGTGTAGGTTGATGCACCCTGGATATGAGAGAGTGAGAGAGAGATTGTGTGTGTAGGTTGATGCACCCTGGGTATGAGAGAGAGAGAGAGCGAGAGAGAGATTGTGTGTGTAGGTTGATGCACCCTGGGTATGAGAGAGAGAGAGAGAGAGAGAATGCACCCAAAGACAGCGGTTAAGTTGACGCCAGCTGTCTAATACCCAGGGTACGGAACGGCGTGGTCCCAATAACAGGCGTGAATTGTGCCTTGCGGCTCATTATTTTCCCCACTTCGAGGTTTTGTTTTACCTGACAAGTTCAAAACAAGACATTTCAAGGCTGAAGAGAACGACAAACCCAAGGCGTTGAAGCACGACTGTTACAGTAGGCCTACACGCAGTTTTTTTAAAAGAACCAGTGGCTTAAAATATTTCCTATTTTCCATAGAAACATTTTTACCTGTAAGAATTAAAGCCCAGCTTTGCCACTTCAGATTATACTTGTTTAACTTGCTCTGTCAAAAAATAAATAAATAAATAAATAAATAAATAAAAAGATAGGGAAGCCAAGGTGTGTGATTCTGTAGGCATTTTGGCGGTTGAAAAATTCAGCATGTTTTTTTTTTCTTCTTTTTTATTTTCAGATCCATAGCCCTTGTGGTCATCCTTATCAAGGCGGCCTTGGGTCTGGACCCCAAAGCCTTGCGCCGCCTCTCTCACGTCGTTGCGCGGCTGGCCTTCATTCCATGCGCCTTCGAGGCCGTGTCCGGGGCCGTGTCCGGCCACTTTCTACTGGGCTTTCCCTGGGACTGGAGCTTTATGCTGGGGTAAGAAGGGTGTACACTGTATATTGGTGTGTGTGTGTGTGTGTGTGTGTGTGTGTGTGTGTGTGTGTGTGAGAGAGAGAGAGAGAGAGAGAGAGAGAGAAGAGTGCAGGTACGACAAAGAGAAACATATTTGGAACTGCAAGAACTTTTTTTGTATTTACTTAAGGTCTTTCACCTTTTAAACCTCCAAAAAAGCTTCTTACGAATACCTTGTCATCATCTTTAGCCCACTGATTTTTATTCCCCTCGTGTCTTCAGCATTCAGGGTATACTGTTGTCGCTGTACAAATGTTTGAAGTTATCGATTAATTATAGTAAAAGGATTGTTTTTTAACAATGTACTGATTTATTCTCCTCACTACCACTTTAAATTTTTTCACACGCAATGCCTCCTCCTTGAAGGCATGGGTTACGAAATACTCCATAAAGCAGATTATAAACATGCTTTCGATTCTTTTCCGGTAATGCTCGGCGGCAGTTTCATCTTTGAAGAATCATTAAAATGATTTTTTCATATAATAAATTAAAAAGTTTGCTTTCGAACACGTTAAATAGATTGTTGTTTAACTTTTAAAGGTACATACGAACCGGGCATCGGTGGAGCGTGGATTCCCAGTAACACATGTAAACCACTTCTACTAGATTCTTATATCACTCAAATAAATTCGACATGCCAAGGGATAAACTAAGATCACTCGATCAGCCATAAAAGACCTTTAGACTGCTTCTTTCTTTAAATTTTTGGTTGTAAATTTAACCTACTTTCGTGACCTACTTTCCTGCCCCATTGACATTCAGCTTAGAATGCCAGCAGAAAAATCCGTTCAAACATCATTTTCGGGTAAAATTAAACAATGCCTTTTGGCAATTCTCTTAGTTATACTACTTGAAACTATATGCTGGCATTTGGTTGGTTTTTGTGACAAAAAATTGACTTTGTATGCATCTTTAAGATCTCAGCGGAAATTAAAGACCATCTCTCAGAATAACAAAACTTTGCCTGTCATTGATTTATATTTTATTCATAGAAGCTTTACGTCATTCAGTGGTTACAAGTCTTAAAATTTGTTTTATATGTCTGAAGTGTTGGTATCGAAAATTTACATGGAGAATGTGAGATATTTATTTTGTTACTTTAATATTTGTCATAACATTTGTCTTTGTCTTTTTGCCACTGATCACACATTAATAGTGGGTGTTTCAGAAAAAAATATAATGTAGAGAAAGGGTGTTTTTTTGCTATGAAAAGTTAATTAAAATGTCATCAAAATAACAATAACGATTTACTTCATTTTCAATGTTTCAATGTCGCTAATTAAACTGCTACGAGATCGTGAGGACAAACGTTGTATAATTCCATTTCTGCAGTTCATAATTTATTTTTATATATTTAGTTTTATTTGTTTTAAAAGATATAAATATCTTTATATTTTAAGCTCCTAATCTTTTATCTAGCTTTGTAATGTCGGCTGTGTCCCCGGCAGTCGTCGTTCCCTCCATGTTGCACCTGCAGGAGCAAGGCCTTGGTGTAGATAAAGGCATCCCCACTGCTGCCGTGGCTTCGGGGAGCGTGGAAAACGTGGTGGCCATAAGCGCTTTTGGGGTGGTTTTGGGAATTGCCTTTTCAAAAGGTAATCACTGGAATACTGGAATGAAATATCTCCCTAATCACAAATAACACAAATGAATGTAAAAGTCAGTCGTTTTTATTTTATTTTGTTTATTTATTTTTTTTTTTTAGAGCTTGAAACTAATACAGCTTAGAATTATTACAACATTATCACATAAGGAATTTAAAACGGCAGCATTAAAGGGTTTGTTCCTAAATATAAAGATATGTCATACACACATTGTAGAATAAGAAATGTCATTTGCAGGCTGCTTTTTATTCAAGTATAAGAATCGAATAATTTGTTTAAAAGAAGATATTTCTCTCTAGGTGATTTAGCGTTCTCTATCATCCGTGGTCCGCTGGAGGCGCTGACGGGAGTGATATATGGCGTGATCGGCGGACTCATGTGTTGGTATCTGCCCCATATCAAACACGTGAGTACTTTGATTCTTCCTCTCAGACAATAGGGTGCGCTAGTAGCATGTTAAATTCTGTGTACTGTTTTAGAACCCCCCGATAGCAGAGGGTATCAAATACCATACATTTCAAGCAACGTTCATATTATTTTTGTCGAAATAATGGAAGCAGTGCTGATTGTATGCTAGGACCCACAAAACAAGTGTTTATCCCTTTGTTTAGTGGGTCCTTGGACCTAACTAGAGAAGGACAAGTAACGCGGAGAAAGATCAAAGGATAATCGGCTTAGCGCGAGCTCTTCGCGAAACGATGTGCGTTCGGATCACGTGACCTCCCGTACAGGTAGCGAGCATATCGCGGCTGTTGATGAATTTTTGTGTCATTTGGACAGGTAGCTGGTGATAACGCGAGGAAAACGTTCGGGTGGATGAGTCAAGACACTTATAGAGATAAAATGTAAGTACAATTTCTTTTGCTATTTTGGATGCTAGATGAGAATAAGGTATGTTTGTTCATGGAGGAATTCAAAATGCCCAATATGGTGAAGGCAATCGTGTTTGTTGCCGTAAAATGAGTGTTTAAAATTGTACAACTGCGGTGTCGAATACTTGTCTTTAGCTATGATCCGATAGAAAAATATTTCTAGTCTCGAAATTTTACCTCTATGTAAAGAATTAGCCATAGATGCGGCAATAATTTGACCTCAAATCGTGTTTTGAATTGAAATGACGCAATTCCTCTCCGATTTATTCGACTCGCCGACATCGTTTTAGGTCTGGTATTTTTTACGTACGGTTTAGATAAAGGTGGCATCAACACCGCTGTGTACTATATGTATAGGTTTATGTTACTTGCTTAAGTGAGCCCGAATTATGGAATGATAATTAATATTTTAACTCTTAATATGGGCTCTCGTTGCAACATGGCACCACACATGCAATTGTGACACACAAAAACGCACCTGTGATCCTTTTAATATCCTTTTATCAAAGTTGACATTAACACTGCTCTGAAGTATATATATATTTACACATTACCGGCTACAGTCAGCTCCGGTCTGAGAATGATAATTATTATTTTTATAACTCTCAATATGGGCTATCATTGCAATATGGCACAACACATGCAATTATGACACACAAAAACGCACCTGTGATCCTTTTAATATCCTTTTATCAAAGTTGACATTAACACTGCTCTAAAGTATATATATATTTACACATTACCAGCTACAGTCAGCTCTGGTCTGAAAATGATAATTATTATTTTTTTGACTCTCAATATGGGCTATCATAGCAATATGACACCACACATGCAATTGTTACACACAAAAACGCAACTGTGATTCTTTAAATATCCTTTTATCAAAGTTGACATTAACACTGCTTTAAAGTATATATATATTTACACATTACCGGCTACAGTCAGCTCCAGTCTGAGAATGATAATTATTATTTTTTTAACTCTTAATATGGGCTATCATTGCAATATGGCACCACCCATGCAATTGTGACACACAAAAAACGCACCTGTGGGCCTTTTAATATCCTTTTATCAAAGTTGACATTAACTCTACTCTGAAGTATATATGTATATTCACATGACCGGCTAAAGTCTGCTCCAGTTTAAGAATAATAATTATTAGTTTTTCATTTTTAAATTGGATTCCCTAAACAGAATAAAGACGATTGACAAACACCCTCATTGGTCTTATAGTGAAAGTGTATATGTGGACATGTACACATGCAAAGTTCATGATTATATTTACTCGGGTAATGGTCATAAAAGTAGATCTTGATCACATTTGTGATAAGAGTCTCACCTCTGTAATTGCCTTGCTACATTGCATTATCTTGTTATCAGGTGCTTGAAATCTTTGAAATAATCCTGAGACATGCCTTTGGATAGCACCTAGCTGGCTTTATCAAATCATCAAAGGGCCAGACGGCTTAGTTACCTGGCTGATAATGATCTAGAAAGTCCATGCCTAACAAGGGAAGTAAATTTAACTAGAGGGAAAATCTACCTGACAGGTAGAATCTTGAGATGCATTTGATAAGGCTTACCTGTGGCTCAAATGTCCAAGTAGAAGTAAAAAAGGCAATTGTCATTTATAGTAGTTTGTGATAAAAACATTCTTATTCTCTTCCAGATTCTCTCCACAAGATGCCGGAAAGTTAAAATTGGACAATGCACCATTGCCCAAGAGGAGACTCACTAATTAAACATTTGGACAGTAATTCACATAGGTCAATGAGAAATTAGTTTATACCTTTTATAAATAAGTTAATACTACTTGGATACAAATCGGAAAGAACTCCAACATGACTTTCACAAAAAGAGACAAGACAAGAAAACTGCACATGTATTGTATATTCATCATCACTAGCTTTGTAACAAGCATTTTAAAATTTTAATGTTTACTTTTATAAGAATAAATATTGAAATGTACTCAAGTTGTTTTATATTTCCTATCTTATAATGAAAAAAAAATCAAATGTAAAAAACATGGATTACATGTTTAGACAGTTTTTTCTTGCTTGATTGAAATTGCATATTCAATTACCTCAGAATACACTAACTACAGGTTTAAAAAATCTGATCCTGATAAAATTCATACTCACATTTGACATTGACCCTCTTGCAGTGATTTGTCAAATCTTTTATTATTTAAAGTTGTGTAAAAAAAAAAGGAAGTGAAAAGAAATAAAAAGAAGATTTTTTATATCAAATATATGCATTTTTTATTACCATAAGATCAGTATTGGTGAAATTAATCTCATATTGTAAACGGGTAACTTTTAATGAAAAATAAAGCGAAATATAAATGAAAGATAGTTGCTGAATGAAAAAAACAAATATTATAAATACTTATAATAAGTTCTTGAATTACGACTGCTTTTCAGTTACTGAAAACAGAAAGCCATATTTTGGTTTTGTCGTATTATTTTCTACCAAACTAATACGACAAATCTGACTCTTAAATAACTAATTAAAATTAATGTAAACCTAGATGAAATTTCCAATTAAGATCTTAATTGCTAAGTGAAAAAACCCAAATGTTATAAATGCACAAGATCATACTGTCTGTTTGTTGAAAATCTAGGTAATAATTCAAGCTGTAATTCTACTCTTCCTTTTGAGAGACTTTCTCAATCCTTTTTCTTTCGTAGATGCAGACACAAATTCTTGGTACTTTTCTTTAAGCTGTCTGCGAAATGAGTGGCCCCTAATGGTAATATATAATTTCACAAACATGCTAAAAAGGTCCATTTTTAATTTGTCTGATTCACCAGCAGTCAGTTCTTGTGAAAATTCGATTGATCTTCCGGGGTGTCACAGCTACTGGTACATGTAGGAATGAGATTTCCGGTCGTTGGGTGCGTATTCCTGTCCTGTCAGAGACTACCTCACGGACAGGGAAAGGCAGCAGGTATTGAAGACAAACTTCACACCCCGTTTTTATGAGGTAACGGGGAAAAATGCCGAAAACCCCTCAATAAATTTCCACGTGTTGACGGAAACCTGTGTGCTCGCAACTGCAAGATGGCGGCAATGCTGTATCATAGCAACCACGAGGGACTGCGAGAAATTGCGTTATCAATGCAGAGAAACGCTACCTTGATAATAAGCTGTTCAGACGCCCGTGGAGCTATCAAAACAGATTATGTGAGACAATAGGCGAATGTTTACCCGAACGCACATAGCTTCAAAGGAAGATGCCGCGTTTCTTGTCCTTCTCTATTTAGGTCCAAGGTGGGTCCAAATTGTAATCAAGTTTGCAGGGTGATTTTTGGTTTGTAAGGCTTGATCGGTAATAGCCCCAAAGGGCATTGTTCTGCTCATTATGACGTCAAAGCTTTACTCATATAATAGTTTGTTACATGACGTCATTCACACCTCGCTTTGAATAGGCCTACTGCTTTGAATAAAACTTTTACCGCTGCTAACAGAATATTTATCTAGCCTTAAAGGGTAAACCGTCCCTTTTTTCTGAGGGGGTCTTAGGACTGAGGGCAAGGATGGAGAAAATCGTAATTAATTACTGAACCATTACTGTTCATTGTAAGGCCTGCAGATGTTGCCCCCCCCTCACACACACACCACAGACAGGCGTCACCACAGGCGTCCATGCATCGTAGGTATCACCCCACACACACACACACACACACACACACACACATGCACACACACAATATATTTTCAACTTACATATGTATACGGAACGAATAAAAAATTGGGTATATTGGTTGGAAATTAGGCCCAGCACAACACTGTCCTGATTCATGGCCATATTATTTGTATCGGCAACTTATCCCGACTTCTAAGGGGAGACGTTTTTATGGTTTGTAAAAGAGACTATACTGTCAACTAGTAGCCTATGTGGTATTATGTGTCATTTTTCTTCTTTAAATGACAGCAGACTCTTCTTACCACCCTTCTATATTCTCCCATACAGCGAACAGACTTAGAAATATATGCAAGGTGATATTATGAAAAATATTATTTAAAAAAATCCGAACGACTCGGTGTCGACGATATTTGAACTGAGAGCGAAATATCAAGGTAAGTTTTGCTTTGGATATCTCAGTGTTCCTATGGATATCCTAAGGGATTTCATTAATTTCGTAATTTCATTACAGTAATTGCCAGCTTTTACATCTATTTGCTTTTTATTAATAAATTAAAAAGGAGAACACGACCCGGACGAGACTCGAACTCGCAATCTTCTGATTCGAAGTCAGACGCCTTATCCATTAGGCCACCGGGTCTTGTTGTCACGAAGGCGGCTAAATATAGGAGGCATTCGCTGGCATTCTGCTGAACACAATGACTGACCGCAAAATTGCATTTATCGACTTTTTCCATTAAAGCGTATTGTGTATGTAGTATCACTATTAGCTGTGTTTTTGTGACGTGCCTTCGTTGGTATAGGTTAGGTGTAAGAATTGCTAGTATTTTGTTTCATTTAATGGGTATATCAAAAGAAAGAAAAAAATGAAAAGGTTTAAGCATTTTATTTTTATTTCCCCCTAAATTTCAGTTTAACTTTAATCTATTAAAATACTCACTGACTTAAAAGGAATTGATGTTTGGATAAGTGCAGACGTTAACAGGTACGAGCCAGACATCGAAAGGAAGTGCTCGTTGAGATTTTAAAATATCACCCCTCTACTGATGCTTGTAGAATTTTCAGATTAAAACAAAAAATTAGAACTGTCTTTCTCTTTCCCTGCCCCTCCATCCCCCCTCATTCTCTCTCTCTCTCTCTCTCTCTCTCTCTCTCTCCATTTCCTTCTCTCCCAGTTCGCTTCGCTTCCAGAAAGCATGAGGATTAATCATCACAACTCCGAGTGTTTATGACTTATTTTATTAATTTGTTTATGTGAACCAATGTTCGTCTATATTCTCATACATTCTCATACTAATAGGAACATTTGTCGGCCAATGTGTGCTTTTAAATCGCAAAGATGCCTTGTTTTCGGAGACCCTGTGCAGAATTCACTCAAAATTTGCCAGATGCACCCTGATTTTCAGGGCAGAAGACTGCTAACTGACCTCCCAACTAACAGCATGCCTGAGACTCCGTTTCCAGTTGGTTTCATTCTGATAGGGAAAAAAATCCAACGAAACTCAGGGTAACTAGATATAAGCAGAAAATACCGAACGAAACTCAGGGTAGCTAGATATTATATTACATATCAAATCATTTCAATTGTTACAGAGGAAGCAGGTGTCGTTCAGGACGTTTTTGGTAACAAGTGGTGGGCTGTTTGCTCTGTTTGGTAGCGGTGCGGCCAAATTCCCTGGGGCTGGGGCCCTGGGGTGCCTGACCATGGCATTCGTGGCGTCCCTGGGATGGCGGAGACAGGGATGGACATCAAGCGTACGTTACTGCTTTTTTTCCGTAGTTAAATGAGTTCAATATGAATGTTAGATTATACCTGGTTTCAAGTGAAATATTATACTTACAAGCATCATGTTTAATGCTTATCGTTTTATAAACATCAACGTTAATTTGAGCTGCTTCCTTTTACAATGCATATAAACCTGCTCAGTCTGATGTAAAAAGTATGTATAAAGTAAAGTATAAATGCACTTACATTTATTTATTTTAATCAGAATCCCGTGGCAAAGAGTATTGGTAAAATGTGGCTTATCTTTCAACCTCTGTTATTTGGTTTGATTGGAGCTGAGATAGACATTACCAAACTCAATGGCGGAACAGTCGGTAAGAAATGCTCCGTTCAAAAAAAAAAAAGAAAAAAAAAGAAAAATAGTATTAACCCGCTTCTACACTAATGACTGACGTAATTGATAAAATTGGGGCAAACCTCCTCGACTCCAGAACCATGTGTTATAATACAGTGTATGCCTGTGGACAATGGTGTATTCTGAGTAAGGGTTTAAATGTTTTATTTAACCTGAAGTTATGAAGTTATGTTCACTGACTAGCGTGAAATGTCATTGCTTGTCTTCGGCACCATTTTTCATAGTTACATCTCCTACTAGGACAAACACCACATAAAATGTAAAAGTATGAGTCGGTACTCGTTACACAGGGCTGCCTTATCTCCACGGGACGGCCAACATGATATATGTACAATCGTGGCTGGTGAACAGTGTGGTACAATATCACACGAGTTCCATTATTGTGTCATGTTGTTATTTGAATCTTTTATCTTCAACTCGAATTCATTTTATACCAGTTCGCAAACAGAGGAAAGAAAAAAAAACATACTCCATTTAAATTATTATTATTATTATTATTATTATTATTATTATTATTATACAGTCGTAAACAAAAATGAAAATATATTTTCAGGTTTTAAAATTTAAATAGTTTGTCTTCCATACCGGTGCAACGAAACTGAGTCCGAAAGTCCTCCCTCTTATAATGGTTTACTTAAAATGGTATGGGTTAGCCTGACCTAAGTGGGTCAAAATCTAGGGCGAGGCTCACCTGTACAAATGAATGGGAAGTCTACTCTCTATTATGGGGACCCTCAGTTTTGTCACACCGGGGCACGCCCACTCTCACTATAGGTCCAAAAGAATGATCACAGTATCACGCAAAATAAGCCTTAGAGCTGCTATGCGTTTTCTACTTCTTCTACTTTTTCTTGCTGGAATCTTAATGGACGCATTTGAGATGAAGTTCTAACCATGCGCGCCCCCGACAACTGTCTATCTCTGATCGCACCAACGTTTCCTTTTTTTCTTCCAGGCATCGGCATGGGCGTCCTCGGTATCGGTCTTGCCGTACGGTTTGTAGGCTGTGTACTAGCCGTAGTCAGGACGGACTTTAACTTCAAGGAGAGGCTCTTCGTACCAATAGCCTGGCTGCCCAAAGCAACGGTTCAGGTAAAAACACGACTGATTAAATTTCCATTCCGTTTACTTAATAGAAAATATTTAATATCGTTTGAAATTTGAACGCATTCTATTAGGAGGCAACTGAGCTTGTCCTACATTGTATTAAAAGCAACAGTTACCATCTTGATAGATTTAGATCTGTCTAGCAATTTTCAGTATTTGCCCATTCCATTAATGACTGCTTTAATTTTAACTATTATTCCCAACCTGTGTGTCGGCGTAGTGCTGAAGGTTGTCCACTTTCTGAAGTGAACCGTAGCCGTCAGAAGGCGACATATTGAAGTCAAGAGGTATTTCTGCCAGTTCACTAACACAGATTGCTAATGTTTGTATACTTTCTGTCATATATATGTTGAATTTACCAGGCCGCTATAGGATCTGTGGCTTTAGACACAGCAAGACGGAATAACGCGAGTGAAGAGGAAGAGGCGATGGGAAACACGGTACAGCTTGATAATATTTACCATCTTTATACCATGATTGAAGCCGGGTCATTTATTAAGCGGAATATTTCAAAACAAATGTCATTCACAGATATTAATTATAATATACAAATGTAATTTTAAGTAATTTTAGAAGACACCATTAAAATTTTGTAATTTAAAATTTTTTAAATGGTCATGCATGTTAATTTGTATCATTTTAGGTCTATGCGTTTCTATTGTTTTGTTTTAAATTCTTTTTTTATATTAGTTAATCATGAACATTTGTTTTTTATGCTAGATTCTGACCCTGGCTGTTCTTGCCATACTGGTAACTGCCCCGATAGGTGCCGCTCTGATCGCCTTGACGGCTCCTAGGCTGTTACATCAGAGCCCGAAGGAAGGAGAGGAGGAGGAGGACACCAAAAAAGAAAGTGGGTTTTTCTACTTGATTTGCACTAGGCTAGGAATGTAAATATTATTTGTGACGATAATTTTGTGAAAATGATTTTTTTTTATTTCACGTGATGGAATCATAGAATATACAACTAATTAACATTCTCTACATGATTTATTCTATAGAAACTGAACCTGAAGACAAGGCAGAAGAAAAAGAAAACGAGGAGGAAGAGGAGGAGGAGGAGGAGGAAGAAACACCAGAATCCGAGGTTGAAAGTGACGAAGAAGAGGAAGAGGAGGAGCTAGAAAAGGTGACTCTAAAGCACAGACAAAAAAGTTTCATTCTAAGTAAGATCAATTTAATCATTTCTCTGTTTTTACGCAGTAAGCTGAAGCATTTTAAAAAGTATATAATGGCCAGCAGTTGTCCAAATGGTAAAGCAAAATTAGGCGATTTACAATTTTCACTGCCAGTGTGTGAATACTTTAAAAGCTTTGACATTAGGGTTATGTACAATTAAGGTGGAGCACCTGCTAGAAGAAGCAATCCACGAATACGACATCCACCACCCCCATCTCCACCCCCACCACGTGCACCACACTGGTGACCACACCCACCACGAGGAGCATGCGCATCACCATCATCATCACCACCACCATCAGCACCAGGATGAGGAGCACCACCCAGATCCTGGTGATAAGGAGGATCCAGAGACTGGAAATCAGAAGCCGGTTCCTGAGCCAGAACCTGAAAGTAAATCCCAAGGGGGAAAATCTCAAGGTGCCCCCTCGTCCCAAGGCACTAAAAAAGACGGCGACGACTCACGGACAGTGGAGAGGAATAGCGCCAAAGTGGAAACTGTCAACGAAAAGGCTCCTCTGCAAAATGGTGCAGAAAAAGAGGGCAAGAACAACGGCAAAGTGAAAGCCTCTGAAACCCAAGACGGGGTGCAAATCTCCCCAGTCCTTATAGCTGATCAAGACGTGAAAGGCTCTGGTGGATCACAGAGTGCCACAACAGACAACGAATTATGTAACAGCCAGTCGACATTCTCTTGCTCTTACGACGAGGTAGAACATAAACGGAAATGTGCAAGGCTGCGAGATTGCTGTTACCAGTGTTGCGAACCTTGCATGACCGAGGCCCACCCGCTGCCACCAAATCCCACCAGAGGTCAAAGGTTGAAATATGCCCTCATGTGTCCACCCCATGGGCACACCGGGCGGTATTTGACCCTTATTGTTTCTGTACTGCTTCTTTGGGGTGTCCTTTGGGCTATCACTGGGGATAACGCCTTACCTGGTGGGAACCTGTTTGGGCTGCTTATATTGTTGATATGCGCTCAGCTTGGTGGGAACGTGGCAGAATTGATCAGGCTTCCTTCGCTGTTAGGTAAGATTTGTTTTTGATGTTAAATGTCGTCAGAATCCACTTTTTGAGTTATAAGCTTGCTGTGAAAGCAATGTTGTTTCTCTTCGAAATGATCAGTAATGAGTGAAAGAGAAATCGCTGTCTCCTCATCATCATATTTATTTCAGGTATGCTGTTGGTGGGCGTGGCACTAAAGAACATTCCATATATTTCCTTTGCTAGGGATATTGACAGGCACTGGTCCGTGGCAATCAGGTGAATAGTTTGCTTTCAGCTACTTAAAGAATCCAAAAGCATAATGTCCCATCAATAAAAATAATCGTGTAAGAACTAGATAATGAAACACGAGCTTATGTTGTTGCAGATTCCGTTTTTTTTTTTTTTTTTTTCGTTAAGGCTCTCTCTAAGAAATTCCCTAGGCCGCTTTGTTTTTGTGCTGTATTTACCCATGTGTATTCCAGGTCTATTGCACTAGCGGTGATCCTGTTGAAAGCAGCACTGGGCTTGGATTCCAGGGCCCTGCGTAAGTCTTCCGCCTCGGTCCTCAAGCTTGCCTTTCTCCCGTGCCTGGCTGAGGCGATCATCGAAGCTACTGTGGCACACTTTTTACTGGGCTTCCCCTGGGATTGGAGTTTTATGCTCGGGTAAGTAAGAGGGGCATTATGCCCTCGGACTTGGTGGACATAATTGGGAGAAGTCAGTCGTGGACGTTGTTTTTATGAACACTTTTGTTCCAGGTTGTGTGATTCTGTACATTTGATGGACATTTATATACAACGCGGGGTATAATTGCCATTTAAGCCATATTGTATCACACTGTGTGTCAAAAGAGGACTATAATCTATGCCTGTAGTTGTACATTCGTAGTCCAACAATAATGATAAAGGCAGAAGTCGTTTCCAATTTATCATATAACGACTGGAAATTGACAAGGATATCACCTTTTTTACAGTTTCTCGTGTACAGTATGTATGTGTACTATTATGTACATTTAGCCGTCACCTGTGTCTATAATCGTCTGCGTCATCGTGCACTTTTCACAGTTAACGTAATTTAAGGAAAACCGTGTGACTAACTACGTGTGTATTAAACTGACTTTATTTATTTATGGATTAAAATGCAGGTCAGCTTCGAATACCAGCTTTATTGGGTTATATTTTCTTTTTTTTACATATTATATAGGTTTGTGTTTAGGGCTGTAATCTTACAGTGTGTACGAAACAGTACGTGAGGCATTTCACTTCTTTGCCTACTTTGTCTTTGCAAATGATGGATACTTCTATATTGCGTTATATTATACGTTATAAGGTTCGTCCTGTCAGCAGTGTCCCCGGCAGTGGTGGTACCTAGCATGTTACACCTCCAGGAGCAAGGCCTTGGAACTGATAAAGGAATCCCCACCATCGCCGTGGCCGCTGCAAGCATAGAGAACGTTTTTGTCATTAGTCTGTTCGGCGTTCTGCTTGGAATTGCCTTCTCACACGGTGATTATGTGAATTTTTGAATTATGTTTTCTTACTCTGTTTGTGCTTTCGATTATGATGAACTTTTTAATTGCTGAAACCTTTCTCTAACTCAGAGTTGAGTTTTGCGTAAACATACGTTCTTAATTTTGACAAAAAATGCGCTGAACCATCCACACGTAGGTCCAGATGTAACGTACCCTTTACCAGGGCCACAGAATAATTTTTCACCAGATATTAAGAGATATGTCTCTGGTTTAATAGATGGCTTATCTCTGTACTGTCAGCAAAAATGTCCACAGAATAATAACTGCGGCCCTGGTAGAGGGTACAGATAACGCATATGTCTGTTATGGCATGCTTGATAATGCCATATCAAATTTCATTAAAACGGGAAACTTTCTTTAGAAAAGTGGTCAAATATCAAATGTGATCAGAAATTCCTCATTACAAGCAGTACATGCAGATATTAAGCATTTCCTAAAAGAGGTTACAAGCAAGTTGCTATGCTTCAAAGAATTCATTAAAAGTTGGCTTTATTTTTGTATCTATAGGACAATTGGTGCAGATGATTCTACAGGGTCCCTTGGAAGTGCTGATAGGTGTTGTATATGGTGTCGTAGTGGGAATCGTGTGCTGGTATTTTCCTCATAAGAAACACGTAAGAGAAATCGTTTCTGGTTTAATGTCATTGCAGACAGCTCAGTTGCATTGCATTTTTCATGTTGCCAGTCGTCTACTCTATAACATTTATCATGTTTTTTGGTAACTGATGTTAGTGGAATGCCAAAAATGATTTATGTTATTCTTCTTGATACCCGAGAGATTGTCCTTAAAGTTTATTACATTTTAGTCTTCGATTCACATTCTCTCATTGATTATTCCGCATATATATGCAACTAGATTATAATTATATGAATTTTATTTTGCCGTGCCAAAGTACGTTTGATCGTGGCAGATTTCGTAAAAATCCTTCTTGCACCAGTAATACAAAGCAATTAAAAGTTCCACATTCTATACCACTAAGCTACTGATACAAGTTTTGATTTTACCATCTTTTTCATTTCATTATTTTGGTAGAAAAACCTGGTGATGTACCGCACGTTTCTTCTATCTGGCGCCGGGTTGTTTGCGTTGTTTGGAAGTGTTGCTGCCGGGTTTCCAGGGGCAGGGCCTCTAGGCTGTCTTATCTCGGCGTTCACGGCTGCCGTTAGATGGCGCAAGGAGGAGTGTAACGATATTGTACGTATCTCCTCTAGTGAGACGATTAAATTGATCAAAAAGGATTATAATGCTCGAGAAGATATATAATTATTTCTCAGTAGTACGTATTTTATACTTAGGAAAATTGTAACATTGGAAATATCCAATCATTTCGCTTATTCCAACTTATAACTTTCAATTTCAAGTGGCTTGAACACACCAATGCGGTTTCCCATGAATTTTACTGTATGTTTGAAGCTTTTGTAAAAAAACGATCCATTATAAATGGTCACTATCTTTTAACCATCCAATTGTAATTATGGTAACATATTTAGTATGCAACTCTTCACCATCTGAATAATCTGTTCAAGCTTGACGTTGGTTTACATGCGCGAGGTGCAGTACTGGTGAGTATGGCCGGTACTCATTGGTTTGAACAAAATTATTTCAAGCCCCTGTAGCCCTTGATAGAAATCCCCCGATGTGTAACTCCTCTGTAATACCCAAGTTAGTGGTCAGCATAATAAGTGATGGACAAAAGTACAGAGGTGTTTTCAATGGGGGTTGCTGCCAAGTGTCTGGTTTCGGCACCATGAGTTTCAGAGATGTCTGGAAATAAATTTCCACCATCAGCGTGCCTTTGCCGTGGGGTGTCATCTCTGAAACTCGGGGTAGGTCCTTGAAGTTAGGTCTAACACGATTTTTGTTCAAACTGATGAGTACACGGTCCTCTATGACGTAAGTTGCCCGTCATTTTGCTTTTCATTTGTGTGCTGTTGTTGCTGTGAAGTGAAAAAGTACCAAAGGTTGCTTAAGTCCCAAAGGTGGTTTGCGTAAAAAATACACGTCAAGGCGAGGACAGACAACTTACAAAACCTGTGGCGCTAAGGAGGGCTTGGAAATTAAGGGTCAACGAAATGGAGCAAATCTTAGCTTACAATATGAAAGCATATGGCCTCTTACACGAAAAGCATCTTGTATCTATAATCAAGAGACGTATAATCTTTATACGGGAATCAAATTGTTTAGAGATAAAACATCATGATCAGCCCCACCCCTACAGCTGACCCGTCATATTACAAGCAGTATATTAGTTCAGGTAGCATTTCCCATAATGAAAGTACCAATGTGTTACCTGTTCTGTGCACCCTGAGCTTCAGAGCTAACTTGACACTAACCTTTTCACTGTAGCCTATCTCCATCGTGTCAAGTAACCTCTGACGAAAATAGTTTGACCTAGTTTATATAAGCCAATCAAATCCATGTTTCAAAATTTTTCACCAAAGTTTGGTGAAGACGCTGATTGGTTGACCGTCAATCGGCAATCCTCGGCTGATTCCGCAAGCTCCATACTAACAACATAGTTATTGTCGAGTGCGGAGACATCCGAGTAGTTCCGAGTGTATTACCGTACACAAAGAAAGCAAGGCGAGTGACTACGAAAAAGAATGTGTTAAGTTATCTCTTGATTCTTTGCAAAATATGAGTAAATCGGAATTGAAACCATAGGGTCTAGCAGTTTGAGGCCCTGCATCATTATCTACTGAGAGACGGTGTTATTTGCGTGCTGCCCACAGGTTACGGCAAGTCCCTGATATTCAGCCTTATCTTTGATTGGTCCGGATTTGAACAAAGCGCGCTTTGACTCGTTCGCGTTCATTGGCTAGATCGTTTAATGAGTCATTGAGTGCGGGCTTTTAAATTTGATTGGCGGGCGGCGGAGGCAATCGAATCTGGTCAGAGGTTACTTGACACGATGAAGATAGGCTACAGTGAAGAGGTTAGTGTCAAGTTAGCTCTGAAGCTCAGGGTGGTTCTGTGCTGTGCCAGGGACATTATGCAGTTATAAAACAATATATCCCGTACATGGGGCCTTTCCAGCTTTTCATCAATACAATACAATACAATACAATGTCTGTCTCATGGCAGCCTAAATCCAACTACCTCCCCATGCCAGCTTCATAAGCTGCAATTCCCTTTAGGTTTTTACACACAGCAATAGACACCATTGGTATAATTTTGATTTGGTTTCATTTTGGTGACTCCCAATTCGGTGCCGGTGTACAGCAGTAGATGTGGGCTACATATCCGATGCCGCTTCAAATCACAAATCAAAAATGCATTTTTCTTAAATTTTAACATTCCATTTGATTGAAGCTTTGGTGATTAGTTGTTTTACTCGTTAATGTGATTTGATGTTTTAGAATAAGAAGACTTGGTAAGATTATTTTGTCTTTATTTTAGCATTCTGTTTTATAGTTCACGTGTTCTGTTCATTTTATTTTACACTTTTATGTCGTTTTTGTAGTTGTTCTATTTTATTTTTAAAATTACAGTTATTGCAGAGATATTTGAGGTCAATTCCCTTTAGACGTTAAAAAATTATTAATCTTACTTGTTATTGGTATATAGTTTCACATCTCCGTATTTGACATAAACTCAACCCTTTATAATTTTCAGTCATTAAAGAAGGAGCAGAGTACACGTAATTCTTTGTTAACACATCTTAAACCATATATTTCCGAATTTTGCTGAAAAAACTTTCTTTTTTCTCTTTTTTATTTCGTCTCCTTTGTTTATTTCTCAATTACTCGAGTTGTCAATGTAAAATTTAATATACTTCTTTTCTTTAGAATTTTTAAAGGGGGTTGATTTTGATTGTTTATTTCCAGACGCGCATAAAAGAAATCATAGCTCAGTTCTGGGTGCTGTTCCAACCATTCCTCTTTGGTCTAATTGGCGCCGAGGTTGATTTTAAGTCGATAGAGGGCAGCGCATTAGGGCGCACCACAGGTCAGTAATTTCATTCATTCGGTCGGCTAATTAGTCAAATGGCACATGTTAATGGAATCTGAAATGATGCGAGTTTGGCCGATGTTTGAAGGCTTCATCGAACAGAATTCCTCAATCTGTCGAAAACGTGAATTTGAGCTATTTGTAAAAGTCGCTTTTTTCGTTAATTCATTTTGGAGGTATTTTTTATTTTTCATTTCTATAAAATGGTCACTCAGTTCTCGTTTTTCGAGGGGAAAATAAAGTTAGGCGATATGTGTTTATAATAATTAATTGTTCAGCGCTTTTCTTCTTTTTATTTTCCATTTTTAAGTCAGAAAATCTGTTGATTTTAAAAAGCCATAAAGCAATTACATTGCCTTTTTGACATGTTTATTTATTTTCTTGATATTTTTTCAGGCCTGGGTCTTGCCGTCCTAGGCGTGGGTCTCTGTCTGCGAAGTTTGGTGACGTTCTTAACCATGATAAGGTCGCCCCTGAATATGAAGGAGCGGCTGTTCCTCGTTCTGTCGTGGCTGCCCAAGGCTACAGTGCAGGTATACAACCCAACTTTCTTTTATCTTTATGCGGCTATATTTGAATTCGAATAAGAAAGAAATCTAACATCGAAGATATGATTAATTGTTAGTATTGGTAAAATTTAGTAAAAGATGGTGCGCTAATTAAGTAATTGGTTACTTTAATGCATACTGACGTGATTCACCTACCTCTTTACAAAATGATAACCAAGTTGAAAGTTGGGTACGACAGAAGAAAATATATAGTAATGTTAAGTATATTGGAATTATATACGCATGGATAAAAAGCATAGCCTTAATTTTTACTTGATTTTATTGATTATTCAGGCTGCCATTGGTTCCATCGCCCTGGACACAGCCAGGGATCATGGCCATGGTGACATGAAGGAGTTCTGGGGACTACAGATCCTCACCATTGCCGTGCTCTCGATACTTGTTACCGCTCCGATAGGTGCCGCTGCGATCGCACTCACGTCACCAAAACTGCTCCGCAAGACCAAGACAGACACGGAAGAAAAGAAAAAGATCATAGGCGCCGAAATGAATGACATTAGGAGTATATCTTTGGAGGACTTGCAGCACGAAACAAACAAGGATCATAAGAAAAAATAACTGATGATGATTTTGGATTGATAAAGAGGTGGAAAATTACAAAAGAAGGATCTAAAAGAAGCGCAAAAAAGTAAAGGGTTATTCAGTAAAATGAACTGATCGAAGTTGGCATTTCACAAACCTTCTCAAAAACACTTTGTTTTCAAAGCACACTATCATGAAAACCCAGTAATTGTATAAGGCTTTTTTGAGAATATCCCAATAACGGCGAACTTCTAACTCGTTAAGCTTATAGGGTGCGGTCTTAGACAGATATTTAACCAATTTTGTACTCAGCTTTGAGAATCATATCAATAACCAGTTATGAAAGTATCTAAGTGACATAAAAGGCTTACATCCTGTTTACCGTGCCAACCATTCGGGGCATTTCGGCTGATTCCGTACCTAGAATCTAACATACGAAACCTCCAGGGACTGGCCGAATATAATTTCCATGTCAATATACACAGTGTATCTGAGGTTGCTAAGATTTTTTTCTTCTTAAAATTATTTTGTTTGATGCATTATAGATAACATTTTTTTCTTTATCAAACCATTTTGAGATGCCAAAATTGACCTTTACTGGGGACAAGTACGTGTACGTGCGTGTTTAATAAGGAAACTCAGTATTTCAGCCATGAAGTATCTTTATCAGCACTTTGACATATTTGCCTCTCTTCGATTTATCCTATACTTGCGGTGAGCGTGTAAGATAGACTGCTCAAAAGAAAAAAAAAGCCCAGTGAAAATAAAAGGATTTGCTTTAATTGATGCTTGATATAGAATGATGTCGGTAAAAGACGTGTAAAATTGTTTTGAATGATAGAGATTCGGATTGAGCAATAATTTTTGATACCTCAAAAATAGATTATTCTACCTTTGTCTCTCTCTCTCTCTCAGGAAAGGGACACTTACACTGCAATAGGCAGCGAGCGCAACGCACATGTTTTTCAAGAACTCACCAGCCAATGATATCGAAGGCAGAAGCCCTAAACGAACAATCTATAAAAATACAGTGATGGGGGAGTATATTTTTTTCCCCACCATACCCCCTCAAATTTGCCCCGAATAAAGAGATAAGAGGGCGTATTCTGCTTTTGATCCCACTGCCATCACTCAACATGTTGAACTTATTAAGTTTATATTATGCATTTAAATGAAAAAAATATTGCCAGCAACTTTGTGTATTGTGTAAAAGTTGTTATAATGATAGTGAAATGGATGCTTTCATTTATGCATTTATGTTATTTGAAATCCTATAGAAATATATAGGCCTATCAGAGTATTACAGCTATTCCATATGAAAAACACTGCATTACAATGTGCACTCGAGCGTTCAAAAAATCTCCGCAAAAATGTTCCGTAACGTTAAAATCACAACGGTTGCAAATAAGATGGGTATTTTAAATCCAAAAGTTTGCCCAGAGTTCAACAAGATAGATGATGCTAACAAAGGATAAGCGAAAGCAGCGTAATTTTCAGTTTTATGCAGATTTTAAAATTGACGTCAAAATTATCAATAAAATGTGTTTCCTTCATAGAAAAATGTCAATTTTTTGTTCTAATTTCTTTTTTGATGATCATTCTTTTAAAGGCGATTACGTACATCTTAAGGCAAAATTCGGTTACTGGCATTATAGCCTATTTTCAAGTATTTTTGACACTGCTATAGTCACGTAGCAAGACGACGTTCCCAATTTTTAAATTGCGTCATTTCTTTGTTGCACAATGTGGAATAGTGATCACGATTTGAAATATTATGTTAACGGGATCCTAACGATTCTGCTAGTAATAAGGAGAATTTATTTACCAGTGTAGCTATTAAAACTAATATTATATTTAACGAAAGACAATTTGCACTTTATGTTATGGATTTAATTGTTACAAATAATAAACTTGCAGCATTAAAGTGATAGCAGTGCAAGCATGTATCAAGTGAAAGATTGTCTTATTGAAAAATAAAATCAATCTGTTGTTACAGGCCTTGTTGTCCATAACTATTTCTTTTAATAAAATATGGTTATTTTTGTGAAGATTATTGTTTCATAGTGAAAACAATAGTATTTCTTTTATCAAATTAAATATATTAATTTATTTATTTATTTACTTAGTTGTTTTTGACGTGTCTAAACTAGTCAGAAGACAAAACGAGTCTCTCTTTTCTTTTACTTATTTATTTATTTATTGTGAGTTTGTTTTTATAAATAAGAACAACCGATTTTTCACAAATAATCATTGTATAGGCCTACATTTATATTTACAACATACGTTTCCTCCCCTGCTCTCTCCTTTCTATGTTGTTTTGCCAAATTGCGCCGACTCTCCCACCAAAGCTCAACCCTGTTAACTAGTTTCGAAAAGTGGTACTGCTGATCGTGTCACTAAAATTTACTAGAAAATAATAAAAACCATTAATAAATCAACGTGCCCTAGAAGCGTCTACTTGTTCTCGTCTCGCGAGTAGCCTTCCGGGTGCGAGAAGTCGCATGCATCCTGTCCTGCGACTGGCCTGCCCTCTACGGTAGGTCAGCATAAACAAGCCAACATGGCATGATGGCACATATTTCAAAGCAGGGCAGCGAGAAATTTCCAGAACATGACGGATCAGAGATAGATTTGTCCCTTGGACACAATTTACATAATAATCAGAACCATGTAGATGGGTTCAAGACCCTAGAATTCCACGATGGGTCCCCCGAAACGCTGCACTGGGGGGAAATCCGTCCCCCAGCTTTGGGTCGAAGTGACACCTCGGATTCTGAGATGTCCCACCGCAACGATGTATCAGTATTTTCTGATTCTCAGTCACCGGACGACCACGATATCTCTTTCTCAAAACGGTGCAGTTTTATGAGGCAGGCGTCCATCGTAGATGACTTGTTGTTTGAGATCTACGACCGCTGGCATGTCACTCATCGTGATAGCTTTGACAGTGACACCTTCACGGAGGCGTCGAGCACGTCCGAGGTTTTCCACTCGGGACGCTATGGGTCGTATCAATTGGAGCTGGAGCAGAGACACTCCAGTAAGCTCAACAAGGCGTTCCTGCAAAATAAAGGTACAGCTGAGTTAGTAGTGGCGGTGACGATGGGTCATTATATAAAGATATTTTGTGGTAATTTAGTCACTGATATTACATACTGGTCTAGTGCCAGTACTTCAGCACTTGTAGTACATGTAAATATATGTCACCTGTGGGCATGTCATGTGTGAATGTTTTTGTTATTGAGGTGTGTTTGTGTGTTGGGGTATCAAGTGACAGCTGGGTACATTTGATCAGGGACTTAATGTACAAATACACATGGATTTCTGTTTGTATAGAATAAGCCATAATATATCTTCAATATCTACAGCTTAAGTGCAGTAAGTGCAGTAAGAGCATACACACATTTAAATTGTAATTACAGAAAACATCATAAAATAAAGGCTGATGCTCTGAGAGTGACCTGAGTCTGTCATATCACAAAGATAAGTCGGATTTATAAAACCATGTATACCCAGTTGTAAGTAATTATATATGTACTGCCTCTTTGTAATCATAATATGTTTATTAGTGGGAAAAAAGACCCCAGTCCCTTTAAAGGCCCTTTTTGCATGGTCACCATGTGTTACACTTACATTGTATCTGTATGGAAACACTGACTGTATGGTCTGTTTATTCACGCTTTTTCTTTTTCTTTGCTCCCTTTCACAAGTTCAAGTGGATGGATGAAAATTAACCCAGTTAACTGGCTGTGTCGAGCGCGAGGGCTCAGTTTAGGTAACTGTCTGATACAATTATCTTCCAACATGTATCACGCACTGTAATGCACAGTCTGAAAAGCCCTAGACAAGACAACTCCTTTATAAAGGGAAACTGAACCATGCCCTGCCATACCATTTCTCTTTCTGCGAAGCAATTTTTGTAAATTGTCTTGTGTAATCAATAACATGCTTTCCAGACATGGTCTCTGTATCTCTCAAGGACCTATCAAACTACTAGTAACTGATTGCATGAGCATACTACCCTGTTGATGCTGCCTTAATAATAACGTGACAACAGAAATGACCGAGTTGCAAAGAATGACACTCAGATTTAGGAGGAATGACAGTCAACATTGTTTTTTTTTTCGTCATGCCTTTTTTCTCTGTCACTGCTAAAAGTAGAGGTGTATGTGATTTTCATGTCCATTGGTTCTGTTTGTTCATCCTAATATATTTAAATGTATAATTTGTTAATTTTTTTACCAAACAGGGCTCGACATTAGCGCCTGTCCGCCTGTCCGGGACAGGTAAAAATTCAGTTCGGACAGGTGAAGTTGCAGGGTTGGCTGTCCGACGGACAGGTCATGCTTTATGAGAAATTTGGAGCAAAAATCTTTTAAAAATCATTTTTTGTTGCATACTAACGTCTTTTTGCCTCTTCCTAGAGGACATTGAAAAAGAGTGACCTACTTTTGGCACAAAACACATGCAGTCGCAAAACGAAGTCTGAGCAAACTTACCGCCAAATTATGAAAGTGAACACCCTCCAGAACTTCAGCAGACAAAATTTATTTACATATCAGGTTCACTACTGAACATTTATTTAGTTAAAAATTTACGTGGTTTAGTAATAAAGACACTTCCAAAAACAGAAACTACACAAGTACTGTGCTGGAGCCAGATTGGACTGGATGAACTGGCTATATCTAGTTCGTTGTCACGGCAACAAACTGCCTGTCAATCAAACACGTTGTATGCTATCTGCTCACTATAGAAAGTGAAATCTTTGGGACTGAAGATCTTGTTGAAATGTTGTTTATTTGCCAAAATATTACCTGAAATTATGTATGATGTTTTTTTAATGACTCTAGCATCACCTCTGTTATTTACAGTTTAAAATTTAGTGCTGGAATATGATAAATTAACATTGCTCTCATATACCAGTGTGATATTGATGTAAGGAAGAAATTAGTAATAACAAATATGAGAATTTTAATAAAAAGAAGGGGAACTTTTTTATACTGATTTTATTTAGTTCATATATGTTTAAAAAATCAAACATGTGATAACCCCTTAAAAAGTTAAATTGTTAACATAAATATAAGTAAAGTATTATAAAATTTCTTTAATTTTCATTGAAATTTATTCAAATATTATAAATTTTGAATATTTTAATAAAATTAATTTAACAGTACTGTACCCCCTCCCCACTTCCCACTCAGGGTTTTTTTTTAGCTTTGGTTAAACTTCATGTGAATCTGTTATCAAATTGCAGACTTACAATTAGTAGACCCTGTACCCCAAATCCTAGGAGAAGCCCTGATGTGAATTATCAGACTTAAATGCAAGATTAAATCTTCAGGAGTTCACAAGTATGAAAAAACAAATTTTAATCTGAACATAGATTCACTTTAAGGTGCATTTTCGGGGCTCATATGATTGAATGTTTTGGTAATATATACATTAATTTAAATGTATGACCACACATATAAATTGACAAAGTTCAAACGTATGAATAGAAAAAAATTATTGGTTTTGTGGACAGGTTGGATTGAAAATCGGACAGGTCAAATTTATGAGCACCTGTCCGAAGGACAGGTGCTCGTAAAAGTTAGTGTCTAGCCCTGCCAAATGAATGATGAACTGACAAGAAATAGTCAATTTTCTATCATTTCTTTCTGCCAATAATAAAAATACCTTGAGTTAAGCAAGCATGAGCTTGGCATATAATTTCCTCATAAGTGGTCTTTGTAATATAACAACATGAGGAAGTTTCCGTAGGGTCAATTTACTCAGCCTGTTAACTAGTAATGATAGTCGTATGTAAGAAAACATGAAAGAAGGTTTAGAAAGGATACTTACTGTCCTTGTTGTGTCAGTAAGGGGCAATTTGTCATCATGGGTCAGTGAATTTTTCTTGTGTAAACCTTCACGTTAATAATATAATAAAGGGGTTTATTGTGTTCTTTGCAATATATAAGACATATATTGAATGTATATGTATAAAAGTATAAAGATGTAGTACTAAAATAGAGCTTTAAGATAAATTCTAAGTTATAAAACCAATAATGAGGTTAAAAATGGTGATTCGTTGTTATTTTCAAAAGCTAAAAGTTAATGGATAGACCTAGATCATTGACACGTATATAAACAGTATGGGATAAAAGTGTTTCTATATCTTTTTGTCCGACATTTTGGTAAAACATATCTATAAACATTCCTTAGGTCCTTTTCTATGACACGAGTGTTAGGTAAAAGATGGTTCAATCTATGTGTACACAGTTTTATCTCATTAAATAATTTTTTGCATAAGTCAGTACGCCGAGATTTCAAGGTAGGTAATTCAGTGATGTCCATTGCTTCGTTGTAAGTGAGTTCAGGGTATATAATATGAAGAGCCCTTTTTTGGATGTTCTCTAAGGCTTTAGATTGCTGTGCGGTAATTCCAGCATGCCATAGCTGACAAGCGTACTCAAATGTTGGTCTGAGATTGCTTTTATAAATTTGTAAGAGGTCATGTCTCGGCACCCCAGCGTGTTTGACCATGCATAAGAAATACAGTCTGGATGCAGCTTTTGAGAGAATTTTTTCTATATGTAAGTCCCATTTCAAATTAGAACTGATATGAACTCCCAGCGTTGGTGACTAGCTGGTGATTGCATGCTTGTAACTTTGAGGACACCAACTTGGGCCAAGGCAGAGTGCTGATAATAAGATAATATAACATAAAAATATTTAGAAAAATAAATAATAATCAGTAAACACAGATTCAGTTGCAGTTTTAATCATTTCATTCCCTTTAAAAAACTGTCAATTCTGAAAGCTTTGCCAATTCTGATTGGTTTGGTAAAAGAAAGGAAAAGAATATTATTTACAAGTTCTATATGGCCAGAGTCACCTGGGCCATACAAATCCAAAAATTCAAACCACAAAGCTGTGAGATTGCTTAAAAAAACTACAGCTTATTCAAGTAATAAGTTCAGAATAAAGGAGTTTAGAAACACAGTGTTCCATATTGTTCTGGTATTTATTTTCATACTCGTAGTACTCACTGAATTTTTAAGACTTTGTCAGAAAAACAAAATGAATATACTGTATGTGATTTTTATATTTTAGAGTTTTATATGTATAATGACTGTACTAGTAACTAAAACAATGAAGTCCACAAAAAGTTGAGAAATGTAAAAATAAGAATCTAAATATTACAAAATATGTTTGGCAGCCTGACTTTTACATAGTTAGATTAGTGATGCATTTGGTGGCCCTGAAAAGGACACGTGCAAGTGTTATACTGGTATTCTACATTTTATTTGTGCATAAATTCATTTATTTGCATACTAGCACTCATATTTCAAGTGACTTAGTCATCCCTATGCAGTAGCAAAACTTAACTGAAGCTTAGGTACTAGCATGATCCTTTAAAATTCCACCTAAGAAATATGACCCTTGTAAAGAAAACAGATTGATATAAAATAGATCAAAACCAATGTGAAAAGTTGTACTGTTTAAGCTTCCTTTAGCATGGTTCAATAAAAGCTGACACATGAGGTATAACTTCCGGGATTTAGTGACTGAAGTCATGGGATGAAATTTACCTGTTAGTTTTGAATGGACCTGTAGTTTTGTATTCACCTTTAATAGGTACATACCTTAATTTAAAAAAAGACCTTGAGAAAAAATTGGTTTTCTTATAAAGTTATCATCCAGACATTTTTCTCTGCATGGGATAATGAAACAACTTGAATAAGGTCATTTGGTTGGGTGTCTGCGTGTTATTGCATCCTGAAATTTTGTTTCAGAAATATGTTAAACCTCACATTGTGATTTATATATATATATATGGGTATAAAGCATTAGTCATTACTGTGTGAACTTTGTCCACATCATTGTCACTTAGTATTATACCATTTAGCTGAAAGGAATGACATGTCAAAGTTGTTCTTGAAGAGAGAGGGTGTTTGTGTTCATCTGTGTGTGTGCACGCATTTGTGTGCGAGTATGTGTGTAATTCTGTTTGTCTGATATTGTGTTTTTGCTATGCCAGCTGGCAGCTAAAGAAAATGGCCATTTCTGTAAAATTGATGATGCTTCAGTATAATAATATATATCTAATTGGTGCACTTGATAAATGGATGTACTGCAAGTGATAAATTGTTTACAAGCTTGTCTGAGATGAGCATGCGTGTGTGTGTTTGTGTGTGTGTGTGTGTACGAGTGTGTGTGTGTGTGTGTTTGTGATGTAGCATGATGATAGCAAATCAAATCATCTAAATGGATGTGAAGACACTTTGAAATTTTTACTTGTTTTTAGATAACTATGATCTGAACCATGCACAAGCACTAGTACAGATAAGTGTTCATGTACGGATTAAGTGTTTAAGAATACACTGTGCTACTTCTATAGTTGCATTCTTCACCTAATCACACTGGGGTTATGAACTGATGTCACCAAAAGATCAAATGACATGTTGACATCCATTTTGCTGTAGAATTTCCATGCTTAAATAAGGCAGTCTGGTTATCGGGTGACACAATTTGGAATGTTGGCAGATTAATTTAGCCCTGTTCTGAACATAACTGGAAGCTATTGGGGTGTCCATCTCTCAATACGTGTGGCATTCTCAAATTAACCACATGCTGCAAATTGTGATAGCTGGGGTAGGGCTAACACTCGCCAATTTAGCCAAATGCTAAAAATGGCTTAACTTGGCTAAACAAAAAGGGCTTGAATTGACTCATTTTAGTCAAATTAAAATCATTTGGATAACAAATTGACAAAAAAAAAAAAAAACGGTGATTTGGCTAAGCGAAAAAAATTGCTAGCGCTACCCCAGGATAGACATACTATATGTTATCACAGCATGATTACTAGTATCCTATGACACTATTTAGACAGTTTCCAGTCCAATTTAGTCCCATTGTGAACACAACTGAAAACTGCTGGTACAAACACATAGTTCTCTACGTATATCAGTTAGCTATAAGTGTGACATTTCTAAAGCCACTGCGTGCTGCAATTTGTGATAGGACTTTACCAAGGTTATCAAACAGGTGCCTGATTTCCCTGTGGACAAATTCAAAGGGCCACCATCATAGTGTACGTACTGGGCAGTAATAATGCATGGAATAATTTTGATCTGTATCAATCAAGACCACAAATTAGTGCCCATTGTTAATTGACGTGGTTCAAAAGTCAAACTAGGAGGATGGCAAGCACTTACTTATTGTCAAAGCCTTAAGATAATTTGCACTAGATAATTTATTTTGCCTGAAAAAATTGATAACAATTTATTTTGCCTGAAAAAATTGAAACAATCTTTTTCTAATTTTATCTCATTAGTATTAGTGAAAATTTTATTATGCGCTTTGGGTATTTGTAAACCTATTTGAAATTCTTTTTACTAGTTATCCCATGCGCAACAGTTCATGCTTGTCGATTTATGTCTGAAAGAGAAGAGTGTTCCCTTGGGACCATCTGGTCTGTACACTATATTAATGTAATGACAAATAACATGAGATGGGGTAAAAGGGGGGGGCTTAGGTGTGCTAAAAAGTGATTTGTATTTCGTTATGAATACTAGTAACAGGTTTATATATTTATAATTTAAAACCTGGAAATGCATGAAGAAATGTTTGCACTTTTTGTGCTTCTCTTGGCCTATAGAGTTTTACACTCAAGAGCTATGAACCTTATGGTTTTTATGACCATACTCTTGTTTTAAAGATATGATATGATACGGTTTTGGAAGGAGCTACTTTTTACTGGGGTTTACGCTATTGTTTGTTTTTGGAAACAGGGTTATATTTCATGAATTTAGATGTTTTAGAAGACATAACATCTGAGGTGATGTGAACAGTTAAAGGGATAATAACTCTCCATTTTGGTGAAAAAAGAAATTTTCCTGGACTAAACAACAATTTTCCCATACTTACCAATGGTTAATGAATCCATTTTTACATTCAAAGTTAGTCCATGGTTTTTTCTAAACAGTTTTTTTTTTTTTTTTTTTTTTTTTTTTTTTTTTTTTTTTTTTGTTAATAATAATAAGAACATAATATAGACTTCAATGGAGGTCAAGTGGTCTAAAGACAAGCTCAGATATCCGAATAGTAGCTATAACTGCCATTTTTGTGGTACAACAGAATAGAGTTGTTCACAATGTTTTTATTGTGAAATATAGATCTCATCTAAAGAGTTGTTATTCCTTTAATTTTGGCCTAACAGGGTTTGGTTTATTCAGCTTGTGTCACTTGTCTGGGATACTACAATAATAGTACATACCAGTACATTATGACTGAATTTATACAAACTCACAAGGTTTTTATTTTCTGCAGATAAACTTAATTAAGTTCATTATATATTTAATTACGAAACTTAAGATTACTTAATATAGACTTACTAGTAGTTTTAAAATAAATACTATTTACTAAAATGATCAATTGGCAAAAGTTTGATATGCGTGAACATTTCCCATACAAAATTGTTGAGTTTTCTTAGAAAACATGGTACATGATTCATTTCGAAGTGTCAAAATTGATGTTCATGATTTAAATAGTGATAGCATTTTTGGAGAGCTTTTTGCCATTACAAATCCATAGCCTTATACATGATAACCTTTGCCTAGGTGTCCAGTGGCTGATATTCCTAGCCACAGTTCACAGTCCTCTGCAGGTGTCAGAGCACTTATTTCTTATATAATATACTATTTATGCAAAAATCAACAGTACTTATTCTGCCTGTACATCATGAATAATTGTTGCAATTTTCTCAGTTTGAAATTTGTGGTCCAGTAATATTGATTCAAATTGGGGACCTCATAGACTGGGTTCCCATTAACCTATCGTATCTGTGGGGGTTTTCGCTAAATTGCATTCAGTTTAAGCAGCTGAAATGCCTGTCACACCCACTGAAGCTTCTAGGGGGTAATTTACTTTCGCTTAAACTAAATGCAATCTAGCGACAAACCCCTCGGAAAAAGATCGATCCTGCTAGTGTGATAGGGTATGGGAATGTCCCCTAAGTGACAGTGGTCTCTGGCTTGTTTTCTCAGTACAAGTGTGAAGTGGTTCAAGTGAGGGTTTGTGTGTGCATGTATACATAGCTGTTGACATGGAACCATGCATGTTTTGTTTAGCACATTAGGCATCTGAATCTATGTCAGTGATAAATTTGACATAAAAACGTGAAATATTTTTCTAGTTGAATAGGAATACCATTATCACCTGGTTAAATTTCAATTTGCAAGCATGCAACCAGCCTCTCTCTTCTCTATCTCTCTCTCTCTCTCTCTCTGTCTCTCTGTGTGTGTGTGTTTTACAGTAGGTAGTATCATACAAAAGAGTCACATTTCAAACAAGCACAGCAGTTGTCAAAATAAGCGATAACACTGTTGAATTGTCCACAATACATCCTGTTTGGTGGTAAAGAAAATACTTATGAATATATAGACACATGTTACAAAAACTAAGCATATATATGCCTAAATGCATGTCCTCAGAAATATTTTTGTTTCTTTAATTACTGTCTGAAGTTTGTGGATTCCTGGCAGTTCCAATTGGTTTTCTGTGCATTTTAATGAAAAATACTTTGTATGTCAGCAAGATGAAATAACATGCTTTTCAAATTTGAAATAGTTTGAAGGCCACATTATAATTTGAAGAGATGCTGATTGTATGGAAAACACAAAAATTTCTTTTTGCAACTTTGAGAAGTGGTGAAAAGTGGACAGTTTTGTCTTGTGGTATTGATGTAAAGACAATGTCGTTGATTATTCTTACATGGAATTTAACTTTGCAAAATGCTATCTAAAACCCCAAAGATTAATTCTGCAAATTTGGGTGACATAGACAATGGACTGAATTGATTTATTTCTTTAGATAAAAACACGAAATTGCCACAAAAATGCATGAATTTAACAGTAGAATCTGGGTAATCCCCCGTTAATTTCTTATTAGTATACAAGGAAATGATCTGTAAAAACTTTTTATCTGGCATAATCAACTGAAAACATTTGTTGATGAATTATACATGATGCTGTCACAGTGACTCAATTTAGCAGCAGAACAAGACAATCAAAAAGAGCTCAGGTATTTCTTCACCTACAGTAATTCAAATAAAATAAAATTTTCAATAAGCCAAAATAATGTTTCATAACTAGTAATAATATTGATATGAAAAATATAATTTAAAAATTTTGGATTTTGAGCTGGGTTCATAACAGAGAGCTATTTGTTGTGACTTAGATCGCATTCACAACGAGTTGAGCCATGGCTTTACAAATCCTAGAACTAAATATGGCGGACATACATGAAAGAAAAACCGCCTAATCTTTTAATAGTCTCTCCGCCTCTCACACGCCTCCCCATGCGTCGTCCCTGTGGGGGTACAGTCATTAAATCTCAGCTCCATTGGGACGACACATGGGGAGGCGTGTAAGAGGCGGAGAGACTATTAAAAGATTAGGCGGTTTTTCTTTCATGTATGTCCGCCATATTTAGTTCCAGGATTTGTAAAGCCATGGCTCAACTCGTTGTGAATGTGATCTTAGACCACAGCAAGATTCACACATCATACTAGCTTGGTCAGTCCAACTCTGCAGGGGTTTCTCACTTTAGTGCAATCAGTGTAATCAGCTTAATTGTCTGACATGCCTCCTTGGGCACTTGGGGGTTTTGCTGATTGCACTTTTACCATATTCCCCCGTAAAGTTGGACCGACCCAGCTAGTATGATGTGTGAATCTGAATACGCCCTTACTACGGTTATGTTTCAAGCAAAAGGAAGTACAACATTTTAACAAAAGTCAGTCTCAAATGTGCCACAATAGTAAAGAGTTACACATGTTTTTCAGACTAACACATCTTGAAAAAACAAAGTATTGGAATGAGTGAGGTGGTTTTGAAATTTGTGAACAATTAAAGTGATTTTAAGTCATGCACTAGGTTTAAAAAGATAAACTGATGGATGGTGTCTCATTATAACAAAGCAATACAAAATTTGGCATTGAATACTGTATGATTTTGACGCATGTGGGTCTGTTTGGGGTCCTTGTGTATTTACTAAATAATGAAAGATAAAGCTAGATATCATCTAGAATTAAGTGTGAATATTTGCTTCTATCTATATCTTAATAGGGTAAATATGACAATTGACAGTTTACAAGGCAGTTTTAAGTGAAATATATACCTAATCAGTGATGTTACAAGAGCAGGTAAATCTTACCAAACAGTTTTGCTGTGTACAACAAGCATAATAAAGGTGGGCTTTTATTTTTTAATGATGTTGAATAAGTGGGTACATTAAACAGAATTTTACCAGCCAAACAAAACAAAGTAAACAATGGTGTATATATTAGATAGTTAAAGGGTCAGCCAGCTACTTTTACACATATTCAGTATACCCGTAGCTAAGGCTTCGTTCACATGAAAGATCTATTTTCTAAAAATCTATTTTCTATTCGCAGTATCTTGTGATACCCCGCGGCGTAATTACTGGCAGCGCGAGGCAGTTACTTCCAAAGCTGTAATTAATTCTCGGCTGCACTCGGAGTGATCACAAGATACCGCGAATAGAAAATAGATTTTTAGAAAATAGATTTTTCATGTGAACGGAGTCTAAATGTTGGAAGCTACTAGTACTTGAGTACTTAAATAATGATTTTGATGTGCAGTAAGCTGGCCTTCCTAGATTATGTTAACTTACTGTTGTATTATATAAATTATTAATCTGGTTTCGGTCAATTATAAATGAAATATAATACCCATGCATGCATGAAACGTTCCAAATCAATAGCAAAAAATGGAAAAAGAAATTGCATGGCAAAATGCAGCTAGAACATGCGACTTCCTATCTATTCAAAAGAAAAATTAATAATATTGTAAACATTGTTAATGGTATGCTATGTTGTGTTACAGAAACCTTTCCTCAGATTAAAACTGGTTTTTGAATTTTATTTTGATTTAGCCTCTGGTTTTTCCTTTAAACCATGGTAATCAAAATAAATGCTCATTTTATTTATTTATTTATTTATTTATTTAACTCAGATGCTAAATACACATGCAGCACATGGATCCTATAAAAAGTTTTCCTTCCTATCTCTTTACACTGTTATTTTGAGTAGACATCTCTCAAACTGATGTGTGGCACTGTGACGTCGGACTGCATTATACCTTGCATAGACCACCTCAGGAGAATCACACTAAGACCGCATTCTCAACAAATTGAGCCAGGCTTTACAAATCCTGAGAACTAAAAATGGCGGATGTACATGAAAGAAAAACCGCCTAATCTTTTAATAGTCTCTCCGCCTCTCACACGCCTTCCCACACGTCGTCCCTGCGGGGTACAGTCTCAGGCTCTGAAAATGAATATCTCTGTGAATATCTCTGGTGATATTATCTCCGTAAATAGTCGATTCATTGCTGCTCTACGGGTCAATTCATTCCTTTTTCGTCTCTGTTTTGAAAGATAATAGAACAGAAGAGCTTTTTTTCTTCGATCGCCTTTAGCCGCCATGCTTTCTTCACCACAAGTTTAACTGATGAGCATGCGCACTTAATATTTCTCAGGTAGCTTCGGCATGGCGAACGGAGCCGAGATTTAATTACTGTACCCTGCAGGGACGACGTGTGGGGAGGCGTGTGAGAGGCGGAGAGACTATTAAAAGATTAGGCGGTTTTTCTTTCATGTACGTCCACCATTTTTAGTTCTCAGGATTTGTAAACCTGGCTCAATTCGTTGAGAATGCGGTCTTAGTCTAACACTGCATTCAGATTTCTGTGACAAGCATAAAATGTTGTCTATTAGAGATTATACTGTATGATTTTCAAGATAAAAATGTCCCAGAATTAGAACACTCCAAAAATGTAAATTTGCACATTTTTTTCCTCCTTACAGCCAGCCATACACGTGTGGAGAACTCAATTTCTTATGTCAATAGTAATATTTTCCACTAGGAATCGTACAGCAATGAATCAGCAAAATATATATATTTAAATGTACAATTGCAGCAATTTTAAGCCCAATGTATTATAAAATAGCCACAGCTGGTTTAACACATGGCTGTCACACTAAATGACTATTTTTAGCAGACTGGAAGGCATAAATCAGCAGCCATGTTCCTAAAATATTAACAACCAACAATTTTAATTTTTAAAAAGTTTTTACCCTTCTCACATTATGATTAGGTATTCACCACCATTTTTCCTCCACTCAAAATATGTGTTTTTGAAGCCAAGTGGTTGAGATTTATCTCCCTGTTAGAACAGACCTCAGAGATAGGTCATTAAGCTGATTGCACTCAGGAAGAGTCACAGTAATGTTGGGTTTATCGAAGTAGTATGGTATCTATGGGAATAGGGTTTTAGAATCGTGAAAATTCACACCTAGATATATATAGGACAGTACACACCTTATGACGGGTTCTTATTACAGGCGTGCACATTTATAAGAAACTTCTAACAGGTAAACTTGCTTCAACTGAAATTATTGAGCCTTGACCCAAATGCACAGTTCTAAAAGCTTCTGATATGCTGTATTAATACATTTATATGCTGGCATCTCATACTTGTGTATGTAAAGATTCATGTGGGAATATGTTAACAGGATGGCGTATAATGATTGCGATGTAAAGATGTTCCCGAAATTGAAAAATAATGAAAGAATAAATGTTTAGCATGCATTCTTTTTGTGTTCAGGTCACTTGATGAATGATTGGGTTCACAGCAGTTTGGGTTACTTTAACTGTGACATGGAATTGTTAAATTGATCGAGAACATATAATGGCAAATAATTTGAAGAAAATGGATTGAATACATGTCCCAAAATATTGAACATTGATAATGACTGTAATTCTGTTTTTTTGTAGTCTTTCAGTGATGATTAGCCTGTATAATCTGCTGAATAAATAAGTAATAATTATGACAAAATTAATGAGTTAATTTTGAAAAAAGAAGGATGGTATAAATCATGTTGAAGTGAACTAAGACCCCATTCCCAGAGATTAGATCGATCCAAACTAGATCGACCTAACTCCCTGGGGGTTCACGCTAAATAGCTGTCAGCTGAGCGGGCACGAAAGTTAATTACCCCCTTACAGCTTGTAGTAGGCGGGACGGACATTTAAGTCGGATTATCTGACAGTAATCTAGTGAGCCTCCCCACGGGGATAGATCGATCTAAAATCTGTGGGAATACGCCCTATGATTGCCTACAAAGGTCAAAAATTTGATTGTGAATCGTCTGAACAGTTTATTGATGTCAGGAGTTTAATGTTCCAGGCCTTTGTTAATAATATTTTCATTAAAAAAAAAAAAAAATATATATATATATATATATATATATATATATATATATATATATATATATATATATATATATATATATACCTGCCCTTATGGATAACAACAGGAGTTTATAAACTAAAAAGCTACCCTTATCCCAGACCTTACTTTTTGTGTACTTCCAGTAGTTTTGCCTATTTTATGAAATTATGTTTATAGGTCAAATATTTAATGTTGTTGATCATAGTGAGAAAGTGATAGAAAAAGAAAATAGAATTGGGGGTTTTAACATTTCCTCTCAATATTCAGAGTAAAATCAAAATGTCTGAAGACAAAGGTGTGACTGATTGAATCCATTACATCAAATAGACAAATCGATTGTGCATCCATCAACCTTGTAACACTAGAGTTGATTGTCAGAAATGGTAAAAGAGGGAAAAAACTGCCTTCTCACTGGAGAATATCAAATTTAAATCAATTCTATCAATCGAAAAATGTACAGAACTCTAGTCTTTCTAAAGTCACGTAGGAGAGATTATTTGTGGCTACATTATCAGACTGTGGGTGAATCTTTTCCGCAGTTTTATTACCTGCCCTCTGCAACTCCAGTATGTGATATTATAACATATGAAGGGAACTGAAAGCAAAGCAAATAAATGGTTTTGATACCACAGCTTTATTGGCAGTTTGGGCTTGGCTATGGTTTCATTGGAGATATTAATTAATTTGACATTTTTCTTTCTGCCAGACCTTTCAGTCTCAAACGTTCAGTTGTTAACGTAGGTCATTTTTGATTCTATCCTGTTTTCCACTCTGAATTTAAAAATGTAAATGCATTCATTGGTTTTGTTGTAATTTTTGCCTATTTGTTCTGCATATGATACATATTCATTATTCTGTGAAAGGTGAATAGAAATATAGCCATAATGATTACTGTGCAGTCTTATTGACAAATTATTTCCAGATAAATCAAGTATTAGATGAAGCTAAAAAAAAAAACATTTCGTTTAAGTTTTGTCAGCAATTCATATTTTATGCAGCATTTAACAGAAATATAGTCTGGGTTGAAAAGGCATGAATATTCCATCCAGGACAGATCTTGTTGACCAACAAAAGAGACAAGAGAACCTGTGCTATTTATTGACTTTGGGTAACCACAGGTATAAACCCAGTGAAGTATTATCTTTTTGAGGGAGCTGTCTCCAGCTGAGGCATATTACAGTGTTTTTATTGTGAATTTTCAGTGAACCAGGACACTATTATTCCAACAGTGGCTATGAGCTTGGACTCTCCAAATAAAAATTGCAGATCCAGCATCTGCCTCCCCCTCCCCTGTGAAAAGCCAGTTGTCTAGCATGTTTCTTAAAAGTAGCTTTATTTTCACTCAAAGTACTCTGATTGTAACATAGCAGGTACATATGTACATATCTGCACCATACAAATTATATATAGTTGCATGTGCCTACTGTCTCCACACTCTCATTGCTTCACATCTTATGTCAAAACTTGGATGTATGTACACCTTTACTGTATTTCATTACAATATTGTTTGTCAGTGACCTACGACCCTTATAAATATCTTGCTTTACTGACACTGTAGATAAATATACCATTCAGCATGTGATCAGGTATATTTACTTATACCTACACTAAAGACTATAAAAGTATGACTGTTTGTAAACACTTTGATCCAGCCAGGTCTGCACTCCTGATTTCAAACTGTACATATTTGCTACTGTTAGAAGCACAATTCTTTGAAAATGGAATGTAAGGTTATTATATAAATCCCTCGTGATTTTGTTCAGAGAAATGAAAACGGTCATACCTACAAAAGATAAGGTGAACCAGGCTGGAACTCATAACGTCAAACAATTACAGAGCAATTTGTGAAAATTGAGAGCCAAAGAGATAAATTGGATAATGCAGACATTTGTTTATGTCATTTACTCTTGGGATATTAAATAAGCCTTGTCTCGATCAAAATTCAAATCAATGGCAAGCAAGGTCTCTCTGTGTTTCTAGACAATTTTTGATACTTTTTTATGTGCTGTTCTCTCATTTAGAGGATCAAGGGGAACTGTTAATGCCAGGTTGCTAAGTGAGTAAGAAAATATTCAGGGAATATTTTTGCCTAGGATATTTTCCCTTGCTTTCATGATTTATTCCATCATTGATAACTTGAAAGATATTTGTTCATTCTTATTTCAGAAAACAAACTTATTCCTACATTGTTTGATTCCAACCTTGTATATAATTATTGCAGTGAGAATTTGTATAACCCCTGTAGCTTCATGATTTTATTGCAATGAAAATGATGCTGAGTTAGGTAATGACTGTCATGCAGTTTTAGGCACTAATGTCTTTTCGTGCAATTATTATTATCATTAAAGCCCAGTTAGATTATATATGGTGATTGTTGTATATTAGATCCCTAATCAGCCACTGATAGTTCAAAGGTTTACTGTGCAGACCAGCTCTAAGCAGCATTGTTTAATTTCTACATGTCATTTGACAGTCATTATGGCCATTATTGTAGGGAAATACATCATTTTCTGATTACTGTTATGGCTTCGGTTTCAAAATTATCTTGAGTGACAACTGCTGGACTCTGATAGCTTGGACTATTTTTATTGCTGGTTAAAGAATGTGCATTGGTAAAAATAGAGTAAATTATTAATAATTTATTTTTTTTAATACAAATTATCTTTTATTACTGTTTCGTCAAACAACTATATTGATAGAGGTAACTGGAGTTGTCTATTGTGTTTTAAAATTGATGCTTCATTGGCCAATTGATTGATTGACTGACTGCTGTGTGGTTTGGAACATAATCAGTATAAATCCAGTCTTGGCTTCTAAAACGATGGAAGCGAGTGGTGTTGCTCATTGTTGTAGTTGAGGTGCCACTGTCATGGCGCAATGCTTGTAACTACCAATGTGCTGTGTCTCAACTATAGCAATGATAAATTTCAATGTATTTTTACATCAGACATCTCAGATTCACTGGAATCACGCAGATCAGTTTCCCAATGTACGACACATTGCAAAAAAAAAAAAAACATTGAAGACTACTATGTATTTTATCATTGATATTAATGGAATGGATTCACACAATTCAACATATGTTTTAGAAGGTGTGGCTGAAGATGGTTTAAAAGTAATAGAAAGGAACTGGATAGTATATAAATATTGATGCTTTTTATGCCTGTCAGTGTGTGCTTGATAGTGGTATATAGTTTTATACATAGAAAATGATTTTAAAACTCACCCCTGTGATATTTTCTTCCACAGAAGAAGCAGAACTGAGAAGAATGGTTCACGAACTGAAGCACACGGTGGCACAGATGAACACGCGGCTGGTGCGTCAGTTACGAAAGCGCGACCACATGAAAGCCAAACTGCAGAAGAACTGTGATGTTGTTACTGCGGTGCTCCAAGCAGCCTCTCTGAAAAGACGTAAGTTCATCGTGTTTGATTCATTATTTTAAAGTTTTTTTATGCTTAATTTTATAATCTCAGTTTTTATTATTAAAAGAAAGATTTTCATTGTTGTTCACACATGTATGTCCATTATAATATAAGACTAAAGACAAGTGCATATGCTTTTAAAAGGTCCTAATATTCATAATGTTCATACTAATTATGCACCTGAATCCCACAACGTAAAATGTCCTAAAGTCAAGCACTTAATCACAACACAAGACTGATTACAAAGCAATCTAAATACGTTGAACACATTTGAAACTGTCCAAACCATTTAATTTTTCCACAATTCTGAATACTGAACCCAATTTCTTGGAATTTGAAAGGACATGGTTTGTAAGTGCAGCTCAGGGCGGGCAAAGAGCTTTTTCCCCAGTGACTGTACATGTACAACTAAAAGCTGTGGATTTCAAGTAGCTGGCAGTGTATTCAGACCACCATAGCAAATATACTGATGTTGGGAAAAGTAACTCAGAAAAAAGCAGTCCATGAAAAAAAATGGAATATGCGGTATGTTGATACCAGCATACTTACCCGTATTTGAATGTAAAGAAAAAGCATGCTGTTGAATAAATAATAATCCCTTGACACTCCAAGTGGTACACTTAACTGTATTGCAGCGTTTTTCGGAGACTAATGGCTTAAATTTCATGGTTGTTACATATGGGAGTCACCGCAAAGAAGCCCTCTGCACTAGACACAGTCAGTTAACTTGATTAATTTTAATTGGTCCAAATAGCTGGAAGTGAAACTGTAAAAAGGAGCAAAAGAACCTACATGTTAGGACCAGTTAAAATGTTGCAATGCAGAGAAGTATACCACAGAATGTGAAAAGGGCTCCACATGACCATCATATAACAGTTGTACCACCTACCTGCACTTGTCACCTACAGAAAAATGCCCATGTTGCTATCCCAGCCCCTATAAACATGTGTTTACACTTTGTTTTGACAGATGCTAGATAAAAACATGAGGGCGAACATGTGCAGTTATTGCACTGCTGACATGTTTGTTCTCCCTATTTCAACACCAGAGGTTTGTGTCTCAAAAGAGCTGTAGCCTGAATAATTCTACAAGTCTAAACTTTGAGACCAGTTTTTGTTGGCTATGACACAAGATCAATTGTTAGTGGTCCAAAAGAAAGAAATACCAGTAATGTGCCTGTATTTTTTTTTTTTTTTTTACATTAGATTAGCTTATGTTTCTTTGTTGGCATACCATAATATTGGATTTATCTTAGACTAGTACACCTGATTTTAAGTCGTAAAAGTTTAGAGCAGTTTTGGGGCTATAGCCATTTTATGAAACTGACCCTAGGGGCCTAATTAACAGAGCTTTAGTCTTAATTTTCAGACCAAAATTATTGAAATTACTTCAATTTGTGATAGCTGTGCAGTTGTTATAAATCCATTTGTTATAAAAAGGAAATTTCATCTATTAGTAAATGGTATGCTACTGAAGTATCTAGGGTCAAAGACTTGAATTTGGGGCTGAAACTTTTGACTAACATTCAAGCTAGAATTCAGGAACAGACCCACACTTTTCTTTTGACTTTCTTTTCTTTTTTAAAGCTATATATTAGCTATCCCTAGTGAATAGGACACATCAGCTGCTGCTTCACGTATTATTCGAGAGCACACATTCCTTATAATCTTAACTTGATGTCATTGTTTCTCGAAATGTATGAATTACCAAATACAGAGACGCCTGTCAGGCTAAGGATTAAAAAGACGTAATTAGATGAAGTAATAGATAAATGATTTCCTGTCGGTATTGATTGTCTCTTTTTTTATCTGCTTACAGTATAATTGATCACAGGAAATGATTAATTAAATAATGAAATGAAGTTTGATACCTAATTCTGCATGGTTGATTCGGTGCAGTATTTTTTCGTGACTTACTATAAACCTGAATGACATGTTTACTTCATCGTATTTGATATATCAAACAAATCAACAAGACCCACTAAGAACCGTGTTTTTTTTTTCTGTATAGATATTTCCAATGTAGATTGTATCAATCCTATATTGATTTCACACAGATGTGTGCAACTTTTTTTTTACAAACAAAAAATCGATCAATGGGTTTTAGTCTGTAAACACAAGTTATACACTAGAGAGTTACCGGGATATTGGTCATAAAAAATCTAATACATCAAAGGAAGCTCTTTATAAATCATCTGTATGTTTACAGTAAGAAATGAGAACAAAATCTGCTTATATAATATTTATCAATTTAAATGGTTCCAGTTGAATCACATCAGATAATTAATATTATAGCCTTATTGATTTTGAATAAAAAGTACGGCTGACTCAGTCTTGCATACAGTGTTCATTGAGCTACAATATCACAATTTTGTGAATTAATATGGAATGAAAAACAGCTTGGATGTGGAAGCTGATTTTCACACATTTTGAATATTTCAAATACTCGGAAAATCGGTCTTCATGCATGTGCACTTTTTTACCTGTCACATTTCTGAATATCCCCTCCCTGTTAAACGTATACATAGCCAGCCTGATACCTGTAATACGTTAATTAATATCATTACAATTGTTCTTGACTTCTCTACAAATCAGTTTAAGTGCTAATAGATTTTCATATTAATATTCATCAGAAGAGTTTAGTCATGAAACTTCATTACATTACCATTTCAGTTGACAACTAGATTAATCTTTAAGGTAGGACTAATTTTCACAGGTTTTGCATCGGCATATCAATTGTCAGGCATAAACTGATTTTCACATGCCACATAACACGTTATTGCTTTCTGAGAAGTAAATTGAAGAACGACCCATAAATAACCACACGTTTTCCACTGCCTCAGGCATCTATAGTAAATTCCCCAAAGTTCTTCCCTAGTGAAAAAAATGCCACAAGCTACACATTTATCTTTGCCCTCAGGTTTGCGTGGTTTCCTTGAACAAGGAAAAATCATTAGAGAAGATGTTTTAATGATGTTTTCACAAACTAATGTTGCCATGGAGGATATTAATGATCACATTGCCAGCTTTTGTTTACTGTAGATATTTGTTATAACCAGAGGCAAAAATCAGACCTCAGATTTTTTTCTTCCTTTGTCTGTGATACAGCATCAACAACAGGAGAAACTTTATACTGACAGTCAAGCTGGAGTTAAAATATAAAGAGCAGATTTCATGTTAGCTTTATTATAAATGAAACAAAATTGGATTGTAAACCAGCTTAGAACCAGGTTTAGTCCAATTCAGAGCCAGGTTCAAACCATACTAAAACCATACAAAGTCAGATACAAAACATTAGAACCACATTAAAACCAGGTTAAAACCACATCCTTTCCACATCATAACCATGATGACATTGAAATCAGTGTCATAGTTAAGATTTCAAGAGAAATATCTCATTTCAGGTAATGGCAACAACAATAACCACCACAAAAAAGGACTTCTTTTATAGAAAACTGTAGTCCTGAGAATCCTCTTTTTAAAATTCTTACTTGATGAGATAATGCTTTTAAAACTCAGTAGCAAAGATGAAAGGCACTAAAGATTGATGCCAGCTTCAGACATGACAGCTATAAATCCACTGATGTGGTAATCCTTGATATTATGGAAGAACCGTTCATACATATCTCATACAACTTCAACTGAGAAAGAGGGGGATATGAACGAGGGCAGTTGAAAGGCATTCAGCTGGTTTAAATGACAGTGATCTCTCACTCTGTCTAAATTATAAGTTTATGTAAAATAGGATACATCAGAATATTATTCTGTGTAATGAACAGTGTGTGACAAATGTAAGACCTTGTATGACAAAAAAATTTATCCATATCACATATTGGAAAAAATATCATTTATTTTTCTTTATGAATTATATGTTCTTTTATCTTTTGAATCTTAAATAGTTTATAAGCCAGACAAAACAGGTTTGTGTGAGTGATTTTTGTCATGCAGACAACACTGACTTTATCTTAGCGTCATGGACTTGATGTTGTCATACTATTGAGACATATAATAAATCATCTTTCCACTCTGAAATATTGAGCTACTAGAGAAAAGAAAGCGAAAAGATGGACACATGTTTTACAACAGGTAAGACTTTGGGCTAAGAAGCATAATTTCACATTTTTTTCCTTCAAAATGAGGATTGTGAAATTTAAAAGTGTCTTCTTATGCATTCCATATAGCAGATTTCAGTGCCCTCTCTGGCTTTGTAAATTCCACATGAAAAAGGAAGTGTCCATATTAAAAAATATATAATTTTTAATTTACAAAAACTGGTGGTAATGACTAAAAAAATCTTTTACTGGAAGGGGAAGAGGGATGCTGATATTTGAGAAATGAGTTTTTAGTGTCTTCCCAAACTTGTTGGGCATGTGCAAGAGTACCTTCAAGTAAAGTTATCTTGAAAGCATTCCATTTTATGCCTGATGTTTTCTACGTGGTGTATTCTGTGAGGGAATTATCAAAACTGCTATGAATTTCAGGGTGATTACCACTTTTTTAAAGCATAAAGATCAGTGGATATGAGAGAAGAGTTTCATTAGCTCTGTATGTATAAATTTAATTGATAGTTTTTCTTTTTATCAAGAGCTTATAAAATATGTAGGTTTTACCTAGTCATTTACATGTCCCTAGTCATGACCCTAATCATTTACTCCCTGATGATGGTGACTGACAGTCACAGAAATATTGGAGGTAAAACCTACATATTTTATAAGCTCTTGATAAAAAGAAAAACAATCATTTAAATCGGTGGATATGTTCAGGAATTTGTGTTATATATTGTATAGGCCTTTTTCAAGTGACGTCACTGTCTGGATGGAGATTGACGCCACTTTTTTGCAGACCAGCTGACGGAAGCCTCTCAGGTTTAAAAAAAAAAAAACCTTGCAAATCAATGGGGGAATTGATCTGTGAATTAGCTATGATTGACTATTACATTAACGTTTTTAAAAAATCATTGTAATAATACCAATTGGGATACAAAAAGTGATCCGCAAATATCATTTTGTAAATCCCCATCTTCGTTATGATAGAGGATCGTGAAGTTAGGCCGCAGATTAATAATTTGCAATTTTCTTTGACGCGTGCAGTGCAAAAATAAAATGCCATGAATCAACCATTGACGTATCAGTGAATATCTAGTGAAATGTCAATTTGTGGCCTTGGTAGAGGGTCGACCCTCTCTGGTATCCAGGCTGATCGACATGGCTTCATGGCGGAACATGCGCATCAGTGTTGCACTGTTTACATTACGGTATCGCAATCGTATCTTCTCAAATGTATTAAAGATGGCTCTATCAGAAATGGGACCCTATGTTAGACAGCCACTGACCCTGATCTACTTGAAAAGGATGACTTTAGGTGGCTTTATCAGAAGAACGATGGAATTTTTTTTCTTCGAACCTGATCTTTTACGTTTATTATGTTTCGCTGTTGATCGTCATGGTTTAGCTGAACAAATAAAACCGCGTGTCTCGGAACACTTGCATTACCAATGCTCTCAGATGATATTGTACGTTATCAGGTTCAAATACGCCGTAGTTCTTACCTTATCAACGGAATGAGGTGTTATGCAAACTTATCATCTCTGTGTTTTGACTGCTAGAAAATCCAGCATGATACACGTTAATCCGTTGCGATGTTTTAGTGTAGGGTGTATACTTCCTTTAATATTGACATATCTAACAGCGTTATTTTGTTCCAAATTTGTTCAGTCTGATTTCCGGAAAATGGCGAGCATAATGGGAGATAGTGTTTTAAAATAAGTTCGTGAAGAGTCCCTATTCCACGTATACGCCAGCGCCTTACATATTACATTTGCTTGTCTTTTCAGTAAGTGCAGTTTTAAATGCGTTTAATTTTTTTTCAAAGCCTCATCGTGTGACATCTTTCTAACGTCCCCTCGACATTTGAATTCCAGAAAATGCGCAATAATCCTAAAGCCCCAACATTAAATAAATTTGCGGTTTTGGGCCTGACATGTTAAAAACTGTCTGCCTACATTTTCCCTATCGTATTGCCTTCCAGAAAAAGCAATCTTCTAATGTGTTTTGTGTCCACTTGTTACCAGAAAAATTGATTTTGGATACACCTGTGTTGAATATACACCATTCCCTTATCTGCGCAGTTGTAAATGGGTCTTCTCGTTTATTTTGACTACCCAAAAAGCAATTCGAAATGTGTTAATGCGAACGTGTTTGCGAATGTCAGCATTGGATACAGGTGTTAAGACTCTTCTTCCCTTCATCCAAGTGTTTATGTGGCATGCAGGACAGCCTTAACGGAAGAGTGTTGTTTCCACACTGGGTATTATGCACGAAAATCTACATTGGTGGTGCGTGCTTGGGCGAGGTGTAGCGTCACATTGTTGCCATGGCGATGTTCATTTCACTCTCAGATCAGTTGACATTTTTACCTTACAAGACTGACTGATGCACTGAATGCTTAAGGAATTCCTTGTGCGACCTTTTCAAGTTCTATCGACGGGTAAATAACGGTACTTTGATCAAAGATGTCAGCGAGATGTCCAAAGGACTTGAGCTTCGCTGCAAAAGGTATGCAAAAATAGGTACATGTACATTGAATTGTGGTGAAGCTCGTACTCTGTAATATCACAGGGACTTCTAATATAGCCCAGTGGCGGATTTAGAGTGGGGGTGTCAGGGGGGTCCTGACCCCCCGTTCGATTTGTGAAAATAAAATCACACCAGTGGTCCCCTCTTGAAATTAGAACTTTGACTAGCTGAACCATAGTTGTAAACAGTAGCAAGTGGCACCGTTCGCCCTTTAAATACCAAAAAATTTCGGGGTCCTTCAGCGGGTCCCGAACCCCACGTCGAGGGTGGGATGGGAAGGGTCGGCTTCGCATCCGCGGCCTGTCGTTCCTATAAAACGGAACCCACCTTCAAATAATCCTGGATCCGCCCCTGTAGCCTGCTACAAAATTGAAGAAATTTGTAAATATAGCGGAGGGTTTTCTTGTCATAAAAGAGACTATAGTAGACCTGGCAAATATTGTTTCAAAATTAGCTCCACTACCTGGTAGGCCTTATCATTCCCCAATTTCTGTGACTTTGATCTGATCGTTGAATTAGATTTCTCACTGCTACTAGAAGTCTAGAATTGCTTGTCTTTTCATGCAGTAAGTGCAGTTTTAAATGCGTTTATTGGAATCATGGAATCATGAACGACGGGTAAAATAAAACTACCTCAAAAACTCGGAGCGTCAGGAATTTATGTGTCACATGAATTAATCTGTTATTTGAAATTGGTTGGCTCTATCACACCCTGTGTTTCTCAACCAAGTCGGGTCGTCTGCAAGTTTTGCAGTCTCGCTGATTCACGAGAGGTCACGATCATTCCAGACAGAATATAGAAGTGCGATGGATATGGGTCGAAACGTTTCAAGTTTGACAACTCTTAGAAACATCTTGGGACATTCACCTCTGAACTAGGTTTCAAGCGCTAAATTTCTAGGTTCATAAATTGTTACAGTTCCGAAATTTATCGAACTAAGGTGCCATTTATTTTGTAAAATTCGTCTCACCATCACCTAGGCCTACCTGTACTCACTGGGAAAATATTCGATATCCAAGTCGAGAAATGATTAAAAAATAGATGGATTTTTATGCATTGTGATTCCTTGATATTTGTCCCAGCAATGAAAACTTACCTTCAGCTCTTGCTCTTCCCAGAGTTATTTAAAGTATATCTTTGCCACAAAACAGAACATACTTAAATCATGACCGTTTCAAGAGTTTCTTGTGGTTTTTATGACATATGCTTTCACAGGAAAAAAAATCGCTTTTTGAACTCTTTGGGTGATTTATAGATGACATTAGATGCCTAAAAAAAAGAATATCTAAAAAGTCAACAACGGGAGTTTCAGATGGTTTGCATGCGATCATTATGGAACTGTTTGACATTTAATAGTAAGACGTAGGTGTAATAGACCACACACCACAAAAGTATGTACCTTATGATAGGGTGTAATATTCTCTTTCATAGCATGCAGCACGCGAATATAAGTTTGAACCGTTCAAAATAAAGAACCCAAGTGGGAGATGAGTGGGTCCTTTTTAGGAATTAGGGACTCTAGGGGTCCCACGAGGAAAATCCAGGAAAATCCATCATGTATGTTATCTAGCCAGTGACTCGCATAATGGGCGGTTTCTAAAAAAAAAAAAAAAAAAAAGGTCTTTGATTTTCTATTATGGAAATTGAATCTGTTGTTTAGACTATTGCAGACACCAGCACCAAAACAGCATATTTTAAACTTAGTTAATTCTTACAACTCTTACAATTCTTACGTTTTTACAGGGAAATAGATTCCCGATAATGTGTATTTTTATATGTGTAAAATTTATTGACTACATAAATCTGTATCTTATCTGTTCGAAAGGGGTTTCAAAATGTTTATGTTCAAGCGTGAGATTGCTTATACGTCATGAACGGGGAAGGGGGGGGGGGGGCAGGGACATAATTACTAAGTGAACTCACGCTGTTACACACAGCAATGCCCATCATAGAGCCCAGAATATATTTCCTGAAAGGGGGGGGGGGGTCAAGCGCCCTTTTCTGTGACACTAATAATACTGCATCTAAGTAAGTCACAATCCTCGTGAGCTCATCAGTTTTCGTTTACCTGATAAATCGGGACTCCTCCACCAACACGATTCCCAAGTCTCATCAATTTCTGCCCACGGGTTGCGGTTATATGTGGTGACGGAACATTCCACCACTTTACTTTCCCATTTAATTGTGAACCCACGCTTTAACCATTGAACGCAGCTCAGTTGAAAGACGTTACTTGAAGCGCAGTCACCATCTTGTCCATCCATTTCGTTTAGAGAAAATTTGTATGTGGCTGTTACAGAGCTGAGAACAGTAGCTATCATTTTAGAATGTACCGTTTCCCTTATGAGGCTCTGCGCGTGCGTGCGTGCGTTCGTGCCGGATAACGGTTTCCCTGGTAGCGACAAAAGCAAAGGGCAACGTTGTCATGGTAACAGGAAACCGATGTCCTTGTTTGGCTTTGCTATCAATGGCAACTGAAGAATATAGCTCATTTTCAGTCTATTTCCTCCTATTGTTCGTACGCCTCCGCGGCGAAGTCTGAATCAGGAGAGTGTTTACCGGCCTCAAGGCATAAGACTAGACAGATTACTGATTTGAACTCTCTTTTGTGACAGTCAGAAGACTTGATTCGAATCGAATGTTGTTTATGATTCCCTTTCGACTTTTTATCAAGTCCAAATAGGCTCAATTAAGGTGATATTTCTCGGATCAGTTGAAGCCATACATGTCTCCCCCGACGCCTGGACCTTGTTGGAGAAAATATCAAATAATTCTTATTGATTTTTCTAACATAATTATTAGAGGTCGCACCAGGCTGACCGTTCTTCGTGGCATCGATTTCCTATATACTAGTTCCTTTGCTCCAGCACCAACTTATATTATTTCTGCTTTTAAGAATTCATTCATTCACACTTAGACAAACACAGAGTTTGGGAAAGAGCTCGTGGAAAAAAGGGGAGAAGCAGCTTAAAAAACACGAAAAGTCTGTTGGATATCGAACCAAGTTTTGAAAAAAAAAAAAAAAAAAAGACCAGGACATAACTCGCAATTAAGTACCGGTATTCGATAGGTTAACATCGTAATTGCTATTTCATGGAATAGTGGGAGCTCGGTTAGCAAAATCGAATACAGTATGGCCTACTACTGCTGTATTTGTGATACAGAAATTCAAGGGAAATGATTCGAAGAGTGCGATGAATTCATGTTATACTTAGGTTTGTGAAAGGATTGCGAGAAAAAAATATTACTGAAACGCAAATCTAGGTATTTAAGAATCCAAGCGCAAATCCTGAAGAGAAATCGGATTTTGTATCATCTCTGAGCGTAGTTGAAAAATTGATACGACAAATCGAGTGAAGTAGGTCGAATCTGTGACGTCATCCATGCCGAAGAAATCGATCACTGACGCACATGTCGACACTTCTGCTCTATAGAGCGAGAACAGTTAGATCGAAAAAGTCTTTGTTCCTCATTGTACGGAAAGATCGATTCCGACAACAAGAATTTATTTAAATACATATTTTTGCTTCGACGTACCTGTACGTGACGATGCGAACCCGTATAATCAAACGGTGTTTCATGTCATTTAAAGACGTCTCAAGGAGCTGAAGCAGCTACGGGGATCGTTCGACAAAATATACTCAGCGGCAGTGTCTCGACGACATCTTTTATTGCCATCGGCCTGAGGTACACGCAAAGACGACTTAAATCACATTTTACTCTGCACTTGTCACTTGGTAATATCAGTGACGATTAAGACGACAGAGGAGAGATCGATTTTGGGAGACGGAATTGCTACGCTGCTTGCTACAGCTGGTACCCCGTAAGAGTCGACGAAGCACGTTTCCATACCTGCTAAGAAAAAGTCTAGAAAAAATACACCGTTTCATGCTGTGCTATGAAACTGAGTCGTGTACCAGTCCAGCCAATGTAACCATGCGTGCCTTTTATTCTCTTACGGAGCGTCGACTACAGTGAGTTGTTTGTTGAATATTCAGGGTGTCGATATTTGGCCGGGTCAGCAGACGCCGGTGGACTTTATATAGATGAATATATAGATGTGCCGTAAAGGAAAAACAAAGAGAAGGGATGCAAGAAATATTGAACAGTTTACTACCTACAAGTTTCTTGACGTCATCTGTGTTAAAACAAGAGAGACTCGTGCAGGGCGAAATGAATGAAAAACGCACTTGTGGTAACGCAGGTAATGTTACGTAATGGCCATATTCTGTTGTGTTTCTGTGCCTTAACTTTGATTTAGTATGTGTGTGGGTGGGTGTGTGTTTTATGAGAATCTCTGGCCTACTGCAGACAGACACACTGAATGAATATTTCCAATGATAAAATAATCACAATTTACATGTACGTTGGTCATGATCCAGTCATGATAGGAATGTTTTTATTGATCCCACAATAACGTGTGCTCTTGTAAAAAATGGAAAGCTTTTTGTGCCCACTCCATATAACTGTCAGGCATTATTTCAGTGGCAAATGTACTTTGAAATATAGAATAGCCATATACACCCCCTCCAACCATCTCCACTTAGTTAGGTTCTGAATCTTGTTTCTCATAGGTATTAGCCGAGTACCCTGAGTTTGAGAGAGTTCTGCTGTTGCCAGTGTCATGTCAATAATAGACAGTTTAATTTGCAGTGCTTTATGAAACTCGGGGTAGAATTTAGCCAAACTATTCCCTTCATCTACCACAGAGAATTCCCACTTCGTTATTGTTCTTATGAAGGAAAAAAAACCTCAAGATTTTATACACTTAGTATTAAACAGTATGATTAAGAGCTGTTGACACGTTTAACATTTCTGTCTTTATATTCTTGGTGATATTGCCGCTGGTTAATTGAAGCTTCAAGTCATGTGGTGTGTAGGAGTAGGGTAGGTGGAGAATATTGATTTCTGCGACCAGTAATTGTAACAGCATAGCAAAGAGAAGTCGTTAAATACCATTTGCTTAGGCTTGAGGATCATTGTTAAATATCCCAAAATTAATTGTGATTATATCAAAATGCCATAGCTATTTGTGTCTGCTTGCATGAGGATGGAAGTGATTAGCTCTGGATGAAAATTTGTTTATGTATGTCTGCCCAAAATAAAGATTGCTTATAGAAATCAATGTCATTATTGCTCCTAGCAAAAAATTGCCCATTTAAAATATATGTATTCTGTACTAGTATGTTTATTATTAGACCACAGATGTATACTAGTATTTCCATTGAGTTAATGTCAAAGAAAAACAACAAGATGGTAGGGAAAGGAATTTTTATTTCAGCTGCAAATTATTGATATAGATTTAGATAACCTATATTTCAGATATATACTACTACCTGTCATGTTGTTTAAAATGGTTATATTTTCACTTTCAAGATTTTGACAATTTTTAAGATATTCATTTACTTTGTTGTTTATATATTACATCATTAAATCATAACTTAGATTTTTGTGTACCCAATATTAAGTTTTTGGTGAACTTTTGGACCATTGTGTCATCTGATCATGATAATATTCAGTCACAATTAGATTAGGAGTAAAAAAAAAAAAAGCCATGGTGAATATTTCACTTGGACTTAACAATATGATAAGATTTTGACATGAAATTTCGAGGATGACACCAGATGATATTTTAGATAGGCTGCTTGAATATCATTAAGATTTTATGATTAGGGTGGCCCTTACTAAACATTGTTTATTAGAAGTTTATTAATATTTTATGAGGTGAAACATAGAAATTGAAGACTGCTTGTTTTGGGTAATGATGAATTATTTTAAATATTGGTCAAAGTTTGAGGTGACTATGAATATTTGTAAGCACTGAAATGTTCTTATATATGGATGCACCAGAACATAAATTTATTGCGTCACTGAGAAAATATATCCAATCTGTTTAGTTGACATTGGCGTAATATGGAAACATATCCTCCCCCCCCCCCCCCCCCCCCCCTTTGTGAGCCGTGTTTCAATTACAGAATGGTAAATGACAAGATATTAGTCAGGCGCCTAATGATGTAGTTACATCAGCATGATGCTGTTATGTCTAATATGGTGTCACACGCTGTCAGTAATTGAAACTAGGCTCGCAGGAGGTGGGAAGGAAACACAACCAAACCACAATTAATCCTTCATTACAGTTTTGTTTTAAAGTGAAAACTATTGCCTTGTTCAATGCAGGTTTTATTGGACCCTTTCATCTATACCATTTGGTATTTCCCAGTATGTGACTTAATAACTATTTTAGAATAAGCATAGAACATGATCCTTTATCCAGAAGTCTGATAGAACTCATTATTCACAAATGATACCATCACACAGTATATGATCGACCAGTGACATAACCACTGGTTTTTAACCAATCAGAGTAAAGAAAACATATTATCAGTCAGATGACCAAGCAATCAGAAAGTAGGAAACATCATCAGTTGGTCACAGCAATGACGGATATGATAGTAATGTTGCAACTTTTGATATTATCTTGGAGGACATTGACATTCAAGCATGAAATGATATAATAAAACAATTAGTGACTTAGTTTTCCATCATTATGTTGTTGCAGACCTCAGAAGAGTGTCATTACCCTCGGTGCATAGAAAGGTTTCTGCAAATGAGGTTTAATGTCGAGTGTTGAATAAAAACATCTGCCTGTTTATGTTTTTTTTACCCAGGTACTGAAGCTCTATCATTTCCCAAAGATTCCTGATTGCGAATCTCAAATCATATTATGATTTTTATGGTTTGAGGAAATCACTAAGCTTTTCCAAGAATTGAGTATTGTCAGAGTCTGTTATTCTAGCTGGTGCATGTAGGAAGCCAAATGCAAATGGATGTAGATGCATGTGATTAAAGTTCCATTAGACCAAATACTAGTACTCTACATTATTAACAGATGCTGTATCTGTGTGTGTGTGTGTGTGTGTGTGTGTGTGTGTGTTTATTCTGATCTCTGTGTCTCTCTGTGATGTCGCCAATATTGACCTTATTGCCACTGACCCCCACCCCCTTCTCTCCCCGCTTAAGTCCTACTCAATGAAATATGGATATTTCCACTCAATTTATTTCAGTTTCATCAATAAGTGACAGTATTGCCTCAGCTTAGTCACTTCTGCTGCATGAGTTCTTACCATTTTGTCTCATCCTTATTGCGAATGATGCCATTTAGAAATCGGAAAATAGCAACGATGCTCCATTAATTCTCACAGATTAAAAAAATCAGGAAACCAAGTCAGAGGGAATCACAATAGTGAAGCACAGTGGCAAATTCTTTTGAAATGTCAAATTGGTTTTGATTCTTTGGTAGTTTATTGTACAATCCATTTTGTTTAAAAGCACATTTACGTAAGACCTGTTATTTCTGTCTGATTTTTATCAGACAGATGATTAATGGCACTTTGCAATCATAATGTTTAATTAGCAGCAATGTTCCATTTGTTTGTTTCACGCTGATGGAAAAAAAATAGGAAGCTTAATTACCTTTTGCAATGTCCTTGTTTAGAATGTTGAATTAATATCTCAGTGCAGTGAATTAAGTTTTTTCTTTGTTATTTTTATTGTCTCTTTATTGTGATGATGAAAAAAATTTAAATCATTTCTGAAAAAGTCATGATCAAAAATTCTTTGATGAAAGGTAGACTTCATTTTTCATGGTTAAAAAACATTAAACTTCTCTTTTGAAAAAATTTTCTTTGTTGTAATTCATTTTATTTAACTAGTAAATAGTAGTATTATAATTATTTAAAGACATGATTTCCAAAGAGTTATAAGAACAGTGGTGGTGGAATTTTTTGGAGTTAGTGGAAACACAGTGTCATTTTCCTTGAGTGCAAATTATCTGTAAGATGCTCCATGCAGCGGAGGGTTATAGTATGTGACTAAAGAATAAGGAGCTTCTCGTCTGCCTTCAGGGCAGGAAATGAACCAAGATCAATCATATATCGTGCCATTAAATTTGGTCAAAATTGGGTTACTCAGTTTGGTCATTACTGTGAATGGGTATTTCTTGATGGCGGTTTGTCTGTGAGCTTCTTTTGCGATAGGGATTAATTTCTGAATTCTTTGTAATGATGCTTAATATACCTGACAGAAAATCTGGCCTAAAGTAATAAAGTGAAGTGACTGTTTGAGATTTTTTTTTAATTTTATTTTATTTTATTTATTTTTTTTATTTATTATTTTTTTTTTTTTTGTCATTGGAGAGATCAGTTCAGCTAGAACTAACCAACAAATTAACTTTGAAAATTTTCATTTCTATTGTTTTAATTCATAATTTCTGAATCTGCAGCATTAAAGAAAAATTATTTACAGAATCATTGGGTTCACCATATAACATTTGAAGGTCTAAGTCAATTGATAGCTACAGTAGTTAATTCCTTTTCCTTGAGGAATCTTTTCTACATAAATGTGGCACTGTATATTTGTATTTGCTTAGTACTGAATAATCACCTTCATAACTGAACTTGACAGTAATTTGGTTTTGGAAACAGGGATCATCTTTTTTAGAATCATTGAGTATTTTCCCATCATGATAACCTTTAAGGGGCCCCTGCTTTGAGAACGTATCTGTCCCAATTACAAACATTACACAGTTAAAAGATGATTTCCACGAAATACAATGCCCAATTTTTGGTTATCTATTTAACATCTTTTGGCATTTGTGTTAATCTGTTTCAGCTGCAGTGGGATTATTCTGCGGCTCAAAGATAAATGACTTGCCTATAATAGCAATCCCTCATTTACATCTTTCAATCAAAAACATGGGGTGCCCAGTATCCTCAGGAGACATTACTAACAAAAGAGAATGATGATGAGTATTGACCTGAAGTTGCATTCACGTTGCAGATAGGTCAGCCCTTCTCTGCAACTCTTCAAACATATGTAAGGCCTTTTCACATTGAGCAGTATATCTTACTAGTAAGTTATATTTTAGCTGTACTACTGTGTTTTGATTGACAACTCTTATATGAAAAAGAGTCACCTAAACTGGTCCTTACATTTTAGTTGAGTAAATTTAAATTATGCAATGGGTGATTTATTCTTTTTCACATCCAACTGTTTGTGGCATAGGCTGCCCATCTTGTGAAGCAACTTTTTACTAGTCTAAGAATACTAGTAAGTAATACAGTGTAGCCATTTTTCTGCATGCTTGATTGATTATTATTCTTTCATGACTGCATATAAAGAAATCCCAGTAACCATTATTTATTTATTTATTTATTTATTTATTTATTTATTTACTGTAGTGTAAATAATACCAAAATATCACATTTGTCAGTTGCATATATCATATGTTATCAATTTTCAGTTTTCAGTTATATTGAGTGCTATCCAGGTTTTATAACCAGTCAGAGATAGGTTTGTAAAATATACCCGCTTATTAAGCAATATTCATTGTGTCACTAGTCACTGAGTGCATTTTATTACTGCAGGATGAACCAGTATAGTGTGTTAAACTGTATTTATCACATAAAATACTAGGCAGAATTTTTTTTTTTTTTTTTTTTTTTTTTTTTGCATTTGTTGCAGCATTCAGCAATTATAAGTATTGCGGTGTATGAACAACTTAACCAATACAGTTGAACATCCCAGTGTAAGCTGTCACCATTTCCTGAATGATCACTGTTTAAGGCTGCATTCACATGAAAAGTCTATTTTCTAAAAATCTAAAAATCTATTTGCGGTATTTTGTGATCACGGTCTGTGCCCTGAATACCCCACGGCGTAATGACGGGCAGCGCGAGCCAGTTACTTCCAAAGCTGTAATCAATTCTCAGCGCTGCCAGTAATTACGCCAAGGGGTATTCATGGCACAGACCGTGATCACAAGATACCGCAAATAGATTTTTAGAAAATAGATTTTTCATGTGAACGCAGCCTAACAACCCTACTACCACCTTTATTACATCTCCTCTTCTTATAATTATCAATATTTATCGTTAACATTTTTTTTTATTCTCCATAATTATTATTTATCTTGTAGTTAGTTCTATTATAATTGTTTTGTAAAGGTGAGCTTATAATGCCAATAGCCAATTACCACCTTTATATGTATTATATATGTATTATATATTATTAAATATGTTTCTTGCATCAATAAATATGATGGAAAAGAAACACCCTGGGATACAAAGGACAATAAGGTCTGTATATGTACATGTACTAGTACATTTTTCCGTTACCATTCTTTGCATTTCCAGTGCATTCTGAAACTGAGGGTGTTATTCAAAGACCCCATTCCCAGAGATTAGATCAATCCAACTAGATCGACCTAACTCCCTGGGGGTTCACGCGAAATAGCTGTCGGCCGAGTGGGCAAGAAAGTTAATTACCCCCTTACAGCTTGTAGCAGGCGGGACGGACATTTAAGCCGGATTATCTGACAGTAATCTAGTGAGACTCCCCACGGGGATAGATCAATCTAGAATCTATGGGAATCCACCCAAAGTCTCACTATTGAGTGGGCTTTTGATTTCAAGGATGTGGTCTGTTGAACATAGTGCAGGATTACCAACATTACAGAACTCGGTCAATAATTATAGATTGTTAATAAGCTCATGTTTTTGATGATAACATAACAACAAATGAAAACATAGTCAGAAATAAATGGAGCAGTTTGTGTTTTGTATCGTGTATGTGTGCCGTTTCTAATATTGGAGAATCTGATCAGTGACTGATAACTGAAATTAGTTTCCACAGATCTTTGGCCTGGGCATGGTAGCTTCAAACTCTGCCCCTGACTGAATTACCTTGATTCTACAGTAAAAACTTGAAAATTTCATTGGAAGACAATTTTTTGCCGACATACGCAGTCTCAATTTCATGTAGCAGGGGCGGATTTAGGCCGTCTTCTGGGTCTTCTGGAAGACAGTCAGATTTTCAGGTTTACATTGATGGGTATCAAATTTTTTCTGTTGGAAGATAGTCAGAAATGGAGGATGGATCATCAAAGATAATTTAGAAGACTGTCAGAAAATATCTCTGGATCCGCCCCTGTGTAGGTCCGCCATATTTAGGTCTTATCCTTGCTAAACCTCAGCTATTCTCGATGTGAATGTTCTCATTAGTGTCACCCAAACAGAGCCTTGATCTGAACTGGACAAGGCCAATTTCTTTTAAATAAGGTTACAATATTTTGTATTAATAAAATTATGGTGGCAGGAAGTAAAATTCATAGGATGTTAGTCAAGGCTATCAACATGCTGTTTAACTCTATGTAGAACTACTTATAAGGCCTTTGTGAATTAGATTTAAATGCCAAAGTTCAATCCTTTCCAGTTCTAAACCACCTAAAATGTCATGTAAGCATGCTCTGATATTTAATTGTCTGAATGATGTATGACAGGCTTAATGAAACAATAAAGGGATTATCAGTTATTAACTGTGGAATTGGAATATATTGTGAGGGTTATTGATAACTTTGAGCAAACAATATCATTTTCGTGTTTGAAGAACACAGGAAGGATCATAGTGTTTTGGAGTAGGGAGAGACACTTGAAATCATCAATTATTGTTTGTCCAATTGACTGTTTCAATGGCACATGCAGTACTGATATACTTATTCTGCTATAAATTGCATTTTTGTTGGACATATCAAGTAGAGAACAATGTAAGGTGTGAAATAATTTATGTGTACATCTTTGAAGACACACGTAACCAAAGCAAGTCTAGCCAAACAAGTTCAGTTGAGTACAGCATTGTTCATGATGTGTTTGATAAACACATACACAGCTATTGTACTTGTTTACATATAATATGCTTCTAAAGACAGATAAATTATCAAGTTCACCAAAAAAATAAGCAGTTTGCAAGCACATGCATGTTGTGGAGAGAGAGAGAGCAAATGGAGATGGAATTTATACTAAAGGAGGAGAGAGAGAGAGAGCAGGTCTTCATAAACCATATAAGGATGACATTTCAGTTAACAGTTTTAACTATTTGAAACTATTTTTAAGTGGAAAATTGTTTGTATCTTTCCAGGCGTAGATAGCCGTATTAAGTTCAGCCTCCAGCCCCTCCCTGGTGATGACGCCTATCAGCAGTGGTTAGATGCCATGAAAGCCGTGGTGCGCCTGCCTATGGGGATACCCAAGGAGTTCAGGAGAAAGGTTTGTAACTTCCAAAGCTGACACTGAAAAGAACTAAGACCAGTCTTAAAGTGAAGACCATTTGATCTTCTTTCACTATGCTTTGATCTAAGCTAGGGTAATCAGCAGTAGTCCACCTACATGACACCTTATTTAATTTTGTTTTCATATTGAAAATATTTCATCAAATAACTTTTTAAAATCTAAAGCCCTTCTTACTTCTGTTTAATGTCAACTTTTTACAGTGCTAGTAATTTTCCTCAAATGCAACACAGTTTTACCACATGCATATCACTTATTTTGCATTTAAAACAATTTTCAGCTCTGTACCCTTTTACATTTCTTTCCAAACATATATGTTGATCAGATTTTCAACCAAGTTTACAGTCATAGCATAAATCAAAACGTATTTAGATAAGACCATTTGACCCTATGACCTTGGACCCTTATTAAACAGGGGACATATTTTTACAATACTTTTTACATGTTACCACGTTTCCGTTGAACCTTACAAATAAGTTTTTATTAACTACGTAACAGTAAATACCATGAGTAGATAATCAACCAAGCATACACTTAAAATTTTATATGTTTATTTTATCATTAAGGTTAACCTTTAAGTTGAACCTCTCTGCGCTAATTGTAGGTGTGGCTGAGTCTGGCAGACAATCACATCAAGAACCTCAGTGTAGACTGGGAGAAGACACTGAAAGTGACCTTCAATGAGAAGAGCAACCCTGATGATAACAAGTTGGGACTGCAGATTGTAAAGGTACAGTATCGTGTGCCGTGGTGGCTACTCTGAATTCAGGGTGCTGACAGTCAGCAAGAACAGCCACCCTGATGATAATAAGCTGGTATTGTGATGAATTTTTTGTAGTTTTTGTCAACAAGAGGGTATAGTTGAATGTGATATTCATGGTGAAGTGCATGTATTACATGATAAAAATGAGCACAGGATGCAAACTATGGTTTCATGATTGTATGATGCAAAATGCAAGGGGAATGTGGATTTTTTTTTTCAATTTCTCAATCTTCATTTTTTGGAAAATGTTGAAAGATATCAGTCTTGTGGAATAACTTTCAATTATGAATTTAGCTACATAAATCCAAGAAATATGAAACATCCGGTAACGGTTGCTCTCCAGAGCTATTATATATGTATAATAAAATCTTTCCCACAAAAATGAAACTTCAACTTGTAATTCAGAACTTTGTACATGTGTATCTTTATTTTCGTTTTTTAAAGAATAAAAAAAATGCATGGACAATTTGAGCTTAATGTCAAGTGATTTTTCAGAAAATTAGTTTGTTTGCCAAAAGTTTACTTTAGTTCTAGGAATTTCAGCAAAACACGCTTGGGCCCACATTTCTATTTTATTTGATTCCGAGAAACCAAATCAATTTCCTAGTTAGTTGAAATTTCCTTTTAATGCTGTCACAGGCCTTAATGGAGTCTGGACGGCTTGGAAATTGAAGCCAATAGTGGATTTTATGGTATCTGTGTATCTAAAAAGGTCAGAGTAATTACCATTCTTGGTCAACTAAGGGTTACGGCAATGATTGTATTTCCTTGCTGTTTGCTTTTAAATTTGTGCAGCATTATGGTTAATGGTTCATTGATCAGATAATCTCTCTCAAAATTAGAAATCACATTTATGGTTTCATTGTAGAGATCACAAACTGAATACTGGAAATAGCTTTTTGAAAAATGACATTCAGAAGGTACAGCATCGACTTTCACATAAGATTTGAGGAATGGATATTTAAAAAAAGAATTTCTTAGAGATTGATGATCAAAATGTGTTATGTTGATAAAAATGAACTTGTAATGTGCATTAATGGAATGTTACACATCACCTATTTTTCATATTGTTCTGCCTAGCCATCTTTATAAATTAATGTGTGAACACTTATATTCTGTATTGATATGATATTTACAATGCCAGGTTGAAAAAAGAAAACTAAAGTGATACACTTAACATAGTCTGGCATATAACAGTCTGCCATTTCAACCAGTGACCTAGTACCAAACATGTAAACTTGATTGAGTAAAATTATGTAAATTCGTCCACGAATTGACCACAATGTCTGCTTTAGACTAGTAGATTTCTTAGACACTGGTGACCTGAGGGACCACTACCCAAAACCTGCTAGTACCAGTACATACCAAGAGGCAGTTTTACCTTTCTGTATCCTCTAGTTATCAAAATCATCCCACATATTTCAGGATCTTCACAGGACAGGCTGGTGGTGCATACCCAGGAGTTAGTATAAACTCTCTAGTTTGCTAGTTATTCATATTATCCTATATATTTCAGGATCTTCACAGGACAGGCTGGTGGTGCATACCCAGGAGTTGGTATAAGCTCTCTAGTTTTCTAGTTATCCATATTATCCTATATATTTCAGGATCTCCACAGGACAGGCTGCAGTGGTTTTAGTGGCCAGGATAATGAGCAAGACAGGGCTGTGTTGAAAAGAGTGCTCCTGGCCTATGCAAGGTGGAACAAAACTGTTGGCTACTGCCAGGGATTCAATGTCATTGCTGCCTTGATATTGAATGTTATGGAGAGAAAAGAAGGGGATACTTTGAAGGTAAGCTTCACAAAGAGGAAATGCCTTACACTTGTTCATTTGTCATAACCTTATTAACACAGTGACTTTAGGATTTGCTTTTAGACATAACATACTCTGTGCAAAATTCATATTCACGTTGTCAGATATTTGAATCAGATTTTAATTTTCAGTACTATAAGAGTTCCATAAAGTAGAATATTTCATGCGAGACTGGGATTGCATTGTCGGGCTGCAAAAGGAATTTGAGTATGCTTTGATATCACAACTCATCTGATTTGGATGATGTTTGCTTTATGCCTCGTGCATCCGAAAAACCATCTGTAATCAATATTACTGAACACACAATGCACTGCACATTTAGTACTTTAGTTAAGTACAGAATCAAGTTGTTAAGATATGCAGGTCACAAAATGAAAATTTTTCTTATTTGTTTTAGGTGATGATCTACTTGATAGACCACGTTCTTCCAACAAGTTACTTTGCCAACAACCTTCGTTCCTTGTCCGTGGACATGGCGGTGTTTCGCGACCTTTTACGCATGAAACTCCCTGGCCTGTCGCGCCACCTGGACTATCTACAAGCTGCTGCCAAAGACTGCACTGGTAAGGAGACATATTGGATTTTACCACAAACTCCCACATTTCAGAACTATGCCTCCTTATCTTTCCCCATGCCCAACAAATGCATTTTCAAATTAAAGCAAAAATTCTGTTTAAGTTGCTCTGCTTGTTTTTTGGATCTGAGTGAATTCAAATCAAGCTAATGCATTAATGTAGTGCCAGAAAGATTCCATTTTTTTTTTAATGCATCATGATCAGTTTTTTAAACGCCCTTCCATTATCAACCCCTATGTGTTCCTCCCATCTCTTCATAACATTTATGGTGGCTGTTTGTTGGCATGCAGTGTTGATGGGTGATACATGTACTGATACATGAGTAGAGTGTGGCATTAATGACAAGGTCCACCACTATGACACTGACAAGAACACCCAGATTTGAATTGATTTTCACAAGTTGACTTGTCATTTTTGGTATACTTATCCTCGAATGTCAGTCATTGCATCTGCATAACGATTCATAGGACAAAATATAAATCTGATGAAAAAAAGACTTAACTACTTGATCCATTGCATGTCTTTTCACATTGGCTAGCACTGCTGAAGGCAGATCACCTCAACTGTACGCAATTTGCGACTCATAGCATATCTACTCCAATATTTCTTCATGAAAAGAATGGAGTACATGAGAAATATCCAAAGGTGGCAACCCTGGGGACATGTATCTCACTAGGGTCTTTGATTATTCTTTGTGTTCTGTTCATTCCTACTTTAAGATTGTCTGCTATCAATTTGGCAGTTTTGTCCCATGTGGCCTTGGCTTTCTTCAAGACTGGGTACAACTCTTTGCATCATCACCCGATTTCATGTGGAAATTGTTCTGAAATACAATAATGGAGGCTGACTAAATTTTTCTTATCTCTAAACCTGTACATGCTTTTCATCACAAGCATTTTACCTATTTAAGGGTTGGATTTAGCAATAATGGGTCTTATTTTTCTCTGTTTTTTTCTGTGGTCCAATTCTGTGCATGGGTACATTATACACTGAGTGTCTTGGGTTAGGAAATTAAGAGAGGTTTGATTCTAGAAAGACTTAGTCATGAAATGCATTCTCCCTTTCTGTAGGCATGTCAATTTGTTTTTCCTCAATATTGTAAAATCAGGAGATTGGCTCTCATGCTGCCTGATTCCATCTCTAACAAGTCCTCATCCTCGCCCTTATGGCGTTCAGTGTTAATACTTCATATGTTTTCAGTAGCTTTGATTCTCTCTTTCAATTGTTCATTCTCCTTCTACAATATATCCACTTCATTTAGTGCGATAGTCAAAACTAAGATTGCTGATTTTATATCCAGTTGTTTGTGTTGGATACTTCGATTTGCTTCGGACATGACCAAAAATGTTATCAATCGACGTGGGGTGTTTATCTATACAAGCTATTATAGTTTGGAATTTTCTCATACCTTCTATAGAAAGATAGGATTTATCTGGACTGATGTCACCCAAATGTTCACTTGCACTTGTGCAGTCCTCCTCAAAGCATGGTGGGCTGCCAAGCCTCACTTTCTTGGCAGTGTCATAATTGTTTCCTTGAAAAGGATTAGATTCATGCCTTTGTTTCTTGTCTGATCAGGAGTGTTCCTTGTTCTCTCATCATTTTGCTTTTTCTTTGCCAGCTTGCTTCTGATTGTGAACATTAATTAATTGTGTATTGGAATGCTTCTTTGTACTATTAGTTGCATGATGTTGCCGCAAACCTAATTCTTATATCTCATAGTTTTCATTACCTTTGATGACTTTTTTGGTAAAGCTATGAAATACCAGGGTTAGCCTTTCTGATCTCATGCATGCGCCCTTTTCCACACTCAGTCAATATGGTATTTCATTCTGTGAGAAAAAAAGATGCATTGACTGTGGAAATGTTTACACTTAGATGATTCTCTGTGGGGAATAAGAAATAATCCCCTTGCAGTTCTATGATTTAGTAGTTGATTGTATGGGAAATATGCTATGATGAGGTTTGAAATTTAGAACAACAACATTATTGAATACATATGGGTGGGCACGATCCAAATTAGCTTAGTAATGGCATATATACTTCTTCCTGGTAATTGATCTCAAAAGTGAAAGATAAAGATTATTGTTTTATTTGTCTGAAATGACAAAATTATTGTTCTAACTTTTATGTTATGCTTGAGTTAGAATGACAGAAGAAATTGTATGATGAAAGGATTACCAAGCTAGAAGAAATTAGTATTCTTTATTTTTTTTTTTTAATTTAATTTTCTTTTATTTATAAATTTTCCCAAGCATTGTGTTATGGCCCAAACATGTCGAGTTTTAATGACTAAGTTACAGAGAGAAGATAGTTGGATACATTGGTGTGAAATTTGATGGTAAAGATTGTTGTATCATTAGATTAACTTGTGTACAAAATCACTGATTCCAGTGTTAAAATAAAGCATTCTGGAACTGCCTTGTAACAATTATCCGGAGTTTCAAACCCTTCAGAATCAGTTCACTATGCCAGCAAGCACTTATGCAATGATTAAGTCTAAACTGGTCTTTGGATCTGATGGATGTTCTTTGATCTTCCAAAAAGAAAACTATTGTGTTGACATTAGTTGTGTGTTCGCAGTGAGACATTTTAAAGAATGATCATTTCCATTCAGAGCTTTTAAAAAAAGAAAAGGTGCCATGAGATTGACTTCCACACAGATATTTTTGTCAGATATGTTAGATGATTATAGAATTGATAAGGTGAACTCCTACACAAACCGCAAAATGGTAAACCACAGGCAAAACATATCATTTTTGTTCAGATTTTTGACATTTGCAAATGGAGTTGGTAAACCACATATTGTCCTTGGAGAGATAGGGTGTCACAAAACTCTGTGGTATTTATTGGCTATTTGATGTAAAAAGAAAATTTAAAAACCCAGTTGGTGTAGGCATGATAATTTGTTTCAGTACTTCACTGTGGGCAACTTTTTATCCAGAGTTATACAAGATTATTTACATTAAAATAAGACTTTATAACACCACTTTGTTTATTTTGATGTATTAATTTGAATTTCACTTATTTTAATAATTTGCCAAGAAACACAAATATCCTGATATTACAAAATTTGTCTCAGACATGAAATAAAGCTAGTGTGAGTCCCACTATATCAAAGAAACATCTAAGTATGGAATAAGATATTTCTTTCATATTCTCTCCATAAGATAATTCTCTAGGTAGATGTTTGAAACTGTGCTCAGACAACAAAATCAATATACCCTTGCAGGTGCTAATTACGAGCCCCCACTGACCAACGTGTTCACCATGCAGTGGTTTCTCACCCTGTTTGCCACCTGCCTGCCCAAGACCACGGTCCTCAGGGTGTGGGACAGCGTGTTATTGGAGGGGTCCGAGGTGTTGCTGAGGACTGGACTGGGGATATGGGCTAAACTGGCTAAGTAAGTAATTATATTAAGTCTTTGTATAGACCTAGCAGACAGTCCAGTGGGGCATCCTATAGGACATTGACCCAAAATCCAATAGGTCCTATGAGAGATATGTCCTAGATATTAATCCTATAGGACATTCAGTAGAATTCTTATAGAGTCCCATGGAGTCCTATAGGATGTCCTATAGGAAATTTCGTCTATTAGGGGAAAAGTTGATTTGAAGTTTCAGATTAAGTTTAAGTCAGCAACAGTTAAACAAAATATCAAGCCTGTTTGATAATATTGAAGTGAAAAATTGACTTTTTGCAAATTTTTAATGTGTAAATTTACTCTTAAATATAAAAACATTTGGTTAGATACTTTAAAGAGGTTAAATTATATATAACATTTAAATGTTAATAGCATTTTGATATTTATATTTATTCAATTAACAGACGAATTATGACAGTTCAAAGTGCTGATGAGTTTTACCAGATGATGGCATCTCTGACTTCTGAAATGCTGGACACAGATCTCATAGATCCTGACTCCTTGATAAAGGTAAGTTATAACACAGTCAATAGATGTCTCCACTGGTTCATCTTCCACCAGGAGCCTCCACCAGTCGTACCAAATGATAGCAAAGATCAAAGACACACTAGAAATTATGCCATTGGATATATATACTTGCTTTCTCTTGACCTTTTTAAAATTATGTTTACTTATAATTCCAAGTAGATTTAAAAATAAACAAGTTGAACTTCAAATTCTGATTTTTGAATAAGATCCTTAATGAGGCCATGACACGTATGTATTATGATAGATTATAAGGGTGACTGGAATTTGTATGCAAACATAATGAAGAATGATTAATTCCAATTTCTAAGAAATAACATGTGGGACTCTGAAAAGCTGTATTCTGGCTTCTTTTTTCTTTGAATTTCAATTAATATTGACACCACATGGCAATTACAAAAGATATTTAGTTTTTATGAGCCAGTGGCAGTAGCATGATATGGTGTGCTGTGAAATTTCATTGGATCTTAGTGGATAAATATTTTGCACAAACATCTGTAATTTTAATCTGCCTGACACATAATTTAATTATTACTGATTTCAGCTAGGTCATGTCATTTTTATCAGAAATTGAAAAGAATTAGCAGGAAAATAAGTGGACTTTAATGATCATGTATTTTGGTGATACGGCACTAATTAGGGTCTTGACATGATTTACAATTACAGGCATCCAGAGAAAAAATGTTACAGGCATCCAGATAAAAAAAAAATGTCTTACAAACCTTATCTGAGCAATTAAATTTGAAAGGGCAAAGCCTTGAGGCCATATGGATAGTTATGTGACCCCCCCCCTCTCCTTTTCAAAAGCCAAAATGGCATGCTATCCTCCAGCTCATACATATTGCACAGGAGAATGTCTGCACTCACAAATATAAAATATTTATACCACATTGCGCAAAAGGTAAACCACACTTTTCAACTGGCTGCAGTTGAAGGTAAAATGCTACGAGACCTACATAGATATTTTATTCATGATATTAATATTTCAGAAAATATATGCCATGGCGCCCTTTCCACTTCCACGTCTCACTGAGCTGAGAGAGAAGTACGAGTTTAATATAACGCCTTTCCAAGCTGCGATGAATGCAGGACGTCTGGGTGCAAAGACACGGAGCTCTGCCCACATATTCAGCGATGACGATGAAATTGAGGAGGAGGATTTTGAGAATATAAATTGCTTCTCTGCCTTTGGGCTATTTAATCCTCAAGGGTCTCCTAGTAAAGGTAAAGTTTGTATGTCAAATATGATAGTGAAGACTGGTTGTTATTAGCCAATACACATTGTTCTCAAAATGGGATTGGTTACTGGAAGATCAAGTTTGAAATTCTAGATAATATCTGTGAAATAGGTTTTTCATTGTCACTGGTATAAAAGTGATAAAAAAGCAAACAGTTTTAGAAGAAGAGATGATTAAGGGTCAAAGAAAAAAACAGGTTTGGTCTCATAAGGAATGATTTTTTTCCATGATTTTGTAAAATGTTCAGTTGTTTTGTCATCTTTTGTTGAGCATAAATAAATCGTTTAATGATATATATCTCCACTTATATCAGCCAAGAGTTTCTGACCAAGTAGTTACTAAGTAATCAGTCTAGGTAGTGAATCTTTTCTGTTCAGGGTCACCAAGTGCTGCCTGTTTTTAAGAAAGATAACTGGCTACATTACAATGTGTGAATAAATCATGCATTTTACATCATATGACACATACAGATGCTTGCTAGATATGCTTAGTGTAATGCACTTGAAGTCGATAATATGTGAAATGTGTGTATTAGTGAATCATTCACAGATATGGAATATATCAAGACACCTTTATGTTTCTCGGCATATGTTTATACTTTTTTGTTACTAAATGCAAAAAGACTAACCTTCTTTGTTGGAAATGTTTGTTCGCTTACATGTAGGATCAAATATATCCACATGTATTGAGAGTGTTTAACTTGAAATTTAAGTCATTTTATGTGGTGGATTTTATTTCCTGTTTCAAAAATAATTGCCACTTCATCTCATTGTTCATCTCTTTTCAAAATTACATTTTGCCTATGAATGACATTATGTTGAACTTGACCTTTCATCAGGTGACCTTGGAGTGACCCCGAGTTTGACCTTTGACATCAGCAGTGTCGGACCAGGAGCATTTGGTGCCAACCCAGAGAATGCCTCTATGCAGGTGAAGAACACTGCCTACACAGAGAGGATGACAACAGACCTTGGTGCACTACAGAAACAGTATCAGAAGCTTCTTCAAAGGCAAAGGCAGGCCCATATTATGCTTCAAGGTTATATTCGACTTTCTCAGTTTTTCAACAGAACTTTTGTCTGAATATGGCATTTTGTATTCATAGTTGCTGCAGAGCAGGGTTAAGGCGTGTTGCAATTTAGATGCACATTGTACCAATATTAGTTTGGTAAGAAAAATACACAGCAAATTCATTAAGATACTAATTTAGTCTGGTTATGGCTTGATTTTTTCAATGGGGCAAATGTGAATTTTATACAAAAACTATATCTTAAAATGAGAACATTCCTATTGAGTGGGAGCAACAAAATGGAAAAGCAGGCTACCTTACAGTTCTTTTCTGTGCATCAAAATACCACAAAATGCTATATAGAAGTATAGTTTTTATTATCCCAGAATTATGTGTTTGACAGATTGTTCATTTTTGGTTATCGAAAAGATTGAGTCATTGCATACAGGAGGTATATCCATAGCAAGATACACCATATACTCAAAAATTGAAATAAAATTAATTTTACAAAAAAAGTTTACAAAAAAGTCATTGTCAAGTCAACTTTTATGTATTATGATGATATATGAAATGCTAAATATTATTTTGACTGAAAAGGATTGTGTATAATCTAAACACAGCTGAGGAGCTACTTTCTATAAAGAAATCGGGTTACATACCAACAGAGTGAAATGAGCTGTGCCTCTGCATTGTCAGCTTTGTCCTCTACCAGTATGAAATTTGGATTCTCGGAAGTCTGTCATGTGGGCGGAAGAGTTGATCAAAATTTTATGAGACATTTTATTAAAAATACTTGTTGCCATGCGGGAGAGCTTTGAATTACATCTGCTGCGCTATGTGTAGGAAGTGAAACCAATTTAAGATCAAAGTGTAATCTTTATAGAGAGAGAAGTAGGGGATGGATACAATCATGTACATTAAGTAGACATTTAGACAAACAAAGTGTATGCTTGTAAAGAAATGAATAGATAGTGAATAGGCTCACCATGAGACAGCCAACAATACACAGTTTTTAAACTGTATTAAAATGGTTAGAAAAGATCCATGTGCAATCTGTGTCAAAAACTTTTAATGCTACAAGCCCTTTGGGTAGTTGGGGCTTTAAAGTGGGTTAGTGTTGTATAAAATTTAAACTTTTATAGAAACCGAATGCCTTTTTTGGGTGGGTGATTGCTTTGGGTTAGTGCCTCACAGTACAGACTTTTTCTTTCTTTCTTATTTCTTGCACAGTATGGAAATATGCACAAAATTAACTATAATAGTAATGTACATGTCACTGAGTATATTGTGAAAAAAAAACTCTCTTGGTTACCGATTAACTTGCAAATAATCTTCGTGCATAATATTTTATCCTTTATCGCAGTACATATAGACCTGTATAATTCGCCTCCTCTTGTTTCTAACGGAGGGGGTAGGTTTGAAATAACAAATTGAATGTTAAAGTGGATTTCAATGTGGAGAGGTTGGTAGCAAACAGCTAGCTAGGATATTCGTGGTAATGCATTATAGAGTACAGTATAGATTTTCTTAACGTCTGTTTGCCCACAGTAAAGTTCTTTGGTCATTCCAGCTGCCAATGCCAGACACCATGAAAGGACAAAGTCCACCCTAGTGCCAAAGATTGAGTCCCCAGTGGCCATCAACCACCTGTTTCTGGGGAAGAATGGGGCCTCCAGTCGTGGCAAGAACCGCCATGTTACCACTGGGCCAAGAATAGCACCACTGCCTATTACTAGCACAGAGGTGCAACAACAGGTGATTAAAAAAAAGTTTTTAATGAATTTATTTATTTATTTAAAAGCAGTGTATTTTGAAAACATCGGCACTATCTAGCTTTTCAGAAGCTATGTTTCCAGTCAATAGGTTCATGATAGCAAGTTTATGATTAGCCCACCTTTGGTAGCCAATCTATTCTCGTTTTGTCCCACCCACTGCTACTATGTTGATGTGAGCCAATTGCTTTGAATTTGGCTTCCTTTGGGTTCATTTTTCATTGTGCTGTGTTTATATATGTTCTGTGGTGACAATAAACAGAAAATTTATTATAAAGCATAATAAAATGGGTGTTTAAAAAAGAGGAACTGTTCTCATTGGTTTAACTAGTTTGGATGGCCCAACATGAAGCAGTAATTAATGTGCTCTTGATTAGTAATTTTAGATGGAATGGTACTTCCATTTCAGCTTTGTTCATTCAAGTTATGAGAAAAGATTAGTTTTGTTTTTTGAAATCATGATTGAGTAATTCTTATGATGCTCTGCGATTTACTGAAGGAAACAGACTAGTAACAGAACACATTTTCACTCAGAATTAACTATGAATAATATGTTGACATTCTTTGTTTTAGGTTCAAAAATACCCTCCTGATAGAGGGCATAGAACCAGTACCAGTGGAAATCCCAAAGATCGTTACCTTAAAGAGAGGAGCGCCAGCGTCCGAAGTGATGTGAGTACCACATCCACCCACAGTTCTGCTAGTATAGCTTCAACCAGCAGTTTAACAAGTGCACTGTCGCAAGACAGTATAGAGACAGTCACCAGCAGTGCCACAGTCGAAGCACTCCAGGAAAATGCTGAGTCAGAGTCCAAATCTGACATAGATGGCGCTGAGCACCAAGACAGGTCGGAAAAAGCAGATTCTATTCATCAAGACCTCCAAGAAAAAGAGGTTGCTGCTCATCAAGAAATTCTTAATGAAAGGACTGCATTAAATGGTGAATCTTCAGTTCACAATGCAAAAGACTCTGGCTCTGCTGATTTGATAAAATGGGAAGATGAAAGAGATGTAGAGCAAGAAACACTTACAAAGTTAGTTTCCGAAGAGGATACTAAAAAAGACAAATCGGCATCAGATGTTTCTGTGACAGACTTGGTTGAAGTTGAAGCCAAGGATGGAACTGGTAAAACTTTACCTACAGATGTTAAGGCCATCAGTAGCAATACAGAAAAAAATAATGAAATTAGTGACAGCAATCAGTGCAATACTGCAGAGAGCTTAAATGAAGAGAACCCTGAAGCTTTTGCATTACACAGTAAAAACAGTAACACAGATACAGTTCTAGCTAATGGAAAACCAACATTATTATCTCTAGCTTTAAAATTTCAAAGGCAAAAGGAAGGTGGGGGTGACATTTCACATAGTGAAAACCAGTTTGAAACTCAGAACTCTGATACCCATTGTCAGCCAGGGCCGAGTGGTGATAATCAAAAATCAGTTCAGCATGGTAGCACACAAAATGCAGTCCAGTCCCCAAGCATCAAAGCAGGTGGAACCCCAGATGGGCCTGTCTTGGCACAGTCTGCTCGTCAGGTGGGGTCACCCCCACAGAGTCCCATGAGGAGCCCAACTAGTCCCAGCAAAGTGTTTAACCCATTTCCCAACAGGCATGCCCTGCATGTGAATCAGAGTAGAGCACAGAATGGACTTAAGCTGGGTCTCTACACGGCTGAGAAGTTAAAAGAGATTCAAGATACTTCCGTCAGTGTGCCAACCAAAAAACTCCCCACTTTCACTGGTATTAGAAGGTCCCACATTAACTCTTGCTTGCACAGACAATATATGGCTGGAGTTAGACAGGAAGCAAAGTCAGCAAGAAGGTGAAATATGACAGCAAAGATGCAAAAGTTTGTCTAAGATATAGTGTGTGAGGAGTCTGAGTAAAAGGGATTAGTAAGATACAAGTTGTACCAAAGGGTTGTTGATGCTGTTGATAGGGGCAAAGATGATTAAGAAAGAGAATGCTTTATTTTCTCTTTTGAGAGATTGTATTGGTGAGTTAGTTGAAGGTTTACGATTAGCATTTTGTAAGAGGCAAATCCTGTTCAGTCAGACACAGAGGATGTGCAAAGAGAAAAAAAGTGGTTTTGGACATGGCCCAACTGTAGAAATATCTGCAAGGAGTTAAAGCAAATATCTTAAAATGAGAAGTATATGACAAAACCCAATTCAGACTTAAGACATCAACGCCTTCAAAAATGTGCCCACACGGCAAATGGCAAAATCAAAATTGTTATGCTTCATATAAAGTTGATGACTGTAACATTGGAAACATTCCAAACCTACAAGTATTCTGCTTTTTATGCAAATACCTATAACAGTTTCCACGTAAACGTGGCTTTAATGAGCTTTTGATGAGGTAATCAATATGATGAGCTTTAAAATGAGCTGCAGTAACCAAAAAGCTTTCAGTATTTGAATTTTTCAATTTTGTTTTCAATCCAGTGAAGGGACAATATTGAATTCTTAAAACAAAATTATGTTGCATTCACATCAGCTAATCTAAAAATGCATTTTGTTCAACAGTTTCTCATCTTCAGTTATTGAATGGTTTTATTTGTAGTTGAAGTCATGAGTAAAATACTATCCAATGTTCACAAATGAAATAAGATAAAATGCCATCTGAAAACTTGAGCATTAACATGGCAGTTTGTTTCTTCAACACTGAGCTACACAGTCTAAACAGTGGCAAAATATAGGGGATTAGTTTAAGTGGGTTAATATGGTAAGCACAAAGGAAACATTTGGTGTAAGTCTGTTATTTGTTATAGTATCAATAGTTTGTTGCTTATATGCATTTTAGTTATGTAATTGGTTTTTAGTATTTTCCTATTGTTAGTATATTTCTCTTTGTTGTTTTAGAAATCCGTTCATGTAGCTTGTCGTTGCTATGTGTTCACTGGAAGGAAACTATCAAAAGCTGCATTTGTTTACCAACTGACACATTCTTGCCACTTATGAAATCTAGCTCTATTGTGACAGCTGCGTTTGGTCTAGATGCTGTAGAGAACATTTAACACAATTGTACACATTTCTCCTGTCTCAACTGTAGCATTTGGACTCAACCAGCGCTCTTTGTAGTATTATTTTTAAAAATGCATCATTTAAAAATGTCTCCCCTCTATAATTTATTACATTTCATTATTCAGTTTCAATATTATACTTTAAGTCTTTCTCTTTGGGTGTTGATTTGGTTATAAGTGATATAAGCACAGGCATTTACAGCTGAGACTTTCAGTTTTGGACAAATTCAACTTGCGCATACACAGCTTTATATTGACTTATTTACATCTATGGTGCTTTCTTCATCAAGCAGTTTACTTTAGTCATACAGTCGGAAACTCTCCATTTTGGAAGATTGACAATTTATTGGTTTGGTTATTACGTAAGAGGGTCACCTATACAGAGCCCCCTCACTTAACTTGGCTCAACTTCCACCCGGAGAACATGTCAAAGAGAGTAAAAGCCCTGTGGTGTATTTAAATGTTACGACCTCTCAAAGTGGGAAGGTACAGACATTGACGCTAAATTCTACTGTATGATGCAAGAAGGGATTTTTATTAATGGCAAAACAGCTGAACATGTGTTAAACAATCTCGTAATTTCTGTGCATTTATAGACTTCAAGTAGGTTGTGATTCATCATTTGAAGACAGTATTATTTGTTGGGCAAATACACGGGGTTGTTTGTCTATGTTATTTTTTATTTGTTAATTTTCTTTTTCATTCAGTTCTTTACTTTCAGTGAACTCCACTGAATATTTGAAGGGGGTTTGATATACAGGCACGGTATGTGGCTGTATATATTCTGATCACTGTGTCTGTCCGTGACGTTTCTGTAGTGTCCGGCACATCCATTAATCACTATGTAACTGCCAAACTGTATTTTTGTTTCACTTTAGATATACTTGCTGGCGTTCTGTGGTAAAAAGGTAATCAATACGATTGGTTTATTTATAAGAAAGTCTTTTTTGCGTGTATTTTGGCAAGGTATGTCCCATGCAGATCTAATCGTAATTTTTTGTGCCTGTATATTTGCCAGCTTTGCTGTCTAGATGTGTTTTAGACCGAGGTCCTTTTGGTTTATTCAGAGGTGGACCGGATATGCAGTATTTTTCTGTTAAAAAGTTTTTGAAATGGATATCTATCTTGATTTCCAAAATATTGGTAATTTATCTGTTCCATGCATTAATGCATGCACTTTGTTTGAATTTAAATTCTCCGTAAAATATCTCCACTTAAAATATTGGTGATTGAAAAAAATCACAGGTCGATACCAAATCATTATCAAATATTGTTAAAAAGACAATCCTGGTATTTTAGTAAAAGGTCAAGTGCACATCTTTATATACATCTTGCTTTCTTGGTTGTGAGATGTTTTAAATTGCACTTTATTATAAAGAAATTATTTTGTTATGCTTATTCAAATATCTGTTATCATGGCCGTATATGTTTATTCTTGTGCTCATTTATTGCTGTGCATTCCACACAGACGTCTATAATAAAGGTGAAGGGGAAAAAGAAATGAGTGATGTTGTTTTATTGTTTCAAAAAGGTCAATATTTTGGTCTTAATTATGAATTAAGCTTTAATAAGCTATGCTACACTAATAGTGGTCTTAATAAAACTCCAGTCGGTTTACAGGTCATTTGAAAAAAAAAAAAGATGCATTCTTTATATGCGAATAGACATTAAATTGGTCTGCGCTGATTAAATTTTTAGGTCTTTTTTAAGTTTGGATACGTGATTGAACGCAGTACACATGAGAAACAAGCTGGGGCACACTCCGCTAAAGGTTTCATCATGATCGGGAAGAGGGTAAAATAAGCAAGGGGAAGTGATTACGTTGGGAACGGGAAGGTTGCAGTAAATTGTGTACTCCGCAAAGCTATTAGAAAGCGGTTTTTTTATTCTAAAGAAAACTGCTCCGACCAGGACTTTGGCTAAATGGAGAAATTATTTGATTTTGTTGCCACTTCGTAAATGAATCATCACTAATATCTGCAAAGGAAAAAGCGTTGAAATGGTTTGGATGAAATAACGCCAAGTGAATACTAAATCGACCACTTTCTTTACTTGTTATTGCGCAATGTGCAATTAAGTTCAATTATTCATTTGGTGTTCACGCGTATTTCCACTCTCACATTTAAATTAACCACAATGCCCTTAATAGCTAAAGGATTTTGTCTACGTAATCGATGATTCGTGAAAAAAATTAGCATTGGTTGAATGGCAAATTAGCATAACCATTAGAGAGTTTGGAACGCCGCTTGAAGCGAGTAATTGAAAACGTCCAATTATTCAATTTCATTATTCAATAATACATTTCCGTGAATAGAATTACTCAGAAATACTGAGTACAGAATAGTATACAAATGGTTTATTTCGACTTCCAGGCTCAAATGCCTTATTCCACTGCTTCGTCGTTCAATATGACCCAGTAATTAGAATATATTCTTATCGATAAATTTATCTTTTTCCAATTAGCTTTTATTCTTTATATTAGGAATTCGGTATAATAAACGATATTCTCCTATACAAAGAAAAGCGGGGAAATACAGGTACCGTTGTTCACTAATGTTTATTTCTTTCAAGTTAACTTGGTTACCGATTAACTTGCAAATAATCTTCGTGTATAATATTTTGTCCTATATCACAGTAGACCTGTATAATTCGCCTCCTCTTGTTTCTAACGTTCTCGGATAATCATCAGATTTCTGTATTCTCAGAGGGAGGCGTGTTAATCTGTTAAAGTGATTGCATTCAGCGAGAGTCTGCGCGGAGTTGGATCAATCTACGTAGACCGATAGTTTCAATGGCAATGAGCCCTACATATGGAGGCCTACTAGATGCATTCCTGAATTGCAATTAGCCCTTTACGAGGAAGTTCTACAAGGTCCGGTTAGTCGTCGGGGTTGATTTTATGCACAAATAAATGAAGATTTAAGTGTATGGAAATATCGACCTTTAAACCCCACGTTCTTATAATGCCATTTTCATATTTAAGGGTGCACTATAAAACACCCAAACATGTAACAAATTCTACTTTTGATTTTCATATTGATATGGTAATGAACAGAAGTGATGATCTAAGCTAGTTCAGCCATTTCTTCAGGCCTTTTCACATTGAGCATTATATTTGACAGTGATTCAGATGATTACATAAAACGTAATTTGATAACCATAATTTTGACAACCTTTTCATTTCCTCTCCCTCTATCCTTCTCTCTCTCTCTCTCTCTCTCTCTCTCTCTCTCTCTCCAGCTTTTTTTTTTTTTTACTTCTTTTGGCTCTGTTTTCCGTGTGGCGTAAAGATCAAGAGCGCAACCAACTGGGCAAGCACCTTTGCGAGGCTGGTGGCTCACAGTGGGAATGTGTTCTACATGTGTATCTTTGCTGGCTCGATCCATTAGTTATTAACGCCTTGCACAGTATGTGATGAGACATGTTTGTTGATACATTGAAAAAAAGAAAAGCTATTACCTGAACAAAATTTAGCACATTTGAAATACACATGAAGAGCAGGTGGTATGGTTTCCCAAGAAAGTCAATAGGATCAATTTTTTCCTCCCTGAGTCTAATAACAGTAACAATTTAATACATTACACAGATAGACATGTTTATTTATCCGACTAATACATAGGCCTACAATAGAAAACGTTCTTATCCTGACACATTTGTATAAATAACTTAGGCCCCATTCAGAATAGGGGACTAACTAACCCGAGGGTCAAATATGGCGACCCACTACAAAGCTTGCTGTCTAATCCGCTAAAAGACACCGAATAGATATCCCGTGGGGAAGTATTCAAGTGGGTCGGCCATATTTGATTCTCGGACTAGTTAGTCCCCTATTCTGAATGGGGCCTTAGATCCACATGAAAAGCAGGTGCTAGGACCTAAGAACAAGAGCACCTTTAAAAGTTTTTGAAATTTTTGCTGAAATTCACATTCAAAGCACGCATAATGATGGTATTGGTATGCAATAAATTCTGTGCCCAAGGTGACTAGACTATCCATGAGTATACCCTTAGAACCATTGATGCCATGAGGTACCGAATTTCTGCATACAATACTAGATTGTGTCTTAGACTGGGAACATTTCCAAGTCTATAAGTATATATGTAAACTACGACACGTAAAATAACGGCGGGTCCTAGATGTAAGTGATATTCACAGTCCACAAATACCTGGACCTATTAATATGGACTTTACATGAATGATGAATAATCTTACTAGGGTATTTACCCCAATTAAGGCGAGGTAATCAGTATGTTATGTTCTTTACAATGTTAATCCAGTGGGGTTTGACCTTATCAAAGGAGATCCCCCATATAATGCCAGATTATGAACTAATCGGGGACATCATCAGTACACAAAGTATATATCACAAAGATTCCACCCCAAGTGCTTATAAAAACCAACCAATACATGAACACAGCGTAATAACAATGGGTATTTTTCCACAACACAATCAACGTGTGTGAGGACTCAGGCTACAAAAGATGCCTGGGCAAGGCTTGCTTTTTCTTCCCTCTATCCAGTAATTTTAAATTATTTTCTTAAATTTTACATTGAGGATACGTTGGCCCTAATAGGCTAATACATTAAGTAAGGCTTAGAGTTCTCTTTACATTGAGCGGTATACTTAAATGGGCCGATCCACTTTGACGGGTCTTAACATGTAACACTCGTTTACAAGTTCTCAATAGTTCGTTTCCTGTTGTGTAGGCGAAGTTGGGTAGCGCTGAGCGCGAGGGCTCAGCTGAGGTAGTGGTAACTCCCTCGAGTGAAAGCCATTTTTTAAATTTGTCAATCTGTTGTCTGTATTTAATCTGTAACTCTGGCATCTTATCCCTTTTGATGGTATTATACTTGTTATATATAACAGTCTGTGCTACAAACATTTTGGGCTACTAGTACTAGTACTAGTCTTTCGGGCAGTCAGGGTCCAAAAGTGGGCCTTCTAAAATTTAAATTGCCCAGGGCTAGTGCCAAATCTATTTTAATTGAAAGCAAGCCCAAAGAGTACCAGTCCCAAATAATACCCAAAAATTTATGAACCTCCATTTGTTCATCCAAAATGATATCCAACTAAACTCAACATGATTTTACACTCCCTTCCCACAATTCTTATGCAGAATATTGTTTTCAGTATTATGCAATGTTTCTCTTTCAATAAAAACATCGTGACGAACCATAAAAATTATGGCGCGTATTTTTCATTTTTCATTTCGATGAGAACAAATATTTTATTGGAATCTACTAGCCGAACTTTGTCTTGGAAGGAACTGAGACGCAGAACCATTTCTTGAACTTAGACGTCTGGTGTGACTGACTTGAGTTGCCCTACTAAAACTTGTGGACCGGTGGCTGTGAAGACTGCGGAGATCCTTTCGTTTGAAAAACGCAAAACATCTTTTGAACATCAGTTCGTATCCACTGCGCATGCGCCGAAGACGTATCCCGTATATCAGGGGATCCAAAATGGCGTTCAGTAAAAACAGGGTTGTGACAACGTACGCAGGTAACATATCGTCAAGAATTCGAAGGAGGCCAATCACCACGTATGGTATCCAGAAAACGAGTAGTACTCCAAACAACAGTACGGCAGTCATGGCAACCTTGGTCGTACTATCATGACTGTGTCTACGGTTCGGCGTGGTTGAAATTGCCATGGTTGTCCCGGAATCTTTTCCATTACTGAACACAACGCATTGTTGGCGTTTGCTATACGCAGCATTGGACTCGGACAACGAGAATCTCGTCTCCGCGGGACGACAACTGATAGACGTCTCGGACGCGGATTGGTAGCGAGAGTACCGGTGGCGCCTCTTAGCGTTTCGTGCAATGTGTATTACTTTGATATAACACAACGCAACCACAACAACGCTTACTCCAATGGTCGCCGCCGCAATTGTATGTTCATTGATTAAGAGGGATTCCTCTGATACATACATTGTACAAATGTCCAAAAATGTCTTCGTTTCACTACGGATTGCAGCCAATATGTAAATTGCAAATCCCATAAGGGATGAGAGAAGCCATATTGCCGAAATGGGTATCCAAATCCAAGGTGGATGTAACAGATATAGACTCCTCAAAGGCTGCAAGACCTTCAGAGTAGTGAACACTACTAGCCCTACTGTGGTAAACGCTTCGGCAAAAACGGTGGTTTGAAAGAAACTTTTAAAGAGTAGGGAAAAACACAATAAATCTATGTGTCGGGGATCGGTGTTTTCAATTCTGTATAACAAAAGGTCGCTAATGATGTAGTACACCACGGCAAAAATCAGTAAAAGAATGTCCACGACACACAGGTTTCCCAGTAGCAGGTACAAAGCATCTCCCTGGCGGCGAACGTGTGCCAACGCCACCAACGATATGATGTTTTCGAAAACCCCAAACAGGCAAAAGCCTACTGGAATATAAAAGTAAAAGTCTGGTATATGTATAGGGGTATAAGTATAATTGCTTTGAATGGAATCATTGGAATCTCCGGATGCTCCACTATACACACTCAGGTTATGGTGGTCGTGGTCTCCGTCAAAGACATCCATGATCGAATGCCCCGTGATTTTAGCTATGGTTGACCAGCAAAGATAGTAGGGGTTTTATCAGCTGCTTTGAAGATGAAACAGTTTCAAACACTTTTTAGATTGAGGTTCCTGGTCTTTTTTCAGAATCGCTTTTTGCTGAACTCATCTTGCCATCCTGGTACAATGTTGTTTCGTGGTTCTGAAAAGGGAAATTCGAAAAGTAAATATTACATATAAATATGATAAATCAAACCATACGCGGTGATAATAATTTCCACGGCGACGGTAATTCTTTTTCTCAGTTGTATTTCTTGTTTAGTCATTTATTTTCACCACGAAAGTACACACAATGGACAATAGAAGTGTCAACCCCTGAATCAGAGTAATCAAAGTAGGTAGATCTTGAGTACCGTGTACTTATAATGCCTTGTCTACTTATAATGTGACTCATGAGTATTAAACCGCTGTACCATGGAACTGTATTGTTGGTCTTTTTGTGAAATTTGATGTTAATAAAATGATACCAGGAGCATATCATTCCACAGTCATTTATCTCCCCCAAAGTATTGGTCCAGTAGGGGTGACACTTCTTTTGTCCAGTGTGTGTAATAATCATTAAGTTGATAAAATAATGTTAAATGATTATTATACCGCGGTAAAATATTTAGTTTACCGCAGGCGTATTTGGGTTATGTAAATGCCAGACAATGTTGGTTTCCTTTAGTTTTTCCTCTTTACGTCATTTAAAAGACAGCTTGAAAAAAAAGTCCCTTGGTGTTAGTTTTTGCATTTTGCATCGCAGTTAATGACATCCCATGTTACTTTGAAACTTCTAGCAGCTCTCCCCTGGTGAAAACGAAGATCAGTCAAACCAATTAAATCTATTTTTCATCCGAAAACAAGAACATGAACAGTTTCGACTACCAATATATCTGTTCTGATTAATGAAAATTGAACGCTGCTGTGGAGCTTTAAGCGGTGACATGCTGTGTGCATCATTAATGTTGTTGAACAAAATGGACGCTACAGTGTGCCTTGGTAGTGGAGTTGACACCTCCTTAGGTTCAATGGTCAAACCCTTCAATGTTATTGCTTGTTATTGCTTGTTATTATTATTATTATTTTGAAAAACTCATTCTCTAGGGCTAGAAAAGCAAAATTACCTTAGCTGCTTCTTCCAAGATATTGTGCAATTTTCAACATGGCCGCCAATTTGTGAGAAAAGAATTAAAAACAGCTAAAAGTCGACTGATATACTTTATTTGCTACATGTTGAACGATTTTTGCTCTGTGGAGAACTCAGTAGGATTAGTTACATCTCAACACTCATATTTTATTTAAAAATCAAAGAGAAAGCGAAAACATAAGGCAGAAAATTCCAAATCAGTTCCTTTCCTGTATAATGCGTCTCCGTCTTTGAAATTTCTGTGATGTTTCGCTTGCCGTGATCCTTACCTTAAAGAATCAACTTGTTTGCCATTCAAATAGGTGAATACGGGAGGGCAACTCGTCACTAAGGCAAGCCCCATAGTCTATTTTTCACAAATCATTATTCTCCGCGGTGGAAATAATCATCACCACAACAGAAAAAATGTCGCCCTGTTCCAAACTTCAGACAAAACCAAAATCCATTATAAAAAAAATCTTGTAGAATGCCTACGGGCCACCGAAGAAGAAGGTGATTTCACTTTTAAACTGAAAAATCAGCGAGATTTTAGATTCTGTGCCCGAAGGCAAATACAGGGTTTGGCTTTCTCGCGGAAAACAAAATACCGAAAAGTTCTTTTTACAGCTTCATTTTGTGGTGTCAATACTGGAAAAATGAGAACTACCCCATGGGCCGCCGGCAGCTCCTTAACAAGTGTTTATACCCATTGGGACTGGACTGTTTCAATACTGTAAGGACTACGAGACAAATTGCAAGAAACATATTGGACCGAGTCCTGTCCGAACTTTTTTGCGAGCAGACGTTACAACATCTGTGTATCTCCTGGACTTTTTAAACTTGACTTCACGGTTCCAGTTAATATGCTTGCAATGCTTGAAAAAACACGCGTGCGAGCATGCACGCACATACACACACGCACACACACACACACACACTTACCCAAATAAATACAGAAACACGCACACGTTATGAAACCTTTCAGCGACAAATAGGACGTCATTCCGCATTTACAAAAAAGGACGGCTCTGCAAGCGGAATTCCTCCAAACTCTTCTGGCAACAATACGATAATCTCAAAAATAAGTTAATGTATCTTTAACTCAGACTTCAAATGTCAGACGTAAATTTAACGGATTATAGGACAGTTTTAGCATTTTTTTTATGCTTCTTTGAATTTATATTGAAAATCGGCCGTCTTATTTCCGATCTGCTTACTGTTCTCACCGCAGGGAAAATCCTGTTCTTGTCTAGACATTTTCCTGATCGATGTACGTAACTTAATCACATTGCTTTTGTCAAAATAATAGGAATACTATTAGTGGGTCTAATTGATCATTGGCAGAAACAATATGAGGTAGCATTCAAAGCACTTCAAAGTGAAAAACAGTTTGACCAATCCGTTGTACTTGTAAAACTGATATTGTGTCAAAAACATGGAAGAGTACATGATAGGCGTAGTGGTGATTTCCTTAAATCGAGTTTCATTACGACATGCCATAGAACTTCTATGGACATACGTATAACGATGGTGAATATGGGAATGAGCCCTTAAACTGACAATTAAGCGCAATTATCAGATTTAAGACACTATTATTCATTCTAGAGACATAATCAATCATGTACACTGTCAAAATGCGAAAAAACACACACACACACAAGCCACGACTTGTGTGACCACGTACAGACATGCGATGTGCATGTTGGACCGTTCATCTGTCCCGTTTTCCTTCTTTTTCTCACTGATATATAGGCCAACAGTTATAAAGCCGGGAGATTCGGGCCTCATTCAAATGCATGTGATATTGACATTTACATTGAAAGCAGGGTTCGGATGCCACAACGTGGCTGTGGAGAGCGACAGTAAGAATTTTTAGAGTTTCTAACTTCCGGTTAGGTGCAGTATGTCCATCAGTCTTAATTTAATAATATGAATCTTAATATGAGAGTAAAAAGTCATAGCAATAACTTCTGATCGTTTGATCGTGTATTTATTGTCGTCATGATGTTTAAGGAAAGGGAAGTCTTATGATGAATGTCGAGAATACGTATACGTACAGGTGTATAATGACTAATTGGTTTTATGGAGTACTGATCCCTAGACGCCTTTGATGTTTGTACTACACATGACACTGCTGTAGTTAGTAAAATAGATAGAGTGCTTTGTATTAATCCCTAACGATCCAGTGAAAGCAGTTAATCAAAACGCGTAAATAATAAAGCCCTACTAAGTCGTGACTATCAGTCCTCACATTGGATAATCAAAGGTCTTAAAAGTACTTTGATCATAGCAATTGCCACATTGTGAGTGATTAAGATGTTATCGTTGACTTGATAATGATGCTTTGAACATCTATGTTTGAAATTTTCTTATTTCTCATTCGAGATCACACAGGCATGTTTAATGATGGCCAAAAATGAATGGTAAAACTGTCGGTTGTCTCGACCGATATTCCAAAAGTGAACAGCATTGTTTCTAATGTATCAGCTGATCCTAAGCATACACAAGATCAGTCTAGATTTTTTCCAATGTTATCATTACCTTTATTATTTATTGATTTATTATTATTATTATTATTATTATCATTATTATTATTTGCTATCTTCTTTTTCCTTCCCAGGGAGATTGCTGTCAGTTCAACGATTTTTTTACTGTACGGATCCAATCTTTTGCTCTTACATGGTATCTCTGATTTACTGTTTGAAAAGAGAACAGAAGTGAAGTTTTCACTATCTTTTGCCATTGCTGTTATCAACATGTCCCAAGAGAAATCACCCCGTAGGAAGTAAACCCTCGATAGATACAATGTTTCTCATTGTGCTTGGCATATTTGCCGGCATTTCCGTTCTGGGAAGCAAGAATTCTGTTAGGTAATGGTCCGATGTACTATAGGAGACGCGCGGAAGAGACTGCTTGTAACGCCTGGTGTGAGAGAAGTCCATTCTAGTAACAATTTTTATTTACCGTTTCTTACGGCTGTATTTAATGCAAAAATGTGTTGAGAATCATCGCTGTTTTAAATCCTCGAACCAATTGGCATCAATGTGATATGAATATGAAGTGATAGCATTATAGTTTACGGAACCCAAGAGCTTTTTTTATTCTTTGAAGAATTCTTAAACAATTGAACCAATGCCAAACCCGACGACTACTACCTCAGCTTTTTAATATCACCACTAAAAACGTCAGTGATAAGACAATGATTTTAAAGATACAGTAAATAATTCTCTCCTATTTTAAAGTAAACAGAATTTGGGAAAAATGCTTTTACATAGAGCTCATATATATCACCTACTTCAACTAAATGACAGCATTTGATTCAATAATAAAAATAACCACTGCTTTTGTTGTTGTTGTTAAACAAAATATTTCAACCCAGAAAACAACACGAAGGACCTACCTTTAGAAATAAGTGGTGAAAAGCGTCACTGTGTTTACCATTGACAATGTATACAGTATATCTTCCGAAAGATTTCAAACGGAACCGACAGCATCATATATTAGTGGGCGTCCGGGGATTGTTCCAATCAAGACGATTAAGAAACGCCAGACGATTGACGCCGTCCTGTTGTCTGTAAACATTTCAAGTGTGTCGTAGCCTCAGTTCAAGATTACTACTTATACCCTGGTCAGCCCACTTACCTATTATTACGCCCTTTAAATGATCGTTTCTGCTATAAATAGCTAACCATAGCCAAAAAATAATAATAACATTAACACCAGCTATTAAGTGTTTCCTGTCATCAGAGGTCTCCAACAATTAGTGCCAATGATTAAATTTCATTAAATTGGTAATTCGGGATTTGTACAATTAGAGCCAACGATCAAGCTTCATTAAGATGGTAATTAAGCATTCTGACACTTACTGTTTCAAAGGGCGCTCGCCTGCGTTGATTGTGCATTAGCTTCTGACTTGTTTGCCAAAACCTCTTATCTCAGAATGACAAAATCCACAGAAAAGCCCATTTAAGACCACACGGGACGGACCTCGTTTGAAGTCATGAGAAGTCATGAATCTATGAATATATTGCCAGCAATCGCCTAATCCAACTGAACAGAGCAAATGTCCTATATCACATTAAAGTAGTCACTCTTTGACGTGCTAGTACGCCCCTTGCCCTGCCGCATTAACGATTGAGGTCTCGTTTTCAAAGCAGCACATAAAAAAAACATTGCAAGTCAAAACGATGCCAGCATGCGGAGAGAACGCAATGCTATAGAAAGAACAGAAGAGCGTGGTAAACAACTGCCAATATACATACATTGTGGTGCTGATTACATCTAAATTCGATTCGACAAGCCTTCCGGGGAAACCCATTGAACTTGAATCAGATTGATGAAAATCTCAAAGGGGTGTCGACATTTTCTGTAGTTACTTGTCAAAGTGAAATAGTCAAACACATTCTCCGCTGCAAGATACAGTGACACTTGTGTTGCTTGGTTTTATCTTTTAAAAGATCTCAGCTATGTGTTTACGTTGTCAGATGTCCTGCTGGTTAAACAACAACCTTTTTTTAAGTTCTACCCGTTGGCAAGCTTCTTCGGTTCAATCTAAATTGACTATGTACCAAGAAAATCACAGCAATTAGTGACTACTAGGTTCTCAATGGCAAAGTTTATACACTTAAATGAAATGGAGTCAAGCATTTGAAAAAGAAAACGGCGCGTGGAATACTGAATTAAAAAGTCTAATCAAGCTGCCTGTGACAGCAGATGGAGGTTTTATCCCAATAATTTGTTATTAAGCTGGTAATGCCATATTTCACGTGTCTAGTATTTTTTGCTAGCCAATGACTTTTTTGTTATCTGCGATGATTATATTTGAATCTCCTGAGACCAAAAATATCAGATTATGAATGATATATGTAGTACAGGTTTTCTAACAAACTCGACTTCCACTGCAATGCATCTTGGTCAAAATCCGTCCTGTTAAACAGATTTAAACAGTTGGCTTAAACAAGATTCAATTACTAAATGTAAACCTTGTACAGTAACGCGCGTGTCGATTTAGGTTAAATCTTACATCACTTCTCACCAGCGGTCTATGTCTAGTTTAGAATAGAACAAAAACTACACAATAAACTATATTTCAGAAAATCAGTTTTTGTCCGACATACTTCTTAACCCATCTGGGTATTGTTTTACATATTATTTGTTTCTGTATAATATACAAAAATCCTCACAAATGTTTATTGTTTTATTTCATATATAAACCTGAACCTACTCGGAGTTTTTAAGAGAGAACAAAAAACGCCAAAGCAATGATCAGTTTGGAAACTTGTAAGGCTCATTCCCAATATCCAGAAATTCCAGTAATCAGATTTGAAAACAAAACGACTCTTTCCCTGGCATTCACCCAACTCCGTCCTGTCAGTTATAGGAAGGAAGGCGAAACAGCATGTGACGATCGAGGAAGTAATTTGTACGATAAACTTTCAATGCAGATTATAGTTAAATGATGCTGGATCCAATGACATCAAATAATTCCAAAGAAAGCAGTTGGGCTTGCCCTGGGATAACTATATTAGACTCTGTAATTTTAAAGGCAGTAAACGATTTTTTAAACAGCTTTTATCCAAGTGCAGTGACGCATTTTAATTTGATCTCAAAACCAAATTCTTAATTATCGATTGCATTACTTTTACTCTGTTTATTATCAAACTTGCTCTAAAAGGAAAGGGTTTTCCGATTTTCGTAATTGGCTTGATAAACTCTTAGCTTATCTTATCTTATCGAAGGTATCGCTAATTCAATCGCACAAAAATATTAAGTAAGCCCTGAGAATCATAGCATAGCTCAAACATTGCCACTTAACGTAAAAAGGTGAAAACTCGTGGTATTTAGTGCAGAGAGGAGTCAGGAATAATGGCAGACTAGCGAGTGTTAGTTAGACTTGAGTTCTGGGTAAATACGAAACTTGTTATTGTAATATAAACATTTTCCAACACAATAAAGTCAAATAATATGTTAGTTTAACAGTCATATGAACAAAAGTGGCGCTGTCATACTGCAAGATACAGAATTATAAATGCATTACCTCTAGAGTCATCATTCATCTAAAATGATAAATAACGATTCTCTATTGAGTGCCATCGAAGTGGGATTTTTTTATTAAGTAGACCCAAAGGACCCTTATGATGTTAGGAATATTTGACCTGGACTGCACTTAATTTTGGACGTGCTAATATGTGGAGTATATGGGAAACTCGTGGTTATTCAGTCTAAAGACAAAACAATGATAATTCATAAGCTTCTACCTAGAAACCATCACTTAGACTCCGATAGAGCCTTTGACAGACATGTTTCCAAAACAGTCCAGTTGTTGAAATATTTACGCACAATTAAGTATGGCCTGTCATCATTATCACGACATATCGTTTAAAAAAATCTGTTGCCATTATAGATGACTGGTACTTACTCTGATTGTTTTTAAATGCGATTGGAAATGTTGCATGGTGACTTGCAACATGCGAATGGAAAATATTTTGTAATCACGCAAAGACAATGGAAAAGAAAACAAGTAAATGCGTGATCAGTACTGAGAAATTGAATATAAATATTTGTGAAGTAGTATGAAGCTAGAGTCGGTGAATAAATGTTCGAAAACTCCAGACTGCTGTCGTCATTCCTCACTATAACAGCATGAATAAATAGATATAGAGACATACTAGTTTTAAAGATATAATAAACGTTTGATTTATTCTATTTATATGAAATTTTATCTTTATATTTTACAATGTTTTCCGATAGGCAGTTTATATGCATATTAATGAAGAAACAAAAACAATTTATTTATTTTATGTGTATTTTTCATCTAGTAAACGCAAATTTTGACGTGTTAACGCATATTTTTGGCGTACTCCTCCCTCATTGCACAATATGTATGAGCCTGGTTTGGCCGATATTTTTTTTTAACAAAATAAGGCACCATCCAAAGGCATCCCTTATTTTCATCCTTGAAGGTATATTTGGCCAGGACTGCGCTTAATTTTGGACGTGCTAATATGTGGAGTATATGGGAAACTCGTGGTCATTCAGTCTAAAGACAAAACAATGATAATTCATAAGCTTCTACCTAGAAACCATCATTTAGGCTCCGATAGAACCTTTGATGGACAGGTTTCCAAAACAGTCCAGTTGTTAAAATATTTATGCACAATTAAGTATGGCCTGTCATCATTTTCACGACATACCGTTAAAAATCTGTCAAATTTACGAGAAATACAGCGCACTGTTGCCATTATAGATGGCATGGTACTTATTCTGATCGTTTTTGAACGCAATTCGTCCATCAAACTTTTGCTTGCTTTTACGAACACCTACCGGTATCTGCAAACAGATGGAAGTTGCTTCAGTGGAAGATTCACCATGCTATTTCTGCCCATTAGGTACAAAGTAATGGATAAAAAATGTTTTGGTCGAAAGCTTTGTGCACAAGCTTACAAAAGTCCCAGCGGTATTTCAACTGTGTGTAGATTTGTTCATACATTCATATCTCTATTGGGTGCCATAATTGACACTTAGCTGTTGAGTTGGGAATACCGAGTCGTGTGACCAGTAAAAGCCATATGATCCCAGCCAGTCTGTCGCCTGACGTGACCTGATACAGCCTCGCTAAAGCCCCCTTTACACAGGACGGTGTCCTCGCTGCGCCCCGTAGAGCGGCCCCGTTTGAAAGTAAAAAAAAAACACTTTACGTGCCGACAACTGGCAAATCATTGACCATTTATTGTGCAACCATTTAGCGATGCTTGTGCCTCCTTTCTACCACCGCAGCGATGCCATTTTCATGGTCGCACATAGGACGCACAAAGGACACCGTCCAGTGTAAAGGGGTTAAACTCAGTTCTAAACTCTTTCCAAGGAGACAGAGCAAACGAGGCCCCGTGTGTGCTTGGGGGGGGGGGGGGGGGGGTGTATGTACCCTAGCGTGCGGTGTTGAAAATACCACCGCTTAGGAAACAACACCCACTATCCATTAAGACTTCAAAATACTTTCATCAAATTTTGAATACTTTATGTGACAACCCATTTGCTTGGTACTTAAAGCTATGAGCCATGTGATTACTTTTTAAACCAAAGTGGCGATATCCCAATCTTTTATTCCCAACGGCATGCCTATTTAGATGACCAATCGGATAAGTAGATCAGCAACACCATTGGTAAAGTAGGCTACTGATGAGTCCCTACATCTGTGTCATCCTGTTTGCAATCAAGTTTTTTTTCCTAACTTCCTCATCTACCTCGCACACAAGCCCCAAAAGTTGATGATAACGTTTAGGGTAATAATAATAATAATAATAATAATAATAATAATAATATTAATGGGTGTTTTCCAACGTTTTAGGTCGTGAAGCGTGTATATTTACCAAGGAGACCTCGAAAAAAATTGCTTCGATTGATATTGGATAAAACATTACTGTCTACTGTCAATTCCTGTTGAACTGTGCGGTTAATTATTATTATTATTATCATTATTATTTTATTTTTTATTTATTTATTTTTGTTCTCGTTTGATAAACACTCGAGAGTTTCTTAAATGATCACTTTTTTCTCTTAATTATGGTTCCGTAAAACTATGGGTGGTAAAATGAGGCCAACATTCATTTTGGCGAAAGCAGCTGAATTTACCAAGAGGTATCTGCAGTCTGTCACTACTCCCACGATTATCACTTTAACACTGATAAAACGTTGACTGATTAAGTGAAGTATTCGTGGATTTATATCTGGTTATTATCAATATTCTCAATTTCTTTTTTCACACTTACGTTGAGGGGTGCCGGCGTAACGTGACAGAGAGTTCCCATGATACAGAGTCCACTTCCCATTCATTTGTACAGGTAATACCCCCGTCACACTAGATGCAGAATGAACAAGAATGCCGTCGGAAAGACAATTCTTTGTGCATTCCTGGATATTCAAATTGCATTCTAAAAATTCCGAGTGCATTTCAAATAGTTTTACCCACTCTTGTGGTCGGTCTGAATGTTAAAAACTTTCGAAGTGCATTCCAAGTGGAAAATTATTGAATGGCATTTGAATAGTATTCTAACTACACTATGACTGCATTTTAAATATTCTTACGGCATTCTGGCAACATTCGAAACATCCTGATCACATTCGAGGGATATTCGAAATGGCACGTGACTTAAGGCCCCCGTCACACTTATTCGGAACCAGCAGGAATCAAGCAGAACCAGCCAGAATGAATAAATTGAAAAATTCGTGCCATAATCGGGAGGGAATTTCAAATTGCAGTCAGAATATTCCGAATGAAGTACAAATGCCGTACGAGCGTGGTTTGACTGCTGGCCGAATACAGGCTGAAGTATGTAAGAAGGTGCCTCGAATGATATATACAGTCAAATGCAGTCAAGTGCTCCCGGTATGGCTGCCAATGATGGTTTGAAATATAAAGAATTCAAACATAATGCAGCTGAAATACCTAAAATACTTAATTAAAATTACTTTCTAACATGTTTAGAATGTAACACGATGCCCAGAGTGTATAAATAACGCCACTGGAATGGTAATTGATCATAATGTTTCTAATGCTGTCGGAATGCCGTGAGAATATTTAGAATGCAGTCATAGTGCAGTTAGAATACTGTTCAAATGTCATTCGATAATTTCCCACTTGGAATGCACTTCGAAAGTTTTTGACATGACAAAAACATTCGAGTCGGCCACAAGAATGGGTAAAATTATTTGTAATGCACTCGGAATTTTTAGAATGCTCTTCGAATAACCTGGAATGCACAAAGAATTGTATGTTCTACGCCATGCTTAATCATTCCGTCTCTAGTGTGACGGGGGTAAAATCCCGCCAGAATGTTTCGAATGTGCCTCGGATGAGGTGAAATATTAATTTTCCCAGCAATCGAACTACACTAGTACGCCATTCAAAGTATATTCTAAAAATTCTTACTGCCTTCTGACAGCATTATAGATATTCCTAGTTTTCCAACTACATTCGAACTGCATTTGAGAGCTAAAACAGCCGAAAGTGCACTCATCATTTCAGGCGAATTCAAGCGCATTCTGAGTATTCCAACGGTACTCTTACAATAATTAAGGTCAATTTAAACTTCTTTCCCGAATGTGCATGGTGCGAATTTTTAAAATTCTTCATTCAGCCTCATTCTTCTTGATTCCTGCTGATTCCAATTAAGTGTGTCGGGGGTATAAGCTTCGCTCTAGATTTTGACCCAGGTCAGGCTAACCCTAACCATTGTAACTTAATGGAGGCGGGTTTTCTGGTACACGGACCCTCATTTTCGTTACACTGGATTGATAGTATCGACTCCAAATAAATGTACTCCAAGCCTTAAACTTTCTGTCTACTGCATCCTCTGTATAAGATTGGTTCCCCGTACCTAGATTGACCTAGCAGGATCGATCCATATCTGAGGGGTTTCTCGCTAAATTGCTTTCGCCGCTTAGATGTCTGGCAAGCCTACTGGAGCTGCTGAACGATAATTAGTTACCCAATATCGGCTTCAGTAGGCGTGACAGATATCAAAGCCGCTTAAGTTGATTGCAATTTAGCGAGAATCCCCTCGGAGATAGATCGATCCACAGTTAGACCGATAGGGTCTGGGAATGGTCCCCAAGGGTACCTATAATGTACCAAAATAACAATCGTTTCGTTATCAATGTGTTAGCATGCAATGAAGTTGTTCTGAGCTGGGAATTCACGCACAGAGAACACCGTCCAACTACTCTTTACACGTAAAGCAATATCCACTCAGACAACATAAAAGCTGTCTTCTGCTACTAACGCAGATAGATGCGTGCACATATATAGAATTGGTGTCCGATTTTTGGCATTTAAATGCAATGGTCTCACACAGGAAGGTTGCCAGCAATTTCAAAATATGTATTTTTTGTGAAAAAGGTGCATCTTTTACCCCTTTCGTCGACCCAATTGGTTTATTAATATTAAGTTGTCAATGGACTTTTTTAAAAACAGGTTTTATAAATTAGTATCAAACCCAGGTAAAACACCAACGTTAAAACCATAGCAAAAAATTAGACTAATTAAATAGGCATTTATTTGCAAACGCCTTGTCACAGATGTTACAGCCATTGCGACCGGTAGCTCTCAAATAGTGGCTGAATTCAGTCATTATAGACTGTTATTTAGAATGAAAAGAACCAGCGGAGTGTGCAAGCATCTATCTTTTAGTAATGCATGCATTGTGCTGTAAATTCCGGGCGGCCTACATAACATTTTTCAAAATGCTGATCTGTTATCGGCCATATGCTTACCTATAAACTAAAAACTATTAACGATTGTGGTAGCATAAAGAAGACAAATGGTGCCCCTATAAGTGTTTTTTTTAAACTAAATCCATCAGTGTAATAAATGATCCTTTCCATCCTATATTTGCCAACAAATGGACACCTATCAAGGGAATACCACTTACTAATATAATAGTAACTGTAATAATCATAGTTAATACGCTAATCTTTACTATACGCTAAATTCCTACTTGGCGATTGGGCACTGGGAAAAGGGTCGGGATTCGGGGAGCATACACGGTCGGGGGTACAAAATCAGACCTACAAAACTTGATGATAGCGCGTCCACCCTTTGATACAACTGTGATACGGCTAAGTTTTATAAGCCGAGAAAATATATCGGGAAAAGACGGAGTCGCCTGGCACACGCTCAATGCAGACACTAGGTACGTGTATTTTTCCCTTTGTATCCCCTTTTTCTTTTCAGTTGTCTTATCCTTACTTTCAGTTTGAAAGATTGACAGATCTAGCCAAGAATATTTGAACCAATTATAATGTTTTAAATGATCGTTGCTTACGCTGGATATCGCTTATAGTTAGCCTAGATGAAAATGCATGAAATTTACTATACATAGGCCCGATCTCGACCGTAATCAAAAGCGGTTATCCTTGTAACATTCTTTTTATTCGTATTCATTTTTTTCAAATTTTTACACTCACTGCGTATGGCCGTGCTAGAAGATAGACCCCTGCCGAAACATATCAGTATTCGCAAAATGACATAGATCTGCAATCTGTCAGACTTCCCATGGATAACGCAAGTCCAATCAGGCCAAGTGTAAATCGAATGGAGATATTTAAAGAAGAAATACTGCTTTTTTTCTCGTTACTATACTGGCAGTCAAAGCATTGGTCATGACAGATTCCGAACTACAATGATCAATAGTTTGTTTCGTTTAAACATTTTGTGGGCTTATGCGCGAGAGAAGCAATTCCCTCAATTAGTCTGTTGGCAGATACATTAAAGTAATTAGCGCAGGACAGAGTGTTGAGTACGTAAAGTGTATTTGAATGATATATATGCTCCGAGGGATGGTTCACATTGCCGTGAAACTAGCTGTGTTTTAAATTACAGTCCCTCTCAACAAAGCAATCATTTACAAAAGAGTATTGCATTTATATAAAGTGAAGTGAGTGCAAATTGTGTTCATTGTCAACCGTTTCAGTGCAGTTTCGTCGTATATACAGCAGCTGACAGCAAAAGTTATTGGCACTGACATTGCGTCTAAAACAAGCCAGGTACGAAGTGCAAACTGCAAATGAATAGCTGTTGATCTAAGTAAATTGTCAGAGAGCATGTGAAAGAAGTTCACACATACACGAGCAATTTGAGCCAAAAGTTTTCTTCCACTTGGCATTTCTTAAGGTAGCATGTTTTTCAGTCTGCGTTACAGTGTTAGAATCAATCAAAATTTACACCCATTTTATGTCTATAAGTACACGGCTTCGCGTGGTATCAGGCGCATTACGCACGTATTTGTAATGGACGGCGTATCAGTTCAGAGCAATGTGTCACTAAGTGGGACAAAAGTTCACAAGGTTCTTTTTTTTATTAATTTTGACCAAGTCATCAAAATTGCCACCTTTAATAAAAACGCGATGATCGTTCTTCAGTACAGGTTAACGCTACATGATCAAAGGGACCTTTGAATTGATTAATCGATCAGTAGATCAGTAGAGAACTACTCAACTGGCTCATTGTATTGTTAATGTATCAAAAAGCATTTAGATTTTTTGAAACCAACGAAAATGACTATTTGCGTAGTAATCGATGTCAGTTGTGGGTCACTAATTGATGCACCAAAGTTGAGCGTAAATCCTGTATGCACTCGCCTACATTCAATTTTTGAGTTTGATTACCACTCGTTGATTTCGACGTGTAAGAGATTGACAGTTTAATAACATTCTCATCATCACAGTCAATTGAACTACATTGCTTCAATATCACGACTTACGCCTTACAGGGATAATGGTGATGAATTAACGTGAAATGCCATTTTATATCAAGAGGAACGAAAATAAACTCTTTGGCTAATTATAATTAGCTTGTTGCTTTGTGATGGTTTATGACTGCAATTGATCTTCTATTAAACAGTGTATTTCAACCTTTTGTAATTAGCTTGATCATTTGCGTTTCATCGACATGATGCCGTTGGTTAATTTTTTCAAAGTAAAATAAAATTTGTTTTCGTTAGATCAGGAATGATTTTATTCCTATGGAACAGCTTTCAAAAATTTAACGCATTTAAAAATATCCTGAGGAGATAACGAAGTTACACGCTAATACCCATTTTAAATTCACCCTTGTCCTCATAATATGGTTTGTCAAACATCTGTGTGCCGGGTTGTACGTGAATTCACATGTGCTAAAATTTCCTTGGTCGAGCAGCAAGCGGACATTTTGTACAGAAGCAATGCAAAGATGATCGAAAACGATACGCTGTCAGGCCTACCCAACTACCAGACTCGGCACCTAAGGATCCTGAATTAACCGGTATATCGGACCACACTACCCGTTTTCAAGGTGTGTGTCAGATCGCATTTCGGAGTATCAGCCATAACACCGACAGGATGAGCCCTGGCATGCTCGGCTGTCACCTTGATTGGATAGTAAACGATTGTCGTAAAAAATTGCTATATGATTTTAAAACCGGGCGCATAAATTTGAAAGCCACCTAGATGAACCTTAGACTGCCACATTAATCTAATACAATGCAAAAAAGCCCTATCAAAAGTGGTTAAAACATTCAAACCGAATGTCCTAAAGTCCCCATATACCCCCATAGAGACGATAAAATAGAGTACTCTAAATAGTAAGAGTACAGTTTCAGGTTGTTCAGCCGAGCGTGGATGAGCCCGCAGTCGTGCTACAAAATTTGTTCTGGGGTATGATACTCCGAAATGCGATCTGACACACACATTGAAAACGGGGAAACGTGGTCCGATATACCGGTTAATTCAGGATCCTTAGGTGCCGAGTCTGGTAGTTGGGTAGGCCTGGCTGTTTTTAACCGAAGACGACGTCTCCGGAGCGAAACTGCCAACACTAAATGTAGAATTTCATACCAACGTTGTTTTGAAACGATGTGGTTAGTCTGTAGGTGGCGAGTTGGTGGAAAAAGAGCAGAATTGCTAGCAAGGTACTGTGTACACGTTAATCAGCAAAGTTAATGATAATTCCATGTTGCTAAAACATGATTGAATAGAGGGTACCCGAGGAGATAGGATTGTGCCGGAAGTGACGTGTAGTGGTGTAAGAGGTCATTTTTAGCTGGAGGTGAACGGGAGTGAAGATGTGGCCTCAGAGAAAAAAAGCAGTTTTTCCAACAACATAGTGAGATAACTTTTTCTTTTGGTACTTTGGGCAGAAAATACTTGTAGAAATAAAGGTACATGTACATCACATGCAAACGTGTTACAATACTTGAAGGTGCAAAATCTTGCGTATGCAGTCAATTTGTTTTGAAATATATGCTGCATCGACCAACAGCGCGACAAAGACCGTCAAAGGAAAAGCATTCCCGCGAGGGTGTAAATCGTTGTCATGTGGAATATTTGCATGTATGTAATCTGATATTCCCATATCTACTCATTTTTGGGTGTTTTATGGTACTTGCTGCAATTATAGGGATGTTTTACAGTCCTTGAAGGACCTTGTGAAAACCAGGAAGAAGAAGCGATCGCGGTTTGGTGAGATTCAGTTGTCAGTTGCGAACTGCTTCCTGGTTTTCACAAGGTCTTTCAAGGACTCTGAAACATCGCTTTGATCACATGACATACCATAAGACATCCAAAAATAATTACTTGTGGGCATATCAGATAACATTCAGCCAAAAATTCTACATGACAACATGACACAAAGTCTATGCATCAAAAGTACACAGTGATTAGAACACTATCTGCAAATAGTGGGACAGTGAAGGCTGCAAGGTGTAATTTGTTTTTCAGTATTAAGAATGCCAGTAAATGGAAGGGAGACTCCCTTTGTTATTTACATACCCATTCAGTTTTAGGTTGGTGACAATATAATGCACAACACTGCCATGTCTGTATGTAGATTTTTCGCTCGTTCAAATGTCTACATTTATTGAGTACAAGTTTTATGGCTGACGAATGAAAGATACCTGTAGAAATATATCTTCTGCACACACATTATGTGATATTTTCACTACTTTATACATATAATTATAAACATCTTATCAGTCGGTGTCTGAAAGGTATTTGCAACTTAGAACTGTGGATCTGTGTATCAACAGGGTTACAATGCAGTAATATCTGTGGATTTTCTGAAAATAAGTCTCATGTTTGATAATTAACGGGTTTGAAAAAAGATTAAAAGTATCCCAAATGGAATAAAATCACATATTATTTGCTTTTATTAATTCTTTTAAATAAGCATTTTTTTCATGGCAGCTCCCACCATTATAGTTTTATTGTATAATGATATTGAAAGGTTGAAAGTTTTCATTAATAGGATGATGCTTAATTAAGTATTGCAAATTAATATAAGCATCATGGCTTATTTTCTTACTGAAATGTGTCAAACGTACGTGCCACTGGTATTTTACTACCAGTATTTTAATCTATTAAAATAGAGATACAGGTAAAGATGACAGCATTGATAAATGGGTTTACAGCGCAGATAGTGTACGCTACTAGCACCAGGGAACAAAATGTCAAGCAAGTTGATAAAATTACAAAAAAACGCCCGTAGAAAATAGAATAAACAATGTACCTTCCGAACGCAGGATCACATCCTGTCTCGTTCAGATTCTTGACTAAGGGGAGCGTTGCTGGTGTCAAGGGCCAAGTCTTGAACTTGAACTTGGCATGTTAATGAATTTCCTCTCGACTTCTGCCAAAATCCAGTGTTGCTTAACTTTTGCCAAATGTTCAGTATCTACAGGTTGTGTTGTTCTTTGCTTGGAGTCTCTTCTCTGCCGGGGGTTAATCTGGGGCACCTATGCGACCTGTCAACGTACCTAGACTCACTTTTGCAAGTGCCACAAGCACTATGCTTGTTTAGCATTGCCGTCGATATCAAATCTGTGAATGGAATGAGAATCAATCACGGTTATGAAAAAATGTTTGGAAACACCTGTCACCTTTGCCACTGTTCACCATATGGGCCTAATGAGCTGTGCTGCACGACCTCCATAGGCGACACCTTGCGGGGCCAGCGTGCACAATCCGGGGTTTAACTAAAAATAACCGTGTCGCGTCAGTGTATTGCATGACAGACATGAAGGGCACTTTGATGCTGTTAAAAAAAGGGGTGTCCAAATCCTTATGGAAGATAAGAGGGACAAAGCGTCAAAATTTGAAAATGCGTCTTTTACTTGAAATGTACATACATGTACAGTAAAACACTTTTTGTTGGCCTTATCTAAGGGCAGGTAATACTATTTGACTACTTTTAACAAAGAAATGCCATAAATTAATGCCCTCAAAATAATATAACTGATCACATCCTGACGGACTTCGTCACCTGTGAACCATCTTGTCCCACCGGTTGAATTGCGTGCAAACCGGTGCCAAGTGCTCTAAGTGATGGCGGCATCGGTTTATGACTTTAAGTTAGCGAGATTGCTACAGTACATGTACAGAGTTGTCAAGAAAGTGGGGTGGGCGCTGCTTTGCTTTTCGGATAAATACACCGTTTATCTCAAGAAAATTGGTTCAGTCATTTAGAACTAAATCATTAAATTAAATCTATATCATTAATAAATGGAATAAAACATCGAATCCAACCGCAGGAACGGGTCGAACGAGTAGCAGAAATTGCTTTTTGTTCCAGGAAAATTCACTTCGTCAGGTAAATCCCGTACAGAGTATCTTTAATGAGTGCACTTCCATCAGACTTAGCCTGGATTTAATGATATCACCAAAATAACTGCTTACTGTCGACTCGACAGGCAGTTTGGAAATAACGTTTTACTGAAATTACTTCTTTTCCAAACCAGTACAAATGGAAACTGACATCAAAATTGATTGGTATTCTTATTGCTGAATGGTACTCGTTTAAGCGATATATAGATCGATCAACAGTTAGTAAGACAGGATATGGGAATGATCCGCAAGTCGTGGTGTGAGCAAAACGATGGTACAAGCTGGAATCGCAAAGAATCGATGACAAAAAACGCCTAGAAAGAGAGTTAACGCGAAGATTTGACAACTCCGTTGATGTACATAGTGTGGTTTACCAATGGGGTAGCTTGCCGTACAGACTCAGGGACTAAACTAGATTGTGATACATTTGTAGAAACGCACATGGGCACACGCTCGCACATACTCACACACACACACACACACACACACACAAAGTTCACCATAATTTGCGGTGCGGGGATACTTGAATAAAGTAAATGATATCATGGATTTTCTATACACCGCTCCAAAATGATTATGGCAGGGATCCAATTGTGTGTCTATGAGTATACATTATGCACATTCTGTTACACAGTTTGTTGCACGTATTGCACATCAACAGTACTGAAGATCAGAACCAGGACACACGGTGTCAGTGTTCTAGCTATTTATCCGCCGCATATCTCCTCTGCATCTGACCTATACATGTAGATTCTTCCTGATTACTAACACGCCAATGGCCAAAGTAGCGGCAATACATTTTCTCAAAGTGCAAATTGCGCAAAACTCAATTTGGCTGCTACATTAAAGTGTCACGTTTCTGACAAGAGACTTCTTGCCTGATTATATGTTGTTATCCGGTTTGTTGAGAGATTAGTAAATGACAGGATAACTTTCTACTACATTTGAACTGAGTGCAATGTCATTGCACTTCTTTTGCGTGTTGTTCTCTCTCTCTCTCTCTCTCTCTCTCAAAAAGAAACTCTTTTGACTGTTACTAAAAGGACTAACCTGGCATAACAAGCGACATAAAACATCGCCTAACCCAATCCAAATTCCATTCACCATAAAAAAGTCACTCATATAATTTATGCACAAGTAAAGAAATACAATACCCATTTATTGCACCGAGCGTTTAACAATATGTCGAACTACATCTTAGTAAATTGGTAATCAACTTCACCATCTACAAGAGTTTACTGAGTTAATAATCTGACCAAAAGCCGCACGTTTCCATTTATGAAACAAACAACGACAACTATCTGAGGTCAACTGTTTTTTTTACCCAGCATCATTTAGTTATCTGTAATGTGATATATTTTATGAGATAAGTGTGAAAAGCAGGTAAAATCCCATGAGAATGTAATTATAAAGATCGGTTTATCAGTCTACTGGATAATGGGACTCAGCTCTTGTAATGGTTACCCATAATGGCTAATTCGATTGTTTTATTTTATGTTATCAACAAAAATGCCCTAAGAAACCATAGGAACCCATTATTAGAAATAAGCAATATATCCCAAAAAAGGGGAGACATCCATCTGAATTCGTTATTAACCTGAGCAATAGCTTAACATTTTTGGCTGAAGCAAGTTTTTTTAAATATATTAACACAATTCGGTTACTATTTGCATCTCACTTTTAGAACATACCACAGCAGCGATTAAGAAAAAATCTTAAGTCTCAGTTGCATGTTTGTTTTATATCGTTCTATTTTTTACAATTCCGACCAATTGTACTTGCTTTAGGGAGGTAGATTCCTTTCTTCCGTTCGCTAAACAATAGTAAATTTAATTTAAAAATAACTAAAATAATAACAGATGTCGAGCAGTTTCGTCAAACATTCGGTGTTACGATCTTCGCTCGAGGTTTTTCACATACTTATATTACCCAGATTTTACTGGAGGAAACATACATTTTGAAGCCTAATAATGATGATGTACTTACCCCTGTTGCTTGTCTGTTTACTAGCCAATCAACTTGTACGGTGTACTCTATTCTCCTGTAAATTGCACAAACATTGCGCTAATTAATGGTTATGAAATAAATGGAATATGTTGCTTTTATAGCTAACCATGCAGGATTACACAAAGGAAAAAGTTATTGTATAAGTAACAACAGTTTACATCTTATTTAAAGGAGTACAGAATTATCGTGTGTTATCTTAAATGCTGGTATAATAGTTCAATAATTAATTGAGGAGTCATATTGCTATATTCTGGTACATGTACACGTATGTAATTTTTCTATCTATTCTGCAGCAGGGTATCATTAGCCCAGATTTTTGTTTCCTCATACAAGTGAAACTGTGGCCGCGGGTATTTGTAATGAGGTTTTGAAGAGGAGAGTTTTTCTAACAATTCCGTTCAATTTATTTCTATACTGATACGTAAATTATCATAACCTTGTACAATATAATATAAAAAACAACAATACAATTAGTGCATTACCATTCTGTATTTGGCAATTGCGTTGCCAGTTAGTGACTGAACAAATATCTTTCCATAAATGAAATATTCAAGATAAGCAGTGAGATTAACTTCTTGGCATGTTTATAAATTTATCACAAACACAAATCATGAAGCATATGGCTACATAATATGGAGTGATTCAAATTTACAAGGAAGGGGGAAGAACTACAATTACACCAATAACTAGAAAACAGATATAAAAATGTGTCACTTTTTTCTTCCCACTGTAGTCACTGTTCACAACAGTGGGACCACAAACTTAGTTTTTCATTTTTTTTTTAATGATTTTATAATAAAATTGAAAAGAGAGGCTAAATTATCCTTGTTTGCAATGTTAAACACTTTGCATATTTTACTTTCTGGTGACCTTGTATCAGCCTTTATGACTGAGATTTTACTTAGGAAGGTCTCTTGGTCTGTTTTATATATTGGGCATAATAGCCGTCCATTACAAACTATGGGGAAAACCGAAAGTCGCATCACATTTGTCCCCCAAACATTGCGCTTGCATTGACAACGCTCCGGACACTTGTGACGTCATGCCGACTTCTAGAGTTGTTTTTCTGGTTTGATGCCAATATTACCCGGAAGTCCCTTTGTTGGGAACTATCAACCGTCCTATTGCTGCATCACTTAACCTATGTGTTTGACTCGTACATTTAACTTTTCGCAATTTACGTCTTCACGCTTCGGGTACCCGATCGATGTCACAGCACTTCTGTAGTACAAGAACAAGTGTACCATCCTATACTGTTTTAATAATATAAAATACACTTTATAATACTATATCATTCGAAGGGGGGTGCATGAAATCAGATACAATAAACTCGGTCACCTGCAGGGTCGCCCCTCGCCCCCTTGGCATGGGGTTCGGGGCCCTCTCAAAATTTTGGTGTTTTAGATGGGCCAACGGCGCCATTTGGTACTGTTTAGAGCTATGACTCAGGTAGTCAAATTTCATTATGCAAGAGGGGAATATTGCTTTTTTTTCAGAAAACGAAGGGAGGTGGGGTCAGGAATCCCCAATGCAGTTGATCGTTTCTACAGCATAACAAAATGAATGGGTAGAATTCGTGAGGGGCGTCATGTGAACACTTATAGCCCCTCTGTGCCAGTTTCTTACACGACACAAATGAAATCAACATGCACCTTCTTAATTTTTCTGCTCAAAAAGACGTAATTATTTTCCCTTTGCATTTTCTCTTCTAGGTTTGTGTGTCTTTCATTCTAAATCGTTGGTAACTCGATTATAGGCCTATCACTACTGATGATTTATCTCCACCATTACATCATTCCAAGACTAGTTCTTCTACACTATTTATCAAACATGTCTAATTAGAGCCATTAAGAACTACGTCCAATTTATCATCACCCGCTTATTCTGTCGTGTTCGGTTGCGATTTATTGGAATCATCTCTTTTTATGATTCGGAGTGGTCATGGTGTTGGAAGTCGGCATCATTAAGAAGTCAGATATGACCACTGCCATTTCCGAAATCATTTATGCTCTGTATTTTTTATAAAGGTAGGAATAATTATAATTTCTGCTTTCCTCCTGACTGATTGACAACCTCTCGAGTTCCGTTAATTGGTGTTGGTTTCCGGGAGTTTTATTTCCACGTGGTTTCTGTGACATTTACAAAGCGTTCGATGTTTTTTTTTTCTTTTTTTTTATTTGTTTGTTTGTTTGTTTGTTTGTTTGTTTGTTTGTTTGTTTGTTTCTCTATCTCACACTGCATAAAGCCGCGTATACAGAATTTCGCCCGGATTCTTTGAATGTATTTTCATTTACTTACTTGGTGCTTTTTCCCTCTTTGGCTGTTTGTCTGTCTGTTTGTCTGCCCTGCTGTCTGTCTGACAGAAACCTTACCTACCACACTGCGTGGGATTTTATGCTACTCCATCCGCTTCTCATCTGTTTCTCTGTCTGTCTGTGCTCGTTGCAACAGTTGGTTAATCTGAGGCCAGGAATGCTCCCTGACTGCAGTGTAGCTACTAGACGTTATATAGTATACAGTGTGGATACGTGTATCTTTAAATGCACTAAACCACCATTTTACTTTACCTGCAGAAAATCTACATCTATCATTTAGGGACTCGCTTATATTTGTTGTTTACAAATTCATTACTTTCCAAGTATAGATCTGGGGGAAAAAGTAATAACAAAATTAGATGTTGTTTATTGGATTGGTGACTTAAAACAACAACGTCCCGTTGCCTATGTTCTTAAGGTAACATTTAATCACCAGAACGTTTCATTTAGTTAAGTGGAGCGTTATTAAGAAGATGGGGGTTAATTAAACAAGGAGTCAGAAACGATATTTCTAGGCTAAACAGTACTAACCTCATGGGTACATTTAAATGTATTGACCAGGCTATGCCATGGTGATTTTCACTTAGGTTTCACGTGTTTGGGCTAATTTGTTTTATGAGAAAGTGCCCTAGAGAGGATATCGCTGTTTTGTAAGAAGAATATCGTACCGTTCTTGGTAATTGATTAAACGCGCTAATGACGCTACGCTTAACCGGTTTGATAAATTTGATAAACGTTTATCTCATTCTTAGGACAAGAAATATCGACTGGCTTTCTATGAATCCCTCTAGACATTTCATTCTCATCTTGTCTGAAACACGGGTTGTTTTTAATCCGTCATCAACAAGTCATTAGTACAACTACAAGGTCCTTCCTAATAATTCTAAACATAGGTTCTAATGATTGGCTCTACATCAATGTTTTCATTTTCCTAATAGATAGAGTATTGCCAAGCGAGACGCAGTTTATATTTCGTGCATAAATATCCATATTCGAGTATTTTAACAACGTATTAGTATTCTTATAGTCACAGGCCCTTTTCACATTAAGTGTCACCTTTAACCGAACCGGTGTGGCAGGAATGGTAAGTCCACTAGAAACCGTAGTATGTTGCCCATCATAATGTAGAGGTGACATTTGCTCCATATACAAACCCCAATACTCCGATTAATCCTAGCCTTTGCTAATTATATGGTTACCCGGACTTCCATTATTAGGACTATCATTCCTGTCACACCTGTCCTCTTTGGAGGACCTTTTTTTTTCACACGACCACAGTCCACCCCCCATTTATTAGTTATAACGATTCGGGTTAGCCTGCCCTTTGTGGGTCAAAATCTACGACGAAGCTTACCTATACAAATGAATGGGAAGCGGACTCTTTATCATGGGGGACTCTCTGTAACGTTAACACCGAAGCCAAATAAAAGACGTAGCGGTTATTTTTGTACGGAAGCGTGTAAGGACCACAACACCACAGGTATAAGACCCCATTCCCATAGATATTAAAATCGATTTATCCCCCTGGGGAGTCTCACTAGATTGGTGTCAGCTTAACAGGCTTAAATGTCTGTTCCGCCTAGTAAAAGTTGCAAGGGGGTAGTAAACTATGGTGCGCGCTTCACTGACAGCAATTTAGCGTGAACCCCCAGGGAGTTAGGTCGATCCGGATGGATCGATCAAAATCTCTGGGAATGCAGTCTAAGACCCGCCTCCAAAACGTACCTGGGCCTGCCTCTTTCTTTATCAAATATTTCCCCTTGTCACTAAATCTTCCATAATGCAGATTAAATTTTCTTTAGAAAAATACTTTGAAGAGATAATTCCACAAAGACCTATCTGGAAAAATGGCCTTCTTGCAGCAAAAAATGAGAAAAAGTCAAAATGTTGCATTATTTCTTACGTTAAAAAATCTGCTACTTTTTTACCCATTATCTTCAACTAAGTTTGAATCTGTCATTTTTTCATAAATTAATGAACAATCCAAAAGATTAATATATCAGAAATATGTTGAAAATATAATGTCTGTTAAATGTCTGTTCCGCCTAGTAAAAGTTGCAAGGGGGTAGTAAACTATGGTGCGCGCTTCACTGACAGCAATTTAGCGTGAACCCCCAGGGAGTTAGGTCGATCCGGATGGATCGATCAAAATCTCTGGGAATGCAGTCTAAGACCCGCCTCCAAAACGTACCTGGGCCTGCCTCTTTCTTTATCAAATATTTCCCCTTGTCACTAAATCTTCCATAATGCAGATTAAATTTTCTTTAGAAAAATACTTTGAAGAGATAATTCCACAAAGACCTATCTGGAAAAATGGCCTTCTTGCAGCAAAAAATGAGAAAAAGTCAAAATGTTGCATTATTTCTTACGTTAAAAAATCTGCTACTTTTTTACCCATTATCTTCAACTAAGTTTGAATCTGTCATTTTTTCATAAATTAATGAACAATCCAAAAGATTAATATATCAGAAATATGTTGAAAATATAGACTAAAGGACATTACACACTATGGCCAATGTTACTGTCGAACCACAAAAGCAGCAGCGGCATATGTACTGACGTAATTATCAACATGGTATAGATGGCAGCTACCAAAAGTATTATTTATAATTAAATAAGTAACATATTGGAAGAATAACAAAAACCCATAGCCTCAGAAATTTTATTACACCCGCAGTATTACGGCCCATTATATGTCACAGTGTAACAACCGTCATATCCCAGGATCAGATATTAGCTGGGCATCATCTTTGTCAGTCATTTTCTCAGTAACGCTGTGCAATGTTATCTTTGAAGAAGAATTATTAGTCTTTCAACCAGTTACAATCAGGCAGACTATTATTGATGCCTGGAATTTGGCATTTATAAAGACACATTTTGGCAAAGGGACACATTTAAATGAAAATCCTTAACATTGAGAAAAGTTGATTGTATCCGGACACATCAGTTCAGCAGTGATTATGAATAATCAGCGAAGCCTTCTCGAATGCAATGACTCGAACTTTAATTTAATATTACCTAAAACTGAAATTGCTGGGTCCAACGAATAGTGAGAGGAGTTTTGAACATGTGGATAAATGTGCCTGCAATATTGCTGTAAACGTTCCAACGAATTGCTAGACCTCTACACAGATCACAAATACAGAAGATAGGGGTCAGTTTTATCCAGAACAGGTGCAGTGACATTCATGGGTTCTTGGGTGATATTTCCGGGTCTTATCTTAGGAGGTCGGGTATGACAGATAACCTCCTAACTATGCCCAGCCTAAAAGTGTTCTATGGTGTAAATAATGAAACATCCGACTTTGTTGTTTTCTTTTGGCAAGATTATGTTTTTCAATAAGTGTCACTCATTTGTAAGTGAGAAATCTGTTAATTCTAACCAATATTCGTAACATATACGAAGGCACTTTTTTTAAAACCGATATTGGATAGCCTTGATTTTTAGCTTGCCCTGAGTGCCCTAAACTAAGAACACCGCCTTCACAAAACGTGATAATTCACACGCGCGCGCGTGTGCGCGCACACACACACGTTTGATTTGCACCGATTTTTTTATCTCTCTCAGAAGTAAAAAAGCTATAGTCTGCCCCAGCCGTCTGCTCTCCTGCGACACTGGCTCAACCTCACTTACAGGGCTAAGAACCTGTAGCGCCGTTTTGTGAGACAGCTATTAATATCAGATTTCTAACCAGAGTTTCTGACCTCCTCCTCGGGGGCAAACGTCAAAAGCACTAGGTGCTTTTACAGATGTATGTGTACTGAAAGATAAATGCTCAGGTGTCAAATAACCACCATGCTGCAGGTGATGAGGGGCCTATTACGACCGACTTGTTCATTAGGTTTGAACATGTGGATAAAATAATTGCACGACAGGAGTTTTGTTCTGTGGAAATTGTCCGCCTTCATCCTGGAAGGCATCTGTTTCAGATGCAACTAATACCGGTATTTACTCAGGCACCTGGTTGGGAAAGGCTAACAGAGACAGACATACGTAACTTACTCTGACACCATTATAAATGATAGTGGTTTGCAAACAAGTAAGATTCTTTCAATACTGAGGGACAGACATATTTAGTCTAAACATGCTGCTACCCTCATGCTGCTACCGCCCAAAACCGAAGAATGATCTTAATAATGTTGATGTTGGTGATGATGATGATGGTTTCCGCCGAGTGAAACTCTCAAACTGAGGCGTTTTTTGGTGGCTATCGAAATATATTCACCCTGATTATCATGTTCCATTTTTGGTTTTAGAATCATACGTATAAGAGAGTAGTGTATGATATCAAAATTGTTAAGCTGCGTTAGGCCTCTTTACACTGGACGTCGTCCTTTCTGCGTCCCTTCTACGATCAAAGATGTGATCAGGACGCTCAACGGTCGCCAAAGCAATTAAATCGTGTCTCAGTGTAAAGGCGTCTGCGTCCCTTAACTTGTGCGTCCTTTGAACGACCGAATCTTGAGCGACCTGCCTGCCTCACCTGTGCGTCCCCTGTTCAAGACAGAAGAGCGTAGTTTGGGGGTTTGTTTGGGCATATATATATTTTTCATCAGTTCTAACCCGGTCACCCTATTTTAAAGCAGATCTCCAGAAAACAAAACAATTAATAAGGAATAAACACTTTTTTTTTTTTTTTCAAAGTAAAACTTTGCATTACTGAAATTTGAAAATAAATATTCCTAATTAAATGTATCGTTTTTGTAGTTGTTCTAAATTGGTTAGAACTGGTGAAAAATATAGAAGAGCCAGAATATATAGAAGGACGTCAAAACAACGCACATCGATCTAGCAGGAGGCAAAAAGCTGTGAAGGTACAGTGAACGCGACGTGGATCCTCAATGGTCGCTTAATATAGCAATAGACGCCGCGGGACGCACAGGGGAGTCAGGCAGGTCGCTCAGTGGACGCACAGGTCGCTCGCAGTTTTACAGGTAAAATTTACATTCGCTCGTGCAAAGAACGAACAACGGACGCAGACGCCTTTACACTGAGACACGATTTAATTGCTTTGGCGACCGTTGAGCGTCCTGGCCACATTTTTTTTTTTTTACCGAAGGACGCCGTCCAGTGTAAAGGGGGTCCTAGCCAAGGCTTTGGGTATGGCCGATAGAATTATGAGACGGCAAAATTTATTGAATTTTTAGTGTGGCAACCGTGAATGGTACTGATCATTTTATAGCATGCGGAAAAAATGGTCAAATGATTAATTTTGTAATAGTTTAGTTCAATAAGTTCTTATATTGATTATCGTTTAGCTGGTCGTCGTTCTTTGTCGGGCAATAGTACCTGATATCTGCATAAATGGTTAAAGACTAGATTATCATAATTTTATAAATTTGTTTAACAAACTGATGCATTATAAACTATTATCATTAAAATTTAAAAGATTAAAAGTAATTAAAAAGATTTAAAAGATTAAATGGTAATGTCGGTTTGTGTCGTCAGAGGAAGAAGATCGGTCTCACGGATATGAATCTGTGCACTGAAACTAAGGGCTCATTCCCAATAACACTATCGGTCTACGTAGTCCGATCCATTTCCACTGGGACTCTCGCTGAATGCAATCAGATCAACTAAATGACACGCCTCCTCCTGACATTGAATTGAATACAAAAAGATTGTGGTTATATGAGTACGTTGGCAATAAAGGGAGCGTGTTATTCCGTTAAAGTGTTTGCACTCAGCAAGAGCCCCCGTAGAGTTGGATCGATCAACGTAAACCGATAGTGTCATTCGAAATGAGTCCTATCATTGTAACAATCACAATCAAAATACAAGGCTTAAAAACCAAACATAAACTCTCGACTTAACACATGTAAAATCTGTGGCAGGAATTGATCATTGAAATAAGGTCTAGAAAAGAAAAAGAACGGCAACAAGATTAACTATACGACTTATATATAAAAAAATATAGACCTCCTTGGATGAGTTCCAGGCAAAGACAAGCTTCAGGCGAGAGATAATTCAGCTTGTTTACATTTCCCTATGAGTAATTAAAATATGTCAGACACGCAAGTCTAATTGACACGGTTAAGCATATTTACTGAAAATTGGTCGTGTTAATGCACTGCATATACTGTTACATCACAACAATAAACATAGCAGTATTCAGCAGCATTTGTAAAATGTCCTCAGGAAAGAAGGTTTGGCCCACTTGTTAGACTGGTCATTGTAGAAAATAACCTAACGTACATGTATTTGTAGTTTTGTTACCACTTGTTTACTTTCATAGCGTGCGCTTTGTTAATGCTAACATAATATCTACGTCTTTCATTTTCTTATCCAGTAAACAGGACGAGATTAAAACCAAACAACATACCTGCTACTTTCATTGATCACAAATAGGACTTTAAAAGTCTTTGCTCTTGAAAAACGTACTTGTAGGAAAAATAGATTAAGAAATACTTCAGCGAAACGAATAAATTTCACTTCACAGCTATTAAAATGATCACGATACTCGATCAACCCTGTTTATTCAGCATGAGGCATTCGAGGCTTTTCCGTGTCTGGTCCCAAGGCAATTCACGGCATAGCGGCCAGGGAACGTTCCCTGGGCAACAGGGGGAAGTTTGCCCCGTCGCTTAGCAACCTCGGATCACGGCTCGGGTGCAATGATGCTATTATTTTACATACTGTCTTGTTTAAACGCTAATCGTACCTTTGTTTACAATCGTTTAAAAGTCGGTATATCTCTCACCTTAAAACAGGCATCCCTCAAAAATTCCCGTATTTGTTCCGCTGCCAGTCCTTCTACACCTTATGAACAGCAAGTCAAGAGAACGCCAGTCTCACACACGACCATCACTGTATTCAATGGTTACAGTATGAAGGTGGTCAGTACAGCAATTCTTTTACCCACGTTAGTTATTTTCCTTCCTGCCCTCAGCGATTTGCATTTGCAAAGTATACACCACTCCTTTCTTCAATGGCGCCGTTAACACCGACCCTCTCTACAACCGAAGCGGACTGTAGCTAAAAGCAACGCACCCTTTTACAACTGGCACGCTGTCTTTTCTATTTCATACACGTAAAATACGCGACCCGATCAGACCCGCATATTCATTATAGTAGTGAATTAACAGTGTACCTGTGTTGCTTAACACAGTGGGAACGTTAAGGATACTAGAGGACCACTTTAGGTGCGCTGCTATTTATAAGATTCGCTGACGTGAGCGTCGGATTCTTATTCGTGTTACATGACCGTTACGGGTCATTAAGAAAATGAATATGCATAACTTTGTGTGCGTAGCACGCTTGATTTTATTGTAGGGAATGTAATGAACCTAATGTTAAGCATCTTTTTCTTAATAATCTACTATTGCTATAAACACTTGTTAGAATGAAGGATATGTTTTTTATTCATTTTAACGATAATGGATTTGTTATTGTTTTGGCATCGTGAAGGCTTTTGTCAATCATTGGCGCCATTGTCCATAAACGCGCATGAATGATTGAATGATTAAAAAGCAGTTTTGTGTTGAACAAAAAATGTTCCTTTTCAATAAGCACTTTGGGCTGTGATTCTGCACTATAATCCTGCCTTAGGGACGTTTAAAATCCAGAATAATAAAGAGGATTGTGAAGTGGCGGGTTGTGGTTACCCTCTGATGTCAGGGGTTTCTAAAATAGTATACAACTCATAGGGATAAATAGTCTTCATTTTGACGAGAAAATGCCATAAAATGTATTTTTCTGGGTTAAACGACGATGTTCCCATACTCAACAATGGTAAATGAATCCGTTCTAACATTCAAAGTAAGCCGATTGCTTTTTTAAGTAAGTTTTTTAAATAATCTCTTAGTGTAAAGAGATTATTACGAAGGGTAGCCACTTATTAATGTCAACGTGGTCCGATGGCAAGCATATATTTCAATTAATTGCGATATATGCCGTTTTGGTGGTTAAATGGGATCTACAGTGTATCATTTTTCTGTTTTGTTTACAAGATATTTATTATTGAATTTTGAATCTCACATCAAGACTTGTGATTCTTTTAAACTATGCCATACAATGATTTTGTAACAGACTACTCGTACACACTGTGGTTTGAGAATAGGTTGTGGTCTACTTCCAGACATGAATTATTAAAATGTGAATAAAAACGCGGTGCTCACAAAGAGTCCCCACTGCGCATGCGCTTGGGACATTTCATGTTCTCAGTGAAGGATTTTCCGTCTCGTTCACAGAAACAGGTATGTCACCAGCACCCCTCGCCCTGACCAGTCTGAACGCAGGTTTTGTGACAAACTTCCGCTTGACAGCATAAGATAGTCGACCTCAAAATGTAGCCAAGAGCCTACTGGGCATGTTAAAACTTCCCTGACAAAGGTCAACTGTTTTACATGATGGCATGTCCAGTCCGATTTTGAGAAAAATGAGAATAAATAGATGATGGTAGTAAAATAAATAACAACAATAACAATAACAACAACAATAATAATTATAATTATACTTCTGCGCCCCTTCCTCTAACTATCCGAAGTTTCTGTACCTCGACATTTGACAAATTCGGTCCATGTCACTTACGTTACTTAATACTTCAACGCTTCCCCTCTAAACTAACTTGCAGGAGCATCTCCACTCTGAAAACCCCATTAAGATTTTATTTTCTACGCACCCATACCTTAGCTTATGCAAGAGCAAAACGTCTTGTTAAACGGTTCTAACAATGAGTCAGAAATCAGTACAGGATTAATTCACATGGCATTATTTAAGGGGACTTATAGTAAAAGGACCAAAGTCATAGAAACAAAGCCCTGGGCTTGTAAGTTTTAATAAAAAATTAAAACAAACTTCCCAAAAGGCCAATTAAAGACGGGAATTAAGTACAGTGTCCAACGGATGACGCTCTGGCGCCAATTTGAGGGGAAAAATGCCGTTTTCGGTATTGGGATTTTCTCTATAACCAAGACAGCTATTCAAGTGATTCAAAAGGCCTCATAAAGCTGGGTGAAAGCACTACAGCGCGGTACCAGGGAATTGTCTTTAACTATTTACTTTTGATTTTATCATCTTTTACGTTAAATCAGCCCATATTTCAATGGGTTATTCACTTTAAAAGGCGATAACTTTCAAACAAACAATTTCCTCTTAAACCCCTGATATCATGCTGTAGTCCACATTCCTAACAACAATAGGTGCAACTTTTGTAACGATCGGTTGCTCAGATAGTGAGATATACTCGGCAGCGATTCACTTATCTCGTCAATATAGAAAGCTGTTAAAACAGCCAAAACGTTCACAGGTTGGTTAACAGGGCTTATTAGTCAAAATGCTTAGCTGGCAAATTTACCTGTTATCGGTTATACGATCAGATGGAACCATTGCTTATTGTCATCTAAAAATATTTTGTTTGGGTGCTTTGAAGGGGCAGAAAATCGTGCTTTTGTTACATTTTCCGACCACTCGTTAGGCATGTAAGCGTGCCGCCACTTTGATTGACAGCTCTGGAGAGGGTCCTAGCCTAGTGATGCCCCGTAGGGTGTCAAGGATATTTAGAAGGAAGCGCTAACAAAGGCGATTACGTTTAACCGCAATTAAGAGGTGTGAAGTTGCATTTGATCGTTTCAATGGCTCTTCCTCGGCAATCGAGTAATTTTACCTGAGAGATTCCTTCTTTGTTATCGGCAAAGTGATCAGATAAAACTGTGTCGAGAGCAAGTGTCCGTCACTTGTGTTAACACGAGTTTTTTTGACGGGTAACGCTGCAGGATTATTTTGCACGACACTTGGTAATCGTCAGATCAACGGAAAAATCCAGCGATTATCTCATAGCAGTATTTCTCAAAATGCCAGCTAAGATAAAGGGGAGACGCTCAGCTGCACAAGAATCAGCGATAAAAGTGGCTGAGAGAAGGCTTTTGAGTGAAATGGCTGAGTGTGGGTGAGTTTTGAAACCACGAACGTGTTGATTGTAAAAAAGTATCTATTCAAATCTTTTGAAGCATGTAAAAGTTGCGTCGGCATTTTACCGTGGATTGCGTCTAATACTAGATCACACAGGGCACTGAATGAAGTTATCTTATGAATAAGTCTGATGTGTTGAGGTACCACGTGCGTCGTATTTATCATACCTTCCTTTTATTTTTAGGTTTGATGGGAAAGAGTTCGCAAAAGGATTAGATCATACAGTCACAGCCGCAAGAATGAAAGGAAAAACACATATTAAAATTCGTTTCATGCACTACAGCTCTTGGGCAAGGGCATTGAAGGTAAAAAAAAAACACGTTATTTTTAATATAGCAATCTTCAGAGTTCCTTTGCAAAACATTAGGACAAAAATGTTGTTTTTCACTTTTTATTACAAACGTGTAAAATGTGTTGGTTAAAGTATTTTGTAATAGTGCAGGGCTATTTCTTTACAGAGTCTGACTTTTAAAAGGTCAAATAAGATTTTTATTAGAAGTTGACTTTATCCAGTTTCTATCACTTGGTTATAACATTCATTTTTTGTAATTTTTTATACAGAAGCAAGACATTGGGCCGGACGGATGCCACGAACTTTTCTCTTCCCCATAGCGTACTCGACTTCTTCACTGCTTAGCTGATGTAAGACTTATGACCTATTACCGCACACGTAATCGGCTTATAACTCATTACCTATGCTCCGCCCCACTCATGGCAACGGCCCTTAGCAACAGAGGCGTGGCTTAGTTGTCAGCCTGACTGGGGCGCGTGCCGGTTGAAAAACTCATCAAAGGCACATTTTGCGGTGCAAATTCAAAATAATTATTACAGCCAACGTTAGATACTTTTTTGATTAATAGAAACACACAAAAAACTCAAAAACATGATTTTAAGCGTAGTTAACCCTATCTGTCCCCTTAAAGATTGCATGGTTCTAAGCCAGGATTGACAGGATTAGAAGTCCGCTGGGAAACCTACTCCCGTCCGATTTACATAGACCGTGCCATAGACGAACCCAGATACTTTCGTCTAAGCCTAACCTGTACTTATCATATGAGACCTCAAGCTTCATTCCTGGGACTACCATTCCTGTCAGAGCGGGAGAAGATAGCTGAAATGTGCCCAGAACGGAAAAGTTGACTGTATACCGTTGTAATCGCCCTCAGAGGCGATGTCAGATGAATTAATTTTGTGAAAGCCATTCTCTGTTATTCTGCCAAGAAAGCCGTGAGTTATGCTTTCCACACCTGAATTGTGTTTACATTGCTCGTCGACCACCTGATGCTGTACGTGCAGATTTTAATGGTATCTGTTTTTTTTTTTTTTTTTTTTTACCTTCACCTCTGTGTCGAGATAAAGTTGTTTGATGATGGTGTCCCTTTTGTGCGCCAAGTTTCTATATCCGGAGAATAATCCCTGCAGTCGTCTAAGCAATCTCCTGTATTTTATAGTTAGGTAATTAAATTGAAATTAAAATCATGTATAGACCTGCATGTATTCCTGAAAACTGTGCCAAAACCTTGCAGTGGAAAAACAAAAGTTATTTTGAAACTTCCTTCTGGCCGCCTTTATTTATGATGCTGTATGATACGATTTTATGATTCAGGTATGTTCTAGTTAATCTGTGAGTAAGATTATTTCCTACATGTATCATTATCAATAACGGTGATTGATTTTATTACTTCCCTGTTCTCGAGATAAAATGGAGTAATAGGCTGGAGATTTATAACATTTATCATGAAAAGCTAAATAAGAATATAGATATTTGTGCGGCACGACGGGAATCACACCAATAACTAAGTAAATTCTTAAGAAACGGAAGAAGATGAATTAATGTTTAAAAAAAAGTTTATCAGTACCAAACATCGGGCTGAAATTTACAATACATGGGACCTTGTACAGTAAGGCAAAGGCCGCCAAACTTCACCTTGTTCGGGCAGCGAATACCACATTGCTGTTAGGTTAATCTCATTTACCTAGGGAGATAATCCATAGTTCGTTTGAAGCCTATAGGGGAAAAGGGAACGATATCATCATTACATTGGCGCCTCTTGCGTCCATTTGGCACTTACGACTTTGACTAATGCCGACGTCATGCAGCACCCACCTCTTCATTGAACAAATGAGGATCTTTTTATCGGAAATGCCACATCAGCTAAGACAGAGATAATCTGATTAAAAGTAACCACAATGGGAATTTAGTGGTATTTGGATCTTCTCTTTGGATAATGAAGACTTTGTGCTGTAACGCTACGAAGTTAGCTGTCAATGGCAAAGACAATTTCCAGATAAAAACAGGATTTTGGATTTTAAAAAGATTTTCCCCAAAGATTCCCCGCGCTCGCATTCTGGATTCTGTTCGTCAGTATTTTCAGTCTAGCAAGCTATTTTCAAATGATGAGGCTAATGCAATCAGTTGAGAGCAGAATTCGGTACTTATTCCAGACAGCAAAATGAAATTTTCTGTCAAAGACAAAGACCATTTCAGATAAAAGCAAAATTTAAGATTTAAAAAAGACTTTTCCAAAGACATTCCCTCTACTATTAAAAGTCTAAGGAATCGCACAAATTGAATGATTGTAAAAACATGTCACAAGAAAACATTGTTTGATTATTCTTTGTACATAAATGTTTTGTTAATTATTCTGAAAACACAGGTGCATCTTCGAAATTTTTTTACTAAATAAATAAATTAATTAACGTGTTTATTTTATTAGAGATTTTTATTCCGACTCAAGAATTACTTGTTTGACTATCTGGGGTCATTTAGAATTTATTTCAATGACGAAATTGATATCCCATCTGCCTCGAATCAATATCAAAACATGCCTGATTTTAGCTTTCCAATACACATACAAAAAGAGTTGGAGCATTTTGTTAAACATCAATGAAATTATCTCTTTTGTTCATTTTCATTTCTTTTTAATAACCAGTTAATCAGTTTGGATCACCATCCAATTGGGCGGATGTTTTGTACGTAGGTGTTAGTGAATTTTGCTTTTGCTAACTCAGAACCTATTGGCGGGTTCCCAAGTTTTGACAATATCTCAAATGCATCTACATTTAGGCCCATTATACGTGTATACAATAAACGTTTCTTAGGCAGTGAAACTAATCCCAATCTTTCAGCTGGTGTTGAGATAAACATTTGAAGCTACCATTCATTATCTTATTCGCAAGGGTACTGCAAGGAAGTATAGTCCATGGCAGAGTAATGCGCTTAAGCTGTACATCTTTGCTGGTAATGCTTTTAAAAATTCGAATCGTCATTTAACGGACTGACACATCTGAAGTATTGCCCTATTTTATTGCATATATAAAAGGAAAACTTTACAAAACGAATTTGAAGTGCAGTTGTTTGGTTGAATGTTCGATCATTTTGAATAATTGGCCAAATTCTCGACATTTGCTTGAGACGTACGGCAGTAGTATCAATAGTAATGACCAATTCGACTTAGTCTACGTGGCCAGTCAATCCATTTTCCTAACGATGTGTGTACCGGGAATCCGCTGGGAATCATAGTATCAGTAATTACGATCATTTTACTACGTGCCCAGCAAAACTACCCTGGAATCCACTCTGCTAAAGGCGTAGGTACCGGAGACCCATTACGCTTTAAACGTTCAATTTTTTTTTTTTTTTTTTTGTTTCCTGTGTCTTTTTTCATTGAAAATTAAAACACGTACACGTACGCGCACCTTTGGGGGTGTATATTTTTGCATTGTACATTTTTGCCAACTTATTTTTCGTAAGTTTATTTTTAAGTTTCACTTGCTCTATTTATTTATTTATTGGTGTAATTCGCGCTGAACACAGGCCATTATTAAAACATTTAGCTTTTCATACTAAATACTGTAAACAGCCACCCTGCTTCCCCCCTCCCTTTTTCATCTCTAGTCCATATAAGTACACTGACCTTAGAAAAAATTTTTATTGAAGTGCCTTTATGAAAATTTGGATTGTTTTGTGGGTGAACGTTTTATTACTCATCAGGTGGCATCACAATGAAATCAGAATGGCAAACATAATTAAATTCCGTACAATATTAAACACGATGCACATCTGAGCAATTCTCAAACTCCCAAACTCATGGTCGCCACCTATCAAGCCATAGATGCGAAATAAAATGGGTGCCGTTAAGCATAGCAATAGTTCGATAATAGTGACCAACAATTTTATGTTTTATTCTTTGTATGTGGGGGTGGGGTGGGGGTGGGGAGTTATTACTTTATTTTATTTATTTACGTGATGGAGATCGGGTTGTTTGGAGGAAAAGAGGTAGGAAACATGCTGGTATTCATCAACTATGCCATCTAACACCTAAATATAACTCTTTCAGATTTGTTTTTTCAATCGCCTTCCAATCTGGTAGGTGGATTGTACAAGAAAAAGAGCACCAATTTAGTTCATCAAGTAACCTAGTCAGGAGAGCCATTTCAATCAACTCCCCCGACTGGAATAATAATTGTATGGCTCCAGTGGTGAGCTTCCGCTTGGACGATTTGAAAAACGTTTCTTTCGTCTTGTACAAGGCTCGGAACATTATAATGTAATTACTTATACCCTTGAGATTTGAAAGTACTGAGGAAATGAATTGGTTGATGAAAATTTCGTTTTCCAAAAATCAGATGAGATTAAAAATTCTTATCCTGGTGTTTACGGCATTTTGCCAGAGCCTGCCCTTAACAGCAATATAATGACCTGGATACGTGCGGACTGAAATGATTCTTGTTGTCTGGGATATTTTCCAAAACAAGTTTTATTGTCCGGGTGTATGATTAGACTTTAAACAAAATTTTTCTGGATTTTAGCTTTTCATTAAAACATCTGTTGGACCAGGAACATTGCCGTGTATTCATCCGTTGGCCTCTTACGTCCCACTAGATAACGTTTCTGTTGGGAGACTTCCTGTTGTCATTTCTGGATTAACGTGTACGTCTTTACTGAAGTATACGCAAACTGATCACATCAGCTGTCTTGTATGTAAACGCAAGGGATGTCTGTTGGTTATAACGTAGAACCCATTGGAGGGTTCCATCAGCATCAGCATCAGTAGACTACAGCATCATCGGGTCGGCGCACATGGTGTGGGCGGCGGGAATTTGATAGACGCCTGGCGCTTCTTTCTTCATTAGTGGTTCTCAAACTATTATAACTCTTCATTAAATCGTAAATCATTAAAATTAATATTATCCGAAGGTAATTCTGTTTGGCATCCTTCAAGATATATCTTTATATAATATCGGTTCTGTTCTTAGATTTACAATTGTCGTTTCCGGATTTACCTGACATGTGCTTTCGATTATGATTTCAAAGATCTTCTTAGAGTTACAGACCATCGAAAACCACATCAGTTTGTGGATAATACGTTTCAAAGGAATAACTTCAAAAGTCTATTCAAACCAACACTCAAAAACAAGTAAAAATATCAAAAACGCCATTATTCGCTATCAGCATTGTTTGCCATGCAGACAATAAATAATCCGCATAACCTTGGACAAAAGGCTATCCCATATCTCATAATTTGGACAAGATTCATGAAAGATAAATTGACAAAGCATCAAAGGGAAGTATTATAATAAGTTTATAAAAGCAACCAAGCAGTAGCAACCAAGAGATTGTTAGTTATACAAAGAAAACGATAAAATTTTAAAAGGTATACATACCGGACGAAATAAGATCTATTTAGCATAGGTTTCCAAAAACCTTCAAAGGAAAATGTAAAGAACATATTGCGAAAACATTCTATTTTAAATTCAAATGTTATTTTATATGTGTGTCATTTGTTGGTTACAAGCTAAATTTGGTTTGCTTGCCAAACTCGTTCTTGATGTCCTAAAAGAGGTATTTATTATTAATATCTTTAAAAACAAGAAACACTTAGTCTGCATCACACCTCTCACAAAGTACCGTACACAATATGTGATACAGATGGTGCCCAAAAATTAACATAGTAGAGGGTTCGTCAACGTACAAGCAATAACCTGGACGTTACAAAAGACACTTGCTCTAGAAAGAAAACAAACTAGTGGATAACTTGTGAAAGAGAGTAGACCTCCTGTGGCAGGTAAGGACCTCTCGAAGTGAACTAGTACAGGCGGTATCACAGAAATACACCTTAGCCTCACTGGTCAACTAATTTGCCGTGGAAATTCGACATTTCCACACCATGTAATTTGACAAGGCACGCAGCTCTTCTTTACTGACAGGGCCCATCAATTTGTGTGCATGAAACGCAATTTGTTACTTACATGATCAATCTATACACTTACGATGTAAATGTACTATTCTAGGCCTACAATGGCACGTAAAACGAGGTTTACTAGATTCTTTAAAAGATCGGTAGGCGGATCGGGTGTTATTACGCTTACCTTAGGAGATTTCTCATTTACACAAACTTTTTTTTTGGGGGGGGGGGGGGATTTTACTGTGGAGAGAGGACGTTAAAAACGAAGGGAAGGATAATATAAAGAGGAAAAGAAAAAGGCAGAGGAGGCTCCCCGCCGGTCGGAAAAACCCCAATCTTGCATGTGTGACAGGAATAGTAGTCCTAGAGATGGAAGTTCAGGGGCCCGTATGATTAGTGCAGGTTAGGTTATGATGTATTTCATAGCAGTATTTGCAGCCCTGTTCTAAGTTGTAGTTCCCTATCAATTTTTAAATATATTCTCACTGAAAAAATTATAAAGTCCATGGAAGTTGTACATTTTCTAGAGACTAAACGCGTTTGCTATCTATGATATGATTTACTATTTCATCATCGTTACGCAAGAGATAAAAAAAACTTAATTCACGTAAAAGAAACTTGGTGGCATCATGTCAGTTTTAATGATAAGCCTTTCTAGAATAACTTAATAAAGCCAGTTGGTATTTGATGTTACAGCCTACCTTTCTTTTTCTGAACAGAAAACCATTCCTATATGACATATTGGTAATCCTTCTAGTAATCCTTCTAGTGCATTCATGACACGTTCTGGTATCAAGCTCACCTTTCAAACATTTTATTATATTTTTATAACAGAACACCATCACTTTATGACATATTCGTAATCCCTCTAGTGTATTCAATGGGACACTTCCTGGTATCAAGCTCACCTTTCAAACAATTTATTTTATTTTTCTGCAAAGAACACCGTCCCTTTATGACATATTCGTAATCTCTCTAGTGCATTCAATGGGGCGCTTTCTGGTATCAAGCTCACCTTTCAAACAATTTATTTTATTTTTTGCAAAGCACATCATGCCTTTATGACATATTGGTAATCTCTCTAGTGCATTCAATGAGACACTGTGGTGGTATCAAGCTCACCTTACAAACATTTTATTATCTTCTTCAAAGCCTGGTCCTCAAACTGCTTATGTGCCCAATCTGCGTTATACACTTGTTTAGTCACTTCAGGTTGAAATTTTATAGTGACGACGACGAGTTGGTCTTTCATAAGTTTATTTTTAAGCGCCTCTCTTTTCATACAAAGATAATATAAGGCAAACGCGCTAACCTTTTTTCTTTCCGTCAACTTATGTGTGATCTTTAAAAAAATCACATTCTTCTTTGTCAATTAAATACTCAGTATCTCTTATAAGGCAATGATAATCTCACCAAGCACTTGTTTACGTCTCCTAAAACAAAAAAAATATTTATTTCTATGACCTCATACTTGGAAAGTTCATATCGCCCACTTTGCAGTTGTTGCCCCCACGCCACGGAAAATTACTTTTTGATTGCGAAATCAATCAATCAGCCAAAACCTGATTTGTCTTTGACATTTCCCAATCTTGAAGAAGAAAACAATTTACGCACTAGTTGACTCTTTAGAAAATCACACTTTTGTGGGCCTTTATCAAAATGAACTGACTTATTAATTGAATAAATCGTAACCAATTAACTTTACACCCACTAGGTTACAAACAAAAGAAATAAACAAATTAATAAATAAGCAAACTAGAAAGGATGTGACTGATGGGAGTCCTTAATTTTTTAATGTTTGACTACATTTGTAGCACTCAAAACATCTCATATTAGAAAGCGGCCAGCAATCCTGCTAGGGTTCCTAAACATTGCTGCCAATGTGTACTTCAGCTAAAAGTAGCCTTCATCAGTTTTGGCTTAATTATCAAAACATTACCTTTAACTGAAAATGGTAACTGTTCAAAGATAGGAAATTTGATTGCATATTTCCAATATTGGTATTGAAGAAGTGTGTAAAAGGGATTGTACAATCATATTTATATATGAGAATAGGTACTCAGTGTCTTGTGTTTCAGTCTGTAGTTCATTTCAAATCTACAAAGTTCATTTTCGTTATGCACGACGTCTTGTGTGGAGACAGAGTCAACATCTCTCCCACTGGGGCAGTTTATTTGATGCGATTTTATTGGAAAAGATAAGAAAGAAATGAGCATGGACAAATTTGTTTAAAATCGTCGGAGATGAATTCTCTTTCATGTTTGCTTAAAGTCTTCCCACCTTATTTACAGCTGGAAACGCTGTATTCCATATGTTTTGATCGAGAATGAAAGCTAGTGGGGAGCAATTGGTGAATCTCTATACTAGTGCTTCGTATACAGTATAGGGCGGATGTTCCATAATGCTGTGTAAAATTTAAAAAGAAAAACATCTCTTTTGAACATTGTGGGGCAGCAGCAGAATTCTAGACCCGACATCAACCCTTTAGAACAACTTCCCATGCTTGCCAGTGATGTATAAAGCTTTTTGACAACGCCCTTTAGAAAGGTATTAAGGGCATTTTTTAAATAAATGTGTGCCAAAGAAAAGTCAAGTTGAGTTTGTTGCTGTTATATGGGGGCAGACAAAGAGTAGGTGATTTGTTTCTCCCTCCTTTCCCTCAGGTCATATCTATTTTGCCATCACTTTTTTTTTCAATTTACAAACGATGAATAATGGCTGAACTAACTTATGGCTTGTTCACCAGGGGCCATCTGCAGTTTCAACAGTTGATAGGGCTATCATATGAAAAACACTTTACACTGTAGAAAATGGTTGTCCTATGGACAGTTGTCCTGAAGAAAAGCAGTCATTTTTACCACTAGATAGCTACATCAGAAACAAAAAATATTTGTCTGCCATTTTTGAAACATTACTTTATCCACAGGTTAACTGTCCAGAGGATAACAATTTTATCCGTAGGATAGCGCCATCCAGTGTTGATGAAACTGGACCCAGGCATAGTTTTAAAACCCATACTGTGGATCCAGGTGAGCGAAGGACACCCCACCCACCTTTCTTTCCTGAGTAGAACGGTGTATTCCGCTGCACTTAAGATAAGACTCAATTGCATGTGTTCATGTAACAGATTTGTCGGAATGTCGAGATTTAAATGGATAACAACTCTTCGTATGAGAACCATATTTCACAATAAATATATTGTAATAAAAAAAAACTCACAGAAATATAAAAAATTATCTTTTACTACCAAAACAGCGGTTATCGCAACTATTTTGGAATCTGTGCTTGCCATCGGACCACGTGATCTCCATAGATGGCTACCCTATGTAATAAAACAACTTTTAGAAAAAAAACAGGGACCAACTTTGAACATCAGAACGTCAGAGGGGGGGGGGGGGTCAGGAGGGTCCTGACCCCCTTCGATTTCTAGTTCCCATCTTGTAATTAGAATTTTGACTAGCTGAATCATAGATCTAAACCGTACCAAATGGCACCGTTCGCCCTCTAAAATACTAAGTTTGGGGCGGACGCCCCTCTTCAAATTATCCTGGATCCGCCCCTGGTTGTTATCCATTTTGCATTTTTGTATTTCCTCTTCATGCAGAAGGCAATAGAATGAAATGCACCATCAAGCAACACTAAGAATTCAAATTCCCTTCGCCCACTGCCATTGCAGTGATGTTCCCATTGCGTATGTATACTCTGGGAGAGAAGTCAAGTGAATTTCTGCTTAAACTAAATTGAGACATAGATTAAAGGCTACGGTGAAGTGCAGTAGGCTAACGCCCACCGACAGCAGTTTTATGTAAGTCCTTTCACATCAGGCGGTTTACTTGCACATGTGCCGGTTACTTTAAAAGGTCCTAACATTTACGTAATTACGTTACTGGGGGTTTTACTCGCTTTCGCGGGATTGCTTCCACATGTTTGAGCTGAATTAACCGCGGGAACTCTGTTTGGGTGACTTTCAAGTTGTCAGTCTCTGAACGCGTAGGCCTACCGGTACAGACTGCTATTTGTGAGAAGCACCCTCGTTCGTTTATGTCTCCAACAAGAATTGTGATTCATGTACGAAGATAATAATAATAATAATAATAATAATAATAATAATAATAATAATAATAATAATGATGATGATGATTATAACAATATTTAGTACTTAGATTTTATATAAATAGTCCAGTAGACGTGCCAAATCATTGTTACTATAAACTCAACCAAATGCCGCCACAGTTTCAAATACATGTAGAATCACTTAAAGAAATAGTAGAGGATTTCGTTTCATTAATTTCCATTTGTTACATTTGTTTCTTACATATTGCACTGGAGGGGTGGATTAAGAGTTTTCGACCCGAATTTTGAAGAAGGTGCAGTTTTAATACTGTAGGTTCTACATTTCGATCTTGATTTCATACATGTATATTACCCATATTACAGCAACACTGTAAAGCTACCACATGAAAAAGTATAGGGCCTACGTGAGCAAGCTAGCTTTATGGTGTCCTGACACTCAAGGCAAGTTTTAACGGCTTTTTTATCTGTAAACCAAGTGATCAATTTGAATTTTATTTAAAAAGTATAAGAAACTGGCAATAGTATCAGCATGAGTTACGTGGAATGTACACAGGTGTGACAACTGCCAGCTAACTCGATTTCTGCAATCTGCTATCAGTTTTATTAGGAACTACATGTACGCTTGCGATAATTATAATATATCCTTCTAACAGGATTATTAAATCAAGAGTTAGTTACAGCAGGTAGCATACACATTCACCGATCTAGCAATGAGAGCAACCTGGCTATTGTGCAACAAAGCGCTGTTCTTACAAAAGTCGTTGCGACAGTTGCGACGGATCATTCCAGCAGGTTGTACTTCGAAATTTAACCGTGTGGCTTGTCTTGGAAAGATTGTCGATTGATGGCGCTGTGACCAGCTTTCAGAATCCCGTGATCGGAGATGTTGAAGTTTACGTGTTGCTTTGATATTTCCAAAGAATTTGAACATTTAATAAGTGCAACACAAAATGAGCAAAGTAAGTTAATGAATGTGCAGTAATTAATATAATGTGTGGTTTTTATGGCCACGTGATCTCTCTGTCTCTCTCTCTCTCTGTCTCTCTCTCTCTCTCTCTCTCTCTCTCTCTCTGGTGCTTTTGTTGTTGTTGTCAAATGTTGTTATTGTGTTTTTACAGATGTGAATCCAGACCTGTCTGCCACTGTGGTTGGCCAGGAGAAAGATGGCATTGTTTTGTATACATGGGACAGCAAATCGCAGTTCAGCGGGGTAAGTCGGGGCCGCACTTTTAATCTGTTAACGCCTATATCAAATGATTTGACTAATCTGCTGGATGTAAAGATCTACTGGTCAGTAATTTATTACTAAAAATATAAGAGGAATGCAATTTCTGAAAAGGGCATCCATAGTTTAAAATAATTTTTTTTCACTTTTGGTCGTGGTACATTTTGAGAAAATTCTTGTTTTGAAATGCATGCATGACATTCGACCATGAACAGGGCAGTGTTTTTTAATTTTTCTTTTCTTTATTTAAAAGGATATAGAAGTCACCCATGTTGGAATATACGATCCAGTTAAACAGACTAATAAGGTAAAAATCACCTCAATTTTATCAAGTAGAGAGGATAAGGAAGTTTAAGTGTATACTAGTAGCTGATGATTGTTGAAATTGATTGCAAGATTGTGATCACCTTTCATCTGTTGACACAGACAATCAGAATGGATTTTGACTTACTAGAAAAAAAATCGAGTAGCAAAATTCTTCACATTATTGCATTGTTACTTTTTATTGTAGCAGAAATTTAATGTTTTATTACAATCATTATGCAAACAGCTGCTTTTATTTTGTAATTGAAGGTTCTCCTTAATTCAGTATTTTACATGATATGTTTCAGGTTCTGTTTATTCATGATAAGAAGCTGACCATAGTAGGGGCCTCAATCAATCAGGAACACTCATTACTAGGTATATATTCTACATTTCTCATGATATTTCAAAGGATTTACAAATAAACTAATTAGTTTATTTGTAAATGAAAGTGGATTATAGCACTTCTCAGTTTATAGAGATGAGGAAAAAATTCATCCTCCCAGATCACACTCTTCCATCTTGAAATTGCATATGTGATGTTTTCAAATGCTGAAAGATTAATCATGCTCTGTCTTTTGTAGTGAATGAATGAATGGATATATTTGATTAAATTTGATGCTGTTGCTCTTTATATTAAGAATTATCCTTTTTATACAGCTTTCACTTCTTTTGAACCAAGTCAAGAGTGGGATCATAGTAGCCATGTACAACCTAAAGGTGAGTTTGTTTCACTGTTAGTGCCCTTTTAACATAAACTTTAAGTGTGCAAATGTTGTTAGTCATTCAGTGGAATAAGAATGAGAAATGAGAATGGCCGGATAGTGAAACTTGCATTTAGCATCTGAGGATGTTGGTGCCTCAACCTACAGGTATGAAAACAGATCAGGTGGCCAGTCCATTGAGGTCATTTACCTAGTGCAAGATCTCAGGTTGAGACCACAGCGTCAGTCAGTTGTTTAACGTAAGTTCTAGTATCAGGGTTCTTCACAGGAGCGGATCCAGAGCTATTTACTGACAGTCTTCCAAATTATCTTTGTTGATTCATCCTCCAATTTTGACCGTCTTCCAACAGAAAAAAATAGATACCGTCAATGTAAACTTGAAAATCTGACCGTCTTCTGGAAGACCCAGAAGACGGCCTAAATCCGCCCCTGCTTCATATTTCTCAAACTTAAGTCTTAATCATTTTTTTGTGTGGCTGATCTTATGCCAGTTCTTATATCTTATTTACTGAAATACCTATCAAGAACTCCTCTATGTCAATTTCCCACTGGGTTTCATACCATTCTGTAATTGCTGAAATCTTAGTTTCAGACTGTATCTGTTTCCACTCCAACCCCACACATTTTCTTCAATCATCATCATCAAATTCATCTCCTTAGTCAGAATCACATAGCTGCATGCATATACCAGCACTCACACATTTTCTTGTCACTTTTCCCACTTCCAACACTATATATCTGTACTAGTAGATGTAATCTTAGTAATCTCATTTTCCAGGAACATACAAGGTATTTCTGGCTGAACTGCAGCCCCAGAATAATGTGTTCAACTTAAACATCCAGCGGCAGAGATATGTAAAGGTTCAGTTTCTCTATGGCCAGTACAGAGGGTTTGGGGAAACAGCTTATAAAGAGTCACACATGCTGGTGTTCTTGCATAAAGAAGGTAGGGATTTTTTTGTTTGATAACTTTTCTTGTTCAATTGTATTATATATTTATACTTTATAAAATGAATTATGATGTAATAAACTATTAAGTTAATTAACAAAAGGTATAATAAATGGGAATTCAACATGTCAATAATTCATCGGTTTCCCATGACCCTCCCCCCCCTCCCCTACTTGCGAAGATTAAAAAAATGATTATGATATGCCTGGCTTGTTAGTACCTAAATGTTATTTCATTGTATGTTTTTCCCCATTTCAAGCTGTTGTCAAGCAAACATTTCAAGCAATAATATAAATATCCTAAGTCGCGCAGTCTGCCTCATCAGAAATTGTGGGACAATGCATTCCAGAAGATGATCTGTACATGATTCATTTGTTTTGTCTCTCTTTTTTGTCAGTGAACAGATTATATTGCATATTATATATTATGCATTAGACTATATTATAGATTATATTGCGTTACTGTCATCTGGAATTTATACTTGGCCTATATATAGAATAGGGGATTAACTAGATCCCGAGGGTCAAATATGACCGACCTACTTAAATACTTCCCCACGGGTTATCTATTCAGTGTCTATCAGCGGATTAGACAGCAAGCTTTGTAGTGGGTCACCATATTTGACCCTCAGACTAGTTAGTCCCCTATTCTGAATGGGCCATTAATTGTTACCAGTTGTTTGCTTTGATTTCAGCTATAGGCCTGTATCATATAGCAATGGCCAGGATGGGGGACAAGGGAATTGTAAGTACGACAGTGGTGGTAATTTGCCTCCTTTTTATGTACAGACACAGATGTGTCTGTACATATAGCCGTCATCTGCGTCTGTCGTCGCCGTCGCCGTTGTCGCCGTCGCCGTGCACTTTCACCGATAACACGATAAGTGGAAAACCATTTTACCTTTTGGCTTGAAACTTACAGAACTGATGGATATTCATAATACGCAGGTCAAGTTCGAAAATCAGCATGATTGGGTCATTTTTAGTGAATTTAGGCTATTTTTTCTCTTTTTTCAGCATATATGCAGCACCGATAACACCATAAATGGAAAACCATTTTACCTTTTGGCTTGAAACTTACAGAACTGATGAATATTCATAATACGCAGGTCAAGTTCGAAAATCAGCATGATCGGGTCATTTTTAGGGTAGTTATGCTGTTTTTCACTTTTTTCACCATATATGCAACACTGATAACATGATAAATGAAAAATCATTTTACCTTTTGGCTTGAAACTTGCTGAACTAATGAATATTCATATTACGCAGGTCAAGTTTGAAAATCAGCATGATCGGGTTATTTTTAGGGTAGTTATGCTGTTTTTTCACTTTTTTTCAACATATATGCAGCACCGATAACACGATAAGTGGAAAACCATTTTACCTTTTGGTTTCAAACTTACAAAACTGATGAATATTCATAATACGCAGGTCAAGTTTGAAAATCAGCATGATCGGGTCATTTTTAGGGAAGTAATGCTGTTTTTTCACTTTTTTCAGCATGTATGCAACACCTTTGTGCTATATGATGGTACTGTATGGATGGCAGTCTATAAAATTGTCCCTTGGGTGATCACTAATTAAATTAAGGTCTATAAAGTCACTTGCCTACTCATTAATTTTCAATTGGCCATTAAATGAGATTACATAAAACACTCCTTGAGATTTCCCTGTAAAGTCCCATAGGTTTAGCTCTCTTAACTGTGTCACAAAATTAGGATTTGGTGATAATTGTGCAGATAAATGGTGTTAAACATTGCAAATTAATTTACAACAAAAAGAATGTGTTATGCCAACATGCTATAGATGAATAACAGTGCTTTATTTTTCTCAAACTTGTCATGGTTATTAATATCAAGTTAATACAGCTAGATAAAAAGTTTGAATAGCAGCTTTATTGGAATTTTTTTACGTTTTATTTAAAATTTTTTTAACATTATTTTTCAAACACTAGCATCTTCAAGATGTGATTTTTTACTCCCATCCACCAGAAGTGCTGTGCATTTTCTGTATTTTTGTATATAATTGTTATTTCTTCAGATTTAATTCTTAGGCATGTTAACAGTCTCATTATGGAACTAATAAGATATGTAAAAGTGTTGTTTTGACATTTTCTGCTTCTTAACAATATTGTTGATTATATAAAAATGACGGTAAACCTGTTATAATATTGTGCTTTGTGTAATAAAGTATCATAAATGGAAAGGAACTCATCATTGCAGTTTGTCAGATTTAATCATTCACTATGTTCAGCATCTGCAAATGGAGCAAATTGGACATTGAAAATTGTTCTATTGATATTTTTCCTATGTCAACAATTTTCCTAGTTGAACATTTAAAAATGACAGTTTATTGATCATTTTGTTTTAAAAAAGGTGTTGAAAATGGAAAGAAAATCATTTCAGTACAGTTATCTCTTGTTTACATTTTGGCATTTTGAAAGTGTGACTCTGAACTTCCATGGCCTTGAAGACCTTTCCAAATCACATTTTCTGAATATTCATGATACTTTTATTTTTTTTTTATAAAAAATTTGATGGTCATTATGCTGTTAAGTATTATGTTTTATTGCATGAAAGTTGAAGAAAACCCTATTTTGGACACAGCTGCCAGGATAGCGATTAAGGGAAAACCATGTTACTTATGATACTGAAACTTACTGAAAAGTTTCATAAGACAGAAGTGCAGCTTGTGTTTGAAAACCAGCGTGATTGTTTTCTGTTTTGGAGGCAATGCAGGTTTATAGAGTGCTATACTGGCATTTTCAAGTTGTGACTTATCACTCCCATCTGCCAGGAGCCCTGCACTCTTACTTGTAACATTTTCTGTATTTTGTTAAGTTACAAGAATGATTCTTAGGATTGACATACAGCCAAAAAAAAAAAAATTAATTATACATATATATATATATATATATATATATATATATATATATATATATATATATATATATATATATATATATTTTTTTTTTTTTTTTTTTTTTTTTTTTAAATGAGTTTAAGCAATTTTTTTTTTGTGTGTAATTTTCACTGTACCTCATTCTGGCATTTCCAAAGTTTAACTCTTATCAGCCTGACACCTTAGGGACTATTTCCAGATCCTATCACGCTAACTGTGGATCGATCTATCTCCATGGGAATTCTCGCTAAATTGCAATCAATGTAAGTGGCTTAGTTGTCTGTCACGCCTACTGAAACTGGCATGCCAGAATCCTAAGACTCTCAAACTAAAAGCAATTTAGTGAGAAACCCCTTGGAGTTGGATTGATCCTGTTAGATTGATCTAGGTATGGGAACTTAGTCTAATGCTTGATACACATTTTACTTTCATCCTAATCCAATATTATGCAGAATAAGAATTTGATGTTGGCTATGCAGTTACAGTAAGCATAATACATTAGTTCATCAGAATTGACAGTATCCTATTTCCTGCGTTTTTATTTTCTGGTTTTTGTCTGTACATTTGACAGCTTTGCTGCCTTGTTCCCATTTTCCCTTGTGGCAAAGAATGTTTGAAGTCTTAATTTGTCATCATAACAGCCTGTTGCCATCCCAGTCACTGAGACCATAAGTACTTAATAAGACTCAGAACCTCTTGTCATTTTACATAATTTTGTTAGATAATATTTTGTGGTTCATTATTTGCAATGAAAATTGTTTTTGTAAAGGTGAGAATATTAAATAACTGTTTGCAAAGAATAATAGAATCTTAAAGATATAAATAAACCAATAGGAAAGTTTAAAAAGAGCATTACTAGATGGAATAGTTTTGAAAATCTTTTTTTTTTTAAATCAGATATTTTAAATGTGAACCCTTCTGCACCACAATACTGATGTCAACTGATTTAATAATGGGTTTTAAACAATGTGCAATGAAAAACCCATCATTTTACCAGATGAAAACAATGATGCATCAAGTAAGAAGTAACTTATTTGAAAATGTGTTCACTTTTTAGATGATGAGTGGACAACCAAAAACTGAAATTTGTTTTGGGAAGTTTGCCTGGGCGCAGTGGGACATGCATCTTCAGCGTCTTTACATCATCCACCACAAAAAGGAGAACCTCCACGGCATGGAGCAAGCAGTGCCTGTGTTAGCAGGATTCCAGTTTCAAGCTCACATGTTGGAGCATCCTTTTGAACTGATGGTAAGCCTATCCATTAATGATGTTCTCTGTCTTGCTCTGCTTCTTCTTCTTCCCTCAATTTTTCCACAGAGTACCAGATTTTCTATTCCGTCTTTTCTGATGATATGACCCAGAGATTTCATTTGTCTTTTTCTGATTGTTTTCATCAGTGTGCATTGTCATCAGCCATGTTTACTAATGATCTTGCAATGGTATTCAGCAGTGTTGGTATGTCCCACTACATAGGGTTAAACACAGTGACTTAATTTTCTTTGTTGGCGACCTAATTTTCTTGTCGTTATTAGTAGTAGTGTCTCTTTCTATACCCATTGATTATATAGTGTTTATTTTCCTCCTTTGGTTTACCCCACCACGACATCCTCTGTATTTTTTGACAATGTTCAATGCTTTAAGAAGTTTCATAATATTGTTAGATATGGAGCATATCTTCTGTGAACAAATGTCAATTAGGTGTTGCCTTTCATACCTGTACTCATGATCAGAGCCAAGGACAAAAGCATCTGCACCCAGGGCACATTGTAATGCTTTAAATTAATAATTGACACTATTGTTTGAGTTCACGTGAATATTGCCATTTTTTAATTGACAACAATGTGAAGACTGGAATCTATTTCTTCTTTCAGTTTGATGTGATACTGGACCTGCCTATACCTCAGGCTAAAAAAAGCAGCAGGTACTGTATTTATATTTTCAGTAAATAAAATCCAAGGAACAATACAATTTGACATATTTGATCATAAACAGACATTTTTGGTGGCACATTAAATTTTGCAGTAATGCAAAGTAAACCGAGGACTTGAGCTATAAAAAATAACAGTATTATATTTTGTCAATGTTTGATAGAATATAATAGGTAATGCTCTGTTGCATCAATATTCACATTTTCTGCAACTTAGTACATGTACTAGTATCTATAAAGTATTATTGATGCTGAAATTTTAAGACATGTTTTTGTTTCAGTTCTACATACCTGGATTTAAGGTTGTCTCATAGCATTCCAGGTAATTTCTCATAAATAATGAAACCATTACATGTATTATAATTGCTATACAGATATTCTATATTTACATGGATTTTGTAATGCTCTTGTTATATTTGTCATCTATATTTCATACAACATCTATTTGAATGGTTAGATATGAAAAAATAAACAGATTGTCTTATTTTTAAGGCTACTTTGTTTCATGAGCAATGATGTTTACTTCCTGCAAGGTCATCCAGCAAAACTTTTAGTTTGTCAATAAAATTTTTTTTGAAAAGACTGATATATGGAAACTTCAGATTGTATTTGGCCTTTATGTCTCATTTTATTCCATAAAAATGTCTATATTTCAGATGCCAATATGAATCTCCTAGTGTTGTCTCTCCCCAATGGTACAGTGTGCTTGTGTCACCAGCAGACAGGGGGGTTTAAGTCAGGGGGGAGGAAGAAGGTAAGTCATGTGTCACCAGCAGACAGGGGGGTTTAAGTCAGGGGGGAGGAAGAAGGTAAGTCATGTGTCACCAGTAGACAGGGGGGTTCAAGTCAGGGGGGAGGAAGAAGGTAAGTCATGTGTCACCAGCAGACAGGGGGGTTTAAGTCAGGGGGGAGGAAGAAAGTAAGTCATGTGTCACCAGCAGACATGGGGTTTAAGTCAGGGGGGAGAAAGAAGGTAAGTCATGCGTCATCAGCAGACGGGGGGGGGGGGGGGGGGGGTTAAGTCAGGGGGGAGGAAGAAGGTAAGTCATGTGTCACCATCAGACAGGGGGGTTTAAGTCAGGGGGGAGGAAGAAGGTAAGTCATGTGTCACCAGCAGACGGGGGTTTAAGTCAGGGGGGAGGAAGAAGGTAAGTAGTGTCACCAGCAGACAGGGGGGTTTAAGTCAGGGGGGAGGAAAAACAAAAATTTTATAGTGGATTTAGTTGTTGAATCCAAAATTAGTATTAAAAGTTTACTTGAGGGAGATTTCGGTGTCTGTCGAATTCAAGTCTCCAGTTTTAAGCGGAAGAACATATTCTGGTAAAGTCAGATAAAAGTTTAATTTGATCATTTAATAATGACAGAAACTCTATCACTTGTGGTATAAGATTACCATGCTTGTCCTACTTTAACACACATTTTGGTTTTCTGGTGAATTGATAAAAAAATGGTCAACTTTGTTAAAACTTAAATAAAGTGCCCTTCAGAAAAAAATATGCCTAGGTCAATCACATGTATGATGCACAAACTGTACATTTGATTCATAGCATCAAGACAACACCAGAACAGCCACAGGGGAAGTACCACTGCAGTATTCAGTCTGTATGATCCATCATGGTAAGTGTGGTACATGGAGGGCTGTTTGAGTGTTTCAGGACAGCAAACTAACAGATCCGCGGATCAAATATGGCCAATCCACTGCAATGCTTCTTGTGTAATTTCCACTATCTATTCAGTGTCTAATTGGAAATAAAGTGGCAAGCTTTTTAGTGGGTCACCATATTTGATCTGCGGATCTGTTTGTCCACTGTTCTGAAGGCGCTCTTTGTGTCATTGTGTTGCCTCATTGTTTTCATTTACAACTTTCAATAGTTGTGGCAAAATTTTTGGCCATAGTCTCAAATTAGGAGCATGTATATTAGGTCCAGCTTTTATACCGACTGCGACTGTGAATTACATTTAACCCAGTAAAAACTAAAATTAGTCAATTCACAGACTGTTCTAACATAAAACTATTTTAACCAAATAATGAAAAGGGATTTCACAGATGCTATAGTGTCTTCAATGATAGAACAAGTGCTTGCTTTCTAACTTAAATGTACATTTGCTAAATGTTATACAAATTTTTGCTGGACATTAATATTAATGCCAATAATTGGATTACAAAACACAGTCTTATATTACAGGAAGTATACTGCAGTGTGTGGTGCCAGTAGCAACACAGGCAAATGCCGCCAAAAACAGAATTTTTTTCACCATGCATAGTGAGTTGGGCTCATTGTGTTGTTTTCTTCTCTAATGCAAATTATTTATTTTCATATTTTGAATATAGCACCAATTGTTTTTGTGTGACATATCCTATAGTTTTTCTAAAGCTGGCAGTTCTGTAATGTTAGTGTATCCGGCACTGTAAGAAATAGGGTGGCAAGGGGTTCGGGTGGAAGGTAGGGGGTGGAACAAACAACTCATTTGACTGAGAAAGAGCTTGAATCGAAACATGAACTAGGTTCTTTTACATTGTGGTAAAGGCTTCACTTTTGTAGGAAACTCCCTTCCCTTTGAATTTGCTGCCTATAGGGATGGTCACTTATCTGTAGTGTACATTATTATATTTTTTTCTTCTTACAGATGAGTGTGTACTGGTGTTTTTGCCAGGCCATTTTGTACATTTGTTAAATGTCAGCTTAGAGTATGAACCCTCACACCATATATTATACCATGGTGAGTAGAATTGCTTTAAAAGAGACAAGAGTTTTGAAGTAAGTCAGGTTGAGTATTTGTTTAGGTATATCTGAGAGAATTCAGTTAGACTTATTTGCAGATTGCCAAAAGAGACAAATTGGTAACATTTTTTAGTTACCTCAGTGTTAATATCTGTGCATAACTTGTCACTTGGTGAAGTATTTTGTGAAGAAACATATTTATTTTTTTTTGCATATAGTTAAATTGCATGTATTTGCCTTAAACATGTTAATTTACTCTGGTGATTATTATAATGGTTATTTTTACATCATATACTTTAAGATGTGGCTAACCCTGATCTGACAGAGGAAGCAGGTGTAGAGAAAACTTCTTTATCTAAAGGTGGCTTGTTGACTCATCTGTACAGGGAGAAATCAGGTACTGTGCCAACTGACAAGTATGTATTGGATGTACAAAAAAAAGCATGGATGATGGTAGGGGTGATTGGAATGTGTTTAAAAGTAGAGTCCAATCTGTATTATAATTATAATACAGTAGTTTGAATAGCTTAAATTTACTGATAAAATTAATTGCAGTTATGCTCAGAATTCCTTTCTTTAGAGTTTAATTAATTATTAATTAATTAATTATTTTACTTTATTTTGCACACTCCAAAAGGGATATAGTATAGGGACACAATATTTTTCTCAGTCACAGCTGTCTATGACAATTGAATCAACTGCAGACTTGAACAAATTTTCCTCAGAGTACCTCAACAAAATGTTAATATTTGTTTTTTTCCCTTTGCTACAGGTTTCTGTCTCTTTGAAAGTAGTGAAGGAAAGGGTTACAAGCTGAGTATCAATAAGGAATGCCTGCAGAGGATGTTTACGGATTGCTACACCAACTCCACTAAGATGGCGATACTGAATTACGTGATTATCAAGACTAAGGACTGGGGAGTGGTAAAACAGGTAATGGGTTCTCGATCTTTTTAAAACTAGGCAAAATTAGGCAAAAATTATCAAACTCTCAGATACATTATTTTATAATCACAAAATTTAATTTCTATGTAGCCTTTGTGGTGCTTGCTTTTACTGCTTTGAATAGAAATATAGAGGAGCTGGTTTTTTAATTTTGTTGATACCGCTCAATAAAAATATTCTGATTTAAAGAAATTTGTAACTTAAAAGTACAGTATCTGTACAATTCACTATTTCTCCCATTGAAAAGATTGAGTATTTGACATACTTCTTATTCCTTCTAAGATCCAGAGGAATACACAGGACTTGTCTCTTATTTGAAAGTGATTAATATTTATTAAATGAATTTTGTCATATTGTTTCATTGTTTTTCAGTTGATTGAATACATGTGCAATGATATAGCAAGCCCTGAAGTAGAACTTTTGATGGAGGAGTTTCTTATTGGTGAGTGATCTTGTGGCTGGAACATTCATTTAGCTCTTGTATTATCTAATTATTACACTTACTTTTTTTACCTGAACTTGTGCTGTCAGCCAAAAATGTTTTAACCTTTGGCAAAATGCTCTTTATTTAGCTTAAATAAGAAAGCCTCAGTTGTCAGCATAAAATAAAGTAGAGCTGCTTTTGCTGAAGAGAATTTATAAATTGAATAATCATACAGGATTAACTGGTTTTATTATTATTATTTTAGAATATAAAAGATACTAGAGAACTAACAAGAATTTGATTTATTTTTCATTTTTTACAGCCTCTACATACAGTGCAATGAGACGCCAGATAGAGAGGGATCAGTTGCAGCTTCTGCCTTTCACAAGTATTGACACAGCTAGGGGACAGCTTGAAAAGGTATACTGGTAACTGGCAATCTTGGACGTTGGACCTCAAATCAAATTCAGTTTCTTTCCAAAGGACAATCAAATAATGCTGATTTGCTAAACACCATGAATCCAAATCACTCAACTGAAGTTAAGCAATGCATTAACAAAATAATTATAACCAGGTTAAATGTTCTAATGAAGAACTGGTGCCTGTTTTATATCTGATTGAAAGATTGAGCAAAATATTTTGCATTTGATACGTCTACCTGTCCGCTCAGATGTAAAGAACCGATAGCTGTAAGAGGTTGAGCTGGAAATATACTGCTTTCTTTGAGAATTTCAGCAAAAATGTTAACAGTTAATAATCAGAACCCTCTGTTATTAGTACATGTTCCCATAAATGATACAATAAGTTTATGCAGGTTTATAAAGTTACTGCTTTTTCTGCTTCAGAATTACAACAATCACAAGCTGGCCCAGGTGACTTACTTTCCAATGAAACACAGTGTAAACATGGGTCGCAGGCACAGCTCAGGGGGAGATTCTGGACAGAGAGCTAGGAAGTTGTCCGTAGACGATCTCCCCGAGAGCTTGAGCCGTCACTTCAAGATCAAACAGCAGCTGCAGGTGTCCAGGTTTGACCCGCGGTCAGTGTCCAGGCTGTTACATGCCATGAGGGACAGGCCAGAAGATTTTCAAGTAAGCTAGGTGTTAAAAGTAGTCCTAGTCTTTTTTTTTTTTTTTTTTCAGATATTTAAAAAAATCACTTAAAATCTTTAGGACTACCTTAGGTTTCATGCTTGTAGGTTAAAATGTATGTATTTTCCACAAGAAGTTTCAGTGAGATTGGCTGGTATTTAGGAGAAGAGAAGAGAGAGTAATGGGTAAATTTAAGCTAGGCATGAGAGAACAGGATAGCCCATATATGTGTCTAGGTCCATTGCATTGAGGAAGAGAGAATCATGAAGATTGGCAGATACAGTTTGGGAAGATGAAGATCCTTGTTTTGTTGTTAATGTTTTTTTTAAACACTGTGAGAAGAGAACATTACATTTAATTTACCACTTTTTGTGGCAAAATTATGTCGAGTTCGTTTGAAATTGATGTGTTACAAAATACTTGAACATAGAAAGGATTAAAAAGTATTACATTCTGATTAATCTTCTTAAATGTGTATGTCTTTTCCTTAAGATGTGCCTGTGATGATGTTTCAGAAATCAAGTTTGTCAGAGAACCATCTGCAGGAGCCAGGCAGGGGGAGAAGAGTCCTGAAGACACTTTCTATGAAGTTCAGAAAGTTAAAGTATGTTTTTTTATGAACTTTGCATGAATTTTACAATCATTTTTAAGGAAGTTTAGTGTCCTTGTGCACACACACATTTATGTGTGTGATCAGATCATTGTGGTATAAACTAGGGACATCTATCCACCAAATGTGTTTTGCTGATAGTCAGATTTAATACTAAGTGATATGTTGTCCACATTTTTTTTCTGCCCTGCCTGGAGGCTATAAACATGGCAGTAGGAAAGGTTAACATCAGGCCTACCCAACTACCAGACTCGGCACCTAAGGATCCTGAATTAACCGGTATATCAGACCACGCTACCCGTTTTCAAGGTGTGTGTCAACTCGCATTTCGGAGTATCATACCCCAGAACGAATTTTGTAGCACGACTGCAGGCTCATCCACGCTCGGCTGAACAACCTTAAACTGTACTCTTACTTTAGAGTACTCTATTTCATTGTCTCTATGGGGATATACGGGGACTTTACGACATTCGGTTTGAATGTTTTAACCACTTTTGATAGGGCTTTTTTGCATTGTATTAGATTAATGTGGCAGTCTAAGGTTCATATAGGTGGCTTTCAAATTTATGCACCCGGTTTTAAAATCATATAGCGATTTTACGACAATCGTTTAATATCTAATCAAGGTGACAGCCGAGCTTGCCAGGGCTTATCCTGTCGGTGTTCTGGCTGATACTCCGAAATGTGATCTGACACACACCTTGAAAACGGGTAGTGTGGTCCGATATACCGGTTAATTCAGGATCCTTAGGTGCCGAGTCTGGTAGTTGGGTAGGCCTGAACATGCTACAAAATATCTTAAAAATTTTTGCAGTGTCACTGAGAATTGGATATAAATATTATGTAGTAATTCTGGTTGGTAAACTATTTCTGTAATATTTCAGTGAAGTCCTAACGCCAAAAGTTCCCATCAAGGCAAAGTCTGTGACAATCGTGACACCTGAGAGCACAAGACAAATTTCTCCAGAAGCAGGTCTGGGCAACATGCCAGTTTTGCCTGGTGAGGAAAAAGAGGAAGAATTTGTGTACGAGGACCAACCAACAGCCAGCACGGTACGTTTTGGGGTACATTTACTGAGTGGATACATTATAAATGGAGAGAATTAGTTATTTTATCTAGATATATTTGTGTACAAATGTTAAATTGTCTTGGCAATCTCAGATATAAACAGCATCACCTGCATTAGTATTGGTCAGTGTCTTCAAAGGTGATATGCTGATATTTAGCTGATAGAAGTGGGATAGATTAAAAATAATTAGACTTGTTTTAAATCAGCTGCATAATTGTCACTCAGGAGGCTCTTTACTAGGGACTACACCTTTATGATTTTTTTTTTTTTTTTGAAACATTAGGCTCATCTACCACAGTTTCATTGAACACATAATCAAGAATTGTATGTAACATTTAACTGACTTATAACCATCATTTATTTATTTATTTATTTATTTATTTATTTATTTATTTATTTATTTATTTGATGATATGATATGATTGATGTGATTTTTACTTTCAGACCACCCAGCAGCTGAGCCAGCACATGTCAAAGTACTTGAAACAAGATGTGCAGGGAAAGATACAAAACCTGGCCTCAGAATATGTCTCTTGTCAGGTATGTTCTTCTTCTTCTTCTTCTTCTTCTTCTTCTCTCTCTCTCTCTCTCTCTCTCTCTCTCTCTCTCTCTCTCTCTCTCTCTCTCTCTCTCTCTCTCTCTCTCTCTCTCTCTCTCATGTAATGGTTTTTTATGTAAACTGTCTCAAGTTGTAGGGAGGTTATCTTTTAAAAGCCAGATTCTGCTGTTACAAAATCACCATACAAGATACCTATTGTTATTGATCAGAAGGTCCCCACTAGATTTGATGATTTTGACCTGAATGCCAGTTTCTACTGTAATACTAAATTTTGATGTCTTCCAGTTCATCCAATCCAAGCAGCTGTTTCACATGTTGTGGAGTATACTTAACACACAGGAGAAGATTGTGCACCTGTAAGTAATGGCAGTTATTGTTCATCAGAATTTATGTTCGAAGTTAATTTGGCATTTGTACCATGAGATCCTAAAATTTAACGTGCTTTGTGCAAATCTCAGAATTGGTTCCCTTTTTTTGCCATTTTGTTATGATAAGAAACGTTTTTAACTATTATATTGATCTTTTATGATGCAACCCTGTATAAAACTTTCTAATAAGTTATTTTGCATTAAAATATATTCAAAAAGGGCATGTATAGCTTAATAAGTGCTGTGCTCTCTCGGATCAATTGTCAATTCAGTCTAAACATTGTTTTCTGATTAACTTTTTGAAATAAAAAATATACTTTATATTCTCAGTTTATATTTCTTCAGAGATAAAACTTTTCTTATCAATATATTTTTCTTCAGAGACACACCATCCTGTTTAAAGGATTATGAACTGTTTCAAGCCATGGAGAGATACCTAATGGTAACACAGGATTTGGCTTTTCCACTGTGGAAAGGTGGGTCACCAGGCAATGCATACTATAATTACCTGATCTTTTCAATGGGGGAAATTGTGAATTTTACAGATTGAAACTGCTTTTTTTTTCAGTGGTAATTTCTTAAAATCAGAACATTCCTATTGAGTGGTAGCAACAAAATTTTAAAAACAGGCTACTCTATAGTTCTATTCTATGTAGTAAAAGCACCACAAATGCTATATAGAAGTATTATTTTGTGATTGTGAAATGATGTTACAGTATCTGAAAAATTTGGAGTTATTACTGTACACTGCTGCATTTCACAAACATTGTATGCAAAAATGGGTACTTGCAATGGTATTTTCTAATATTATCCAAGTCTCAGTCAGTTGAAAATATTATCTGTCAAACTGTATTAAGTGAAATAGGCATTCTATCTGGGCAGAATATTCATTCCAGTGGTAAGAGCCAATAACAAAGAATTGGATATGTTACACTTGTTTCATCTTTTTCAGGTTTTCATACCTTTTTCACAGGACTGGCATTTCGTTGCTTGGATTTCAGGTAGGGCAGCAATTTCATTTAATTGCATATTTTTTCTTCTAAATAATATATTCTGGCTTTCAAATTGATGATTAGGAGACAACCAAATCATATTTCTCATAAGAAAAATTCTTTTTTCCAAGTTTTGTTGTTTTTGTGTACATTTGTTTATTTTAAAAGTGTGTGATTCCAAACTGTTTTGTTTTATTTTTCAAGCCTGTTTCTGCAGTATGTTGATTCGGGGATTCTGACTCTGACTCCCACATTTGTGGAACAAGTATTAACAGGTTGGTGAATTATTTTGAAACTTTTTAGTGAAATGACGGATCCTATATATTCATTCAAAATAATAATAAAAAACACTTCTGATTTTAGTTTGCATCAAATTCACACTGAGTAAAAATAAGATAAGTTTGTTCAACACAATAGATTGCACATAGAATGTAGAGGAAAAGTCACTTTTATTTTCTCACATACTTTAATTGCCATTTCATTGATTAGTTATTAAGGAGTGATAGCTCACCCTGTTTTCATTTAGTGAAGTTGAATTAATATTTTTATCATTAAAGTGATGTTTTGAGTGTTAGCATCCACATCATGCTATTCTTTTGTAATGTGTTTCAGAGTTGGAAGATAACAGGGAAACTGATAGAATCAAGTTCCAGATTCTCTCCAAGTTACCAAAGGTTAGTGCATAAAAGTTTTTCACTTAGTATACACTCCATTCCTTTCTTAAGTTTTCGCTGTTTTTATGATATCTTTTATGATCATTCTTTATTTAATTTGATGAGGTAACATAATTACGATTCATATGAAAGACTTTACTTCAAACAGTTCACTGAAACTTTAAGTTTATAAAATGGAGACTATGATTCACATGGTTTTGCATATTGATATTTTGACTTCAATAACAATTTCTTCACAGGAGGAATCTGTCCAGTATTTTATCAAATCTGGACATCCATGCAGTAAAACATTCTTGGCAGAACAATATGTGCAGGCAACTCTACTGGATGGTGAGTCTTCAGCAAGTATACTTCCATGTGGTTAAATAATTAAAATAATTAATGTAAGATTTTAAACATTAAATCCATTCATTTATTTATTTTAAAAATTATTTTTTTTATTTATAAATAATGATCTTTCCAAGCTTAAATTAATGTCAATCAGAGTGGAAGGCTTATTTGATTAATTATTTTTCTTCTGGACTGGTTTCCTGTTGACAGAAGTATCCATATACATCTCAATCATAAGTTCATCTATCTAAAAAAGTAAATAGACAAATACATAGACAGATCTGTAAAAAGATATTTTAAAATTTGTAATAATTTTAGACCCCATGCCAAGGAGCGCCAGATCCAGTGCATCGTCCTTTGAAGGTGATGACCTCTCGATGACGTCTTCAGGAGGTGCTGGGGGACTCAGTATTGGTAATCTTTTTTCTTCTTATTGACATCCACATGACATATTAAATACCCAGTAGTGTACTGTACAATTTACATATACAAAAACATCAACACAGTTTGACCAAGACCCACTACAACATATGAACATAGATAACAAAGCAATATACCTGGTAGTATGGTATGTGACTAAGAACAGTAAGACAGCAGCACAGATTCACTAATTACTGAAAATCGTTCACTACTTTGGAATGATTTGGTGCATAGGTAAGTAAGACATAAGCATAATTAAGACTTCTTTTTTGACAAAAATGGCTGAAAAATCCATTTGTTTTCACTGGTGTCTTTGTCCTAACAGTTATGATCTCTTAGACTCTCATACTTATACTGGATTTACAAAGGTATTATTATAATGGTCAATGTATTATCCAGGGAGTGTTGACAGCATGGAGGTTGGCACCTATACTCAGCAAACTTTCCCACCCCTGTCTACTTTGCTCAAGTTACTGGAGACAAAAGGTGAAATTTTTCTCTCTCATCTTCTTTCTTTTCTCTCTCTCTCTCTCCCTCTCTCTCTCTCTCCTGTAAGTGAGTGAGGATGCATCTGTACATACAGTACATGAACAGATATGCATGCAAAAATATACATACGAGACATGAACAGAAACATAGGCAAAAACATGCAAACAGTCATCCATGGCCAAAGTGACATCGCTTCTTTGTGTGTAATTTTTGTTGAAATCATTTTACAGAAGAAAAAACTTACCCCAAAATATTTTATGTAGATAATTTACTTTTTTTTTCTAGTGTGCAAATCATAAGCAAGCAGGTAATTCAAATTTTACTATGAATCTGCCTTCCAGATCCAGAATTTAAAAACAAGATGCCAAGAAGAGAGATGACTAGCAATGTAAATCAAGTAGATAAGATGTTCATTGAAAGCACAGCCACTATGTACAGAAGTATGCAGCAGTGATTCAGTGTGCTGTCGTCATCACCATGAAATGTGGAGGAACGTTGGACATGTCAGGTGTCACTTGTCAGATGTCACCTGTGTCAAATGTCACTCAGTCCTCTCAGCCATGTGGAGAACACAAAGGCTGTAAACAGGCTGTTTGTCTCAGGATGGTGCTACACGTGCCCCGAGTGTCAGGGCCACTGTGAAGCTAGATTGTTAACTATTCAAACCTTTTCACGGGACAGCTTCAACAGTATTGCTGATATGGGTTATATATGAAATCAAGATCGAGCTGGCAATACGGAAATCGAGAACCTAGGGTAGCTACACGCAGTGTGTGGGTGAAAAAAATATCTCTAAAAATGCATTTTCTATTGGTATAGGGTGAATCCAATGCACCTGTTTTGGGGAAGTTATTAGGGGGTCATTGGTTCAAATATTTTTCAGCAACTGTACATAACTAAACAGAGAAGAATACATTTTAGAGCACTCTTTGTATGGCAGACTTTAAAAATGTTGGTCACATGCAGGCAAATGCCCAGGAAAGTTTTACAGTGCACAACAACATTTGAAACACATAATTAGAACTACTTGTGCTTTTTCAAAGGTTACTTATGATTTTACAAAAAAAGGCAATACATACTTCCCCATGAAATAATAATACCACTCAAGACCAGAAATGATTTTTTTTTTTTTTTTTGGGGGGGGGGGTCATCAAGTCCACTGTCCATGTAATAAGGTTGCATAGCGAAATGTCAAATGTAGATTTCATTCCAAAAATTCAATACTGTGATCAAGGTTTGTGTGTATATAATGCATTGTGCAAAACAAAATTGCACTTGAAAATAAACATTAGCCTGAGTACTTACCTGAATTATATATATATCATGACTGTGATGTGTTTTCTAGTTTGGGAGTCTTATGATTCTCATTGTCCAACATGACGATCATGTGAAGATAGAAATGCACTGTACCATGTTCATAAACTGACATTTGCATCTTCATTCTCTTTTCTCAGTATTATATGTATGTTAAGTGAGATGGTTTACATTCAGCATATATCATGAAGTTCCTTTTGGAACCAGTGAAGCTTGTACACACCTAATGCAATCCAGTTTACTATTGGGCCCAACATTACTGTTAATTGTCACACCCAACACAATTTTATTGTTAATTGTCTCAACTAACGCAATACTATCGTTTAATGTACACTACGTAGACAGTGAAGGTCATACTTAGGTTTCTTTCTCTATAAATAGTTATTTACTCACAAAATGGAAAATAAAGGTAACTAGACTGGTTGGTTGATAATTGGTAAATTATCAGAAAGGTGCTATTCATCTTGAATAAATTATTTTTAACATATTGCGTGTTCAGAGACTGATTACAAGTAGCTCTGCTGAAAAAGCCATTTTTACCAAGAGCATGATCGGCTGCTTGTGGACAACTACTTTTAGCTCAGGGTTGTGAATTTCCAAGGGATTCTCGGATTGTCCTCATATCTCCTCCATTTCTAGTATCTGGGAATGACATGCGAATATAGTACATGTGGTATCTTAAACTTTGGAGGTAATTTATCGCGTACAGTCTCACATCTTGGCAGTATTTTTTTGCGTGTTGACTGTAGAACACGTACGTGGGTGTCACACAAGAACTAAGATTTACTCCTAGTCATCGCAACCAGTAGTCACAAAGCGGGTTTTGATAGATTACCGAAAGCTGTTTGTCACTCAAGTTTAAGTTGTAGATACATACTGAACATGGCTACAATGTAAATAAATTTTGATTGGAGAGGGGGTGTTGTGTTGGTTAAGTAAAGCCTTCTTTCTTCAGTGATTTCCTGTTGACAAAATGATTCATAAATAATATTAAGATGCTGTTGAATATTATTTGAAGTTTGATTATGTCCTCGTCGCGCAAACTAATAATAGAGAAACGGGAAAAAAGATTATTACATCAATAACGATGAGAATAAAAATAATAAGCTTACGGAACACAATCCCAAACACTGTCTTCCCTAGTGCAAGGTTAATGTAGATGCCAACATATTTCATGTAAAAGATTTTTGTTGGATACGCACGGGCCCCAACGCAGTGTGTACAAAACACAACCGACAAAACCTCTTGAAGAAAAAGTTGAATTTGGATAACATGAACGTGTTTTTTGTTTTCCTTTCCCTTTTCTCGTGCTGACTCTCGACTGCACAATGTAGAAAAAACACAGCTGAATATCAATATTAGTCTCTTGGTATGCTGTAATTCCAAAATAAATGTTTTTACCACTACGTGTATGAATGTCACAAGGAGTGTTTAGAATTATTTGCAGGGCGTGATTCAGGGTGTTGGGGTACTTAGATGTACTACATTAAACAAGTTGATCTCTCTCTCTCTCTCTCGTAGCTTTCTTGATAATGTCTTCTCTGAGCACTGTTTTACAAAAATAAAAAAATCGGTAAGCAACGATGGCAAAAAAGTCCTTTCGACCACGCTCATTGCATTCTATGTTACATTATATTGAGTGAAATAGTCTTCATCTATATGTCATAACCCGTAGAGATATTTTTAACCTGGGTTGAATCGGGTAATGTGTTTTCGCGGGTGTTTTAAGCAGGCACGAATAACAACTACCCGGCTTGTTTTTGCTGTATACTATATGGCGGTTGCATGTAAAAGGCAATAACGCTGCGGGGAGCACCCCGTCATAAAATTGAGGGTACTACATATGAAAAAAGCATTTGAAGAGATAGTTGAATCAGTTAATTGCATGTTTGCTGTAATATTGGTGTACGCCCATGCTAAATACGCCACACGCGCGTCGGGCGTAAGGATACATCGACATACCCTACTCATTAGAACAAATACTCATATCATAGGTATGATTTGAAGATGGCGTACAGTAGTACATTTAAAATGTCTCTCTGTCGGTCCGTTCGTCTGTATATTTGACTGCCAGTCTGTGAAGTCCATACATCAGTGCTATTGGTCAACAAGAACTGCTCTGCTCTCTTCGCAAGAAAGGGCACTCGGATCTCCATCAAGCAAAGTTGGCCATAAAATTACACTCCCCCTACACTCCCAATACATGTACTACATCCAACGGGGGCCAAATGCGGACACACGGACAACTGAAGTAGTTAATAAAATGTCATTAGAAGGGAGCTGTCATGCGATTAGAGATCAAGCTCATACATGCTCTTTTACTAGTAGAACGAGTCTTTAAATAAATTACAATTAAGTACCGAACTCAAATAAATGCGCATGCCACACCGATGAATAGGCGCACCGTTATAGATTGACTGTCAAGCATTTTTTATTTACGTCAGTATGATAGCACATTTGAAAAAAAGTATGTATAAAAGGTCACAGACATCGGGGCGTAAAAAAGAGGCTAAATAAATAAAATAAGTGAAACCTGAGAAATGTAATCGACCCCATGAAGAGAGATCATAATTCATTTTCAGTGACAGTCGTGAAACTAGCGTAATTTAATATATGTATAGACATGGGACCCCGCTTCAATAAATAGAACACATGTCAAGCCATTGACAGTCAATGGAGAAGGTCATCGCATCATCAATGGCACTGTTGTTGTTGTACGCTATATCTCGGCGTCACATCATACCATCTTGAGGGGTGACACGTAAGACCGCCTGCTCGCGCCACCGCTGTTTCAATGCTCGCGACACATATTTCTCGTGCCAATTAGGATTTTTAACCTGCTCTTCTGACGCCCCTTATCTCGTTAAGGTCGTCATATCTGCATTGGCGCACGTTTTAAGGGAACATCTTATTTAATCTTTACATATGAGGCATGGAGATGTTTCCTATTGCACAGACTTGCATATCACCCGCACATATTTTCTATGCGTTCAAAGTTAAAAACCGCTCTAGCATACGTATTAACTCAATGTGGGCTTACCGAACATGATTGCTCCAAAAAAACAGCTGATGTCAATAAATTTATTTCGATTCCAAGACTGGTAATGTATTTAAAGTACAAAAAAGTATATACATCATGAAAATAGACCGAGTCCCTCCCCTTCTAGAGCACCTTTCAGTCGGCTCAATGCGTCACCGCTTCCCGGCATTTGGTAGCTAGGTGAGTCTCTCCACTCTCTATCTCTATCGTGTCGGTAGTGTCGCATAGCGTAGTAGTCAGTGACAGAAAGAGCGTCCCTGTCATTGCACGGGATTATCAATCGACGGTATCTCGACTAGTCAATCGGTTGTCGCATACAACAGACGCAGGCCCACCTTTAAGGCACCAAAGGCAGTGTGGTGGTAGTTTGGTATAGTATTAGTTTAGGTCAGTACTATGGATGAATAAGTATGCAGGGTTTTATTACCGCTTCTTCCTAGTCATATTTATTTAGGCGTATTTGTTGTTAATATTACTCGGTTCACTAAAATGGGTGGCAGTTTCAAGTGGCCAGGAATAACAAACTGACGAGAAGAAAGAGTTTTCATTTGTACATGAAGTCTGGCCTCTGTACACGCATACCACGTTAAGCATAATCAGCTTAGGCCTACCCGCAGAAGGGTGCTTCCTGCACGAGGAGGGACACAACGTCACCCATATCGCACTACAGCAGGTGTAAGTACCGTCTTTTAATACGATAGTGTCGTTTAAGGAGGGTTTCATTCATCTACAGGTGCAGGTATTAAGGCCGTTTTGCAACACAATATGGGGGTAGAATTTCACTTGGCCTAGTTGCCAGAGATAGCAAGTTGGACGTAGGCGTGCTGAGGACGATGCATTTAAAGTGATTGCCACCAGTGGTCGGTTAAAAGGGTGCACGGGCTCCGTACACTAATTCAAAGTCATTAATCACCCAGCCAAACGGCGCTTTGAAATAGTCTTTTAAGTGTAAGCACCCCTGTGCGACTTACTTGTAAGATGTTGCCAATATTATTGGCTGATTTGAAAGATTACGTGTATGTGACCTACTCGCAAGACTGAAGATGGCATCGTTAATTTGACATCGTTATTTGCATGTTTTTGGGTAAAGCGTCATCAGATTGTCTGCAAAGATAGAAGGAGCTGGGTGGGGGTGGAGGGGGGGGGATATAACACCCTGAGTTTCAGAGGACACAGGGAAATCACCTGTCTACTATCAGCTAGTATTCCAGTATGACAACAGCAGAGGTATGCTGACAGTAGAGATGTGACTTTCCTCTGATAATCAGGGTGGGTATATAGTGACCGGCATTGCACATTTGGCGTATTGACTGTCGCATCCAAAGTACAATAAACTGATGACAATTTACCAAAAGACAATTATCAACTTACAAATATGTGTAATTTATGAGAGTTTTAGTGTGCGTGAATAAAATTGAAATCCCGCATATTTTATATAACGCACAGCCTGAAGATAGAGAGAGAACCCCAATAACATGTATTCAAACTATATAGGAATTATTCATGTTGCATTTAATGGGGTCACTGCTTAGAAACAGTTGAAACATCACAAACAGCAATTAAATATCGGGCGAACAGCCAAGCGCACCCCGACACGCACATATATACAGATCTGTATGTAACCATACATTTGCACGCGCGCACGTGCGTTGCATCTGACTAGCGAATATATATCTGTATATATGATTTCGCGGTAGACAAGTTAAAGCGCACCTACAGGTAAGAACCACACTGAAACTTGAATCACCGCATGTCAGTAGGTTAAAACCCAGAGAGCTGTCTGCCGGCTCATCAGAGAAAAATCTCAGGAACAGAGCCGCGCCGCGTATCCCAGCTGATTTGCACCTGTACTGGGGTAGCCCCATTAGTCGACCTGAGTATAAATAAGCCGCAGCCGGTGCCTTAGCCAAATTAGGAACATCTCCAGTGTAAGGTTCCTCCACCAATCAACCCGCCGACTGGCACAGATTCCCTTCTCAAATAACACCTCGGCCCAATCCCTTGCCTCGACGTTCTCCAGCCTATTCCTATTTGGACCTTCCTATTTTGACAAGAGCTGTTATCTGACTCTACCGGCAAACTATTTTCCTTGAGGTCGTGACGTAAACTTTTTACTGGCTTGTGGTTCGGTAAGCTTGTCTGGCAACCAACGATAGAACGTATACTGTAGCCTCCCTTGTACGTTGCGTGTGCTACTTTGCCAGAGCCTGGACCGGCATCCTATCCTATTCTCGTTCACTCACGTAGCCAGTACTCGGAGGAAGCCATCTTGCCGGTGAGCAACTTTTTAGAACTTTCTGGGGAACAGTCATCTCTGAGAGGCATTGGTGCTATGTATATATAGTAGGAAGTTCTGAGTTTTATTCTTACTGGTGGTTGTCAGTTTGGATTTACTTGAGTTTAAAGGGGCTGGAATCAGAATTTTTGAAGAAAAACAGCGACCTGTTTGTGCTGTTTGTGAGTGGGTGTTTACATTCTTTAAAGTAAGTGAGAGCCTTTAAGATTGAATTAAGTTTCAGGTTCGCCGGTGTTGTCCGGTTTCCTATGGTTTAGGTTACTGCAAGGTAAGGTTGTCCAGTATACCAAGCGTTGTGATCTCTTGACTTTATTATCTTGGAAGCTCATTTCTACCAGCTATGCTTCCCTTTTGGTCTCCCTTTAAGGACGTCGCGGTTGACTTTATTCAGTGGTTTTATTGTTTTCTTTAGGGCACTCCCAGACCAACCATTCAACAAGTTAGGTTAACCTATCTGCAAGTAGCAGTAGTTTCATTTTCTGTGGTTAGAGGGCAGCACTAACGCAATCAACATGAATCCCGAAATCGAGGCTTTGGATGAAGACGAAGAGATGCCGGCGGAACGTGAGCTCGCAGACGACGCTCAGTGGAAATTAATTCAGAAAAATACATTCTCAAGATGGTGCAACGAGCATCTGAAGACCGTCAACAAGGTCCTCAACGACTTGGAGACCGATCTGAGCGATGGCCTGCGCTTAATCGCTCTGGTGGAGGTATTATCGGGAAAGAAGTTTAAGCACGTCAACAAGAGACCTAACTTCCGTACACAGAAACTAGAGAATGTCACCCTCTCTCTTCGTTTCTTGGAGGAGGATGAAGGCATCAAGATTGTCAACATCGGTAAGTTGTTTTATGTTCTTCTCTTTCGTCCCGTGTTCCGTGCAATTTCAGCAAACTCGGGCAGTCGTGAATGTGACATTGAACCACCTGTTATTACCATGTTATTAACGTTGAGTGTATGCATGTGTCAAAAAGTCCGGAAAAGTTTTAAGTTTCATGGTATTTCAAACAATTAACACACATACATACAAAACATTTGTAGAGATTTCAGTGGAGTTAAAAGCGTATTTTATAGTGCATTTTATTCAAATACCTCTCGTTCGAATTAAGTGACCATTAACTTCTAAAGGTGCAATGCCCAGGAAGTTTACCTGACAAAGTAGCACAACTGTATAGCTCCCTGCCTAGTTTGTCATGGTTGTTGTCACCAAGCTTAAAATAATTGAATATGTAAATGCTAGGTGATTTCTGAAAGATGATTGAATTACCGACATGAATATTAGTTATTGAAATTCACATGAATTTCCCACAGTACAACTGTTTGGGGAGGGGGGGGGGGGGATACTTGTGTGATAGTTAGTCCAGGGGGAGGAGAGGCTTAGGCATACCCATGGTTCTTATTTATTATCAATAGTAAGAGACATAAAGATGTGAAGTGGATTTATCTTACTTAAGACAAAGTACACTTAGATATGTTGCAGTTGATTTTGTTCGTCATGCATTCTTACATTTGTTGTATCATAGATTTATATAGTGGTGGGCATTAAATCATTAATTGCTTAGTATGGATATTGAAGGGGATGGGATGAAGGGGGGTGAGGCAATAAAGCAAATACATCTTAAATTATGCAGCAGTGATTAAACAATGTCAGTTATCACACTTGTCATCAGAATTTGTCATCTTATTAATAACACTATTTATCAACCAAGAGAGGTGATTGTTGACACATCTTTATCTATAGGTTATGAAAAATTACCCTAAATTCTATCACTAACAATAGAAACCTGCTACAATGGAAATAATTGCCATAATAATTGCAGCATCTCCTCAGAGAAATGGCCATCAGTTTTCATGAATAAAGCACATATGGTATGTGCCTTGTAGTCATATATATGGCTATCAATCATTACTTCTCCCTGTGTAGTGACTTTTATGTATGGTCATAACAGGAAGAGAGAGACAGGGATCTGAGAAATATTTTCTTTTTTTCTCTGCAGGTTTCTGTTCAGTGGAGTGATATATTAATATATGACAAATCGACTGACAATGTGCTCAGTACTAAAAAATTATTTATAGTTAAAGATTTTGTAAAAGTGACATGTCAGGAATGTTATTTGGTAATACCGTATATCTGGTTAGTCTGGTGCTATGGTCTGAGTAGTCTGTTTCATGGTGCTGACATTTCATTATAATGCTCAATACCGTATCGTGGTATGTTTCCTGCAGGAAGATAGACATAGCTATCTGAGCAGGCCTTTTTTTTTTACAGTAGGATCTGTGAGAAGTGATTTATAGCTTGGCTCACACTAGATTCAGTTTTTGTTCTCAGCCCAATGGCTAATGATTCATTGAAATATAAAGTTGGGCAGATATTGCTGGAATGTCTTTCATTTACTTCAGATGAAATAAAGACTAATTATGGATTAAACAATTGGGCAGAAAATGGCCATTAAAGAATATCATTTTATTTGATGAAACTGTTTGAGCACATATTTTCAATTTTTTTTATTACAGTAGAGATGGATTACAGTGATACACAGCACAACATTGTGTTAAAATGCCCCCTATGTGACACACTCAGCTTCAGAGACTGTCATGTGGTGGTCTACCAATAATTCATCACATATATGTAGAACACTTGTTTATCCTGTCATATGCATCAGAGGGTTTGATGACAAAAAGGTTAAAAAGGCATTAGGTTAGAGGCACTTTTTAGTGCTTACGTGAGCCCCAATATTTTGGCACCATTGATGGATGATTATCACTGTATAGGAGGAGGATTTGGGGACAAAGTTAGGGTGGGGTGTTAGGGTGTTGGGGTCCTACAAAACTAAATAATTTAATAATTTTGCATCCTTATTCAGTCACCTTTATTCACAGGGATGGGTGTATCCCCTTTATGCTATAGCTTATTGTCTTGCTCAAACCTGGTAACTTAGATACACAGATGACCAAAAATGGCATGAAATATTTGTTCATATGCTGCAATATTTCTTCACAATGACCTGACAATAGTGATCAAATCTGTATATAATCTGTAGATGACATGTTGAAGAATAAGTGGTTATTGTATATTAATCCATCACACCCAGCCGTACCAGGATGCTGTATAGCATTATATCATATTGGACATAAAGAGACATAGAAAGCTGTTGAAGTGCTGCGCAGAAACCTGTTTTATGGACTATATTTGTCAGTGTATGGTGGCTAGGTATCTGATTCAGACTTATCTTGTTTGCTCCAAGCACAAGGACAAGAGAATAATTCTTTTGGAAATATTTACCACTATTGTTCAGTACAGATTTTGTTCATCACAAATTCTTATCAGGTTGAAGTGTACCAAAATAAATCCTTGCCAGTGGCAGAAGTCCATAAATATATACTGATGAAAATGAAAAGGAAACTGAAGTCCATTTAACCAGTTTTCCTATTATTTAACAGCTATGCAAACCTTTTTAGAAAAAAAAATTATATTAGATGCTACATGTACACAATGTTACAAATGGTCATCTTAGCACTGACCATCATCCATTCTCTTAAAATTCTCCCCTTGAGAACATCATAAGCAATATATGCCTCCTCCCCCAACTCTAACCCATACACAGTCACTTGACAAAATTAATACAAAATCCAATCTCATATTACAAATTGTGGTCCCAGTACTGTCCATTAGCACTGGCCATTAGCAGTGTCCACCAGGTATGGTGTGACAATGGCTAGTTGACACTGGACACGCAGTTATCTAAACCTGCAGCTCTTCATCTGTGGTATCATGTTGGTCAATCTGATCATGGCTGGAGATAGGGGCGTGTGTCCACTGCTGCTAGCTAGCTTACAGCCTCTGTTGATTACAGTAAGTTAAAAGTAATTATTATTCTAGCATGACTGAACCACAGTGCAATGTACATTATTATTTTTATGGATTATAGATCCATTTTGAAGTCATTAAAAACTGAAGCCTAATTCATAGTTAGTTTGTTACTGAAATATAGTAAAAATTAACCATTTAGCTTACAGTTATTCATTTTTTGTGTACTGAAAATATGGAAACTTGTAATTAATAATATTTTTTTCTAAATTTTCATTAATTTGGTGAAATATGCTCAGAGGAAAAGACAAACTACCAAAGTTACTCGTAACTAGTTTTGTCAGTGTTGTCCATTATCAAGCTACTTGTCTTTATTTTCGGCAGCTCTCTAAATAGCCTATCAGATGTGGAGTGGAGATAGCTATAGATGTGGGTGTCCACAGTGAACTGATAGGATCTCTGGGTTTGCAGTTAGCGGGAGAGAAGAGGGTGTGGTCTATGTAACTGGATTGTGCCATCGTTATAGCATGGCCAGATTAGATGAGATTGGATGGTGTTGGTTGATAAACTAGGCTGCTAGTTTGTGGTAATATCGTGGCAATATCATGGCAAATTTTTAAGATTGAGGGACTAAGGCTTCGTTCACATGCAATGTCTATTTTCTAAATTCTATTTTCTATTCGCGCTATCTTTTGATCACAGTCTGTGCCCTGAATATCCCGCCGCGTAATTACCGGCAGCGCGAGCCAGTTACTTATAGTAACTTATAGTAACTGGCTCGCGCTGCCAGTAATTACGCCGCGGGATATTCAGGGCACAGATGGTGATCACAACACATGCCGCGAATAGAAAATAGAATTTAGAAAATAGACATTGCATGTGAACGAAGCCTTACTACTACTAGTATTTGGTTAATGTTTTTTTGGGTCACTAGTACTGGACATAAAATGGTCCTTGTTTGATGCGTGGCTCAAAGTTGTGGCTCTTCTCTCTCTCTCTCTCTCTCTCTCTCTCTCTCTCCCCCCACATCCTATCTGCGTTGCTCCTTGAAATATTAATTATTGGAGTCCTCAAGATGACATATTGAATTGTGGCACCAAACTATGCTTTTGTGTCTCCAAGGTAACCTATACAACCCAGTCACCAGGGTGCTGGGTTAACTTAATATCACCAGGGTGGCAAGCATATTAGATTACGTCATAGTGATAGGATATTATTTCACATAAGTGGGCTATTAAATTAAGTCTCCCATATTGATAGAGTATTAGATTAAGTCACTATGCCCAGCCTGTTATATCACTTAGACTGGTGTGATAGTTACCTGACATCTTGTGGGGCAAGGATATAGTTGGAAGAGTGTAGGCTTCACAAAGTACACTTTGTCCAGGAACTCAAATAAGGTTGTTTTTTTTTTTCAAATAACATAAAATAATTCAGCCAAAGGGATGGGGGAGGGGGGATTGTGTTCATCATTTTTCTGTTAGCCGGCCATATTAAATCTACTTTACTAAAGAACATAGAGTGTACCCTAATACAATCATGCTATAACACTTAGTGTAATTATATCCAAGGAGCCTTATTATCACACTGTGAATTAAATTACAGGTGAGACGACTTATGACCCTGTTATTGGACCTCTTGTTGTGGTAGTGCTTTGTTAATTTAGGGTTAAATTTCAGAAAGTTTTCTCCCCACTTCCTGCATGAAGTAGCCCATTGAATACAAGTGTCTAACACCTTGGGTGTGCCCCCATAGTGTACTAGTAGCAAGATTAAATGAAACATGGTCTGGAAGGCAAGCACAAGTAGTTGGAATAAAATGTTGGTGATCCTTGAATTTCAGTTTTGACTGCAAAATGACTGTTTATTTTGTATACAAAATAATGTATGTGTGTATGGTCTCTGATTTTACTGTTACAAAAAATAAGAATGAAAAATTGAAAAAGTATGAAAGCTTTACGGTAGTAAAGGTGCAAACAAAATATGCTCACCTATCTCTCAGTCACTCAGTTTAGACCTTTTTTTACTTAAGAGAAAAACTTCATACATGACTGCCTCAGTTAATTACACCCACAGGGTCATTCATTGGTTCCTATTTGTGCATAGCAAAAACCTAAAAAAGAGTCTGGATGACTGCCATGGTGACAGATATGGATGTTAATCTCTGCTGTCAAGGACACAGATAGACTTAATGTGCTTTCAAATGTCAAAATACCCATAGATAACCAAAGTATTTCTCAATGCCTAACATAGAACAGACATAGAGTGTGTCCATTTAGATTTGAGTGTGAATGTCATATTATATTGTCAACAACTTCAGGTTTACAGATTTCAATTGCAGTTAACCTGATTTTATTAATCACTCCTAGCTTTTGGCCTAAGCTCCAAATTAATCCCTAAAATATATTAACTTGATCCTAATTAGTACAGAAAGGTTTATCCTATGTCACCTGTGTATGAATAGTATGAATGTGCACATAAAAATACCAGGTCGCAACCTCTCATCCTAACTGGAGTAACCAGTTTTTATGCCACAGAGATGGCATGTGACACAGGTATCGCATATTGCGGCACCTTTTGATGAGGCTACCGTGGCCCCCATGTTTTCGTGATGCCGGTATATTAATCGGTATGCATAGGGCAACTTGCTAAGAACTAGATAGTGTATTGAGGCCTGAGGAAGGCTCTCTGCGTATGTACTAGTATGGATGGGGTATTAACACAGTTAGTGGCCCTCGTAATGACATGGGTGATGCAGTGTTGCAGTGAGTGACATTGCTAACAGGGTATAATGTGAATCTATTGACGATGGGGTATACCTACAATATGGGTGCTTTTAGGGAAGAAGGAAGAGGGAGGGAGGCAACATGCAAGGAGATTTTACCTATAGCCACTTCTTCCTGCAGTTCATTGCACCCCTTGGTCTGGGTGATAGGATTAAAAGTTTTTTTGCCTTCGTTATGGTGTTGTATTTTGTTATATCTAATCTTGTAATAAATGAGCATGTATATAGGATATGATTCACCTGTCCTTGTAATTGTCAACTTAGGCTGTATTCCCAGAGCTTTTAGACCGATCTATCCCCGCGAGGAGTCTCAGTAGATTACTGTCAGATAATCCGGCTTAAATGTCCGTCCCGCCTACTACAAGCTGTAAGGGGGTAATTAACTTTCGTGTCCGCCCGGCTGACAGCTATTTAGCGTGAACCCCCAGGGAGTTAGGTCGATCTAAAGTAGATCGATCTAATCTCTGGAAATGGGGTCTTACACACACAAAGTCAGCAGTCAAGTTGTTTTAGTGTCTGTTAATTGTGTTTGGCTTTTCATAAACCCTTGAAAAGATCCTGTTTGTACCAAACAACATATCTGTAAAGCATAACTTAGATTTAACCAAGGTTTTTTATAGGGGAATGAGTAACAAAGGTCTGTCTGTTTTGTCTACTGCAGTCATGAGGTTGTTTTGTCAAATTTTTGTAACTATTTCTTGGCTGATATATTATACTCTCCTGCGGGTTCTTCATAATTGAGGAATACAGCACAAGGTCAGGTTAAGGCTCTTCATTTTGACTGTAAGGTTCACTACTCCCTGTGATTATTTTCCTGCATGAATTTATTTCCATCTGAAAGAATGTTTACTAAAAAATTGTCAATTTAGGACAAAATTCATGATATGAAATGATTTTTCTGTGAATTAGAAGTAGCCTAGCTCACTTGCATAAAATCAGCCACAGTTATAGCATGTAAATGGATGCAGTTTTTTTCTCCCTAAAAAAAAAAAAAAAAAAAAAAGGTTTCACAATAATAATATCACATTACTAGTCAGCAGATTCAAAGGAAAAGAAATGGCTATTACAGGGCCATGATATCCAAGACCATGTGTTAGCAGCATCAATCTTAAATGAATTCATTTGGAAACAGCATTCCGTTCTGCATATAAAAGGACATTTATTATTCTCTGCAATATGGGATAAGGAGTGGAACGGGTTATAGGTCATAAAACATTTGAATTTTCTTCTTCCATCAGATATCTGTGTAAGTGTAGTGTATGGATAAGTAAGTGCAGACAAGAACTGTTAAGATGGAAAGTTGGGTCAAAACGTGCCATCAGACAACCAGATAACTGAAAAACCTTGTAAAATTTATAATGAATCAGCCATGATGGTGTCATTTATTCTAATACCCAGTCTAAAAAGGTCCTCGTCTGAACAGGCTGTTAGGATACCCATCTAAAAGTGAGAGGCATCTTGCTGAGTAAGGAAGTATTCAGTTTAATCAGGAGGCCGTATATTTCCTGTAGTGTTCCTGTTCATACCTTGCCCAGAGTCTATATACTTTGTTGACTGGTCAGGAAATTGTGATCTGTTTACTGGACGCTGGTGTGTGTGTGTCCAAAAATGGTATGATACTGTTGCTGATTGATAACATAATTTAATCAGGGGAGGAGGGACCTGTCAGATGTAGGCGTGGAGGAGGAGGAGGAGGGGGGGGGGGGGAGGAGGGTCCATTTATGAAAGAAAGAAAGAAATGATCATTTATGAAAGAAATCATTCATTTTATGGTTTGTAGATGTAGGTGGAAGGCTCCTGCTGTTTGCATGGGGCAGTTGGGAACTTGAAAAAGTATTATGCTTATTGTAGTAATATACTTTATATGCACCACAGGTAGTTTTTCCTAGTTTTTGGTATGCATGACACAACCATATAGCATGCCACTGGTATTCTGTACAACTCTTTATTACTATAAGAAGAAAGACATTGGGAATGTGAGAAGCAGAGTGATTCAAAGCAAGATAATTGGAATCCTACACACTCAAAATTCCAGTGGTCTTACTTCAATGAAAAACATAAGAAAGTTTAGTGACTAAGTAACTACCTACTCCAACATACAAAACAACTTGGCGAATGTCTTTGCCAGCTTCTGGGTTTGCCGTTAGCTTTGTATCTGCTTTTCTAATGTTTTTGTTGTGTGGGAGGTGGAATGGTTCAGTGGTTGGATGTACAATTACTTTACTACTCCTGGGGCTGGTATCAAAAATAACTTAAGACAGATTGTTGGGCATGTCATAACAGTTGTTTAAGGAAGTTTAATTTCTGTCCCTGCTAGAATATGGAAATATTCCTCTGGTAGAATTATGACTGAGCTTGCTGTGGCAACCGTTTTGTATTAAAGATTGATAGAAAAATTATGCTCACTTATTATGAAGCCAAAAGAATTGAGATGCTGCTATGAATACGTTGTGCATAAAATAGCACTTTTAACAGTTCTTGCGTCAAATTTATTGGTTTCAAGGCAAATGGATAGTTAAAGCAATATATGAATATTAGATGACAAATGAATGAACAATCGATTGAATGAAATGAATTAATGGCTGGCTGTCTGACTTACTGACTGAACGAATCCATGAATGATATAAATAGATAAATACATGAACACAATGCTACCATGCTAGTGCCAGATCTGGATGTGGGTAGTCATGCCTGTCAGGTTATACAGTCAAACAAGCCAGACTGTGAAATATGGGGCTGTATGTAGCATAGATAATAACCCTGAAGTGACTGCTCTGCTGTGTAATTTGTCTGTCTACACAAGGATGAAGTGAATTAAATCAGAATTTTGCACAGTGCATTTGAGGGTTATTCAATCCTGCTTAATATATTGTGATGAGAGTTGTTTTATTGGAAAAGTAAATGTTTGTGTGTGTGTCTGTATATGTTTGAGTACATGCATGTGTGTGTGTGTGTGTGTGTGTGTGTGGACTGGGCTTGCCCATAGTGGTTTTTAATCAATCCCTCCCCCCCCCCCCCCCCCCCCTCCAATTTTTTTTTTTTTTTTGTACAGTAGTTGATCACATAAGGATTAGATAGAGGAAGGCATGGAAAGGGTTTGTTCTCATTGCTGTTAGCATATAAAATGTCATGGCTCTGACCAATGTCAGTTTTGTCATGCAGGTTGAAGCTACAGGTAAAAGGTGTGTTCATTAAATGAACTACTGTGTGTAGCAGCAGTATGGTAATCTGTTATACAGTAGTGACTCACTGGACTGGACACACCCACACCCACACTGCTGTAAATATTCAGAAATATCCAGACTCTGGAAGGTTCACTTGGAAAGGCAGCCCATATCGTTTTTCTACCAGTGTGGGATGTCTTTTAACTCAGCTTTATTATTTACTTCGCTCTAGAGAATCTTACAAAAACTCAAATAATTTGGTTACAAGAAAGTTGAAATATACCAGAGTATGTAGTATATCTGTATGTTGTCTAAAGACAGATTTAAGACAGATTTAAGGCAATTTTTTTGTTAATTTTAAAGCTAGAGTGAGGGATAGTCCCTAAGCTCGTCTGGTATCTCCTTGTCCAATATCTCTATTAGTACTGTTTAAGTTGACAGGTACTTGACGGAATCAGGCGTGCTGTTTCTTCAAAACACTTGACTTCTGGTGAAACCCCTGTCATACCAAATAGTTGACTCAAGGCTCATTAGCAAGGGACACTTCTGAACCAATTTTGATCATTTTGAGGCAGTCTATTGGGAGTGTGTATTGCATAACAATATCTGGTCCGCAGCATGGCTAAGAAGTCAATTCAGACTTAATTGCAAGCACCTCAATCAGAAATGACTTAATACGGGACATCAACTGAGGTGACCATACCAGTGGGTTGACTAAGTGCCTTAGCTATGCTACTAAGTATAAACACCCAATCAATATTTGTAGAAAGAATAATCTGCAGCACTTTTAGATCAGCTTACGGGGTTATCAAGGTGTTGATTTAATGGTGAATGAACCTGTTTACACCTATTGTTCATAGTCTGAAACAGAATTGGGTTTTAAAGAGGCATTTCTTGCTCTGGCTATGACTCAATGTGGAATTTATACACACTTTCATTTTCAGAAGTTTACTGATATTATTAAGCAGTTTTTGTACCACTGTTATAATTGCAACTATGTTTATGTCGACTTGTTATTGGAAGAGAGTACTAATAATAGTAATATAAAAAGATTGGAAGTTGATATGACTTAATGTAAAATTTATACACACTTTCATTTTCAAAGGTTGACTTATTTATAAGCAGTTTTTGTACCACTTAACTGTTATAATATAACAACCGTGTTTATGTCTACCTGTTATTGGAAGAAAGTACAAAAGATTGGAAGTTGACAATGTTTTCAAGATGATTCATCCAGTTGCAAATTAATTTTTAAAACCAGGATAACAAATGCATTTGAAACTTGCAACGTGTGGAGAAATTAAAGCAAAATTTAATTGCTATCTGCAGCAGATGGCCTTAGATATGTTCTTCATAAGTATGTCCCTGAATTTGTATGACCTGCGAAATATGGTGCAAATTATGTTTATAATGAACTTCATTAGATGCAGTGCAGTTGTTTTCACAAATAACTTAACATGTGAGATAGACACTAAAATCTGACATCATTCATCCATCTATATTGACTTTACTCATAGAGACCTGCATCATAACTTACAAGTAGGTGTTATGTCATTCCCAATAAAACCCAATTTAAATACACTAGCAAATACTAGACAATAAACACTTCACTACAGACAAGATGCGTACAATGGGACACACTTGAAAATACCATTGGAAATTACAATAACCATTGTTAAATAGGGCCTCCCAGGCTGCCCCTGCTATAGTTCAGGACCACAGCAAATAATAAGAGAAGAGGGGTGTTCACCTTTTGACCATTGGATCTAAAAAGGGCATTGAATTCCTCTTGTTACATCTCTCCACACTTAAAGAACCATTATTTCTCCTTAATGTCTACTTCACCTATTTTGTTACATCATAGGATGTGCCACAATAAGTGGTGGGCACTGTACTGTTAACTGTAGACCCGTTATATCAAGACGCCATGCAGGCAACGAGATTATAGATGGAAGATATTGCTATTTTTAGCTTGCAATAAAAACTGCTGTCTCTTATTTTGTTAATATTTTATTACTCTCTACTTCAGGGAATATCTGTGTTTAGAGTGGTGAGATTTAGTCTCTTTTTAAAATATATGGCAGATTGCAAATGAATCATTTACTACATGAACAAAATAGCTAACTTGGGAAACATTGGAAGCCAAAACACATTATGGAAACAATAACTATAGGGGCATTATATCTTTGTTAAACTTAATTTCTAATTTGGTCTGAAAACTTTTAAAAATGTCCCAGTTTTTTTTTCCATGAGCACGCCTTTCCGGAGGCAGCACTTTGATATGCCCAGGTGATATCAAGTACATCCTACCGAACAGTTAGAGAGTAACACACCTGTACAGTTAGCCGGCTAACCTATGAATGGCACGCAGGCTATGAAAATAGATCACTTTTTAACCTAAATGCCAAAGGGGTAGACATGCAGACATCTTGAAAAATTCGACGATTGAAATGAGTCTGTTTTCAACTTCCGTTATTTTCAGACACAAATTTAAATCCAAAACTGTTAAAAGTTCCGAGGCAGACTATACCGTGAGGCTAGCTTGTAAGTGCAAACTCAAGTTCAAAACCTACATGGTATGCGGTTTAGTAAGGAAAGACCAAAGCCCTTTTAACACTGAAATATTTGTCAAGCCACAACTCTCAACAAATGTCTGCTACCCTAAAAGGAAGAGATTACGCTCCATTGTCCTCTGCAAACCACAGTGACTCATGAGGTAGACAGTCAAGCTTGAAAAAACTGTTTACTAGTACTTGGTTTGTGTTCTGAATCTTTTCCTCCAGGATGTTCTCATTGTATTTTGTTGGCCATTGTTACATAAATATCAGTAGAACTGGTACAGGTGATATGGGTGGCATTCTCCATAGATTCAACTCGGTGACATGCTTGGAGTCGTTTCTTTTGTTATGAATTATATTTTTGTAGAACAGGCAAAGGTCATATAGGAGTCAAATTTTTTCAGAGGGCTTTTTTTGTACATGTGCATTGTTATAAAAATTGTAAAGGAACATGAAATGTTAGCTGTTGTATACTTTATGAAACTTGGTAGGGATTATCAAAAATACAAGTTGTGTTATAGTGCCTACCTAGTTCTTAAAAAGCTGGGAAAATGTGTGTGACTCCAGTCTTCTGAAGATGAACATATTAGAAGCTTCATTTCAAACTTCATTTTGTTAAACATTCACCAGAATATATTATTTTAAGCAAAATCTGCCTAGCCCCGTAAAGATTGTACATGTAGTTTGTTGTCATATGGAACTTATGAATGAAAATAAGTACTCAGTACTTTGAATATCTATATGTTTTGTAAAACTGTACTAGGTGTTAATTGGTGCTTGGTTGCATAAATATTTATAATATAATCATTGTATTGATTTGTAGTAGTAATTAGTACTCACTGGGATATGATCAAAAATATTTGTATTATTAATGTATCAATGAATTATTTATGAAGGCTATATCTTTGGAAGATTGGCATATCTTAAGTTAGTATTGCTATGCAGACGTGGATAGATTAATTATTTACTGAGGACACTAAAATGCATGTGCTGATTTGGCAGCTGTCAGTGGTAAAATATTAATGAGGAAATTATTCAATGATTGGCAATTTTCTGTATAAGATAACATGGTAAATATCTTGTGTTGCAAAGTTTTTGACTCTGTCAACAGATCAGATGAGACAAGTCTTTTAATGCTCAGATATTATAGAATATATTACAAAAATCATATGGCATCGCCCAGTTTTTACACTTGTATTTACAGTAACCCCTCAGTCAGTTTCAGGTGCCACGCCCTCATAGTTGATCTGCTTGAAGTTATAGTACAGTGCAAGTCTCTGTGCTTAGATATGTGAAGGTGTCAGATTACTTGGGCCCAGGGTTGCACCTGACTTATAAAGTTTAATAATAACAAATCTGTTATTAAAGACACAAGGTCATGCAGTACCATTGAAACTTGAGATCTGTGAATGAAACTTAATATTTTTCATGATGTTTTCGGATCTGTTGTCACGATTGGAACAGTATTTGATGTATTGATTTTGTATCTACATCTGGAAGTCTAACAACTGTAGTAAGGAAGTGACATAAGGTTGCTTCGTAAGAATTAACTGAACTAGTTGTAATGGTATGCAGGTAGAGGAAATCGGGGTTATATTGGCCTTGAGATTATAGCAGTATTTGCCAATGACTTTGAACCAGTTGAAATTGCAGAAATACGGGTACTGGTATATTATGCCTTAGAGTTTCAGTGCTTCATAACATATAGGAATTTGTGAACATGCAAAGTACGAAATTGAAAATTCAATGTGATGGAAGCTTTATCACATCTGGAGGACATTTGCTAGGCTTGAACAAATTTATTTGCACAGTGGTGGAGGTGGTATTAGATATTGGCCTGATACTCATTTATTGGTTAAAACAAGGGTGCCGCTTCTAATGATTAGCAGAGAGCCTGTGTTTCATTATTTTGCAGCCTACAGAAATGCAATGAACAGGTTTCAGAAAGCACCCCCTCCCTCCCCTCCCCTATTGTTTTTCTAGGTCTGGGAATTAGCTGAGTTTAGTGTCTTGCCTGGGAATTCTGTTGCTGTTTTCTTAATTTTCTTCCTGTGATTTATAACCATTTGTTAAAACCTCTCTTAACTTCTTGATGTTTAAAAGATATATATTCCCTATGGGGAACTTTAGGATGTTTTTTGTTTTAACAAAAGACATGTTAAGAGCAAAAACTTAAAATGCTGTTCACACAGTTTAAATCAGGTGTGTGTGTGTGTGCGTGTGTGTGTGTGTGATTAAATACAGTATTGAGGTGAGAGGAAAGAAATAGCAGTTCAAAGATAATCTTCTTATCCCCATCTCAGATCTAAAGATAAATATAATGCACATACCTGAGACAAATTTAGGTGTCCAGGACACCTAAGGAAAGGTGTGCACCTAGGCATGTATGCAAGCTGGCAAATCAAGTTCTGAACATAGGAAGTGTGTGTGTCTTTCTGTGTGTGTGCATGTGTGTGTGTTTGTGTGTGCGTGTGTGTTTGTGTGTGTGTGTGTGCGTGCGTGTGTGCACGCACATACACGTGAGTGTGAGTGAAAGAGAAAAAGAGGGGGGTGGAGTTCTGGGCACACATTGGCTTGCTACACATTTCTGCTCTTGACTCTTTCATTTTGATGAAAGTACCTCAGGTCTTTAACTGTCAACAGCAGATATCCTTAGTTTCATGTTGAATTAGATATCAGGGTAGTTCTGCAAACGTCCTATATTAAGAGCATATGCCCAGTGCCTGTGAATTGAATTTTCATCAATCTCTGTGTATCATCAAATGATTAAGATTGGGGGACCATGTTAAGTGAAAAAATAATCTGTAATGTGCCTCTTGGGATCAATAAATGTTCCCACTGAGTAATAGTATTTGACTCCTCTGACTAATCAAGTTTGAATCCAGTTGATTGAAAAACAGAGATATCAGGCATTTGTGAACATGTTTCAATTTGTCATTACGTCTACTTCTCTCCTCTCTTCGTCTTGGTGCAAGACAAAATCAGTTCACATGTGTGAGTGTTCTCTTTCAAGTGCCCTTGTGGATTGTATTATTCAGTGCAATGCTGCGGATGTTGACTTATTATGCAAGGGAAATTAAGGATATTTGTGCAAGGTTTTATTTTTAGGGCAGTGTTGGGTTAAGCTGATACTGAACGCAGGGGGATTATATTAGAGGTTCTCTGATAAACTTGGATTTACAGCTCTGGGTTCTCCGCAGTTCATGTTGAATATTTGCCAGTGGCTGAAAAGTAACTGTTTAATTAGCTGTAGACAATGGAAACCATCTAATTTTTGTTGCTCGTACACCATTGTAATTTGGACCAGGAAATTTACGTCAGCTGAGAAACCTGTATTAACCATTTGGCCCTATTAGCAGGAAAATGAATGTTGACTAGCATGAGCACAAAAGTAATTTTACAATAAAATGGTAGGGTAATTGTAATTTCTAATATATTGCTGAATTTAGATACAGTACAAATGCCTCTCATGTGTTTACTGTTAGTTACTGGCAACACACACCTGGTGGCTTATATCATTATCATACCTGGCTTTTCCTTCTCCTCCAGGTAGATTCACTCACCTGAGGAACTTGTAGAAAGGAAGAGTTCTTAAGTTATTTATAAATTATGGAGAGAGAGGATATTTAAATGGTACCTCAGATTCTACTCTGATGAAGGATTTTGTTTTTGGATTTGGTAGAAGGGATTGCTTGTCTTGTCAAGTGGGAAGTGAAGATTTTTATCAGGGAGAAAATGTTTAGCAAAAGTATTTGGAAAACTAAATGCTTTGGTGAATAAGAGCAAATATAATCCATTGGGAATAAATATTTATTATAATTGAATATATGTGATATAAATTTGATAAAGGGTCGGATATGTGCCATGCTTTCCACTTATCAACCTGACTTTGGTTTTGAAGTCTTCTTTCATCTCCTGTGGTTACACAATATATGCTTTCCATTCTGTTGATTCCACTTGTATGGACCACATTATGCAATTCTTCTACACATAAAGCAGTCATGAAAAAGCCATGCACTGGGTATTTTATTCAGGCGCGGTGTCATAAGCTGTGCTTAGTGAAGTTCATAAAGCGACGGTGAACTCAACTGAGACTTGTTGGGCATGCATGCATGGGTAACAGGGGCAGCCATTGGGAATTTTTGCATGGAAATAAATAAGAAATATGTCCCATCATCATTATCATCATCATCATTTAGAGCCTATAGTGTTCCACTGTTGGACAAAGGCCTCAGCATGCTTTTTCCATTGTTTCCTATCCTGAGCCTCAGATTTCCAGTTTGGCCAAGGTTTCTTCTTCCAAGACTTCCAGTAGTCATCTAATTCATCCCTCCATCGTTTGACCGGCCTTCCTCTTTTTCTTTGTCCATCCAGCATGAAACTACCAACAAATATGTCCCATACAGATCACTATTTTGTCTTTTGCACTTTTTTTTTGCTAGCTAGGAATGTGAAGTGGTGATTTGACACTCTGTGTGAGCAATTGTTTAAAATGCAAGTCATAAACGGGATCAGTTTTCAACCTGTTTTTAGTTCATTTAAGTCTAACTTGCATTGAATGTATTTGTACCAGGCTGATTTCACAGCATCAGGTCGAATCATCAAATCTGGACTGACTGCAATTAACTTTAATTTTTAATCAAGACAAAACACGTTCTCTGATCAGTACATGTATATCAGAGAAGTTTTCATAAATTAGTATACCACACATCATTTAGATGTAAAAACCAGATCACAGGCAGTTTAAGTTAGGACTTGTGTGAACAAGGCTTCAGTCTAGAGTGGTAGTTCACATACGTAGGGTACGATGCACATGTGGGATACCTGGCAACAGTCTGGGAACTAGCAAAGTTTAAATTAGTACTTGTGTGAACAGGGCATCAGTCTGGAGTGGTAGTTCATTTGTGTAGGACACTCTGCACATGTGGGATGCCTGGTAACACTCTGTGGGCTAGCAAAGTTTAAATTAGGACTTATGTGAACACAGCTTCAGTCTAGAGTGGTAGTTCACTAATGTAGAGTACTCTGCACATATGGGATGCCTGGTAACACTCTGGGGCTAGGCGAACCCTGGTTTACAGTTTCAGAATGTGGCAGCTAATTTCCCGAGTTAGTCATTTGTAAGTGTACATTATGGAAAAAAATGTAATATATCCTCAGACATTTGTGGACATATTTCAAACCTATTCTCAGTTTAAATACTCTATAACTCTCAATAAAAACCAGGGATATATGTATTGTCTGAATAATGATATAATGATGATGGATAAGGAGGTACATGTGTGTGTGTGTGTGTGTGCATGCGTGCGTGTGTGCGTGTGAGAGAGAGAGAGAGAGAGAGAGGTGGCTTTGCTGCACTTTCGCAGGTCGCACGGCTTTCATCTTTTTGGTCTTAACCAGAATGAATCAAATAATGAAAACTTAAAGCAACACATCTTAGTGACACATGCATCTCTAGCAGTGAAGTGATATTTGTGCTACAGGTGCTCTCTGGAAATGATGGAGTGTGACAGGAATATGTATCTTCATGTGATGAATTGAGTCTGTAGGAGGCAAGCACTCCTCTAGACTATGTATTTATTTATACTGTGTCATAATAAATAATCATACCCAGACATACTCACAAAAACAGATACCTGTATGCTTAGGCATGCTCGTATGCATTTCCATATGTGCATATGCGTGGGTATGTGCATATTTGCATCATGATTTATATACTTGCATGTCACTGGAAAAGAAAATGTGTGCATGGGCAAGCGTGCACACATACATGCACTCACATTCATGTGCACATGTGCACACACAGAATCAGATATATGCACAAGATTGTATGCATACACAGAAGCATGTAATACCACAAGCAGAATAGTGCTGGTTGGTTTGGTTCTGCAATTATCCTTTTGAGAGTGAATAATTTAATAGTATGACATATGTGACTAAGAATTTGTGTGGTAAAGTTGCATTCTGTGAAATCCCCTCAAATATCTGTTAAATAGTTTTATCCCTGGTTGTTAGTGGAGCTTTTGGTTCTAAAAAACATGAAATTCTAATCAAAATAGGTCATTGTTTTGCCTGTAAATTAGTCACGAATTGCATATTTACATATTAAATTTTTTATGTTATTGAACATACTCTGATAAAATCTTGCTAATACAAATGTCATATTGCTTGAGTTAAGTTTACCGTATCAGTATGTCTGTATGAAAGAAATCTGTGTCAGTTTGTGTTCATAAGTGTAACAGGTTTTCTAAATTATAGCAGTTGTTATTAATTCAAGTTTGCATTAAGGGTCATATTGATAAAGTCCTATATTATCATCTATGACTGAGGTGTCTTTAACAGTCATATAGTATACTACCCTTATCTCATGGTGCTGAAAAATTTATAAATTCATAATTTCTGCATCAGCAGTTAATCATCAGAAATATAATAATTTCCATCTAGCTAGCTTTGATAGAAAATTTATGCTCAAATAAATGGTGTCATAATTTCATCATCAGTAGTTTAGTTCAATAGCTGCGAAAGAAGTTTCTGTGAAACCAAATGCAATAAATCTGAGCTTCAAACATGATGCAAGGAAATTAAAATGCCAGCATGCATGTGAATTGAAGTACATGTAATATTGAATGACAGTTTTAAACTTACTGATGATGATTGAATAACCCAAATTGTATAGCTGTGAATTGTGATATTTTGTAGCATGCCATTTCAAACTGGTGTCACATCGTGTATTATCATTCTTCCTCAAGCATTTTTATACTATAATTAATAATATTAAGACATATATTACATAATAAACCAATGCAACTCTTAAAATTAATTTTGGAATCAAACATGACAAAATGCTTAGTGAAGGTGTGTGTGTGTGTGTGTGTGTGTGTGTGTATGTGTGTGTGTGTGTGTTGGGGGGGGAGGGGGTATTAAAAAGGGATTTAGGGGTGGGACCTTCATGAAGAAAATATTATTGAATAGCCTTTAAGTCAGTTTTTTTTTGTTAAAGTTGCTTGCATATTTGACCTATACCCCCTGACCTTTAGTTGATGTATTCCTTGAGCCCTTGCAAACAGGAGTGAAAGAAAGTTGCTCTTGTTTTTTTCTCTTCTGAACAAAACCGATGACCTTTATGCAGTGATGTAAACTTCACACGGGACCTGACAAAGCTGTGATTTACTTGTGGGAATTTTTAACAATATACAGCAGCAGTTTAAGCTTAAGGCATTAGACCAGAAGATTTGGCATCTGAAAGTTAACAAATTTATATTTTTCTAAGTTCCAATTCTAATAGTTTTTACTAGAGGATTTTTAGGGGCTTTAGTTTTGTAGATAGGTAAAGTAGGCTGAAAAATTTAAACTCGTACTGTAATAATTCATGTCTTTTGTGCAACATGTTATTGTTCTGGTTCTTCTCTACTACTGTTACACTGGTACTACATAAATTCCAAGCAAGAACGTGCTTTAGCAGCTCTACAGCAACTCTCTGTTCATTTCCTCAAGTATTTTCCTTTACATAATAACTGCATTCTAACCCAGGCTGCTTTGATATATGGGAAGTTATCAATTGATATGCCTCAGCAGTTCTGTACCACAGAGTTATGCAAAGCTGGCTGCTTATAAAGCAGAGATATATTCCCAAAAGAATGTTTGGAGATGCTGTGCTCTCATCTTGGGCATGTTGATTGCATTAGATCGTACTGAGTCCTCAGTACTAATATGTAGTTAAGCAATCAACTTACATTTCTGAGATGGTCCTGAATCAGTTTGATATGCTTTTACAGCATATTGATTGCATTAAATCATAATGGCTCCACAGCAAGTAGTGCAGCAATCAACCTAAGTAACAAAGACACAGGGTACTGGAGTTTGCCTGCAGAGAGGCCATGATTATATAAGTGGTAGTCTGTTCACAAGAATTAAACAAGGATTTAAATAGACCAGTTTACAGCTGGTGCTTTTGCTTCTCCCACTGAATTCTCCTTATTACTTTGCTTCTGTACACACAGCAAAGTTACAGTCACTGAATTCCTACAGTGGGCTTCCAGTGAACAAATACACTGCTAGTGACCCTGGCTATTGTGAGCCATAATAGGAAGTCAGGTGGCATAATATTGCCCTTCCAGCAGGGGAGGTGTGGTATGAAGGATACAATAATAAAGGTGCAAACATTGCTGGCTATTGATACCTATATATACTGAGTATGGATATATGTGACTGATTGGTATTTGCTTGCTTGATATCATTCAGGCGTACTTTAAGCTTGTATCTGATGCACTTTTTTTATGACCATATGCAGTGTATGAAATGGCCGCCAGCCCGCCAGCCCGAGGCTGGTAACTTTCAGGCCGGGCGGGTAAGATTTACAAATTACCCGCCCGACGGGCTGGCTATTTTTACAGCCTATTTTCACCTTTTATTTTGTCTATGTTCACAAGCGATTTCAGCAAAATATCAAATCAACTAACTGTTTACACCCACTTTCAATGTATTTGGCCATACTTGTTGCAACACAGAAAAGCCAAAATTATGATCAAATGATATCACGAAATCGGAATAAAAGTTATGAATAAATTATTGAAGAAGAAATGAGACAGCCTGCAAGGTGAACATAAACTGAATTGACTACTCCCCCTCCCCCACCCGCTAGAGGGCCCTGAGATTTTTTGGTATTTTAGATGGTGAATGGTGCCATTTTGTATGGTTCAGCTAGTAAAAAGTCTTATTTCAAGAGGTGAGTTTTTTTTTTTTTTTTTTTTGCAGAAATTGAAAGGGGGGGGGGGGGCGTTAGGACCCCCCCTCTAAATCCAACACTGACAAGGTATCATTCAGTAAAAATTCCAACCAATTTCTAAATGTCCACGCATAAGGCATGATATTGCCCTTTCATTTCCAAATTACTCTCCCAAGAATGAATTCTAGACCCCCTCAGCATACCTCTCTTAACTCTAGTGGTTATCATAAGTAGGGCAGGTAACTACATGGCCGGGCTGGTAACTTTTCAGAGTTACCTGCCCGGCGGTCTGGCTAGTAATTTCCTTGAATTTCATACACTGCCATATGTAATGTTTTTGTAACTGAATTTTTGTTTGCTTGTGGATAATGACCAAGTACAGTCTATGTATTATATTTTGTGGACAACTTTTCACAAGTTTTTTTTTTTTTTTAATTTAATTTTTTTTTGTAAAATTTCATACTGTCAGAAATAATAAATAGTTATTTCCTTTTTCTTCCTTCTGGCTATATAAAACATGGTATATGTCGGCTTTAATCCTTACTTAAACAGTTCCACATTGGCTAACTGTCTTATTTAGTGCACACCTGACTGTACAGGTGAGGTGTTAAAATTCTTGTTCTGCTAGACAGAGTTCTAAATACATGTGGTAATAGCAGACACAGACATCTCTGCTATCAATCCAAAATGTCAACATCCACATGGATTAACCTGAATGCATGTACTGGACATTTTGGAAAAAGATCATGCTTTTTTTTCTTCCGGCTGAGCAAATAGTTCTATTTGCCCCCCTACACCTGAATGGAGCTGTGCACACACATTTCTATGTGGAAGTGAGATTGAGGATGAAAACCTCTGTTGCAGGGTATCAGTTTCTAGTTAAAACATGGTAGCCTGGCCCATGCTATAAAACATCTATACCTTACTTTTGAACCTGTATCTTCGTAAATTAATAAAGAATATTGTAAGTCAATATGAAATAAACGATTCTGTATTTATTGGCACAGAATTAAAGTCCATATGGTACCATTTTTCACCTGTATCCACATGGTTTGAGCAAGCAAAGACAGGTATCAGATATAAATTGTTCTCAGGTAGTACTTTTAAGTTAAAAGAATTAACCTTTACTCTTCTAAGGTAAGGGTGTATCTGTATATGATTCCTTGACAAGAACTATGTTGGAATCAAGATTGAAACAAATTGCACCCTTATCTGTTCCAGATACATAGGGCAAACAGAGGTTTTAGCATTGGATGTACCCAGTGCTTCATTACATCTTTCTTTATTTCACCTGTATTTAATCCTGAGGAAGGAAAGACCTAGCTTAGTGTTAGAAACCTTAGGTCAAAACCAAGTTAACAGAGAAATTTGATCCACATTTATTCCATTACTAGTATGTGCTGCGATGAATGTGTGAGTACAAGAGTTTTGGTCTTGTTCAGGTGAAATCCCAGCAGTCTTATTGATCAAGGTTTAAATGCAGGCAGTCTTATAAAATTAATGTATCTCTCGTGAATGAAAACAAACCTCTTTGCATGCAACTGTATAAAGTTTTAAAACCAACATTCTCACCAGGCTTAAACTTATGTATAATAACAATCTCTCTTTTGTATGTATATTGACTTTGATATAAAGTATAAAGGCGTTGTCTGGCTACAGGATTGCTACAGGATTGCTACAGGACCAAAATCCAAACCTGTCAACTTTAGTACGTCTCGAGTACAAGCATAAATCCTTATTGTTACCAGTATATGACCAGCAAAGGATTGCTTTCAGAGAAACGCCTTACTTTCGAACTCTGAAACTCCATGTACGTTTTCTTTTCTGAAGAAATTTGAGCTTTGCTTCTTATATGAGTGTTTCTACTGGTTATAGACCCAGCCCACCTTATCAAAGTCTAAAGCAATCAAGGAGGTATGCCTTGATGCCATAATTTCTGTAAATCTACTGAGCTCTGGAAATAACCTTCAAGTTTCTTGGTAAAGTGCATGTTTTGTAGGCAGACTAAGATATTCTGGGCATGCTAATTTCTTCTGCATATACTGGAAGAGGCTGATACAGCATGGCAAATGTGTATTTTGCATCAGAATACCGAAGTAATGAGCATTTTGACTAGATTTATGACAGGAAGGGTCACTTTGCCCAACAGCAGGAGAATTCATGCATGGTTTGCATATAACTATGCAAGTGGAAGCTGTTTTTTTGCAGACACCTTTAAGTTATGCATATTTTTAATATTCATTTCAGTAATTGCTATTTGGTTCATAGGTTTGATAAGCAAGAGATGCTGTGCAGAAAAGTTAAAAATATACCTTAGTGGGCAGATAAAGTGATATAGATGTGCTAGAGGCATGCATATTTTTGTGCAATATTGTAGGTGTTTGTATGGCAAATGTACTAGTATATATTTGTATTCATAAATCTTCTGTTAATTATTGTAACAGTAAATACCAAATAGTAAAAATTAACTTATAAACAAGAAAGGATGAGGGTTTGAAAGAAGAAGAAAAAAGAAATGCTAACTGCTTGATTTGGTTGGTGGTTGTTACCTGTACTGTTAAATAAGACTTAGTTTTAATGGGGTTTCTACCTGCCTGGTCCCTCCCACGCTGACATGTGTGGAAGATTTTAAACTTTGGCTCACACCTGAACTTTGAACACCTGAAGTCTGAAGAATTGCTACAGACCTGAAAAAAATATTGGAGTTTCCTTTCCACTTTGAGAAATTGAGCAGCATGTGTTTTTTTCTATATTACTTAGTATTGCTGGGGTATCTTAAAAGTAGTGAACATAATTCCTACACACCCTGTATTGAATTTAGTAAAATGGTGAGGGGTCAAATTGGTTATAATCCTTTGATCCATATGTAAGCAGAATCGTATCAGGACTCAGATAAATTTAATATTACTGTTGTGCTCTTTCTGTCCTCACATAGCTTAGGCACACACACATGCATGCACACATGCACGCACCCACACACTAACTCACACTCTCTCTCTTTCATTCTGAATACTTTACCAGAGTACAACCCAATGCCTCTGGACAAAATTCATTACTTGATAATAGAACACATGTTACCTGTAGATTACCTGAACAGACCAGCACAGGTGGGCCCAGTCCGTAGTTACATCAGGAACAAAATAGGTGCTCACAGGTAACACCTCAGGTAATTCTAGTACCTAAAATCCTTTTTGATGTTAATCTATCTGGATGGAGTGTAGCCACTGGGAGCCTTGGGGTATACTTAGCCATGACTGAAGATCAATGTTTGGAATGCTAATAGGGTTTCATAATCAAGTTCCTAGGAAAAAACAGGTGCTGGGTGCAGACTTTGGGTGTGTTTACATCAGGACTAGCTTAGATGGGATAAAAGTTAAACTGAGTAGTGCATATGGAAGATTACTATTGCTTATGGTTTGATGGTGGCTTTATGTCATTTGATGCCAGCTATTGGTCTTAGGCTATGTTAGGTGCATATTAGTTCTGGTGTGAACAGGCCTTACTTTCCAATTTCGGAAAAATTATGTATAGTAAGGTCATCATTTGGTTGTATTGTTCTGTAAATAAATGACAGATGCATTAATAAATTAGTCAATTTTTTTGGTGTGGCAAATTAGAACTCTTAAAAACGTGGGTATTTAAATGCATTCAGAATATATATATCTGCCTTCTGGAAATGGTCCCAAAACAATTTGGTTAAGGAACAGGACTGCTGTTTTATGAGTATTCTGAGAACGCATGCATGAGTAAGAGTGAGGATGTTGCCAGCATTTGAGAAGAAGCAATACTAGTATATACAATTATATACCTGTCTGGCTGATAAAATAAGCTACCAGTGGTAGAGAAAGCAGAAATATATGTCTATCTGGCTGAGATGAAAACACTCCAAGAGAGAGCTTATCTCAACATATGACATAACACACTTGTCTGGAATGTTAATAAAGGTTGTGTCAGCATTGAGGAAGTGGGTTGAACCAAAACTGTGTATCAGGTGTAGGAAGGAAAAGAGTCTGCTTATGTTGATAAGTCATTAATACTGCCATACATGGTGATCAAGGTGCACGTGTGTTTGTAGAGGTGTGATAATCCCTGGTGTGATGGTGGTGGTGAGGAAACAGTTGTTGGTCAGGAAGTCTCAAGATTGAGATAAGACGAGTTTGTGGGAAGTGATTTTCTGTGATATTGATCATTCATGTGTTATGTTGACCCAAACAGGTGCAAAAATGATGTTATTTTATAGGATTGAATATTAAGATTATATGGCTGGAAGTCACTGTGTGGTTGTGGATGGTATGTTATTAAAAACAGCATGTTTATTTTGTGACATCTTTCCTTCTCCTGTGTCGTGCATAAAGCACAGTTATTTCCCTGATCCACCGTGATATAATATCTCCACTGTGCTATAACTGCATTGTGGCTTGCATGATCTTGGAATATAACTGTGCTGTGATGGTGTTGTGTAACTTGAAGCTACTAGGTCGCAGTGACCTGTGAGGAAGAATGAGTATTTGTTTACATAAAAAATAATTTAATTTGAAAAAAAAAAAACAAAACAAGAAAATATATAGATAAATAAATGAATAGGTGAATTAATAAATTAATTAACAAACAAAAAATAAACAAACAAACAAGCTAACAAAAATAAATAAATAAATAAATAAATAAACTCTACATTGATCCCCATAGCACCATAGCACAGTGCATGATTTAAAATCAGCCAAACAATCCCCGTTGCATCATATCATCTCCGCACACGCACACAGCCTGCGTGTAGACTACCAGATAACACTGGAATGCCACGACATGACACTTGCTGTCCTACAGATAACCCAGCTTACTACAAGGAGCCCACTCCCATCAAGGGGTTAATAATTAGCCTACTTAGCTGCTCTTCAGCTTGATATAACAGTACTGTGAACAGATACAAGGCCTTGAAACAATGTAGGATGATTATTATCAGGGTGGTGGTTTTTAGTTGTAGTAAAGTTTGACTGCAGTAGATAATGTTGCTGTTCTAAAATGGCTTGACCCTTCTGTGTCAAGATTTCTCTTTTAAGTGACATTAGCTGAAATGAGATAATGATTGAGATATGGCTGTGATACATTGTTAGAGGCTGTCAGGAAGTGATGATATCAGTTTTGTCGTCGGGTGTTGGTTTAATGACTATGTTAATATGTAATGTATCATATGTGTATGATAAAATTGGAGTAAGTTAGATAAACGCTTTATTGGATATATGAGTTCCCCCTTGAACATGAATGTGATATGCCTCAGGAGTGCTACTGACAGCTAGTGTTTGTGAATGACTGGATTTGAATGGATCTTTGTTAGTATGTCCCATAGTATATGTGTGAAAGGTAGAATATTGGCATCCAAGGTTGACCAAGCTGTGAAAATTGATGATAATAATGATTTTAATAATCCAAAGATTTTAAAGAAATTTTAGACATTTATTGAACTAAATTAGAATTTTGTTCTGCTGAAATAAGTAAAACTTTGTTAAGAAGTGAATCTGATTGAAGTTTTAGCATATCTTTACCGTTACAACTTCTAGGGGCCTATCTTGTCTTTTCTGGCCATAGAGGGCAGCACTCCAGACATCCCCCAGCTATTAACTCATTGATCCTAATCTCATTACCAAAACTAAATTAGAATTTTGTTCTGCTGAAATAAGTAAAACTTTGTTAAGAAGTGAATCTGATTGAAGTTTTAGCATATCTTTACCGTTACAACTTCTAGGGGCCTATCTTGTCTTTTCTGGCCATAGAGGGCAGCACTCCAGACATCCCCCAGCTATTAACTCATTGATCCTAATCTCATTACCAAAACCAGTCACCTGTGTACTATGTAAACACCACACGTGTGTCTGCAGCATACATGGCTATAATGCAGCCACAGGAAAGGTCACTGGGTCAGACTCACTCCTGGACAGTGCACACTGACCAATATGTCATACTGACCGCAATGCCATGCTGACTGACCCCGTACTGACCACTAAATGAATGGTCAGTGTGGATCTGTTTATGTGTAGGCTGTGGTATTGGCAAAGGCAGGGTGGTTAAAAAGCAGTTGTTAACCTGACCTGGGTTCAATAATACCATATGTAAAATTTGTTGAATTGTAATTGTAAATGAAACCTTTCTGACTGTTGAATTGTAGTAAGCAAAAAAAAATAAATAAATAAAATAAAAACAAGAAATAAAAAACTAAAAGAAATTAACTTTGTGAAGTAGAAAACTTAACTTTTCCCCTCCCCCCTCTTTCTTACAAACCACCAAATGACTATCATATCATTTGTTTTTTATTTCATGGATAGAAATTATTACTTGGGAATCATTATGAAAAACATCTGAATTGAAAATATTGGCTGGAGTAAAGGATGTTGACAGATTGCATATTATCCTTACTTTCTCCTCCTGGGAATGTTAAGAAAAAAAAAACATAGAAAACAAGCCCCTTCATCTTTGGTTGAAGACATGGCATCACTTGCCAAGCTACATTATGTGTATACTATCCTGGGCATGTGTTAGTGTTTCAACCTGGTTGTTTTCTTCCAAGGTCAGGCATACTTCAGAAAATTAAATAAAAAGTCGGAGTGTCACAGTGTTATCTGCACTCTTCTTGCCTTGAATTTAGTTTGTAAAGAGAATTTGTTTAGATAAATCACAAATATTTAAAGTATTCTGATAAGCACAGCATCATCAATGAGTTCGCCCCCTTGCAACCCTTTCACCTTTGTACAGTTATGAATGCAGTATCTTAGATTTATTCACTCTGTCTGTTTATCAACCTATATTTATTTTTTTCTGTGCCAGTTGATTTCACCTTGGCATATGGAGTGACCTCTTGTGGTAGAAAAAGACACTGTTCTCAAACTAATGCAAATTATGTTTGATTGAAAATTTTAGTGAAAAAAAATGACTTTTTATTTTTACTGTAGCTAAATCTATCTCAAAATAGCAAAGACTACAATACACAATTTTTCCATTTTTTTTTCATACAAAGAGATTTATGTTCAATAACTGAATTATATCCTAAACCAAACTTCAATAATTTTATGAATTATAAATACTATCTACACAGACAGGATGGAAGCAATGAAAACCGTTTTATATCACTGTTACACTGTGTAGATACAGTATAGAATAGGAGAAGTGTTCTATTTGAGATGCATTCGCCCCATGAATACTGATTATGCCTCTATATATTTTATGCACACAGACTTTTTTTGTGTTCGTTTGTTTGAGGTTAAAGTGAAATATTTTGTCATCATATTAAGTTTTATTTGCACTATATCTTGTGAAGGACCTCTTGCCATCCCTCTTCAACCTGAATTTTATATTACTGCCTTTAAGATAATTCTGAGATTTTGTGGTGAAATGCATACTTATTTTTGGAGTATTATACTAAATATTGTGCTAGTTCTAAATGGATAGAGGTGACTGATTTATAGTGTGTTTTTGTTGTTAAATGGCAAAGCTGACTGGTAGAACAGTCATTAAACTTGTTTACTTGTAGATTCTCCATCTATCTGGATAAGGAACTGGCTTCCAATGCTTTGGATAAAAAAGAATCGTGAAATGTAGTCTAGGTTACTGATAATGTAATCCTTACTTAGGTGGCATTTTTCATGAAAAAAAAAAATGGTTAGGCGTGAATCCAATACTACTTTTCATTTAGTACCTTGCAAGTGGGAGTTGAAGAAATCTAAGTTGATTCCAAAGAGTAATTGTGCTTAGTATTTGAATTGATGACAAGCAGTGGGGTAGATAAAAAATGATTCATTAGGTATCAGCACCAATTGATTTTCGACATGTCTCCCAGCTAGACTTCAGTTAAGGTAGAAACTGGGTGTTACAAAGATTCCCCGAGTGCTGAGTGGTTTCTCGTGTTATGAGGATGGGACTTCATTGTGAAATATATACGCTATCATTTCCTATCAGACAGGCTCTTTTCAATAAAATAAATACTTTAAATAGTGAAGGGGTTTCTAAATACTATCATGTGGGGATTGAAAATGCAACAATAATTGAAGTTGGCATTTTTACAGTGTAATTAAAAGTGTACATACTTTCTGCTTGAAAATCTTGCAGCATTCCAGCCCTTGTTGAATTTTTTAAAAAATATTTATTTGTAATATCTTTTGATTGTATCTATTGAACGTAGATGAATACACATGCATGTCCGCATGCACACACACAAACATACACACACACACACACAAGTGCAATTTCAAAGATATTTTTTTATCTTCAAACATAAAATCATGTAGAAATTTTCACAAACATCCACCTTACTTAATATGTTGTATCTGGTGTTGCAGACAGTACAGATATTGTGGACAAGAAGCTGAAGCTGATCCTGGGTTTGATATGGACCCTCATTCTCCACTACTCTATCTCCATGCCCATGTGGGAGGGCGACGAGCCAGATGAGGATCGAAAGAAGAGAGGAAAGGAAGGTGAGTGCCCCAGTCTGAAGAGACGTCATATATATATATAAGTCATATATCACATTGTTTTTATTTACCATTTCATTTTTATCATCATTGAGATAGGTTCAAAAAAGGGGAAGCATGGAATACAAGGATCCCAATTTATGATTGGAACAGTTTAATTATCTAAAATGATTTTATGGAGGGAATTAACTTTATTGTTTGTGCAGAGGATACCAGAGAAATTGTGATTTTGTTATTTGTTATGCTTCACTGTTTTTTTTTTTTTCTAAATTGATTATGAGACAGTTTCAAATATACTCTTGTTGTAATATAAGACACTTAAGTGAAGAAGGAAATGAATAGTATATTGATTATTAAGGCCACATCCTTGTTAACTTGTTTGAATGGCTTATTAAAGCTTAAAGGGAACTGTAAAGTGTTTGCCGAGTTAAGTAGCTGCTGTTAAGATGTTGATTGAATCCTTAACCTCAAAATGCATGTCAAGTTGCTTATATACTGACATGAGATTTGACTTGAATTTTCTGTGAAATGGTTCATTGTTGATTGGCATTTCAGTTGCAGACAGGCATGTGTTGAAATTCATTGCATTCTTTTGAGTAATTGGGGAAATTATTGTCCTGAATGCAGACTGTATTTAGTGTTTGGTAATGATGGTTGATTTTATTTTTTATGAATGATGTTGATTTTTTCTTGTTAGTTTTCTCTTGTTAGCTGATAATTGACAAATTTTGCCCCATCCCACTCTCTGAAAAAAATATCTTGGATAAAAACAGCATCTTTTTAGTCACTTGGTACATCTGAAACTAGTTACGACTGTAGCTTTCAAAGTAAATGGCTAAATTGTAAAAAAAGATAATAATAATATCAGAGTGAGCTCAGTGGACACTTTTGTTTTCCCAAAGTTCATGCTGCATTTGTTTTAACCCGCTTGTATCAATTTGTTTTCTCCCATGCATGTAGAAAAGGACGGAGGAGGAGGTAAGAGTCTGCTAAACAGAGGCAATAGTACCTATGTAAATATTATATATTTAATAAACTTACATAAGCACAATGGAATTATTTCTAAATTGTATGATGTAGTTTGGTTTTATGCTTCTTAGAAATGATAGTGTGTTACTGCTGCATAGAACTTAAAAATGATAGTGCACTGATGTCACGTCAATAATATTTCCCTATGTATTTTGCTTTTAACAGTGTTTTACTCAGTTATCTACAATTGCTGTTGTGAAAAGTACTTTTTCAAAAAAATGAAACCTAAAAAAATTACAAACTTTTTAAAATTTATTATTTATACTAATGAATGGAAGTGGTAATCCACTTTAATATTCATCTTTTTCTTGAAAGAAACTAACAGTTAATCTTTAAGTGTGATCCTGTTTTTCACCTTGTAGCACCTTCCTTTTCTCACATCTAAAATTCATGAATTTAACATAACTGAATTCATTTTTCTTTAATTTTCTCAGTTTTGGTATATCTCTAATTACTATTTTAATTAATAATTTTAATATTAAAATATTACAAACAAATTAAGAAATAATGTATCTAGCCAAGTAGCTATAGTAAATAGCATGCATTATTAAGCTTCTCGTGTACAGCATTATAAAATGTAGACTAAGTAATAGAGACTAGATGTAGCAGATTTGCTTGCAATTGATATATTGGTATTGGCATGATTGATTGTATGACAAGAAAGTTAACTCACAGGTCATGTTGCAAGCATAATTTGCTAGGCACTTTCATTTTCAATTTGCTTTTCATTTGGTTTCTGAAGATTGGCTAATTTAGTTGTGTTTGGTGCATTCAGCTACAATAGTCAAGCGGAGTTCTTAGAGTATTCTTAAACTTAGCATGTAGTTTTCTCCTGATCTCTAAAAATCTTATTTTATAAATTTCCTTTTATCTTATCACTATTTCCACTTTAAGTTTATGACTTTTGAATTGTTAAGCTTATTCTTTATATTTCTACTAATGTTTAGCTGTTATTGTGTTACCCACTTATCTTTCGGTATGACGTGTTCACTGTCCTTGAAATATTTTCTGCACTTTGCACACTGTCTCTTTTGTGTTGTTGACACATGTACACCTATAATATATATATATACAGGGGTTGTGTTTTAAAGGTTTGTAACTTGCTTGTAAAGATATATGCTTAAAAGTTGAAATTTTCATTTGAGATTTACTTGAAAAGTATGACACAGCACAGGAGCAATTACAAACCTTTGAAAATTTAGCCCCATCACATATATTAATATGTCACTGAAGCTGTTACCACATGGTTTTAAACAAAACTTTTGTGCTATATTCAGGCCCAACACCCAAACAGCGTTTGCTCGGCTGGATTCAAGGAAAAGTTCCAGATTTGCCAATCAGTAATTTTACCAGTGACTGGAATGATGGCCGCGCTATTGGCGCTCTGGTGGACGCTATGGGACCAGGTTGGTGCTCTTCAGCAGTGGAGGTTGTAAAGATTGCCCTGTTGAAAGAATTCAACAGATTTACGTTTATGTGTTATGAAGAGGAAAGGATATCAAATGTGCCCTCATCATAACAAATCAAGCGTATAATTGATACTCTTCAACTATGGAGGTTATAATCATTGCTCTGTTCACATAATATAAATAATACATGTGTGGTGTGTGCTGTCAAGAGTAAAGATTTATGTTAAATTATGTGTGATATATTGGTAATGTTATGACATACAAAAGTAGGGATATATTATGCTTGACAAAAAGCTGAGTGACCACAGGAATGAGCCAATTATCAAATGACTTAATCTTTCAAACTCAGAACATATACAAAATATCCCATATGCCATTACAAAAGTATCTGCATAAAGTCTGAAAAGACATCTTGAAGAGATTAAAGTTAAATGAGTGTAGAGCAAAAAAAAAGTAAATAAATAAAAATAAAATCAAAAATGCGACATGTTTATTAGAGGGGAATATAGAAGACGGTACATATCACATATAAACACAGCTAATTTCCCTGCAGCATAAACACAGTATCACATCTAGCATTATGTATTGTATAATATAAGGTATTCTCCAACACACTGGCTCACCTAACACAATGACTTGATGCATATTTCAGGTCTGTGCCCAGACTGGGAAGACTGGAACCCCAAAAATGCTGTGGAGAATGCCAAAGAGGCCATGGAAGCTGCAGAGAAATATCTTGGAGTGCCACAGGTGAGATATATATTGCATTACCCCCTTTCTTCCCCCCCCCCCCCCTCCCCCTCAGCAGGTCTTTTTTCCATTTACAAAGGAACAGCAATGAAAATATTTTTATGAACAAATTCACACTTTTTTTATTCCACATTTGTATAGGGAACATAGAAGAACAGAAATGAGTGCCATTTACAAATTGTTTATTTTATTAAAAGTACTGCCAGTCAAAACAACAGGGGAAATGAAAAGACAAACAAAACAAACAAAACAAAACAAAACAAAACAAAACAAAACAAAAAAACATTTGATCGTCACCAATTTATTTCATGCATTGACAGGGTAAGAGACAGTATATGGTCACATGACTGTCATGTGTACAACCATAGTCCAATTGAGGGTTACTATGACAATCTGTGTGAAGTTTCCACCATGTATCTTCATTGCACCTTAAGTACTGATTAAAATACCTGGGACATTTTCTATGTCAAAAAGTCCAGCAAAACAATTTAAAGTAAACCTTCTCATATATATCATTCAGCATCAAACACTCACTGTCTTGACATTATGACTTGGAATGTATTTCAAGGTTGACTTGTGCATGTTATACGTTTTGATGTATACAACCAAAAAATATTACCAAATAATAGTTAAGATACATAAGATGAAATAAAAGAAAAATAGAAGATGGAATTTGAAATATAAAAACATCCTATTTTAATAAAGCAATGATCTTTATTACAGATTAACACAGAGAATATTTCTAGATGACTCAAACTTTCTTGTGTTCAAGTGCATTTGAATATGAAAAAAAAAATTAAAACTAACTCGTTAACACCCATACCATCCCTATGACAATATATTTATACAGCTTTCCAATGGCACGCTGACACTTGGTACATTAGTATGACCAAGGTGTATAACACATGGTGATCTACATACATAATAGTGCAGGACATTCCATCACATCTCGTATATAGGTCAGTGAATATTATCAAGCCATACCAGACAGCTTTATTCAGCGGCGTTGTGCTCCGTCTAAAGGTTATTGAATGTAGGCGAGACGGGTGCCCTCCCCGATATTCGTTATAAATAGTGCTTGCTTTTAAACAACGGTATCATGTTAAGTTTTCACATAAAAAAGAATGCAACTGAATTTTTTACGTAAGGAAATAGCTGATAACATTGATAGAGAATGGAGACATTTTTACAGTAATAATTGTTGAACTAAATTTTATTATTTCATCTTTTTTGACACTCTAGGATGATTGATAAATTTATTAATAAAACCAATTTTGTCCTTGGGCCAGGGCAGGGCGGGCGCTTAAAAAACAGTCCTGATAAAAGGTTCAACAGCTCAAAACAACTTATCTTGATTTTCTGTTAGTTCTTGGAGTTAAGTGACTTATGTTCCACTCATGGAAAACCAGTCCAGAACTATTTTTAAATACAATCTCAGCCCTTGTCCACTGAACTAAAAAATTATTAAATTTTGAAATATTGATATTATTTTGTTTGTGCTTGGAAGAGATATTAATTATATCACTTAGAAAATTTACTTTTTCTCTCTAATATAAGATATTCTCCAAGATATCTCCTGTACCTAGATCAAAGAATACTATTAGTTGTTGAACAGGAATTATCCAGAGACAAAAGTAAATGCTCAGCTAACTTGAGTCCATTTTCCTTCCTTATCAAAAGACATTTCTGCCTTCTGCATGTAGTATTGCCCAACCCAAATGTTGATAAAGTTTCAAGGAATTTTAATGCATTTACACTAGACCCATTCAATGTGTGATTATGAAAAAGGAAATTTTGGTTGTATTACTCTAAGCATACTATGCTGCAAGCTGGAGCAATTTTTTTGTCCAGTTGTTACTGGTTTTTGACTGTTAAGGGGACAACAGAAGTAAAAAAATAAGCTTATGTTCACACAACATCTTTCATCTTCTATAAAAGGGGGAAATGTGAAAATGGTGCTTCCCTTTAGCAAACAGTATTTGACCTGATCATGCTGTGACTTTATACTACAGTTATATGTTAAGATTCCAGTAAGTATTGTACTGTGTTCCAGTACATGTGAATGAGCCCATTAGCAATGTGATATATGAAGCAATACATTTAAGCTGGGTAAAGTAATTGAATTGTGCAAATGATAGGCTTGGTTGAAATGTGAATCTTTTTTCCTTATAACGAATACTCTTTCATTTGGAACCTAGGGTGTCATTTAGGGACCTTAAAAGGCCTGGAAAACAGTATCTGTTACTTTTCTGTCAAATTCCTTGGTGTTTTTTGAAGAAGTTACCATTGGTTTTATGGAACATTGATCTCTAAGAGGCCTAATATTATGCGATCTGTAAGCTTGGAATGAAGATGGAGAAATCCTTCACCCTAGATGAAACTGTCAGTTGCTTATATTAGACTTATTGATATTGATAGGACAGGTGTAGTGGTCTTTACTGCTGGCATCTCAGCTACACAGGTGATTCTTGGTGTTAAATGATTTTGATGATAGTGGGAAAGTGGGATATTCAAGTGCCTGGTGTCCTGCTGTTATACACATAAAATCTGCAACTTGTTTGAAAATATATCATTTGAGTGGTGTGTGTGAAAATCAGTTTAAACCTGAGCTATTCCTTCATGTTGAGCCAAAAAAGTTAAAAGAAAAACTTCTAAAGCACATTTACGGAAAAAGAAAAAATGAATTGAAAAAGTAGTCTAAGAGGAAAATGCTGACATGAAAATGTTAATTTCTATTTTGCAGCCATTGATTTGGAATATTTTCCAATACATGGAATACTTCCCAAAACATATCAATTATTAGCACAAATATTTCAATTAAATCTGACACAGCATTTCTTTCACCATATTTTCTTTTATCAGTTAATAAAGAGATGGTTAAATTCTACAAAATTGCACTACTCCATCATCAAAATGCATGGAACTCTCTCTATCTAGGTCTTCATCCTCTAAGTAATTTGGCCCGTGACCTCGTGACGCATGAAAAAGCAAAGAGATGGGCAGAGAAAGGTAGATATGGTCCCTGTATCTTGCAGCTAATTGCAGAAACATTCCCAGCATATGTCTGCAAGATAAGGAAAGTTGGGGAATCTCTGTGACCTTGAATGTGCTGAAATAAAAAGTGAAAAAAATGTTTTGGAATGTTGCCGTTCTTACGGTTTTGGATTGTAGAATATATATGAATGCAATCTTTATATTTAACAAATTTATTTAGGATGAAAATATAGAATTACAGAGTGCATAACAAGAAAACAAGCAAATTTCACCATAAATTCAGATTTTGTAGTAAAACAGTTCCGGTATGCTTTTATGAAGCTGGGGTTATAGATACAAAAATACTCCATATGATATTAACCCAATTAGCCAAATTTAAGCACAGCTATGAAGATGAAAAATATTTGTTAGAACTGTTACATTTTGATTTAATTTTCCTTAAATTTGCATGTCATATCTTGATGCACCAACAGTCAAGGGTTCTTTTAGATGCATATCTGTAGAAAGCAACCAGTTCTAATACTGTTTTAACATAAAAGTGGCTTGGCACTTTCAGACTGATTTTCTACTAGAATATTATAAAATAATGTAGGCTCTCTGAAATCCTCTCTCTGAATTATGAAGCCATTTGATTATTTGATGACACATTTTAGGCCTAACATCGTTCTGATTTAAGACAGGTCTGAACACTGCTGCATGCATACGGTACCTGTGAAAAGATAGGGGAGAAAAGTTCACTGTAAGTCAGATGTGAGCACCCTGAGCTTCAGAGCTAACTTGACACTAACCTCTTCACTGTAGCCTATCTTCATCGTGTCAAGTAACCTCTGACCAGATTCGATTGCCTCCGCCGCCCGCCAATCAAATTTAAAAGCCCGCACTCAATGACTCATTAAACGATCTAGCCAATGAACGCGAACGAGTCAAAGCGTGCTTTGTTCAAATCCGGACCAATCAAAGATAAGGCTGAATATCAGGGACTTGCCGTAACCTGTGGGCAGCACGCAAATTACATCGTCTCTCAGTAGATAATGATGCAGGGCCTCAAACTGCTAGACCCTATGGTTTCAATTCCGATTTACTCATATTTTGCAAAGAATCAAGAGATAACTTAACACATTCTTTTTCGTAGTCACTCGCCTTGCTTTCTTTGTGTACGGTAATACACTCGGAACTACTCGGATGTCTCCGCACTCTACAATAACTATGTTGTTAGTATGGAGCTTGCGGAATCAGCCGAGGATTGCCGATTGACGGTCAACCAATCAGCGTTTTCACCAAACTTTGGTGAAAAATTTTGAAACATGGATTTGATTGGCTTATATAAACTAGGTCAAACTATTTTCGTCAGAGGTTACTTGACACGGTGGAGATAGGCTACAGTGAAAAGGTTAGTGTCAAGTTAGCTCTGAAGCTCAGGGTGGATGTGAGGTACTTCAGGTGAAAACTACACTGGATTCCCCATTACCTGTGGAATGCTTTGATTTGAATGACCAAATATTAGAATAGGATAGTTCAATGTTCATTTGATAGTATGAGTTACATCTCTATTTTTGCCCCTGTCGCTTCATGTTAATCAAAAAAAAAAAAAATCTCATTTATATGTTCTGAATATTTTAAAAATGTGCAGAGAAAGCAATCCTGTTTTGCCAGAAAACAAAATAAGCAAAACTGCAGTTTACATTTGGAAGAAGAACCTCCACCCAGACTTTGGTTTCTAGCAGAAAAAAAAAAAGATGATTAAACTTGCTACCCGCAGAAATGTGATTGAGTCATGCACCAGATTACTTCACTTTAAATGAACTGACTGAGACATGTGCCATCCAAGAGAATGAAATATTGTGATGAAAAGTTTTAGGTGGAAAAATTGAGGAGTTTTTTTCCTTTACTCAAAGTTGAACACTTCTTCAGTTGAATATTCCTGGACTTATCATTTTGACATTTATGGTACAGATCAACTGCTGCGGTGACACATACATTTTGTTTTTGGTTACCTTGTGCATTAATAAAAATCCTACTAAAATCAGCTCATTTTCCAAGTATATGTGAATGTATTTATTGAGTCCACTGGATATGGTGGTAAGGATACAGTTATTTAAGAAAGAGATAAAGAAAGATAATTGAAGTAAATATATATATTCAGGTATAGGAAATGAAACAAATATCCAGGCATACAAAGAAATACATGCACACTAAACACAGTGACATCCCCTTGTACAAGTCTGGCAAAAGTTCACTTATCCTCATTAGAACTTTTTATGATCTGGGCAACACACCTTTTAACTACATCCGCAAGTAGTTTTGTCGGCAAATAACAAGCACCATAAAGCAGGTTCTGTGATCTTCAAACTGTGGTTTAGCAGGCAGCAATGGTATAGCCAAGCCTTATATAGAAAGCAGTTTTCTTACTACACTGGTATATAATAACCCATCAACATCAACACTACAGCTGCTGAAAAAGCTTCCAAAGATGCAAGGTGGTGTTCACACAGAACATTTTTTGGAACGGGGTCGTATTCACTCTGTTCTGGCCTTGTGTGAACAGATCTGGATGTCGCTATCCACGGAAATGTTGATACACAAAGTTTTGGTCACAAAATTGCTTGCAGTCAGGCAAAACCTAATTGATTTGCTGCATGCTGTGGTCACAACATAATGTAATGCAATCAACATTCCCTTTATCATAAGTACGCTTTGGATCTAACCTGTTGTGGAACTTGGGTGAGCAGTGTAAATTGGGCCCAGGCCAAGGTGATGTTAGAGTGTGGGCGGCAAGCTCTGTGTTTTTTATGCACAAACCTGTAGTCTGCCCATTTTGATGGGATAATTGAACAGAAATTGGAAGACGTTTGGCCAGTGTTATCATTTTCCTTCCTAGAATACAGCAGCTTTTATCATCTTAGTAATTTTAATTGCCTTAAGTGAGATCTTTGCAAAGGGCAGGGAGAGAGAGTGTGAGCGTTATGGAGAGAGAGAGAGAAAAGAAACTGGAAAATCAACCTTTTTAAAGATCAAATAATACAAAAAAAAAAAAACTTCATTCAAAATCCCATATTAAAATTTTTTTCTTGAATCTTATCCTTAGTGCCAATATTCTAAAGATAGCAATAAGTAATTACATTTTTTCCAGGATTTTTTCATTTCAATATTTATTATTATTTTCAATTATTGAAACAAAGGCAAACATTTAAGTATACTCAGTGTTTTATTTCACTCCAAACTGTCAGTAAGTGTTCGTTCTCAAAGTCTCTGATTGATTACTAAAGGGGGAAATGCCTATTATACATGGATGCAAGCATATTACCTAATGCATTAAAGGATTCACCTGGAGATTTTCCCCTCAGGAACAAGATAGCTGAGATGTTTGCATTAAGGTTCTCATGAGAAGTTCATCAAATGTTGCATCACAGAGCAGATGACTTCCTCTTCACCTTATATCTGGAACTGCCTGTAGATGTCAAAGTGAGGCTGGTGTGTCTGCCATCTTTGTATCTGTTTGGGTGATTAAAGCAAGTTATGTAAATCAGATCTGGATTATTTAAGTATGTAAAAATGGTACTAGTTCTAAATGTCCGAAGATGTCGGTGAAAAAGCATTGAATTTTATGACAATTTTAATAACCCTTGTGTGTAGTTAGAAAGACTACAGCAAGTACATGGAACCATTTTGATAAATCTTTTGAAACAAATTAAATGTGATATGGGAACTGTGGAACACTTTATTAGAACAAGATGTGTAAAAATGAAGGGTTAAAAAGGGAAATTGCTCAAATAATGAAAAAAGCAAAAATAACGAAAAAAAAAATTAATTTATCAGATTGGTGTTGCGTTAAAATCAAAATGAACCAAACTAACACTTGAGGCAAAACACAAATACTAGCTTAAACTCTCAAAGGTAAAACCCGAGGCAAATTTTGTCACAGATGGTCCTCAGAACTTCAGTCCATGTTCATCAACTCTCATGAGAACTTTACATTATTAAGTTACTCATAATTCTCACTGCATATTAATATCACATTGTGACAGTCTGAGGACAGATGGCTTAAGGGAACACAGTGTGTACCTTAGGGCAACACAAGGGAACACAGTGTATACCTTTGGGCAATACAGAGGAATATGCTGATAGTTTTATAACTGTCCTAAACTGTGTGGAAATGGAACTATATGCTGTTTATTACTTTAGTCGCATTCACAACAGATTATCCTTGGCCTAACTACTCTGCAGATCAAATTTAGCTGATCCCACTTTATAGCAATGCTGCATAATCCCCTGATGGTCTCCCTGCCTACCAAATTTCGACACTTCTTTTTAAATATAGTTGCTCTTGCTGCAGTCTCAAACAATTCTCCCGCTCCTTTCTTAGTTTTTGCTGAGCATTTTATATTATAAAAAAACACATTAATCTCTTCCGCCATTTAAAATTCATATACAGGCTCCTATTGTTGTAACTTGTTTTAAACAACTGCCTTGAATTTTTTTTAAACAGTTGAATAAGAAAAAGGCAAATAACTGTACATTAATGTAACATTAACCTAAGGTGAACTGTATTTGAACTTAGGGGCACAGGTGCACCTCTGTTCAGAGGAAAAAGAAAAATGATGCTTGTCTACGTACAGAGCTTATGAGCTAAAACAGTGCAGTGTCTACTTGTTTGCAAGAATAACGTCATTGTTATATGAAACATAAAACATTTGTTGATTTGAGATTGTAATATCAGACTATATATTCCTCAGATTTGATCGATCTTTAGGAAAAAAAAAAACAGCAACACAATATGGACATATAAAGATAACAGATTTGAAGGTGAAATAACAAACCATTTCTCCTAAATACCCAGCATTTAATGGTGTTACGGCAGTTTTCCAGAGTTCACATGCCTATTATTTCTAAATTTCACCAACTGTTATTTAAGAAAAGTTGAATAGTTCAACTTGAATTTGGACCTGATGGATATCTAGACTGGAATGTAAAATGAATATGTTCTTTAATTGAGATTTACGTATCATAATAAATATCTACATTAAACCCCCGTGTTTATTAATTACTTCCCCTTGCATATTAACGTATGAAATTGATATTCTGTCCGAAATAGACTAATAAAACGTATCATCTTCCAGCCTATACTCTCATTCATTCATATTCAGCATGTGTTGCAGCAGCTTCATTGTTATAGTGGCAGTCATGCCATAAATTGTGCTATATTTGTGACATATTGTATAAACCATATTGTAGTCTGGTGGAAACGTACTGTTTCTGATTTTTTATGGAGAGTGAGCTATCACAATTACACAGATCAACCTGTTTTTCACAACTAATGCAATGATTCAAGCTTATGACATTTTATTTATTGCCAAACTTGTCCCTTTGCAAACTTATATAATTATATCTTTTAAGAAAATCAGCATTAGAAATGCGTCCATTTTTACCTTTGTGATGATATTAAATCAGTAGGAACCATATTTTGTTTCAAGCTAAATTAGTGTGATTACATATTAGTTTGTAGGGATTTATTCTGACCCTGTCTTATCATCACTGATACAATATAGTTTGTGTTATAGTTTATAGTTATAGTATATGTTGATATACATGCATGTCTTCAAACTTCTCAGGAAACCACCTATTATTATTATTATTATTATTATTATTATTATTATTATTATTATTATTATTATTATTCCAGTTGATCAAGCCAGCTGAGATGTGTAACCCTAAGGTAGATGATCTCAGTATGATGACCTACCTCTCTCAGTTCCCTAATGCCAAGCTGAAGCCAGGAGCTCCAGTGAGACCAAGAACTAACCCAGCCAGAGTGAGGGCTTATGGACCAGGTGAGACATGTGAACAAAATGATATAAAAAGGATAGCTAGTGAAATAAAAGAAATTATAAAAATTTTTTTTTATTAAAAATGGAATGAAGTAACTCAGGAAAAAAAGGCATCCGTATTGTATTGTGGATTCCATTGATGAGAAATATCGGAATATTGATATGTTTGATACTATCACGTCTTTTAATTTCATTCACTGAGAAAATGAAAATGTATAAAATTTTTAACATTCTGTATAACACTTGAATGTGTCAGTAAAACAGTAGTTTTGTGTCAGTAAAACTTTTGTTATTAAAAGTTGTTCCTTTTCAATTAAGGTATTGAGCCCACTGGCAACTCTGTTGGAGCTCCAGCCAGATTCACAGTAGAAACATTCAGTGCTGGCAGAGGCACTGTGGAAGTGATCATCCTCAATCCTAAGGGTGCTCAAGAACCTGTGAGTATAAAGCACTGACAAAAGAACATGCATGGTATTAAGAATATATTATTTATTTTGTTTTGACATATTAAAAGCCTAAAGCTGACTATATTGATATGTCTGTAATTTCATATTTTTGCTGAGAACAATTATGCTTGTATTTTTTTCTTCTAAAAGGATATTGTTTTACCTACTTTTATTCATATGTCAATACAAGATCATTGTTTAAATTTGTGTAATCTCAAAGTGCACAGCTTTAACAATCTGAGTCAGTTCATTCTAGGTAGTAAAACACTGACATAATAAATGAGAATACTGTATCCAGTCATATAGGGTCCAAAGCATGTAGTCATTCAGTCCAAGTGTGGTTTTTTATCAGCTGGCATGGAATATAGCTGCCAGAACTGATAGCTGCATGATGGTTTATTTCTAGATATGAAAGTCTTTCGATTTTTATTAGGAAATCTGGATATTTGGATGCTGCAGCCATGATTTAAAGCAGCAAAGACCTTCCATGCTTGCATTTTTTCAAAGGCCCACTTTTACTTCTGTATTTCTCACCATTGTGATTTTATATTGTTGCATTGCTTTCATTAAGGTTGAAACTTTTGCTCCCATTGTTTCTTGAGGGTTTGTTTGCCTTGAAGTTACAGGCAAAACATGTAATATGAGGAGAGGGCATTTTCTCACAAAATACTCTCACCACAGTTTCTCTGGGAAGCTCAGAGAAAGACATTTTAGCCAGTGGTGCAATTTATTTCCAGGTTTCAGTGAAACAAATGTGTCCGTGCATTTTTTTTTTTGCCCCTATCAAGCCCAGTAACCTAAATGTCAGTATGTGATCTGGCTATATTGTGATAGAAAAATTGTTTCTTTGGCTGACATGCCTTGAGCAGGATTAACTGATGACACTGAAAATGAACAGGAAGCAGTGGTTGTTTTAAGAATACCTGCTACTTGTCGCCTGATCTTTTCGTAGGTATTCTGTTTGTGTGTTTTTAATAATTTTCTTCCATCATGCAAATGGTCCTGTAAAGTTATAGTCAAGCACATACTAGCTGTTACCTTTTTCATAGGAAAGGAACTGGTATATGCGTTATCATGAAAGAACTCTTTTCTGGAAATAGGTCATCATTTTTCAGTGTCTAGCCTGACAAAGAATGCACTTCATTTACCACTCGTGATTTGTTAAACGAAATTTGAAGTGCACTGTGTTACGTGATGGCCTGACGAGGAAAAATAACCATACGTTTTTCTCACAGTGAATGACTGTACTACATACAAGCCTATAGGTCTGTAGTACCTGTTTCATTGAGAGACAGTTATTCATTGTATTTGTTACTCTTAAGACCAAATCAAATTAGTGGCAGTGTCAAAGCATTGACACAATGTACTATAAAGTTGTGTTTGCCATTTCTTTGGATGCTGGAGGAAACATGTCTAGCCTCAGTTCTTACATGTACATATACCATCTAGCTTATTTAGCCTTGCTGCTTGCTGGATTGTCTTACTAGTGCCCAGGGAATAACTTATGTAATTAATATGATCCAAATACTCATTCGCTGTTCATTGGCAACCAACTATACTCTTCAGAAGGTGTTTTTGCAGTGGGATAGTAATGACATTGTATGTGTGACATTATGTTCACTCATAAGATGTTAACATTTTCCATATAACATGGCTGTGTGTGGAACTTGGATTAGTGAAGACGTGTCTTATATTATGCTGTTCACCACAATTCATTATAAAAGGGACTTTTATTAATGTGCATTGCTCTGGCTGGCTAGTTGCAAGGTTTGCTCTTTCATCTTAAGTGGACTATTAAATACCTGGATACGCTACAGCGGATAAAACCACTCATCTTCTCTGACCAAAAGATGATAGAGTTTCGTGGTTCTGGGTCATAACTTTTTTGTAGGATTTCCTAGAAATTTCGCGTGGGAAGGCTTAGAGATGGATAGAAGCCAGAGACTGAGTAGACTGTCGAGTACACTGCTGCCATCTATTTCCATATTTGATGGTCCTGACATGGACGAAGTATGGATATAAAAAAAAAAAATGTGTATGATGACAACTTTGTTGGTGGTCCAAAAAGACCAGGAAAAGTTTTCTTCAATGATTTTGTATAAACTTTGTCATGAGTGAAGGTTCATGTGGAATATGATTTTCAAAAAAGTTGAACGTGAATGAAGTTGTCATCAAACTGGTGTTTTTTTTCTCTTTTCAGTTCATCCATCTAGAAACACAACTGATTTTTGAGATTTATTGTGATATTTAACAGAGATGCAAGTCCTAAATTATGCTATACCTCAACAATAAAGTAAATGATATGGATTTCTTCTGTCATTTCAGTGTGAAGTTGTCTTCAACAATGACCGTAACCTGACCTACTCCTGCTGCTACACACCTACCATGGAGGGCAAATACAGAGTTAGTAGAACTGGCAATGATATAACTAGAAAACTACAGACTTGTTGCAAAACTCAATAGATGGTTTGGTCTTTTTCGCCTCACAATAGTATTGACAAAATTCTTTTAATGGTGGTGTTTGCCCTGTAGAATGTTGCCATTAACTGAATCTGCTGTTTTGTATATAGAACAAAAAGTCGTACAAATATAAACGTTTCGACACAAGTGCATCACCGGTTAGTTAGCTACATAGAAGTCCCATTTTTTATTCATTGAGAAATTTATTTTTATTGTAATTTATTTTTATATGACTTTATACAAATATTCATAGTTGAAAATTGATGTTAAATAGTTGTCATGTTACATGAATTAGTCCCATTTGAATGTTGAAGTAACATTTTATTTCTAATTAAGAAAAATATACTACAAAGTGATGTATACTTATTTACACTTTAAAGGCAAAATATCAATCCCGTAATTGGATAAGAAATGTCACAATTGAAATTGTACCTTTCTATTGCTTATAGTGATTCATTGTAAGATTTATTGTGCTTCAGGTGATCGTCAAATTTGCATCAAAAGAGATCCCCAAGTCTCCATTCGAGGTGTCTGTAGAGGGCGCTGCAGGCGATGCCAGTAAATGCTCCGCCGCAGGTCCAGGTCTGGAGAAAACTGGTGTCATGGCAACCAGGAAAACATTCTTTGAGGTCTTCACTAAAGGTATCTTGCTTTATCACTTGGTTTGTATGACTTACGTTTAAAGAACAATATGTCTGATCTTTTACAAAGTAGTACTTTTTTTTCCATTTGTATGATATTGTGCTCTATTTTCAAACTCTGATTAGCCCAATTAGAATTACACCTACTATTTTTGATAAATTCATATATTTTTTATCTTGCTTCATAATTCTCATTTGGGATTTTGAATTCAATTTTTGATGAATTTTCCTGTGTGCTACTTAGGTGCAGGCAAGGGCAATGTAGAGGTCAGCATTGTTGACCCACATGGTCACAAGGACACCGTGAAACCAAGCATCACTGCCAAAACTGAGGAGACATTCTATGTGGAATACACACCCAAGGAGTCAGGCGTCCACACTGTCAATGTGTTGTTTGCTGGCAAGCCCATTCCCAAGAGCCCATTCACTGTCAATGTGGCACCACGTAAGTGTTTTTAAAAAATGTAGAAAATTGGGCAAGGTGACCTCCTTTGGTAACTAGGTCATGCTGACCTAATTAATTTGTTATCAAGGTCAATGATTGATCACTTGACAGTTTTCACCGTAGTACACGTACATGTTGGGATTGTATACTCTTATGTAACGAATGCACGAAATGGTTATAGATATTTGAATCTTGATGAAAAAATTGATCCCAGTATATTGCTGACTGACTTAAAACAACAAAAGCAAATAGAGGATTGGACCAATGAAGACCACATGAAATGGTTTTTGGATGGTATTATGTGCACTTGTGCAGGTGTGTGATACTTTTGTCAAGTGGTCATTATTGACTTATTTATTTCAGTAACTAGATCACAATAACCCAATTACAATTATAATTGGGTCAGACTGACCTAATTATTTTCATCTGAACTCATGATTGTATTGACATACTTTTATTGATGATATTGGCTTGTAGTAAGAATTGCCTATAGTGCTGTCCATTTGAATTTTTATGCATTTCTAACAGTATTGTTTACTAAATTTGTGACAATCCCGTTCATAAACTTAAATTTCTATACCTCTAGTATGTTTTGTAGTATGTTTTAAAAGTAATTGCTATTGCATACAATTTTGCATAGAGACACTTATTTGGATTTGACCAGCATTATTGAATATTAATGTTTTGGAAACCGATTTAAATATCACTCTTATTTGTTGTTTGTTGTGTTTATTGTTTTAGCTTGTTTTGTGGGACACCTTTTGTATTTCGTCTTGTTTATGTTGAAATCATTTTGAAAAAAAATCTTATTTTTATTTCTCAGCTCCTCCAGGTAGTATATATACATATAAGGTTGCCTTTATGACCTATAAAATATCACCAGCTTTCCATTTTAAATTCACTTCACAGTTGACATAGCTGATGCACCAATTTTCAGTGCTTTTTTGACATATTCAACCTATTTTCCTACATATATTTTGTCCTGAATTTCAACTTGTCTTTAGATTTTTCAGGCAGTGCTTCACAAATTGTGCCCTGTCAGTGAATTGTGAAGCAATGCTTGACTAAGAAAGATATAGTCCAGTTGATAAAATAATCGATTTTTGTTCGTAGTTGTACTGTTATAATGTGATTAATCAATCCATCTTTTAATCAAACCCTCTGTACAATTTCCATGATTACATTATTCATGATTTAATGTTTTTTTCTCTCTCTTAAATCCAACTTCCATAAATTCAAATCTTCACCCCTATGTAAATAACCTCTTGTTTCACGATTTCATGCTTCCTTTCTTCATTAAATCAATTTTTTTGTTGTTAATTTCAATCTTCACCTATTTTTGAATGAGATAAAAATGAGCCCAGAGCCATGATAGTGATTTTCTAATCTAACCCAAAACAAATTTGAGATAAATAGTATTTTGCCATACCTGCATGAGTGTGTGACACCAACCTTGATTGAACGTGCATTTTTTTTAGAATGGACATGCCATGTCTTTTCCTGTATTAGATTTGGGAAATAAGATTTGAAATAATAAACTTCAACTTTTTTGTGGACATTTTATTCCAAAATGAAAAGTAGATTGCAATCCTTTATCTTTGAGACATTTTGCCTAATTAAAACATTTTTGGAATCATAAAATCAGTAATGATCATCCATTGTGACTGTAATATTCATTGGTGGATTTTTTTCCCACCAAAAGAGGAACAAAAATCCATTTTTTTCTGTGGAACATTTTTTCCTAATATTTTCCATTTGAACACATACCACTTATAGTGATCAAAAACTTAATACATCATATTGAACTATTCACTTAGTTGATTATTAATGATTTATTTAACCTAGATGTGTGAGAAAAGTGCAATGTGAAAATTCTGTAACCCAACAAATGAACAGATAGTGTATGGAAATAGTTTGCTTTAGATTTTGACAATTAAACCTATTAATTAACCATTAATGTGATATAAGAATATTGACGATAACAATAATATTATGATTGTAAAAACATTGTTAATGGCATATTATGTCGTGACCGTTATACAGTATCAAATTATACATATCTGTGTATTAGAGTGGTTTACAAACCATTTGTGGATAATCATTTGTTGATCTTTTAGACCTTTGAAATATAAAAATCTTGATTGTACATTGATCTAAATTAAACATCAAATTATAGCATCTAGTTTTTTTAAAATAAATTTTGGATTTGATCATACCCCCTTGTGGAAAATTTGAAATTGCCTGTGAATGCTTGATTTTGTGATATAAATATTTTAGTTTTGATTGCCCAGTGATTGCAGAAACCCTAGATAGCAATTATTATAATACATTTTTGTCTTGTGTCCATGATGTCATATACATAAGGCTTGAAGAATGAATTATTGTTTGTAAGAAAAGTGCATAAATTAGAGTAATGTTGCATATTATTTATTTGTAAGAACTGAAAAGGAACCTCCAAGACATTTAGGAAGAGATATGCAGATATTTAGTTTTTATTGCTATTAGTTTTAGTATGCTGTTATCACACTTTTATTATTATTATTTTTAGATTTATTTATTAATTATTTCAATTTTACACATTTTTTTAGAATCAGGGTGATAAGTTACATTCTTTTTTATTTATTAATTGATACTCATAAAGAAAAGATATATATATCTTTTATGTACATATTAATCTTCCATATTCCAGCTGTGGAGCCCAAGAAATGCTATGCCACAGGACGTGGTATCCAGCCCAAGGGTGTCCGTGTCAAGGACCATGCTGATTTCAAGGTACACACCAAGGATGCTGGAAAGGGAGAGCTTAAAGTACAGGTCGTAGGACCAGGTAAGTGGGTCTTTTTTTCATTATTTTTTCTATATATTATTAGTAAATTGAAGAATGATGATTAGATATTTCAGGAATGTTATTATTCTTATTCATTGTTCAGTCTGATTTTAGTCCTGGCCCAGGTTTCACAAAAAAAAAAACAATGAGTCCAGTTCCCAAGTGAAAAACTTACTTACTAACATTACCTCACGTGAACTCGCACTTTACCCTAGCAGGAACAGTGCTACAGAGCTCTCATGGAAATCCAAGTCAACTAAGCCGGACAACTGACTTGATTTTTTATGTGAAACTGGGGGCTGCAGTGCTAAGATCTCTATGTATTTTAGGTAGCACTGACAGAACCATCTTGATTTAGCATGAAAACAATAATATTGTCTTTGAATAAAAGGTAACATGTGCCCTCTGTGCATTTCAGGTGGTATTGATGAGCCATGCAAAGTGAAGAAGTTAGATGACAACACATACGAGTGTGTGTATATTCCACAGAAGATTGGAATCTATGTGGTCAACATTACGTTCAGTGGACAGCATATTTCTAAGAGTCCATTCAAGGTATGGAGAGCAGTTTGTGGTAGATTTGATTATTTGCAAGATGATTTGAAGAATTTGCTTAATTTTTGAGAAAAAATAGTTTGTTTGATTTTACAATTTTTTTTCTTGAAGTAAATTGTTAAATTTGATAAGTTTGAATCATGACCACTAAGCAACCTTTTTGCCCAAAGACTAGCTGTAAACTAAAGGAACCCAATTTTTACAAAATTATCGAAACTTCATCATGTATTTTCATACTTTGTCTTATGTTAATCATTTAATTAATGGATACATGTTTGCCATTTTGATCAGGTTGAAGTAGGTCCATTGAAGAAGAGCAACATCCGTGCCTATGGACCAGGTCTAGAGGGCGGCACTTGTGGCATGCCTGCAGACTTTGTTGTTGAGACCAATGGAGAAACTGGTGCTCTAGGTAATATAAAATGAAGGCTACCTTTCTGTATTAGAATGTAACATATCTGTTCTTAGTAACCAGTCTGCATTGATGAAAAATGGAGAAATGTGCTCTTCAATACAGTAACTTTGATTGTCTTTCATCCGGGACATTCTAGTTGAATGTAAAAGTAATCTAAAGTAGTTAAAATTTTTGCTCCTTATCTTGGTATTTATTTTATTACAAGTTTTTGTTTCTGATACTCACTCAGACCTAGATAAATGCATAAGCAAATGATATCTTGGCTGATATGAGATTCTGAGGTATCTGTCCAAACCTTTGATCACTGAAATATCTTCAATAATTTTTACCAATTCTGCTGTCCAGGTTTCTCAATTGAAGGCCCATCCCAGGCCAAGATAGACTGTAAGGACAATGGAGATGGCTCAGCAGATGTGACCTACTGGCCCACGGCTCCAGGAGAGTATGCTGTCCATATTCTTTGTGATGAGGAGGATATCCCTAACTCCCCCTACATGGCCCAGATACAGCCACAGACTGATCTGTATGATGCTTCCAAGGTAAGGGGCAGCTCTATGCCATTGCCTTCAATGACAGAGTATTCTATACCATTGCCTCTATTGTCAGGGTTCTTTTGATAGTTGCTTCTGTTGACACAGTTCTCTATAACATTGTTTCCAATGAGAAGGTTTTCTATACCATTGCCTTAAATTACATAGATCTATTTACCGTTGTCTCTAATGACATCATATTTTATACCATTGCCTCCACTGACATAATTCTCTACATCATTGCCTCCAATGACATAGTTCTCTATACCATTGTCTCCAATGGCATGTTTTTATTCTTGCTACCAGTGACATTGTTTCCAATGCCACAGAGAACTAGATTAGTGTTTTCTGCTGATAAATGAACATAAAAATGGCATTGAACATGTACTTCGTTAATAAAACCCTTAATAACAACAATTTTCTAAAGCTACCCCTTCAAACCTAAATAAAGCATTTTTCAGTTTCAACACTAAATATCATAAAAATACATAGAAATACTGCACATAACACATCTGAGTGATTGTCTCAGTAATAAAATAGATTTGAAATACATAGATTATACAAAATAGTTTTAAAGTTGAGTAGTTCTCCAGTAACTTAATATTTTATAAACTAGCCCACAATTTCTGCTTCAGGTCACAGCCTATGGTCCAGGTCTGGAGAAAGACGGTGTGGTTGCCAATTCATGGGCCGAGTTCACCGTGGACACACGTAAGGCTGGCCGTGCTCCTCTCAAGATCACGTGCTACGACAAGGACTACAAAGAGGTGGAGGTCCAGGTGGTGGATAACAAGGATGGAACCTACAGCTGCAGATACATGCCCAAGAAGTTTGTCAAACACACCATCTTTGTTGTGTTTGGTGGATGTAATATTCCTAACAGCCCATACAGGGTAAGATATTATTTAAAATTGGGCTTCTTCATCTAGTTTATTTTTAACATTTGTTATATAAGGTTATGAATTTCAAATTCTGTGGCCAAATAAAGATCCCTGTGCTATATGTTTATCTTTGTGACATTTGTGTTCCAAATTGGATATTTTTTAAACAATTTTTGACCTCATGGTGATCAAATGCAGATTTTACCTCATAATTTTTTTATCTCCTTCAGGTCTATGTAAAGGAGCCCAGCAACCCATCCAAGGTGAAGGTATATGGACCTGGTGTGTCCAAGGGGGTCAAGACCTTTGAAAAGACCCACTTCATTGTGGACTGCAAGGAAGCTGGACCAGGTAAAGCTACCACAGTGGCCAGCACTGATAGATTACGGTGTGACTTTTTTTCATTTTACAATGTTCTAGGAACATTTTGATTGATGCTTGATTAGATTTCTCATCTTATTTTTAAATATATATATATAAAGAACTGAAAAAATAGTGATAATAACAGATGAACGACCCTGAAGATTCTTTGAGAAACAAAAATTAAGTGGGCTCAGAATTATTAGAAGACTTCCAATACCAGTTATTGACTTGATTTGTTTTATGAAAAGGGTCCTGGTTATTTTCTGATTCAATCGCTGGTTTTGTATAGTAAGAAATGCCTTTTTTAAAATAATAATAATACCTTGCAATAAAAAACAGAATATTAGTCTCAGTCTTCTTAAATCCCATCCTCATCTCCTATAGGTGATGTGGCTATTGCCCTGACCGACGAGAAGGGACTGGACGTGCCAGTGAACACCCTGGACAATGGCGACGGTACCTTCACCATTGAGTATGAACCCAAGTCTGTGGGCACATATACTGTCAGTGTGTTCTTTGCTGAGCAGGAGATCCCCACCAGTCCTATCAAAGTGGATGTCATCCCAAGTATTGATGTCAGCAAGGTCACTGTGGATGGACTGGATGATAGTAAGTGGATACGTTACGTTTGTTTACTATAATGATATTGATATACATACAGACTTCTTGTATCTATTTTAAGTTTTGCACTTATATTGTCTTTGAACAGTTGGTGTTTTTTTAAATCTTTATAATATGATACTGATGCTTGTGATAAACTGTGTAAGTGGATATTTGGATACAAAGAGAATACAAAGGGGTTGTTCCTGTGACTGGTTTTTATATAGAATTGGTGAATAAAATAGATTTCATTAAACAAACAGTACTAATTTAAATTGTTGAAGATAGATTTGATTTTTTGATTTTCATACATTTTCTCATCCTTATATTTAGGTTTTTAATGTGTGAGGAGGTCCACATGTGTACTGTTGATTTATTTTGCAGGATCTCAGAACTGTAAAAATAAACTGATAAAAGTTATAGTTTAGTGTGCTTATATTCAGGTCTTCCAGCTTCCCAGGAGAGACTTACGCCTCAGCAGAAGGATCCTCCTTATTATTATCATGATAACTTTAATAACACAATTGTATTAATTTTACCTGCAAGTACTTGTTGCTATTACCTTTTAGTTGTGAACAGGTTAAATTGTTCTTTCACCTCTCTTTAGCCATCTACGTTGGCGAGGAAATTGAATTTGACATACTTACTGCTGCTGCTGGCAAGTCTGCTGCCACTCCCACTGTCACTGTGACATCTCCCACTGGCAAAACCCTGTTTGCAGTCGTTGAGGAGACCGTTGACGGCTACGCAGCTCGTTTCACACCAAACGAGAAAGGCCCACACAGTGTGGCAATCAAATTTGCAGGCCAGGAAATCCCTAAGAGTCCGTTTAGCACAAACGCTGTGGAGCGTCCAAAACCAGTAACCCCAGTGGAAGAGAAGCCACTGGCTCCAGAATTGGCCCAGGCTCCAGTTGAAGAGGTACCAGATTTGTCTGGCAATGTGAAGGTGTACGGTGAAGGTCTGACCAAGGGAGAAACTGACAAGCCCAACGAGTTCACCATTGATACAACTGAAGCTGGACCAGGCGGACTTGGCCTGACCGTTGAGGGTCCAAGTGAGTCCAAAATCGACTGCCAGGACAATGGGGATGGTACCTGCAAGGTCACATATACTCCAACTGAGCCCGGAGAGTACAAGATCAATGTCACTTTTGCTGATAAGCCAGTGCCAGGGTCGCCCTTCCAACCCAAGATCACCAGGGGCAAAGCTGAGCTGGATGTCAGTGGAGTCAAAGTATTCGGCCCAGGAATCCAGCCTACTGGTAACCAACCTCTTCCTCTGTCAGCATGGAGTGATGACATGCTAGGCATAAACTGATGACATCATGTTGTGGTGAATGACATCATTCCTTTTGTGGCGATGTTGCATAAGCTGATGGCATCTTCAGCATGAAGTGAGAGATTTATCATAGACTGATGACCTTGTTATTTGAATGATGATCTGCTATGCAAAAAGTGATGACAAACCTTGCATATAGTGATGACATAATCAGCATTAATTGATGACATTCTATGCATAAATTGATGACATAGTGTGATGATCATCAGCATGGATTGATTTCAAGCATGGCAAAGACTGTCTGCTGTGAGAAATAACAAGCAAGGATTTCCATTGTTGTTTATATTTTGCTATGTACTTTGGATATTAACCAATTGTTTGATGTTTCAGGAATCTACGAGTTACATCATGTTGCTTTAATGGACTTATCTTGTCTCAAATCCCTAAAAAATATTGTGATGAGTCAAAATTATTCAGCGTGAGGATATGTTCTGTAATTATTTCTATTTCAAAATTTTCCCTGTGTTTAATATTACTGCCATCTTTTATGATTTCTATCCCTTAGCTAATTGTTTGAAGATAAGACTCACATAATTATTTATTTTACAACCACAAGATACAGACCAAACACTTTGACCCCCTTTTTCCCCTTAATTTCAAGAACCCAAATAGTCACATGAGATGGTCTATGAAGTCACATGGTGTTTTTCTCTTGCATGAAGTTAGTTTGTTAAAAAGTTTGATTTTGTTCAGGTTGATTTATACCCATTTTTCCCCAATTTTGAATAATTTATATATTCTCTTTACTCCCTTTACTTGTTTATTTTTTTGCTTCACTTTGGTTTATCATTTGTGTTGCTAATTTGCTTTTTGGTTCAGTTATTGTTTGTTCTCTTATATTATAAGTTTATTCCGATTAGCTTGAAGACTGTGTTCCATATAAAGTTTAGATTTTGTTTCTTCTCCATAGATATGCTTGGCAAGCATCTTGAACATAGCTCTGCTTTTGACGATTGAAACACTTTCTCTGATATCAAATGTAGAGCTTCTCAACTCGGCTTGCCAAGTATCAGTTCTCTGTCAGCATCTTTCCGTTTTACCCAAAATGTTGTACGGACATTTATGATTAGTTAAATTTTGACAAGTTTCATCTCAGAATTGTAAACAATTCCAGTCTGTTAAGTGATATATTGACATTTGAATTACAGTTTTACAATGATGAAGGTGATTTGCATTATATTTTTATGGCAGTGTAGACAGTGTATTTCATCCAAATTGTAATTGCATGCTGAGTTTTGCATGGTTAGGCCGCATGTGAAAGAAAACCATCAACCAATTTCTTATTGCCCCTTTTCTTTTTTTTATTTCAGGAGTGTTCCTGGATTCTACCACTGACTTCACAGTGGATGCTCGCTCTGTCACCCCAGTTGGTGAGGGCAAAGTACGCGCCATTATCACAAATCCATCTGGAACCAAGAACGACACTGTTGTCAACAACAACAAAGATGGCACTTACAGAGTCAGCTACACACCATATGAGAAAGGTAGGTATTAATAAATTATAAAAATTATATTGTTTGCCATTTAGTTAAAATTAAATAAACTTGTTGAAACATACTGAATGTTATTCAGTAAGAGCAAAAAGAAAATTGGCTTTGATCAATTGAAGTTCAGGCATCTGAATATAAAACCCATCATTCAATGTTTAATATATTTCTTTTAACATTTAACTTGTAGCACAAGAAAATTCCACTTACATATTATTGTTCAACCAGTGTAAATACTTGAGGTATCTCGTTTGCATTGTGTTATTTTTACCATCGTGCCTCACAACACTTTGTGTTTCTCTCCAGGTCCACACCAGATAGATGTGACCTATGAAGGCTTGACCATCCCTAACAGCCCCTTCCCAGTCAGTGTGGTGCCAGGCTGTGACCCAACCAGAGTCAAGGCTTATGGACCAGGTTAGTTCTCAGAAGTTCTTTCATTACTTGCATTATTATTTGCTATTTGTCAATCTATCCTTGAACATGTATGGGAGTAAGTTTTAAAAAATGATTATAATGCGTTTGATAATGTTTCATTAAAAAAAGTAGAATTTTCTCTGAGCATTTCCTCTTACCTGCCTTAATTTTATGAACTAATTGAACTAATTCAGTAACATGTTTTACTGAAATACTTTGATATCATAATATGTTTGTTATTTACGTGATTGGTTTGTATCTTACCTCATAAATAATAAATAGAATGGTAATAGGTCATTGTAGAACAATTTAGGAAGAAATCTTTTTATTACTATATTATATTTAGGCAATGAAGAATTATGTCAGTAAAATGTACCTAGTAATATGGCCATGCACTGTAATATAATAATACAAGAAACATGCATATTTTGTGTCCAGGTCTTAAGGGAGGTAACACCAACCAGCCCCAGACCTTCACTGTGGAGACCAGAGGTGCTGGTCAAGGTGGCCTGGGACTGGCCATTGAGGGACCCTCGGAGGCCAAGATGACCTGTAGAGACAACAGAGATGGCTCATGCTCTGTAGAGTACCTGCCTACCAAGCCTGGACAGTATGATATTACCATCAAGTTTGCTGAACAGGACATCCCAGGTATGGATGATATATACGTTTAGGTTATACATCTTTCCAGGGCTGTTACCTACTATTCAAATGAAAAGTGCTGGATTTTATGCATTACTTGTTTGAATATGGGGGAGGTGGGGGGGGGGGGGGGGGGGGGGGGGTTTGGAGCGTGCTATACACTTAAAACTTTTTTTTTACTACAATGTTTGATTTCTGTCACTAAAGCAATGTTTGATTTCTGTCACTCTTTTGCTTTCTTATACAATATTTATGAGTGAAGAATGAGTGAGATTTAGGATCATTTGAGCTTTTTAATAGAACTGCTATTAAAACTAACTTTTACCATCTGAGACACAAATTTAATCGATAGAGAATGCTAACAGTTACACACAAAGATCCCCTAAGTCATAATCTTTATAAATCTCCAGGCTCTCCATTCACTGTGAAGATCGATGATGTCATTGACGCAAGCAAAGTGCGCATGTACGGTCCAGGTCTAGAGACACCGCGCGCTGGACAGCCATGCACATTCATTGTGGACTGCTCTGAGGCTGGCCAAGCAGAACTGGAGGTCACTTACACTGACAAGACAGGTAAAAATTAAGTCCAAATGTCCCTGTTGGATCTTATATATGTAGTTTCATTTTGTAAAGATCCATAGAATCCCTTTTCTCGGATGAGACCAAATGGGCAGTGAAGTGGCCTGGAACAGTCATCAAACAATTATATGTAATTGTATGGATTTTTGCAAAATAAAATTCTTTTGGGTGAAAATAAGTTTTGATACAAAAGAAAATTGATGTCTTATATTTATCCAGATAAGTCCAGACTATCTTACAGTAACTGTAACTTATTGCTGTCATTATCCATTAGATCAGAATTGACTGGTACCTTGACAATAAGAAATCTTCAGATAAAAGCCAACCAGTATATTTTAGTATCAGGTAAACAGTCTGAACCTTAATCTTTTCAAGTCAGACTGGTTAACTTAGAAAACAACTTCAAAATTAAAATTTGGTAGACAGACACCACCTGTTATAGATTATTTCTTCTATACCAGCCACTTAAGCTGTCCTGAAGTTGTAATGACATTGCTTTATATTTCAGGAGAGAAGAAAGTTCCAGACATTGTTGACAATGAAGATGGTACCTACAGTGTCACCTATCATCCTCTGGAGGAAGGACCCTGCAAGATTGATGTCAACTACAACAAGGAACAGGTGCCCAACAGGTATAAGCTTCATTTTTAATTAGAACAAATAACATCTTCTGAAGTTTGCTTTGAATTTATTTTTGATGCAAGAGTGTGGGGGGGCAATAATTTTTTCCTTAAGGATAGATACATTTGTTCATTAGCAGTCTTTTTCATTGGCTTGAAGCTTTAAAAAATACGAGAATTTTAGGGGTTGGAGGGGAGGGGGGGTTAGGCTCTGATCTGCCACTTATGATACCTGTCTTCTTTCTTTTTATATTGTTTATCCAATTGATGGTCCTCCTATAACTAATTCATCCCTAACCTGTATACTTTCAGCCCCTGTACTGTTCAGGTCCAGCCAGCCTATGATGCCAGCATGGTTAAAGTGGAGGGAGATGGTATCAAGAGTGGTCTGCCCGCCAGTATCCCTGTCTCCTTTGTCATTGACACCAGAGACGCTGGCATTGCTGACCTGGAGGTGGCAATCCAGGTGGGTCATTTGTCCCTTGAAGCTGGTAGTTGACTGATTCGAAAAAGATGCTATAGTGTATGAATTTACAAGTGTACAGACTATGTGTTTGATCATCTTTGGCAAAAGTACAAAATTGGACACACGCAATTTAAAGATAAGAAAATAAAATTTCAGTATTTTTTTTCTTGTCAAGTTTTTAATATGCCATAACAAGCTATTGTTTTTAGATTATTGAGTTGTGCTGATTTTGAATTTGAATGCACATCTTCTGGATAGTACGTGTTTACTTTGTACGCAAATAGTAGACAAGATATTTTATCTTATGTTTGATAATGTTATTTATAATAAATCACAGGGCCCAGATGGTAGCTACCTGAAGCCTAAGATCAAGGATAACGGTGACGGCACCTATACCATCACCTATGTACCAGAAGACCTGGGCGTTTACACCATCCAGGTCAAGTTTGGTGGCCACAATGTCCCCAATTCTCCATTTGAGGTCAACGCTGTCCCCGTTGGTGACGCCACCAAGTGTGTCATCTCAGGTGTGTAGAAAGTGTAAATTTATGAGTGACAGTGTTCATTTTAATTCAGATTATATTTGCCAATGTTTTTGATTATTTGTAATAATAATAATAATAATAATAATAATAATAATAATAATAATAATAATAATAATATATTCACCTTAAAATATTACCTGTTAAAATTGTTGGCTCTCTATCCTACTTTTATTGCGACTGTTGCTTTTCATAAGATCAGAAAGCATAAGAAGTGAAGAATTTGATTCCATAATTTAATACTTCGGTCAACCTTTCCACCTGCCAAACACAGTAAGTAGTTATAAAAAATTTGCTGTTAAATAATTCTATGTAAATTTGACTACCACAGAGGGTCTTCAGAGCACAGTTATGGTTGGCGAGGAGTGTGTGATCACTGTCAGCGCCATGGAAGCAGGTCAGGGTAACGTCACATGTCGCATCAGCAGCCAGGCAGAGGCCGAAGTTGACATCGACATTGTGGATAATGGCGATGGCACTTTCAGCATCATCTACACCCCGCGATCACAGGGAGATTATACCATCAATATCAAGTTTGGTGGCCAGCCCATCCCAGGTGGAGAATTCACACAGAGAGTAAGTCATTTCAAATCAAATCTTCTGTATATTTTTGTTTATACCAGCCATTTTCGAAGAAGAAAATTTATAAAATTACAAAATCAGCCATGATACCTTAATTTTACCCACTACAGAATAGGCCTAGTTACACTGTTGTATGCAGTGTGTGTTCAGGGTTAAATGTTATTCATACAATGCTATTTTTGAAATTGATAAATTCTCTCAAGCGCAACCCTGAAATCAAGCCTGGAAGACAGACTGCAAAGGTGAGTGTAGTTAAAAAATGTGAATGTATCAGTTGAGATTGGATGGATGAGATGTTGGTGAGGTAATATTTTTGAGTGACCTTCTATGAGATGTGTTAGTTGAGATGACAAGTGATTGGTGATTGTGTTTTTTAAATGTTTTTTCGATTATTTTTGGATGGAACTTCAAAAGAATCGCACAGTTTTGGATGAATAGGAGCTGTGGAGAATGAAACTATACTGCAACCCATGTTGGAATTGGATAGTGTAAATTTCTCAAAATGGAGAGAGGAATTCGAGGAATGTTCCATTTCTGTTTCTTACCCGCAGTTTCACATTATTTGGATTCCATGCTTGAAAAGACTTCCTGGAGGCTCGCCCTCTTATACAAGCTTAAGTTAAATGTTGACTGATTTAGCATGATGTATACTCTGCATGGGAAAGGTCAGTTGCTTTCAAGTTGATGGAGGTAATGATTCAAGCTGCTGCAGAATTAAAATCATTCTGGGTTAGTAATGGAAAAGGGAAGATGTATTTTTTAGTGACATCTTTAAAGTTTCTCCCTACTTCTTTGTCTGTCTGTCCCCTTTAAAAACTCCATGTTGCAGTTTATCTTTTCATAAAGGTTTATATTAATTCTGACCTCATAAAGGAGTTTTCTGTCTTATACAATCAATTATATGCTTTGCAAGTCAAAATACAGGGTAAGTACTCTCTCTCTCTCTCTCTCTCTCTCTCTCTCTCTCTCTCTCTCTCTCTCTCTCTCTCTCTCTCTCTCTCTCTCTCTCTCTCTCTCTCTCTCCCCCCGCACCACAGCACATCAGTAAAGCTAACATCCACAGACATCTTTCTAAAACAAAGCTGATTGCTCTAGACAAGACTGTATTCCTTGGAAAGGTTACATCATGCAGAAATGATGCTGTGAGCACCTTGATGGAACACTGGCACCTGGGTTATATAGTGCTTTCATTAGGACTGGAGTGTGGAGCAGGGGTTTTTTTCCCTTTCTCTTCTTTTTAATTCTTGGAACGGAATGTTTTTTTTAGGGTCAGCACATTTTGATGGGGATCAGTTCACGTATGTAAACAGAAAAAGGATGAATGAGGTTTAGGGATTTGATTGCTGAAGAAAATATGTTAAGTGAATGGGGGGAAAGTTGGAGCTTAGTGGAAATGTTATTTCTTTTAAGAGTTGTTGTCAAGGTGCAACACATGTATAGGGTCAGTATATCGATGCAAATAGCAACAGCTAGATTTATTTCCAATTTACAATCAGACTGGGACATTTTTATGTGAGGTTAATCAATTGATAAGAAATTCTAGGAAGTAGTTAGCAAAAACTAACAGAAAAGAACAACATGGATACTTTCATTACCTTCTGTACTAAGAGATTCTGTATTAATTGAATTAAAATTATCAGTCCATCTTATTGTTATTTTTCATAAAACTTATCCATTTTCATTCAACTGAATTGAATTTTTGAGGTATGGTTTAAATTCTTATTCTGATGGTTACATAACTTTTGTGGATATGCTTTTAACAGTAATGTTGGGAAGTGGAGTGTAAATCAGCGATTTTTTTTTCCTTTTTCATCAAGATTTATTACCTCAAGAAATGGGTTAGGTCTCAGCCCTGTACAGAACTTCACTGAATTATATTTAGAAATAAAGTCAGTTTAGCAAAAAGATTTCAGGTAAAGGAATAACAGCAGTAAATATGATGTTTACTTCTCTCTGAAATTGTTTCCAGGGTAAATCCTATTTGAACTACATATTAATAAACATTAAAACAACTCATGATGATAGATAACATTGATTGTCTGAAAACATGTTGAATGATGTTAAGTACATAGTAAAAGCAACCATGCATATTTGGCATGACACATTTGTTGAATACGCAAAAGATATTTAACATATAACGAAATGACAAAATGTTTCTTCTCAGCTTCTTGTCACTTCAAGCACCCAGGTGGCTGACTGTTGCCAGGGCTGTGTTCCTGTGTATGTAAAGAACTAGCAAACATCTTGACACCTTGAAGTGTAAGCTGTTCCATAACCTGTAAATATCACTACCCTCTCAAAGATGATAGACCAGCAGGGGGGTTTTCCCGGGTTTGCCAACTGTACAGTTATTATTCGTACATTTTGAATACCTGATTTTTCTACTTAAATTTTTATTTTCAAGATTACTCATTTTTATAATTAACCAAACCTGCTCTTCAAACAATTCCCATAGTACATAAAAAAAAAAAAAACATGTTTCAAATAATTAAAAGATGATGGATTTGACTAAAGAAAACTCAGATTTGTTGAATTTTATTTTGTTACTTATCTGTAAAAATTTGAGATCATGTAGCTTATATTATGATTTTGGGTATTCATACTTCATTTGTCTTCTTTGGGTGTAATAGTGTTGACTAGATAAGATAACTGTGAGATTATGTGTTTCTAATCATAGCAAATTTTAGAGGAATTAGGTGGAAAAAGAGGGAAAGGAAAGGATGTGGGAGTTCAAAGATGCTTTGATGGAGAATTATCAAAATATGAATGAAATAAAGGTCCAACTTGGTTTGATAAGAAAAAGCAAAACTAAACCCGACTATGGAAAAAGTTCCAGCAGAGATATATCTGACCTTAACCGATTTGTCTCATTTTGGGAAAGTTGGAGGAGTTTCAATGAAGCTTGTAGTATAGCACCAATCATTAGGTCACAAACTTGGGTACAAGTTATGTGAATCTCTATAGTGATGATTCCGTGTTTAAAGGGCAACTTCAGTTGGTGGCTCCAGGCCATTAATCACAGTTCCATCTGTGAGATTTACTGAATTTTCCAGGGTTGTGCACAAAAAATGTTTTATTGATTTAAATTTGTTGTCAGATTAAGACTTGGCTTATATACTCACTTACATGTTCTCGTGGAAGGATGCATTTACACACATGTACACTCACATACACATATATGCACTCATGTATGCGCACATGGGTGCACACACACACACACACACACACGGTCTAACTTCAGAACTCCAACTTTCTTTTCATTTTTTTCTCTCTTTTGCTCTCTCTCTCTCTTTTTGTGTAACTGAAAGAAAATATATCTCCTGTGTGTAGCACTGACTTCAGCACTGATATTTCATGGCTATTACTGAGAACTTCAACGTTTATGTGAATTCCATTCTTAATGTTTTAACATCATGTTAAACCATCACTTACATAGCAAAGAACACTAGTTTTCCATGCCCTTTGGTCCACAAATGCTTTAATAGCAGCTGTAGTAGATCAGGGCTTCCAAATGAAAGATTTTTACAGAAAAATAAGTAATTATCCACATAGAGATAAATGCTGGAATATTTAGAGAAGAATCTTTGGTTTGTGAAAAAAACGTAGGCTGTGGATATGCTTTGATATTGAGAAAAATGTTAATGTTTTAATCCCGAAAATTCAGAGTTGGAATTTTTGGTATATGTGATTATCAAAAAGACCTGGGTGATATGTGCTGAATGTTTTTCTGACTTGACTTTTCTTTTACCAGCACTAAAAATAATTGATATTTTAAAGGAAAAAAAAAAAAACAGGATGCATTGTCCATTAGGATGTCATTATTATAAGTCAGAAATTTGAGTTTTGAAAAATAAACTGATAGGCTGAAATGAGTTATGTAACTTATGCTTGCATAATTATTGACTCAGAAATAGATATATAATGATCTAAAAGACGCCTTGCGTGCCAGTAATACTATAAATGTAACTGATGAGAAGGGGGAGGCGAACAAGTTGAAAGGAAGCTAGAGAAATGATGATAGTTAGCCAAGCTGACATCACCAAATGCCAGGAGTATGGGTAAGATTTCCTACTCCTGCACCAGCCTATTTTAATTTAGGGCCAATCATGCACATATATGGTGTGACTAACACGGGTACTCGGTGAAGGAAAGATAGCTGTCACTGTTGATTTCTTTATTGAGGACAAGGGAAATTTTAGATGCTCTCCGCGCAAGTTTTCTCCACGCTGCGCATGTTAGGGGCATTCTGGGGTTAGTGCCTAGTTTCTGCAGGGTGCGTGGATCCAGGAATTTCTGGGACGGGACAGTTTTGAATTTTTTTTCCAGGCAATCACTGACCCATCACTCAGCTGACTTTGCTGCAGAGGTGAAAGAAGGTGAGACATTTAGATGCTTTAAACAGAGCTGGCTATATTTGTATGTGGACCAGTTGCATGTCTGTCTACCTTGCATTCCCAGAAATTGATTTTAAGAAATGTGTACTCTAGCAGGGATTTTCTTCTGTACTTGTCACTGAATCCAGGGTTCTTTAGCAAGATTGCTGATTTTCAAAGGTAAGGATTATACATTGTTAAAACTATTACTTCAGTTAGCTCATATATTTTTCATACCAATAACGATTTTGTTAGTACTATTGCCCTACTTTAAAAAGTGAGTTTATAAGATGTGGAATGGTCTTTAGAGGTGTCCTAGAATAACTTTGACCTTTTTGATTTTGATGTCTGGGGGTTTTAGTGAGATGTCCTGTTAAGAAATGAAGAGTACTTTTTAGTTGGCAACCTAGGAGGTTTTTTAGATCTAATTTTACTGTTTAAAAAAATTCCCTGGTTGTGATTTCTCATTTTTAGTTTCTTTATATATTCATTGTATGTATGATTTTTGTTCGTTTCATCCTGACTTTAAGTTTAATCTTTATTTATTTGTTTGGTTGGTTCTTTTAGTTCTATTTTTCCATAGGTTGGTTCTTTAGAATGAAAATCTCTGTCAAATTTTCAAAATTTGCATTTTTCCAGATATTACACAACTTTTGCACCAGAAAAACATATGCTCATTTATATAACTCTAGAAAAACAAGTCTGGTGAAAACATTTTGATATTGCATTTTATTTGCATTATGCCCAGTTGAGAAAAAAGCATTGTAAGTGGAAAATTGGTGGTTTATTTGAAACAATTACATTTACGGCCATACAACATTCTAGGAAACCATATTCTAACCAGGAGATTCATAAGGTCAGAAAACAAGAATGTGAAACATTCCACAAGCAAACTGTATCAACCCATTAAAATTACTCAATGGTATTTAGCTTCCTCCAAATTTGCTTTTAGAAGTGTAAGAACTCCTTGGGGCATCAATTTACCTGGAGTGAACGGAAATCGGTGGCCAAAAATAGAATAGAAGAACAGGGAAAAATCTAAAGATAGTCCAGACAGTGCTAAGTTTGGAGGCAACAAAAAGCGAAATGTTGCTTTCTCCTGGAATGTGGTAATTTAGGTCAGACAAAGATTCAAGGTATTTTTCGGTATAATTTCACATTCAGTTGGTTTAAGTGGCAATGTAAGGGGTTGAGGTCTAGATATGTCACTCTGTAGGTTTTTTGGAATGCATTTATTTTCTTTATCCACCTACCCATCCTGTCCTCCTCAAATTCTGTTACGGTAATTATTCTTAAGTTTCAAACACCACTAATTCCAATAAATATAAATAAATTTTTTCAAGACTTGTCTTTTACTCAAAAAAAGTTTTCATTTTCATGCAGAGTTTCAGTGCTTAAAGAATATTTTCAAATCATATTTAATTTAATTTTATTTTTTCATTTTTTTGATATGATACGATGAATCAAATATGTTTTAATTAAGTACTAAGAAATGTTCATGCTTGCACCTTCCCCACTTCCTTTGAATGAACATGATATACAGAAGATAAAGTGAGAAAACAAGTGTTCAAACAAGTACAAACCATAAACCTAAAATCAACACATTTTTCAGCGCTTTGAGTGTTGAGTGTAAATGAGGGTGTGAATAAGTAAGTTGACTGGTCATTTGAGGTGATGATTTTTCGTGTATGTGTGTAGGTGCATGTGTGTATGCATTTGTGTGTGTGCTTGTGGGTATGTGTGTGTATATGTGTGTGTGTAGAGAGAGAGAGAGAGAGAGAGAGAGAGAGCCTAGAGAATGGTAAAGGAGAAAAGAAAAGGTAAGAAAAAAAGAAAGACATTATAACTAATGAAATTACAGGTGAGTTGAAATCCCAAATCTTTCTTGGTGGTAATAATGCTATTTTTAAGCAGTTATTCCTATAGAAATAACCTTACATTCAAACCAGTTATGCATTTTCCTCCCAAGAGTATGAAACTTATTTGCTCCAAGCATGTTATACTCGTTCTCTGTATGTTTAACTGTAAGTTCAAACTCATATTAGAGTCAAAACGATATAGAATTCATTTTGTACAAATTTTAGGCTGTTGAAACTGAAGAAGAATTGGTAAGAAAATATACAATCTTTGATAGTTGGGTATTAGTTGTGGTGGTGGTGATCCTAGTGGTGGTAGAAGCTTCATATATTTTCTTCAAAACCTTTGCTTTTGCAGAAATACATTGGTCCCACAATATCTAGTACTTACCAAATTGCCTTCAACAGAAATTTGAGAGCAAGAGGCACTAAAATCAAATAAAATGATTTAAAATTTCGATCTTCATCTGAAAAGAAATGCCTTTAGCAAAAACTTTCTTTGGCGTCTTCCTGATTATCAAAATATGGTAATAATGTTTTGAAACCCCACCCCTACCCCCACCCCAAAAACCCTCTTGATAAAGACATCTCTCTGGTCCTAGTAAAGAAGTGCAATCCATGTACCTCGTAATGCTTATATATACCTTGTCTGTGCAAGCTATAAGCTAATGTGGTGCATACTGCATTCTGTTGTCCTCCCCTCCCTGCTTCAGTATACCTGATAACTGTGCTGCTTCATCACCTTCAAACCTTCATTGTCAATCTTTATACAGACATAAAGCGGGGCACTTTCCAGATCCGTGGGGAGAGGGTGGGGTCAAAAATTTTGAAGAAAAAAAAGCATTTTGGCCATATAAGATCCACTGTTATTCAAAATTTGATCGAGGTTCTATGGCATTTTTCAAGTTGGTCAACCTAAGGGGTAAAGAGGCCCTCTTTTCAGGAAAAAAGATCTCCCCCCCACCCCCCTTAGAAACTGCTGGCTACATGTATAAATCTGCTTGCTTCCCTGAACCAACTTCTCTGAATAATTGTGCCCTTCTACCCTATACTAAGGCATGCTTTCCTCTCTCTCTTCTCTCCTCTAGGCTTGCCAAACGGTGGAGGAACATACACAGTATAAGAAGGTATACGCATGCTGATCTTATACTATATATTCTGCATCAAATATCATATATACATTATATATATATATATATATATATATATATATATATATATATATATATATATATATATATATATATATATATATATATCTTTATATCTTTATATTGACAGTAGATCTAGGAATTGCTTCTGCTGTGTGCACTTTCTTTGCAAGTTCACTGTATATTATAACTAAGCATGCAATCTGCTTAGACTACAGGGAAAGTTGAGGTAGATAAAATTGCCAAGTTATACACTTTAATTATTATGTAATACATATCTGATAATGGATATATTGAATGATATAATACAATTTTTGTGTTGAAATTCTTAAGATGCTATATCGGGTCTGGCACATTTTCTTTAATATTTGATACAAATATCAACCTTTTTTGCTGTCCCAATCTTCCCATAACATAAGCAGTATATAAAGTGAGAATATTATTTGTCAGAATTGGTTATTACCTTGTATCAAAACGAAATGACTGCCTTTTGAATTAAACACATTATTTCAAAATTATATACTTTATTTACTTTATTTGTATCAGAGTTATTTACACAAAAACACATTATTATATCCTTTCTTAAAAAAAATTGAAACAATTTGAACAACATATCTAATGGAGTATAGAATTGAGTAAAGATTCAAAAATCAATGGGATATTCGATAAGTATCAAGGGATTTAGATGATCTATTATTGGCTCTCTGTCTTGGGAACCGTACTAAAGGTTAACAAGGTACTTATTGCTACTTTTCTGGTAACATGTCACTGTTTATCATCGTGAAAACTTCTTGGAACAAGACTCTATGGTTATTTAATACCTTCACTTGAATGTTTAACAAAGGTTGTCTTTCTTCTTAGAATTTTGATTTTGACTAGTTCTTGTGAGTCAGGAAGTGTTTATTTTTCTTTTTTCCTTTTTTTTATTATTATTTTTTATTTCATATGCATTTTGTTTATATGCGTTACTTTTGAGGTGGTTCAATATTTTGAACATTACAACTTATTCACTTGTTTATTTCACTAGATATTTATCAAGTTTTTTTTTTTTTTTTTACTTTACCTAACTTTAGTTCTCACTAGAAAATTAATGTTTTATTTTGAATAGGGAATGCTCAAGTTTAAATTTTATTTTTTGTCATTTTCTTTATGTTGGTATACTATATTTTGGTACATATACACATTATTGCTCAACTTATACCACCCATATGATATTGACTGTGAGTTGGTTGTGGTAAAAATGCCTGCCAAGTTGGAATATAAATATTATATGATAACTTGAGTGTTTTGTATGTTATACAATAATATTATACAATCTACTTAAAACTTTAGACATATTTTAATGTTTGTATATGTACCGATTTTGTTTTGTATTCAAACCATAGCATTTTGAGCTGTTTGTTCTGAAAGCAAATCACTGGTTTAAGATTTCTTTTGATTTTTTAAATCACGACGCACCAAAAAAAAAAAAAAAACCCAATCGTATAGAAAATCGACAGATATAATGTCATTTTATAATATAGCTCTCTTTCATGATCTTATCCCTGTAATTCTTATATTTTAGATTACAGCAGATACAGTTGACGCTCTTCAAGCAGCCAAGGCTTTGTACCAGGAGGTTGACTTCACCATCCCAGTTGGCCCTGTCTTTAACTTTGTGGAAGGTGAGAGAAAATCATTGTTGCAAAGCCCTACCAAAACTATTGGTAGTGTTCTCTGAAGTTTATAATTTTGAAATGCCTTATAAAGGTTATAACGTCCATATTTTGAGGCCTTTTCATATTGAATGATATCATAGCAATACAGCTGTACTGGTATGTCTTTTAAGACTCTCTGTCATGTAATTATCAAGGGCGGATCCAGAGATAAATTCTGACAGTCTTCCAAATTATCTTTGTTGATCTATCCTCCATTTTTGACCGTCTTCCGACAGAAAAAAAATTAGATGCCCATCAATGTAAACTTGAAAATCTGACCGTCTTCTGGAAGACCCAGAAGACGGCCTCAATCCGCCCCTGATTATGCTACCAATTTACTTCTTGCCATTCACATGGAGGTTGTGAGGTAGCGTGCTGTCTCTTTTAAGTTTACTCTCTTATATGATAGCCAGGCTATTAATTTCTTGTTTATCTCTCAAAATATACCAGTACAATTAAATTGCTAAAGTATATTGCTTGATGCCAAAAGGCTTTTTGTATCCCTTTGATACATCAGATCTTTAAGCTTCCTTCATGTGAAAGGTCTGACTGTATAGAGAATTAATGATTAGTGTTGCTAAGCATATTGATACAACCCCAAAACAGCTTTATTATCAAATAAAGTGAGATGTTTATAAATTAATTATATGTATTTTGAGCAAGAAAGTCAGAAAATGTTCTTTTTCACCAAAAATTTTAAAATCCTTGAAGTTTAAACATTTGAAGTTAAAAAAAAAAAAGAGTCTTGTTATAAATGATAATAAGAAGTCAAAGAATGTTGCTTTGTGGTGCAGTTTGTCTTTGTATAGAAAAAAAAAGAGCATTTATAGCAACTTAATGCATTTGTACTTGTAGCGTTTTTCCTGAGAAGTCATTTTTTATCAGTAGTTCTTCCACAGACAGATCTCACAAGGGAACTTAAAATGAAAGTTGGTCAGAAGTTTAAGTGTGGAAACTTTCTAAAACACTGTCTCTTTCTTGTTATAAAATGGGCTCAATAGTTCAATTAATTGAATTGCTGCTGTTTTTTCTTGGATTAAAGTAGACTAGAGATTTAGTCAAGATCATCTTTTAGTTAAAAGTTCCTTTGATTTGTGAGACTGTCCAGAGATATAACACCTTGATACATTTTGGCCAAGTGAATGGGGGTTTGAAATTAGTCTGTCATATATTCTTTGCATGGTAGGATAAATATTACTTTTGGTGAGTTTTAGCCATGGTAAGGACTTGTTTGCAAAGATTTTAGTGTTTTTCTGCCTGGTTGAATGTAAGAGGATATTAGATTGTATGAATAGTGCATGGTGTGTCTTAAAAGGAAGGATATGAAATGTGGAATGAACATTAGATTATGGTAACTTTTGGATCTTTCAAATTTTAAAATGCTATGAGCAATTTTTTGAGGAATTTAAAGGAGTTTTCGGAAATAGCATTTCATCATAATAAAATGAAGATATGATACATTTTAGGACTAACTTAAGCCAATAAGAATTATATTAATGACTAAAGGATACCAGAAAGTGTATCCTTGTAATCTTCAAATGTAGTAGAGGTTTTTAGGTGTGCATGTTTTGAATGTTTAGAGAATTGGGTGCAAGTGAAAATCTGATTCATAAAGTGTTTCAGTACAATGAATCTCTCTTACCTATTCATCTATCCATGTATAGAATGTACTATCTTTGCATCGTAGATGTGTGTGCATAGTAAAGGTTTTTGTGTATAGAAAAAAAAAAAACAAACAAACTGTATTTGAGTATTATCAAAATTTTAGTTGAATACTTTTGCTGTAGATTTGGTTAAAGTGCACCAGTTCATACACAGTGTGTTGTATGAACATGTTTCAATGCATTGCATGTAAGCATGGTTAGTGACACGGGTTTTTCTGCATGTTGCATTTTCCAGCTGAGATTACGACTCCTTCTGGCAAGAGCCATCGTCCGGAAATAGTTGATAACAAAGATGGTTCTGTTACCCTCCGATACCAGCCTTCTGAAGTTGGTTTGCATGAACTGGCTATCCTGTACAACAAGCAACCAATTCCAGGTAAATCAGATTATTATTTATCGTTCTTTCCCTCTTTCTGTCTGTCTCGATATTAGCTGAGATAATCATGCCTTCGGGAAGACGCTCTACGCCCACGATTATTGACAACAAGAATGGAACGGTGACAGTCCAGTATCAACCAACAGAAGTGGGATGCCACGAGTTGTGTATTAGCTACAATAAGCAACCTGTGCCAGGTAGATGCCTTGTTGTATTGTTTTATGTTCATCTTTCTTTTTCATATAATATCATTATTGTTGTTGTGGTTGTTGTTATTTATTATTCTTCGTTTTATTATTATAGTATTTTCCCCTGTGGTTAAATATTTTTTGTTAAAAATGCATGCTTATGGACATAAGTAGATTTTTTTTTGATAAGATGTTTTAATTTAGAATATTTTATAGATTGATGTGTTCTTTTTACTTGAAATATCTGATATCAGGTTAGGTATTTTGATATAGTTCCAAACAATTCCACCAGATGGCACCCTCTCTGATAAGTCTCTATGGCCAAGATGGTCCAGTGTTCAGTTCATAAAACATGACTTGAAGGTGTGCGTCCAGAACTGGTTATGATAATAACTTGATACATTAGTGGATATGACCATCAGGTACCTGTCGGCGCGAACAAAGGCCAATTTATCTTCATATTAGATATAGTTCTGGCTGTGTTATATCAGATAGGAGGACACTGATGTGATAGGACATTTGTTTTATGATTAATCAAATCCTCATATAGATGTTGAATTAGTCAGAGGAAAGTAAGAGGGCAGAATTTACGATGCTGTCACCTCTGTGTCATCAAAACTGAAAAAAATAAAATGCGAGACAGCTATAAACACGAAAGGAGTGTTGGAAGAGGCCCTAATTTTTATCACATAGTATATTAAGTTATGTTGGAATTACAGCCTCTAGGTCATGCAGTCCACGAAACATTTTTAATGAGGAATTTTTAGATATTAAGTGCTGCATTGCTATAAAGAGTGAGTGAGGAGGATCGAGATATAAACTTACATCAGTATAATGAATTACTGGTTCTCAGATATCCTCTCCTTATCTCTGTGGACATGTGTATACTAATACATGATTCTGCTTGGTTCCCTTGGTGTCATAGGTGATATATTATCAAGACTTCCAGACAAAACAACTAGTGATAGGGCTGTAAACATGGACTGTTTCAGACACAACATTGGCAGTAATTTTATTATCTCATCCAATGTTCACTTGGTAATTGCTGCCATTCATTTACAAGGGCACTAATGTGAAGCAAATGTGAGGATTGGAGTTGGAAGCAAATATTAGCCATTGGAGAGTGCTTAGAAACTTAAAATAATCAATAGATAATTACAGTTACAAGTGTGCAGAATTGTAACTTACAGTGATATGTAGAGAGAGAATCACCTATGATTTATTATGGTCGAGTTTCACTGCATTTCGAGATACACCCGTAAAATGTTAGTCATGAAGAGAGATTTTTCAGCCACCATAAATTGTGTATATCAAAGTCTTGATCATCAGTTGAAAAAAATTGTTTTTCTGTATTATCTGGTTATATATTGTTGTAGATTATTATTAACACATTCAGGCATATTCAGACAAACAGTAATGTGATAAGTTAGGAAAATTTTAACTTCCACATAGATTATTTTTAATTTTTGATAATTAAATATTGAAGTGCATAAAAATAAAAAAAAATAAAGAAAGAAATAGTAATAAATTTACACAATGTTTGAACCGGTGCAAGAGAGAGATTGACCCAGAACAAAAGTAATCCAGTTAAAATTACTGGTCTCAGAAATTACAATCAATTTCCAGTCATTACGAACATATAATTACCAAAGATGACACTTAACAGCAATGATTGCTGCATTTCAAGTATCATCTTCCCTTCTGCATCACACCTTCAGGTGATACTCATCAATACATCCCCCCTCCCAAACTCACCAGCCCTGGAATAATAAACCAGCCATTAACACAAACTTCATTGAACCCGCTGAGATACCTGATCAAGAATTTGCCGTACAGCTTTTGCAGATTGCCATCTGATCATCCATGGTCCTGGCCCTAATGAGCTTAATGCCCAATTTGAAGGGGTTCCACACAGGTGGACCTGGTGACACGTTATCTGTTATCTGGCTGCTTGAACCTGGGTGACTTTTCCACAACCAGTTTCAGCTGTCTTGCTTTCAATTATACATGGTAAAGGGCATGACTGGGTTTTTATATACTTTTAATTTGCATGGGACTGCCAGTGTGTACTGTAATACCCCCTTTACACTGGACGGCGTCCTTTCTGCGTCCTTTCTGCGACCATGAAATTTGGCATCGCTGTGGTCTTAATAAGGAGGCACGAGCATTGATTTTGTATCAGAATGAATGCTCAATGATCGGCCAGTTGTCGGCACGTAAAGTATTATAATTTTTCAACTCTCAAATGGGACCGTACTGCTGGACGCAGAAAGGACGCCGTCCAGTGTAAAGGGGGCTTAACTCAAAAACTGCACCATAGAGTATTGACCATCAAATTGTATGCCCTGGAACATGGATAATGACCCACCTTCCGCTTTCCCCAAAAAGACCCAGTCTCTTATCTATCACCATCACAGGGCACTGTCTGACTGGTTTCTGTGCCCTGGAACATGAATACCTACACACCATCCCCAGTCTCTCACACCTTGTCCCAATCACTATTCATGTCACAGGGCACTGCCTTGATGACCCTATGTTCTGGAATGTGAATGGGGGCCCTGTGTTAGAATAACACAGCTCAGTCAGTGTACATGTAGTCAGGGGGGAAGTCTGGCCGGCTGAGTGGAGGAGGGCTGCTTACAGGTGATCTCGAGGTTATGACTGAATGACATATGGCCACGGAGGACCCAATACTCATTCTGAAAAAGAAAGGTAGGCCAGAAGGAGGGGTTAGGGTGGAGGGGGGGGGGTTGATTTTGGATGGTGAGGGGTGTGGGTGTTCTGTGTGAAGCTCTGTTCAACGTGCTGCTGCAGATTACATGCAGTTGTCAGTGGTATAGCCTTGCGACCTGCAAGTGGGAAATAGGGTGAAATGATCTGTGAAAAAGGGTGATATATTCTGTGTAAAGGTTTGACGAGACGTGAGGGTTGGGATGCCTAGTGTATCACCATCGTAAGGTAGAGAATGTAAATGTCTGAAAATATGGGCATATGATAACAAGTCGAGTTTCGTCAATTAGAGGTAGGATGAAGTATATTGTGCACTTGAGTTCCCACAACACATTATTGAAAAGAACAACAGATCTGGCCAGGGTTATGTTGGGTGTGGTGAGGTATAAGGGAAAGGAAATAGATTATTACTGGACTTTTATTAGGTGGATAAGCCTGCAATGTTCAGGTGGTGAACTGCATCTTGTTTGTGTTCTACCACACCACAGTGAGGGAGATACGGAGGTTATCAGTGTATCTGTCTGAGGCTTGTAAATACATAGTAACATTGGCCTTTAGTTCTGCTTTTACTCCACCCAATATATATTGCACATGTAATCCATCCACTGAAAAACTCAAAGGTGGAATTTTTCTGTTTTTGTAAGGTCTTTTTTTATTATTATTTTAACTTATTTGTTATGCAGAACCAGTGAACTGAATATATCTTGTATTGAAATCTGACAGCTAGTGTAAGCCATATTATAGCCTGATTTTTTTTTTATTGCCTTTGGTCTTTCATTGAAAAGAACAACCTGACTGAAACAAGTGTGCCCTTGACAGCAGGGTGAACCTCAAAACCTCAATTATAATTAATCACATATGGTTCTATATAAAAAAGACACCTGTATTTTGTATCCGTAATTACACATATTTCTTACCTGGCTGGAAGCCGGTTTGACCCAATGGGTGACAAACTGCCCTTAATCTTCCTTGGTGTGACAAAAGATTGCCCAAATCAGTATAGACATTGTCACAGAATTGCTATTTGATAGTACTACCATCATTAAAAAAAAAAGACCGCAATATATTCATTGCACTATACTCCATCACCAAGACAGGGAGTGTGGTATTTTCTATTCCTTATTACCATGGGTGCTTGGGTAAACGGCTGTTAAAATGTCACAGTCACAGGTGAAGTCACAGAGATTAAGAAAAAGGATTATTATTCTGGATTCTACGACTGGCAGAACTCTGGATGGAGAGACTATAACCCAGTACCAGCTGACATCCAAAACTATCACAAAAGCAGGTATAGCACAGGCTGATCACTATCTATAAGATGGCATTTATCTAATTCATTGATGAAAACACTTGTGGATTCTTATCAATTGGCCCTAGTCTCAAGAGAGACTAAGGGACTTTGTATTCTAGTATTCTTGTCAAGTGGGAACCATCTACAATTGTAATATAGATACAGAGGATGATAGGATATGTAGTATGAGTGTTAGTTACAGATACAACCACTCTATATGGTTAGAATGAAGCCAATGATCTGTGGAAGGAAAGGTGACTTGATCTGATTAGACGGTACATATAAGCTCTCTTGAGAAAAGGTGGTACTTGATAAATAATAAATAGAACCACTGATAATATCAGATATTTTAAGAGAAAAGTGGTGGGTATTCACACATATACATTTAAAGCTATACTGAACTGGGTTTGTGTGGTCTGCACAATGTACATTATGACAGCAAGATCTAAATTGCTGTAAATCATACCCAGTCTTTATCTTGTGATTAAAAAATAAATTAGGATATAATGGATGAATCTTTTAGGGGCTCTTCAAAGTGAAAATTACCAGAATGTAATTGGAAAATTTTTTGATAGTTTTTTTGTAATGCGACCATAGTAAGCATAGTGATCTTAATTGTAGATAGAACGGTAGAGATGGAAACTGAGTAGAGGGTGAATATCTGACCTTCTATATCCTATCACTAGCCAGCACCTAGTATATACTACCAGATTGACTGAATATTTAATCCCTGGTACAACTAAACAGTGGTCAATTTCTGGTCGGGACAGCAAACACGTCCAGTAGCAAGACCTTTAAATCTGACACCTTGTCAACTTGTTGCGCTGTTTCCCCAGGCCGCGGTAGGCATTGTATACCTGAATACCTTCCTACATTACACACTGGGTATTATGTCCCATAGGCTAACAATGGACAGAGTGGAGACTGTTTGGTTAACATTCGGCTTGTTGATGCAATCTATTGTGGCTTTCTGATCATTATTGATCTAGTTCTGTCTCGAGGGTTTACTGAGGGGTGCTCAGATAGGTGATAAGAGGGACCACCTGAAGATCGAGGACTCAGGGGGTGAAATACTATTCTTGTTCACTGAAAATGCATGATTATGGTCCAATTTAGAAATTTAGATTGTCCTTTGCAGTATGGATTTTTCCTTTAAAAAAAATCACTTTTTACTTGTTTAAAAGAGAATTAGGGGTGCTATCTTTGAAGCTTTTCTTATAATCAGATAAAGAGAATGCAACACAGAAATGTATATAAATGCATTTAAAGACTTTGAAATGTTTTTTTAAATATTTTTTCATTCAGTCAAATGGTAAATTTGGGTGCCTCCAGTTTGCATTAAAATCTACAATGCAACAACACGTATCATTCATTGCTGTGATATTTCAACTTCTTGAATACTGCACTAAACATGGCTGATAAAGGGATCATGACCATGGTGTACCATGAATCACTTTTTATCATTATTTTTATGAAAGAATCTGATAAAAACATGGTACCACCTTGATATTCAGCTGTGCTAAGCAGGAATGTCAACACATTTGATATCTCCACCCCCACACCTAACATACACTTTATTGTGCTGTTTACTTTGTCAACAACTCGACATGTAAATTAATTTACTTACTCATCTATACAAGTGAAGGGCAGCAGAGGTTGCTGCACATCTTCAGATTGTAGTTTCTTTGGTATTATGGAATGGTTTTAGGGAAAGCGGTGATAGTTTGTTTGGTAGATGTTGTTTCTTGTGGTGGATGACTGTCAGTATCTAGAATGAAAATATCTCATCTCCCTTCTTATCAGGATGATGACATGAACGCCAATATTCTATAGACACTATGACATAAATAAAAAAAAAAATCAGTACTTTGCAATGAAACTATTTGAAATAATGCACCACCTCCTCTCCAATGCAGCTGCTTTTGTATTCCAAATTTCTTGTAGCTGTATACGGACTATAGTCTGCAAAAAAAGAAAAGTTAATATTAAAAAGGTCTGCAGGGCATGATAGCCTTACATTGGTACAAGTTTGCTCATGTTTTATCAACAGTTATATTTATTCAGACTTATCCATCTTAATATCATGTTAACCTCAACTGCAAAAGCCCCACAGGAAGTTCTACCTCACTTAGTATTGATGTATGCAACAGGGTTGATATAACACTTCCAGTTGCTTAATTCAAATTTATTAATCTGAATCACTCCCCCTTGACTATCTCCCTTGTACAGGTATAGGTTACCTGGTAATTTATTGCTTCTGTCCTATACCTGAGGTTCCCTGCCTTAGGGCAAGTTCACATTTTTCTTATTTGGACTGCCCCTGAATCAATCTGCAACTGGTGGAGTGCATTTATGTTCGGATTGCCCAATATGCTCATGGTCACAAGTAGATGTTTCTTCAAATACTGCAGATTTTATTATTTAATTCAGTTAAACAGGAAAAAGAACAACTTAATGTTTTATTATGACATTTTAACCCTTGCTTTGGTTAAAAATTATTCTTGCAACTAAAAAGTTACTTACTTGACTTGAGTTTGTGTAAAAAAATATTGACTTAAATTGAATTGCAGGGATCACAGCATGCATGAATAAGTGAAGAAAATTGATTGCGATCACCCGAAGTAAAGCGCTTGATCATGTAGTGAACCTATTAGAATAAAACTTGCTGCCATACATCTGTGATAAGATGAAACCTGGGAGTTCTGAACCAGTTTAGAGTAGACCTTAAATGTCTGATTTGGATGTTACCTTTCTTGATGTGGGATATCAATATGTTCTTATTTTATGTGAATTGCATGTTAAGTGACGATGAACAGCTCATATTTCATGTTTAACTTAGCGTTTTTTGCCAAGGGTCATTTATAGTGTTAGAACATTTAAAACCTTGCTCTTTGATCTAGGTAAAGCTCCAGTGATTTACCAGACAAAATAACATTTGCAACTAAAAGTTGGCTGATATATGTATAGATTTGTATGTTGTGTCTTAATTTGTTCCCTGTACTTGGCCTTTTCATTTGACTGTATGCCTGCTATAGAAATTAGAAATCTTTTTTAAAGTTGGATGATACAGTAATGTATAGAGTGAGAAAATGGCTTTATGTTTAGACAAGTACATTAACTGCCATGGTACTTAAACATTAATGACAATTTTTAAGATTATACTATCATTCAAATTTGACAGGGCCAAAAATCATTGAAGATGTTGCAAGTAAAAGTTGGAAGTTTAAATTTTTGAGCACTCGGTGAAGGATAAAATTATTTTCTCTGTTTCTGTTAAAATGGAGTAGGTTTGTGTAGATGATTTGAAGATATGCATCTTTGCTGAAAAATGTAGATTAACTTTTACAGGCCTTATAAATGGATTAAGTGTTTCCTAACTCAAACCTCAGATTTGTGAGCACAACTACCCATATTAACAACACCAGCCATTAATAAAGTGCCCCAACATAAAATTATTTGCCATTTTTGCATTTCTTTTTAGCGCTTATATAATAATATGTAAGTAAAGCGCACATAAGGTAGTAGAGAGGGGGGCAACTCTGAGAGGGTGTCATCAGTTATGTGTACAAAGCACAAGGTGTAGCATAAAGTGTCTGATGTTGGTCAAGTAATTAATTAGGGTGTGTGATGATAAGAATGAAATATATATCATTTTGTATTCCTCCCAATTTTTGTCTGGTGCCACACATACACACATTCATGCATGCACAAACATATACACAACTTAAAGGTTCATAATATAATATAAATGAAATTGTCTGATAACTTAATTACCATTATTTTTATTCGTGTAGCCATTTTTTGTCAGTACTCTTTGCGTAATCATTTCTTTCAGGATTTATTTTGTTGCTGATCATATGATAAACATTAAATTAAACTCATTCAGAGAAAAGTGTTGGTAACCTTACTACATTGTGTTTACTTCTAAATACTGTAGACAGTCATTGCATTGGTTGTACCATCATCTCAACTAACACATTTTACCTATTTTTTTTTTCCTCTGTGATTCCAGGCAGCCCATTCAAGTTCCATGTTGACAATGTGAACAGTGGCTTTGTCACAGCGTATGGTCCTGGTCTTAGCCATGGTGCCGTGGGAGAGGCAGCCAACTTTACCATCAATACCAAGGAAGCTGGAGCAGGTATGGAATAGGTTCATAATAAATGAAAAAAAATTATATCTGGATTCCCAGGTACTTTCGGTATAGACATTTGGCTTTAGAAAGGACACAGCAGGTTTCTGTGAAAGGTGAATCAACTAAGATTGTTGATTGTAATCAGGTTTATGTTAATTAGTGTATAGTTTCAGGCTCATGCTGGTGTGTAACACAATGCAGTCAAATATCTACCTCAGTAAGGCATTAATAAAAGCTGCCTTTTTTTTTTCTTAAATTAGAATTAAAATATAGGTATATAGGTCCAAGTCACAGTTTACCACCTAGTAAAATTTTTCTTTTATTTTAAATGTCACCTAGCAACCAAAATATATATTTTAACAATTCTTTATGACTATTAAAGGAAGGGCAGTGGGCACTAGAAAAATATTTCTGATATTAATTTGGCCAAGGCAGTTTTAAGATTTTTTCATTTAATTTTTGTAAGAATGTGACAGGCCTGTTTCTCTTTTGTCTTACCAAGTTCAGTTAGGACATCTTGTAACTAAAACTTAAGGCTAAAAACACCCTAAGACAACAACAAGATAACCAGGACAACATCAAAATATTAATATTGTACAGAAAACAAAGACTTTTTACTTACTTTTACAGACATAGAAGGACTTAGTAAGTATGAGCCTCTGAGCTCAATCCTGTCTTATAGATGTACAATGTACATATGGACATATATTTATTTTATTGTGCTTTATATCCAGAGATATGCCTGAGAAGCAGAATAGTAGATATTCAAGCATGCAAATACACGAGACATACAAATTCCCTCCTCTCCTCTACCTTTATCATTGCTTACTGTGCCTTGTTTTATTTATATTCTTCATTTATTTTATTTTCGAATAATACGAACTATCATATTATATGGAAGGCAGAGAACAAAGCATGGATCAGCATATATTAATACTTGTATTTCTTTCTTCCTACCCAATATGTATTAATAGTTACCTAACAGCTATGGGGCCAGGGGCTTTCAAACCACTTACAACAATTGGGAGGGGTTTGTCGATAAATGCGCTATATGCTACAATAATTACAGGGCTTTCATTGTAATTTACCTGGTGGGGCTACTTAATTTTTGGTTCCTGTTATATAACACCAAAATTATTAAATGTCTGTGAACTTCAAATGAGGTTGTGTCAGAAATATACCCCATGTCTTCACCTATAACCTTCCCAATATAGCTATTTATTTGTATAAAAGAAACCTACCATTATATTGCATTACCTTGTTTCTCCTTCCTTTCTCCTTTCCAGGATAAATATGGATATTACCAATATTTCCCTACATAATATCTCAGCATGCACTTTCAGAGTATACAGATATAATACTGCTCATACCTTACAGCTGGAGAACTTGATTGCTCTCTAAATGATAGCTTGAAGAGAAAGAAAAGTGGGTGGGGTGGGGTGGTGCGCTGATATATAAACCCAGGGTTGATAAAAAATGTTTATTTTTTTTCTATGCATAAAGTAAAATTTATGGACTTGTTTGCTGTTAAATTTTAGTATTGTTTATTTATTTATTTATTTTTTATCAATTTGGTTAGAATGGATATGCACTTTTATATCCTACAAAACCTTTATACATTAGAATTCACCCAAACCATCCATACATATGTGGGGAAAACCTGCTGGTAGTTTGAATGCTCTACACTGAAGTTTCAACATATATGGGGCATATTTATTATTCTCATTGAAGACAAACAATTTTACCCGCAGTAAAATTAGCTCCATATTTAGACCAAGCGATATGTAACTTTTCCTGACAGGGAGAAATTGATAGCAAAAGAGGAAGGTTATTAATATTATTTTGGCTCACAGACGGATAATTATATATCTCACCTATTAATCTAGTTGAAGAGATCAGGATTGGGTCAGGTATCACATGATATCAAACACAAGTTTATCTAATATTTCATCCCATTGGAATGTCCAGTTAACAGAAATAATTACCAGAAGGAAGGCGTGGTATTTAAGGTGGCAGACTGGTTGTCTAGTTCATAGCATTTTGATTTTCCTGAATTCATGTCCAGTTTGGTGACCAGTGGTGTTTCATTGAGTGCTCAGATTTATGGACGTTGATTCACCATTTCTGCAGTGAAATCTTTGTGAAAGGACAAGAAATACAGTCCAGCTTCTACTGAATTCACCTGCCTAATTCAAGGTGTGGTATTAACCCACTTCCCATCTCACGTCAGATTACAATAGTATCAACAGCAACAATCCAAATGCATGTCCAGTTCTGTCAAAGGATGTGGTGACCAAACGGCTTTCTAACCATTGAGTGACCACATTTATGTCCAGATCGCCATCCTTGGGCTAAGTGACCTACCTCTTAACTTTGCAAGACCATCAACTTTGGATATTGCAATAATCATTTTTGAACAGTATTGGTAAACAAAGACAAAATCAGATGGGATGTGTGTCCAGTTTGGCTGCAGACTGACCACTAAGTTTTGGTCAATTTCCTCCCGACTTAATGTCCAGTTGGGTTAAACTGATGTCCTGAGGCACACTGACCACTTACCTATCTCATTGACCACGAGGCCAGCCAGATTTATGGCTGTTCACACCCTCTCCCCCCTTGCATGCACAGACTGAATGCATGGGTTATCCTATTATGGTATTGGGAGTGGCGATGAAGACAGCTAGACAGTGTTTTTCTGTGGGTCAATTGTCTCAGTTTATTTGTGAGACAGCTTTATTTAATTGTTTTCAAGTTCACTGCTGAAGACAATTGTATCACTGCATAAGGATAGATTTCTCAGCTGTGGCCACTGCTGTTGCATCTTTTCATCTAGGTTCAGACTTAAATTTTGTTTAACTTCTGTTCTCTCAGATATTGCAGCAAGAGTGAATGAATGGTACCTTTTGAAACTTTTTAATATTAATATATGAGAACTACTCAAAGGATCTGAAATAGAAACATGGTACGGTTGTTTTGGGGAAAATGTAATGACTTTCTTGGAAAATCCTTGGTGCGTTGGAAGTATCTTACACTGACACATAAAGACACAGATGTCTACAGTTAGGAATGTCACACATAGGATAGGATGTATCATGTAGCTTCTATGGGAAAATCAGAATTTGTTAAACTAGGGTTTCCAGGTAAGACTGTCATAAGTGTTTAAAAATTAATGTAGCAGTTTTTGTTGACAGTTTGTACAAGTATTTGTACAAATATAAGATAAAGTGTTTCATCATAAAGCTAGTAAAAGTCACATATATACATGTGTGCCTACGATCATGCATATGTGTGCAAATAAGTGCATATGTGTATCTACATGAATACACATCTAGATCATATGCAAACTTCAAAACTAAACTATATGAAATTGTGTATAAGCAGGCATTCATATGCAGCCTGTTCATTATGTTGCCTTTATCTATGGTTTAGAGGTATATTGGTAACAAGGGCTGATTAGATATAACAAGGGCTATTTATTTTTGATCAATAACACAAACAAGGCTTGACATACTAAATCAACTTATTCCTTTTCATAAATAATAAAAATCCTTTTTTTACCAGAGAATCAACTAAAACTACCTTCATATTAATGTGGAATCAGTAACCTCCTTAGTTTATAAAGAAACTCCACACCATTCAGTAATATTTTATGTCATATTGCTGTTTTCAAGCAGTTAACCATTGTTTTCAAACATCTCTGTTTCGCCATTCTAGGAGGCCTGTCACTGGCAGTAGAGGGTCCGTCTAAAGCAGAGATTGTCTGCAAGGACAATAAAGATGGCACGTGCTCCGTGTGCTACTACCCCACAGCTCCGGGAGAGTACCAGATTGCGGTGAAGTTTGACAACAAACACATCTCTGGCTCACCATTCACAGCACAGATTGCAGGTAGGAATCTATATAATATATGTGGTATATGTATATATGTCTGTGTAAAGTATATGACTGTATATGTCGTATATATGTGTGTATATGTATAGGTATATGAAAGTGAAGTGTATTTGTATAATGTACGTATATGTGAATACATATATTTGTTTGTAATGTATATGAATAGAATGGTAAAAATGGTGCCAGCTTGTATAATTACATAGCTGTATGTGGGTATGTATACGTATGAGATCTTTGTCATGGTATATATTTCTGGATCACCCTTGCAGCAGGTAGGTGATAGATGCATTTTATTTGTATAGGTTACATGTCATAAATATACACCCCATGTTTTACTGTGTGCTATGAATGTGAGCAAATCACCTGAAATGTATTCATCTTAGACCCGGCATGCTTTTTGTTAAAGTCTTTGTGCTACACATATATTTGGTTGGTGTTTCTGATATATTTGTGCTAGACTGATTTATATTATGATAATAAATAGCAAAACACTATAGCACACAGGTATATTTGTATGATATGTGTGTCTGTGAAGGAGTGTGGTATAGCAGTATGTGTTTCATATGTGTATATTTGACTTTTGTACCTGGTTTTCTATATTTCTGCATCTTTCATTATATTTCAATATATCATCTTGCTGGCATTTGCTCATTACACTGTTTTATTGGCAGTTTTTTTATTTAAATGCTAGACTAATGAATTTTATCTGTCTGAATCAGCGTTGTTTTAGACTACAGTGGCAGATATATCTTTCAGATTATTTTTGTCAGTCTCATTATTAGTTTTTTCCTTGTCCATGTTAATTCAGAATACTGTTTTTTTGTAAATATCTCAATAGGATCAGTACATGGAAAAAACTATATAAATTGAAGTTAGAAATTGATGCTTAACCTTTGATAGACATGCAGATGTATTTTCAAGCCATTTGTACTTGATATCCAAGTACATCCAATCTTACCTGAAAGTAGGAAAATAATCTATAATTGAATAAATAGCACATACAGTATTTGTTGGTTTATTTATTCATTAGCACCCATTTTGTTGTAATGAAACGAAAGGGAAAAGGAAATACTTGGTATCCATCAGAACTTAGAAAAAGAAAATAAGGAAAAATCTGAAGCAGCACATACAGAATTTATTATTTATTAGAATCAATATTGCTTTGTTTTTGTTTTTATAATGAACTGTATTTTTGTTTTATAACATACAGGCCTCAAATACCTCTGGTTTATAAGATAAAATTTAACAAATTATCTATTACATGCCATATTTTTCTAACAGCAAAAGAACATGAAAAAAGACTAAAAAGATGACAAAATTTTACATCCTTTTTGAAGGCACTGTAGTTTATCATTCATGCTGAAGCATTGAGTAATGCTATATGAATGAATAAGCCTATTAGCTACAGACTACCAGCATGGAGTGATGGGTCATACGGTGCTCTCTATAAATCATCATCTGCCTTCAGACCATGGGTGGAGCATTCAAAACCAACAGCGTTTTTTCTTGTAGCTCTTTTCCTGTACAAGTCTTGCAGTATCCAGATGTAGCCTCTTCTGTTCATCTTTGCATCAGTGCTTAACGGTGTTTTGAAGTTTCTCCCCTCTACGTTTTTGTAACTTGTGTCAGGTTTTTAATTGAAAATAAAGTTATTTAAAACCCAGTGTTGTGTTTTTAAATTGCTAAAGCATTGAGGTTGTGATCAGCGAAAAAACACTTAGCATGACAGGTTTTCTAAAAGCATATTTTGTATTGAAATTTCATAATTGCTCTTAGAGGAATCGTCATTTGCAAGAATTCACCCAGTAGAAAAATAAGTGTAATGATAAACAGCAGTTGACCCTAGGTTCATTTTTGAAAAGTATGCTGCTGATACATAAGAGTAATATTACAGTTTAATGAAAACAAATGTACCTTGCCTAGCATTTCCAACTGGGTGTTTGTAAAGCTATTAAACACTTAGAATGATAATTTACTGTAAAACTTACGTTAGTAGGTGTTGGCGAATGTCTCAAGAGGTGTTATTTTGTACCCCACAGATACATTAACCACCTACTTGGGAATGATATTATTTTGAATTATGTGCTTAAACTCATCCCACAGACTTACCTGGTAGGAATTCCAAGAATGCTACAGCTTTGGCTCAAGTCCTACAGGTACTGATTGATTCTTTGCTGGAACTGCCAGGTAGATTCTAGAAGTTGTCTCCCTTTTATTTGATTCATCTTATATTTAACGTCATAATGTACTACATTATAAGCGTAGCTGTCATTTTACTAAGTGCTCAAACAAAGTGGATCCGGCGGGGATGGGGATGTTCTTGCTGAGATAGAAAAGGTCTGAGGAGGCAATTCTCCCCTTAACTTCCCCCCACCTTCTGTTAAACAAGCCATGACATTTCCAGGTGAAGATACTCCTAGCCAGTTCACCGCAGGATTCTCGGCTCACTCTCTAAAAATACGCAGCATCTGAACATGTAATCAAGGGAAATCCATGGCACAGTTAATTACAGTGATCTATAAATTGCATCACGAAAAAACCCGAGACTTGAGAATATCTTGTCAGTTCTAGCATCTAACGACTTAAATCTTCGCAGTTTCTCCAGGGAATGTTAGCCTGAGTCATCATTGAAGTGTAATTTTGCCTAAACTTGGAGATGGTGTTTTGAGCCGTTTTTTAGTTTAACCTTTGAATTCCTGGAGCTTGTTGAAGTATGTATTTCTGGCTCAGGCTTAAACAGAGAGTGACTCCCTCAGCCCACATAAATACAAGGTGATTTAGTCTTGTGTGAGAGGAAGACGATGAAGTAGAACTTTCTTTGAGCCGCACTGGCAACAGTATCTCTCAGTTATACAGACAGGAATGCTGGGGTTTTTGCTGGAGATAACCCTGCTCTATACAGCTACAATGTTTACTTGTACTTATTCGTGTTAAAGAGGAGGCTTTTCATGTTCAGCATTGGTAGCCTTATGAGAGTTAGACTCTATCAGCATAACAGACTGGGCAGACAGGCAATGTACAATTTGTACTTGTGGTAATTTTTTTGACTTTTTTGCAACACTTCTTAATAATATAGAAAAGAGAAACATCAGACAGCTTTTATAGGAAACAGTTCACATCATGGCATCTGTGAAAACCACAACAACTACAGTCAGAGAGTCTTCTACGACCACAAGAAGATATGTCACAGAGAACAGAACACAGAGGCATTTTCTGCGGAGATACTCTCTCCCGTCTTCAGAAATTCAGCGCTTTCATACGGAGCACCTGGCTGATGGAAATAGTCACCCTGTGGAGGAAACCCAAACTTGCTCCATAGAGTACAATCCCGATACTGGAACTCAGACCAAAAGGACTAAAACCACGACTCGCAGGGTACGCAGAACTGTGACACAGGGCACAAGTCCACCCCAAGTTCAAAATTTAGGGAGAAGTTTCTATGTTTTACCCATTGGGCAGTCTACTTCACCAGGGGTATTTAAAACTGGTCCAACTTCAAATTTGCAAACATCACTTTCAGAAAATGTTCAAGAGAGGTACTACACTCTTCCTTTACAGCGTGATAGTACTACTGCTGCCCCCTATAGTCAAGGCCAGGATATATTTGATGTGAATATCCCAGTCAGACTAGTGGAGAGGCGTATGTCATTGCCGTCCTCACAGATCATACAAAAAATCACCGAGACGCGGAAGACATATACAACTAACATTTCTGATTCACTCTCCAGTTTCCCAAAACGTCCACCAGAAACACTCAAATTTCAAATTGTGCCAATTGATTTTGAAGATGGGCCTGGTTTGTATCCGACCCCTCCTGGTAAACCAGATCAGCCAAACTTGATACCTGTATTCTCTAAGTCTCCGGGTCCAACCCCTGCAGGCACTGAGGTACCCCCAAAAACAGATACCAAAGGTGTTGATGGTGTTAAAGTACAAGAGCCCCTGCTGATTAACATGAAGCCCATTGCTGAGGATGAAATATTTCCTTCCCCACAAAAAGCCCAATGGGTCCCTGCTGAACCTGGTAAAAAGAAACCTGATGCCAGTAAGTCTGGCCAGCAACCTCCTGACAAACAACAAGAGACCAAGCAGCCTCCAAATGTCATAGAAAAGGATTTGAAAGGTAAACCTGAAATGCTTAAAGAATCAGAACCAATGAGATTTTGTGTGGAACCTTTTGTGCATGAAGAGAGTTTACCCGTCCCACAGAAAATCCAATTGGGTTCTGATAAACCAGGGTTTGAGAGTGATTTTCCAGAACCCCAACAGGCTTCCTTAACTCGTCATTGTGACATCCCTAAAAAAGCACAGCAACCGTTGAAGAAACCAAAAAGTGGTTTAGAATCTCCAGCATCAAGAAAACCAGATACCAAAAGCCCCAGTACTGTTTCTCCAGGATCAGGTGCCCCAGACTATGACTGGATACCATACTCTGGCCACCCAGATGTTCCAATTAGCACTAAGTCAATGGAGATTCCTGCACAGTCATTTAAAAGTGAAGTGAAACCTCCCCAGCCAGAGAAGGGAAGACAAAAACCCGACCAAAGGGCAGGTCAGCCTGTGCCACCCTTTGATGATGAATTTCCCACTCCACAAAGGTTAATTGCTTCCTTTGAACCAGATGAGCCAGTTAAAGGTACTGGTAGGCCAAAAGAAGACCATGATTATCAGCGCCCATCCCCAAAATTGGAGGGACAGGTGCCACAAGTTATTTCGCTGGCGACCTTTCCAGGTGAACCCATTTCCTCAGAAGAAGCACCCCAGTCAGTGCCACAGGAAATTCGGATCATTCACCAAGATGGCAGACCTGGCCACCCCACCCCTAGGGATAGGTCACACCCTGGGGAACAGGTGGTTGGAGTTCCTGATATAACTGAGAGAAACAGACCCCAGGAAATCACACAGAAAAGTAGAAAACGTGACATACCTAGTGCTTCTCCTTATGATAGAAAAATTGAACCCCAAGTGGTCAATATCATTCACCAAGATATGAGCCCAGATAGATATCCACATTTTCGCCCTACTGATAAAAGACCTGGGCCTCAGGCAGTGAACATCGTTTATCAAGATATGAGTCCTGCTGGTCATCCTTATTCTGGTCCTACTGATAGAAAACCTGAATCTCAGCCTGTACATATAATTCACCAAGAGGATTATCCTGATGGACATCCATATTCTGGGCCTGTTGATAGAAAACCTGGGCCCCAGCCTGGGAACATCAGTGGCCCAAATATGAAGGCAAAACCCAGAGGCCCAGGAAAAGCAGTACCAAAGCTTGTCAGGCAGCCTAGAGTATATGAAGGTATTGGACAGGTTCCTGGCCAGAAAGGTAAGGGAATGCCTACACCTAAAGATAGAAAAGAACAGAGTTTCATCCCACCAGGGGGTGAGGTGTTAGAACCCCAGCAGGTGATTGTGGTGGCTTCAGCTTTACCATTAAAACCACAGGACACACCTAGGAAACCACAGGGTGACAGGCCACGCCCTGGCACTGATGGTGATGATGAGTCACCAGCACCACAGAAGGCTAATGTGAAGAATGAAGTTGTCACCCCTGAGAGTGGAATCCCAAGGGATCGAAAATATATCCCTGGGGATAGAGAACCTGGTTATCAGAAAAAGCCTGAACTGAATGAGTATGTTGAGTCCCCAGTACCACAGAAACACATGGTTTCATATATAGATATGGTCCCAGAGCCTAGAACATTAGACAAAGAGAAGGGCACACCACAGGGCCCTCAAAGTGACATCCCTGTAGTAGACAGAAGAGTAAAAGATGATGATGAGTTCCCAATGCCACAGAGAGCAAATGTCATGTATCAAGATATTACCCCAGAGAGAAAAAGACTAGGGGACAGACAGTATAAACCCCAGGACAAAAGACCAGGGGATGGTGAAAATGAGTTTCCTGCACCACAGAGAGCAAATATAATATATCAAGTTGTTACTCCAGAGCCTCAAAATACCAGAGTGAAACAACGCATACCTGTGGATAAAGGAGTTGGCTCTGATGATGATAGGTTTCCAACCCCACAAAAAGCTACTATCGCATATCGGGATTTCACCCCAGAGTCTGGTAAACCAATGGGAAAAGAAAGCAGACCCCAGGGTCGAAAGCCAGATGCTGGCAATGAGGAATATCCTACGTCACAAAAACCATTTGTCACATATCAATATACTACTCCAAATGTTGATGAACAAGGCAGACACCAGGTGAAGAGACCTCATAAATATACCCCAGGTAGTGAAGAAGATGATGAGTTTCCTATTCCTCGAGAAGCTGCTGTACTGTATCAGGATATTACCCCAGAATCGAGCACCCAGATCGACAGACGAGATGTTGGACAGGTAAGACCACAAGATGACAGAGCTTATGGGAAGGGAAAGCCAGAAAAGGATGATGATTTTTCAACACCACAGGTAGCTACTGTCACAAACCAAATTTTCATCTCTGAACCACCTGGCAGAGGGCCAGAAAGATTTCCTGCTGATAGACTAGGCCCAGGGGAGGAATATTTACCACAACATAGACAGGATGGCAAACGTAGTAGACCACAAGGACGTCCTAGTAAGGGTAAAAGAAGTCCAGAGAATGATGATGAATTTCCAACGCCACAGAAAGCAGCTATTTTTTACCAAGATGTGACTCCTGAACTTCCGAGAAAAAGGCCAGAAAGTCCCTACACAGACAGCCCAGGCTTTGGGGATGATGCTTTTCCAATCCCTCAGAAAGCTAGTGTCCTATATCAAGATGTGACTCCAGAGCCCAGGAAACCCAGAGACAGGAAAGGTGAATCACGTGGTTTCAGGCCACCAACTGGTGGGGAAAACAAGTTTCCAACCCCTCAGAAAGCTACTGTTTCATATCAAGACATGACCCCTGAAGCAGGTATACCAGGTGACAAACAATATGGCAAGGGAAACAGTTACCCAGCAAAAAGACCAGGCACAGACAATGATATGTTTCCAACTCCTCAGAAAGTTACTGTCCTGTACCAAGATATAACCCCGGAACCTAATAGGCAAAGAGACCAGCAAAGGAGACCCCAGGATGAAAGGCAAAAACCATCTCATGGTGACAGACCTAGACCAGATGATGACTTTCCAACTTCCGATAATGTCTCTGTGTTGTACCAAGATGTATCTCCAGAACCTAGAAAACCAAGAGATCAACATGGAAGGCCCCAGAATGACAGACCTGGACGAGGAGGTGAATTTCCAAAACCCGAGGAAATTACTGTGGTGTACCAAGATGTAACCCCAGAACCTAGAAGGCCTAGAGACCAACAAGGAAGGCCCCAGGATGATAGACAAAGGCCAGACAAAAGAGATGATGAATTTCCAACTCCTCAAAAAGTAACCGTTTTGTACCAAGATGTAACCCCAGAACCTAGAAGGCCTAGAGAACAACAAGGAAAGCCCCAGGATGATAGACAAGGGCCAGACAACAGAGATGACGAATTTCCAACTCCTCAAAAAGTTACCGTCTTGTACCAAGATGTCAGCCCAGAGCCTGCTAGAAGGCCAAGAGACCAACACGGAAGGCCCCAGGATGGTAGAAAAAGACCAGATGACAGAGATGAATTTCCAACTCCTCAAAAAGTAACTGTTTTGTACCAAGATGTCAGCCCAGAACCTAGAAGGCCTAGAGACCAACAAGGAAGGCCCCAGGATGATAGAAAAAGACCAGATGACAGAGATGATGAATTTTCAACTCCCCAGAAAGTTACCGACTTGTACCAAGATGTCAGCCCAGAACCTAGAAGGCCTAGAGACCAACAAGGAAGGCCCCAGGATGATAGAAAAAGACCAGACAAAAGAGATGATGAATTTCCAACTCCTCAAAAAGTAACTGTTTTGTACCAAGATGTAACCCCAGAACCTAGAAGGCCTAGAGAACAACAAGGAAGGCCCCAGGATGAAAAGCAAAGACCAGACAACAGAGATAATGAATTACCAACTCCTCAAAAAGTGACTCTGGTGTACCAAGATGTAACCCCAGAACCTAGAAGGCCTAGAGACCAACAAGGAAGGCCCCAGGATGAAAAGCAAAGACCAGACAACAGAGATAATGAATTACCAACTCCTCAAAAAGTGACTCTGGTGTACCAAGATGTAACCCCAGAACCTAGAAGGCCTAGAGACCAACAAGGAAGGCCCCAGGATGATCGACAAGGGCCAGACAACAGAGATGATGAATTTCCAACTCCTCAGAAAGTAACTGTTTTGTACCAAGGTGTCAGCCCAGAACCTAAAAGACCAAGGGAGGGAAACATCCAAATGGATAAGAAAATCCCAGTGAATGAAGACAAGTATCTACATAAAAATCCACAAAGCACATCATTTCCAGGCAGTGCAGAATCTGAACCTGTTGGCTACAGTGTCGCCCCCTATATTTGTGAACAGAGCTTCCCAAGGCCTCAGCGAGCAAAGCAGAGTTATGAGGGAAGGCCAGATAAGGTGCCTGACTCTAGTCCTACTAAAAAGGGATTTGATGAGGAATTTCCAGTCCCACAGAGGGCTATGACAGCATATGAATTACCTTCAGCAAGAAAACAGCCACAACCTTCTGCACAACCTTCAGATGCCAAAGAGGGAAGGCGTCACAGACCAGGAGAGGACAGAACACTAGAGGACAACAGAGAGGGAAGGCTGCATAGACCTGAAAATAAAGCACAAGAGGTTGACAGAAAGGGAAGGCGTCGTAGACCAGAAGATAGAACACCAGAAGGCGACAGAGAGGGAAGGCATCTCAGACTGGAAGATGACAGAACACCAGAGGGTGACAGAGAGGGAAGGCGTCGTAGGCCAGAAGATAGAACACCAGAAGGCGACAGAGAGGGAAGGCTTGATAGACCCGAAGATGACAGAACACCAGAGGGTGACAGAGAGAGAAGGCGTCGTAGGCCAGGTGAAGACAGAACACCAGAGGGCGATAGAGAAGGAAGGCAACACAGACCAGGTGAAGATAAAGCAGCAGGCAGTGATGAATTTCCAACCCCACAGAGAGCCATCATCACATACCAAGATGTCACTCCTGAGTCCAAAGAGCCAAGAACTAGACAAGACAGAAAACAGGGTGACAAACCAGATAAAGATGATAAATTTCCAACTCCACAGAAACCTAATGTCATTTACCAAGATATCACTCCTGAGCAAGATAAACCAGGAAAGAGTGCCCCAGAGTCTGCTAAACCAAGAAGCAGTCACGGGACCCCCAGGGTTGAAAAGCCAGATTCAGGCCCTCAGGGGGACAATAGCATCCCAGTGAGATATACAGTCCCTGTGTCTGATACTACTCCATCCCCAGCTGAACCCAAAGAGGGTAAATGGGAGCAGAGAGACCCAGTCAAGTTCATTGTCATGCCATCAGCACGTGACCGGTCTCCATCACCCATACCCAGTGGCCAGCCAGTGTCCACCTACTTATATGACCGTCCAGTAGGGTCAGTGCCTGGAGATGGCCAGGAGGGGGAAAGTGAACAACCTCCTCATGGGAGTGGGGTTAGGTTACCCCAAGATACCCCTTTTGTGTATAGATATTACCCTGGGGATAATGTGGAACCACAGAGAGGCACTGAAGGGGAGAGGGTGCCAGTTGCGGCTCAATATAAAGATGGGGGGAAGTTTCCCCCTGAATCTCCTGATGGGTATTACCCGGGAGATGAAGCAGGGCCACAGAGAGGCTCAGAAGGGGAGAAAATGGTGCCAGTGGGTGAGGCTCGGAAAAGAGAGCCAAGACGTAGACGAACAAGACCCACCCAGGGAGCCCCTGCAGGTAACCAGTATCTGAAACAGACTCGTGCATTTTCCGGCTTTTTTTTCTCACTGAAAACTGCTTTTTTCCGTAGGTGTATTTGAACGTGATTTTTTAAATTTTAGATCTTTTATCTTTCTACTTTCTCTTTCATTCCATATCAAAAGATACAGGAGTTGAAGTTGTGCTCCTTGTAAATAATGTATTGTTATTTAACTGCAGAAGTTTTAAAGAGCATGTTAATGCTTAGTATGCAAAATTTTTGGCTTTTGTATGAATGCTCTTATGGGCCATTTGTGATTAATAGTAGCCATTGTTAAAAACTTTATAATAGGCTTCTCTCTCTTTCTCTACTTGAATAGTTCAAGCAAAAGCTTCAGAAACTCACTGATAATTAGATGTGTTACTTTCAAATCTGAATAGTTATGAATGCTATATCAGAGGGCTTCCTTCTCTTCCATTGCATTGTTTCTCCTGAATAAATATTTCTTCTTGTATTTTAACTCAATTCTTCTGAATAAATCTTCTCTTTCTCTGCTGTTTTACATACTATTGTATTTTTTATCAATGCTTTGGTAGATGGACACACAAATATGTAAGTATTTATTCTTTGTATGTTTCAACAGTGATTCAGTGATGTGTTGCATTATCATTTGTGAGGTGGAAAGATGGATGTTTGTATGGATGGATGTTTGTTTGTTTGTATGTTTGTATGTTGAGATTGTTGGGTTCAGGTGTTTGTAATGTTGTTGGATATTATTGTATGTTTAAACCTTAATGCTGTTATTAAGGCTGTGTGTCTTTGTCAGAATTTGTCTGTTGATCGTGGCTACTTGTGGTCAGTCTTATATTGTTGTCATTAGTGTTAATTTTTCTTATTCCCCCCTTGTTATTGCAGTATGTAACTTTTTTCCATCCATGAAGTAGAAATAGTATTGTTGAAACATATCAGATGTATAATTTTCAGTATAATTAATATTTTGTGCTCAAGGTAGCAAACAGAAATGGATTTCTATCATACTAGTATGATAATAAAGGTTTTCAATTAAAGCAAAAAAAAAAAAAAAACATTGTGAAAGTCTTATCGGTCAGAGTTGCACTTGTTCTCATACCACTTTTGCCACCAAACGGAATTTGTATTTCAACCCACCATATTGTATGTTCTAGGAGAGGGCAAGAAGAAGTCGCAGGTGTCCGTAGGTACCAGCAGTGACATCTCCCTGGACATCAAGGACGTGGACATCTCCACTCTCACAGCCAATATTATTAGTCCATCTGGGAAAGAGCAGCCCTGTATCCTCAAGAGACTGCCCAATGGACATCTTGGTAAGAATTAGTGGGGTAATTTCCTTCAAAGATAAATAAGAAGTAAGAGGAAATGTTTTGTCCCACTATATCTGTACTGACTTATGCAAAAACAACTATTTGCTGTTGAATATAACTAGATGAGATATTCATTGAGGCATTCTGCATTGTATTGTTCTGAGATTTCATTTCATGCTGATCTGTTTGAGCGAATAGATCCTTTTTTAGGCTTAATGCTATGAAATGAAAGAAGAATTATACTGGGGAAGCGGTGTACACATGAAAATGTTTTGTGTCATCAAAATCAAATTTCATTGGAAGGTTAAAATGTGTCAGGTTGAGATTGCGTTAGTTGAGCTCAGAGATTGTGCCTAGCCCAACCATGTCTGATCTGGCCAAACCTGACCTGTTTCTGAAGCAAAACTACCTCACCTCCAGTTTCTTTGCTTACAGACGTGTGTGTTAATCTTACCTGAGTATGGATTATGTTTGAAATTCCAGCATTTTGGGAGTAATAATTATTTGCTGCTGTTTCATTTGTTATCGGTTATTTTATCAGACCTTAACATACCCCAGGCATATTTTTTCCTCTGAAACTAATTTGCTGAAACTAATGACTTGATAATGTCACTTTCAAATGCAAAATGATCAATCACTTGCATCTGTTGAAGATCTTTGAATACATATTTTACTGATTTTCTTGAAGGTGAAAGAAAATCACAAAAACTTGGCAAAAAAGAGAGCCTAAAAATATTTGACGCCTTGTCCTTATAAATTAATTTTCAAATTTTGCAGAAAGCAGCCTTGTAAAAATAAGTACCACTTTGACCCCACAGTCAACATAGAGGAGTCCCAGATGTTCCGGGTTGTTGAAGACATGTTTTACTAATTTTTTTTTTTTTCAAATTACAATGCAAAATGAAGGTAAAATATTCAACACTTTGACTGGGATGGGCATGTATGTGTTGATGCAGCCACTCCTATTTGCGAAAAAAAAGCGAAAGAGAGACAAACAAACAAAAATTCAAAATATTTGACAGATTGACCCTGTTTTCTATTTTCCAGGAATCTCATTTACTCCCCAAGAGAAAGGCGACCACAAGGTGAATGTCTACAAGAATGGGCAACCCATTCGCAACAGTCCTTTTATTATCAGCGTGGGCGAGAAAGAGCTGGGAAATGCCAGCAGGGTGAAGGTTTCTGGGAAAGGACTGGAGGAAGGCATGGCCAACGAAGTGAATCAATTCACCGTGAATACTAAAGATGCAGGTATGTGACAGTTTTTGGTGTGTGCTTGCATGTGTGTGTTTGTGTGTTCGTGAGAGAGAGAGAGAGGGAGAGTGTAATGTGCAAGAATTTATTTTCATGGCTCCCCTGTTAAAGATTCTTTATTTACAGATCCCTTATTTGCTGATTTGCATATACCCACCTGCTGTGTTCTAGCAACATGTTTGTGCTCTCATATCTAAACATGCATGTTTAAATGTATTATAGTGTATAATGGTGAGACAGAAATTTTGAAGGTTAAAAAAAGGGATGTGGATGTGATGATTGTTTTATATTTAGGGTTTCTCATAACATTTTACTTGAGATTGATTTGAAAACTTTATGCACTTTCAGATGTTATATTTTTGTTTGTTCTATATTGTTTATAAACATGTTTTCAGATTTCCATTTTCAAAGTTTTTATATTTTATAGTATTATTAAGAAAAAAGGCGGCATCTTATGTCATTTAAATGAGCATTAAATCCACATGCAGGTCAAAATGATTTTGCATTAAAACTTTGCTTGCCTGTTTTCTGCTATCCTTTTTTCCAATATTGCAAAGTAGATCTTTAAATGTAGTTAACTGATTCCTCACCAGAGTGCAGCACAATGCATCAAAGATGGCTGAATCAAAGTAATCCTAATTCCACCTCTGCCATCATTTTGCAGCTGTTTTTTATATCTCTTGCTCAATTATAAAGAAATAATTATTCAACAGCATTTGTTATATTAAAGAGGTGGTGCCTGTAGTTTGAAAAAATTCTCACTAGAGCACAGCACCAGTCCAGTCTCAGAACATTTTTGACATAATTAACAAAAGAATCCTACTGTGCAGTTATTATTATAAATTCTTTCAAAATGTTTTTGTTAGAATAAACTTGTACCACATTGGGATTTATTTTTATTTTATTTTTTTTTTTACATTTTTTGGTTTTAAATCGTGTGAAATATTTTGCGTTAAGTTTATATCATCTCCACCAGAGTGCAGCACCAGTCCTGTTTCTCAAAATTGTTTGACAGAGAGCAAACATATGAATGGTGCTTTGCAAACACAGAGTGACCTTAGGGTCAGCACAGGTGAATAAGAAGTGCATTAACTCTGGCAGAAGGCACATCACTGGATTTACCAGACTGCCTAAAAGCTTTCTTCAAATTATACTGGGGGAACTGGCGGTGAATGAAACAGGGGGAAATCAAAATAGCTAATAAAAATAAGTGTATGGCAAATACACTGTAATCATGTAGGCGTCACAGTCATCGGTCACTGGCTTGGTATGATTTCAGAGGTGGACGTTTGACATTAGTTATAGTTTGTGAAGCGATTGGTGAGATATGTCTGATTTGCACATTTATTCTGGTGAGTAATGTGATTTATGTGCTGTTTTGATTTTGCTTCTTGGAGAAAAAAAGTGGATCAAAGTCTTCTGATCATGCTATGAGAAATACAGGTACTGAAGAATAAATGCAGGCACATAAACTTAGGGGTTCAAAACTATGGCTCTTCTGGCTGGAAAAAAATTCACACTGAATCAAAATTTGATCTAAATTTTATTTAAATCAACTAAGGGGGTAAAAAAGTTTCACTATATCAGAAAGATCCCCCCCCTTTGGAGATGCTGGCACAGGCCTGAAATGTAGCCTTGAGTAAAACTTGTTTTTTTCTGACATGCAGAGGTGAAGAGAGAGAGAGAGGGGGGGGGGGGGGGGAGATCAGATCTGCTTTCAGATCAAATATCAAATATCAGCTCTAGAAAAATTGTTAATTTTTTAGTTTGAGTCAGTAGACAGATATATATGTAGGAAAGACACATCTGTTTGTATTATTAAGAAAAAAAACACTGAAAGACCATACAGGTATGCCGTTAAATCTCACTCACTGCCTACACCCAGACGCTTTAATTAACTATCAACATTACACGCATGCAGCACAGTCTGTGGCCCTCGCATTGGTAGAAAGCAGAAATGACACGCACATTTCACACAGAAAACTTTTTCTAGAGATTCTCAGAAGCACTTAAAGTAATGCATTTCTGGGAGTCCAACTTTTCAGCTGATGGTGTGACACCCGGATGTATATGAGTAAGATATCAGTCCACAGTAATTTAATCATCCATCCAAATCTTTGACAGAAAAGACTTGATATGGGATTCTTGGCATGATTCTGTATGTCAGAATGCCATTGTAATTTATCTCTTTTTTGGAAAAATAAGATGAAAGGAAATTGGAATCATGGATATGGGATTTTTCCCTGGATGCATATGAGGAGTTTCCAGTAGTATTTTTTAATTTATCTTCTGCCTTATCACCCGAATATCCAGATTCTTGGATATGAAATTTTTATTACCTGGATGGATATTAAGAATTATGATGCATCTAGGAGGGAGGGGGTGCACAGCTGGTTAATGCCACTCCCTCGACTCTTGCCTCCCCCCCCCCCCCAAAAAAAAAAAAGTTAAGTATAATTTAGAAAGTAAGGTTTTCCTAAAGGGGATATGTAAAAAATATTGATCATATAAGTGTTGAAACAATGAAGCTCTGAAAATTATTGGGGAACTTCTGGCATTGGGAATTTCAGCACAGGTAAGAGAAAGTTACTCCCAGACCAGATGTGTACCTGGAAGCAGGGGTGATCTAGAGGTCAAGTTGGAGTCAAATTAATTAGGATACATGGTTAATAAATAGTTCCATGAAATCGGGTGTGGTGATGGAGTTGTTGCCCGGTGAGAGTGGTTCTGTTTGAAATTTATAGCAGCAACTGTGGAGATTAGACTTAAATATGTTTGAATGTGTTCTCCCCCCCCCCCCCCACCTCTCTCTCTCTCTCTCTCTCTCTCTCTCTCTCTCTCTCTCTCTCTCGCACACACACATACACACACACACACACACACACATCTCTCCCATGCCATCTGTTCATCTGCCCATCATTCTTTCAGGAATGAAAATGATATTTGACTATCAGCAGATTTCCAACTTTTTGGGAGCCAAAAATGTAATTGGCCAAGGTGGCCCCCTGGACCTAAGCCATATCATCTGTGACTTTTTTACTAAACGGCAGTCTCATCTTTGGCCCATCTCTTTAGAATGGGTTTTGTGAATGCCAGCTATCCATTTCTTACCATTGCTTCTTTATATGCAACGTATGGTAAGGCCTTTTTCTGTTGACCAATTGATTAATTTGTCTCACTCAAAATGTTAACTCACAAAAATAATCTTCAAACTAACGTAGATTTTAGAGGTATGTGGTTTCAATAAACCTTTTTTTTTATTTTTTAGTCTTTTTCTGAAGTTGAAATTAAATTGATATTTCCGGAAAATTTGACTCAAAAGTTGCATTTTTTCCATCCAATAAGATTAATCTTTAACACCAGGAGACTGTGAAGGGCAGTGACTTCATAAAAGAAGTAACTGTAGGAATGGCAAACCTAATATGGCAAGATAGTCCAAAATTCTACATGACTCCATAACTTCAAAAAGTGCCCTTCTTTCCAAAGCATTTTGATCCTTTGGGGCAAATCAGACATTTAAACGCGTGAAACAAGAACTTCAAAAAGTTGCTTTTTTAAAGCACCATCGGCCCGTAGGAAAAAACGAAGCTGTGTATATCACCACGCATTAACTTCTCCGTCAGATTCCAGATGTCTTGCAATCCACATATGCAGACAGTGGGATAGCTTCCTATATACTTCTGGTGCACTTGAGCTAGAGAAAAAACCCTCTCCTCTGGCAATTTTAGGCAACATCTTATCTTCCCTTACTTCAGCTTCGTCTTCACCTGTAAGTTTTTTAAGGAAGGATTTATAGCATGGCGGGGTGGTGTCAGAAATTAAGTTGTCTTGTTTTACAACAAGTTGTACTGGTTTTATAAATGAAAAAATAACAGAAATTAGACATGCGCATTTTGAAGGGTATTCCAATGACATATTGGAGTTACCATAGTAAATGTCTATACCCTGAGTACAACTGATCAGTATTTCATGATGTAATATTGAAACAAACTGCATTACAAAATTGTTGATAATTGATTTGCTATATCTGTGAATATAACCACGAAAAAGTAAACTTAAAAAGAGCAATGTTTTTTTTCTTTTGCACTTAGGTGGGCTTTAATCTGTATGCCAAATTTCTGAACCTTTGATAGAAAGATGGGGATGTTCAAGTTCAAAGGTGAAAGAAATTCTGATTTCCTAAATCCCAGCCCCCTATAATTAGTCTTAGAGTAAAAATAGTCCAGAAATGCACACAACTCTCAGAAGATGATGATTTCATTATGAAGAAAATGATAGAAATGATAATGTGAAAATTCCGTCCATGGCACAAGAATTCTGCCCAGTTGTTTACTCTCCCGTCACTTACGACAGCAGGTCAAGAGTGAATGGCTAATCCAGTGGGATCTTGCTCCCAAAAAGAGTTCTCAAAATATCGATTTTATGGATTTTATCAAAGATCAGACCAGTAGAGTTCCAAAATTATGTGATAGATCATTGATATTTATTAATTGATGATGTAAAATGTTACAACATGCTGAACTTATGTAAGAAAAAGAAAAGATGTTTTCATCAATTTTGCAAATGTACAGGCAAATAACTTAGACAAATACTGTAACAGCAGCTGGGAGCGGGTTTAAAAAAAAGGGGTGAAAAATTTGAAGTGGGCAGATGCATAAATAAGGCATCCAAGGCACTCGTGTTGTTGTTTATCTTTCAGCTAATGTTGTGCAACTAGATAGCCTGCCTGTGTCCAAAAACAACACAGACCAATCCAAGAAATGATCACTCAGGAATGAAATGTAAATGTCTTTCAAAAATGTTTTTAACTTGACTGTTGAGGTGTGTTTACACTGGTAAAGTTATGAACAGGTTCCTTGTTATTTAGTGTGATGGTATTAGGCAAGTAATGGGTCACTGCTGATTCATGTTGTTCAGGTGGTTTCCAGCTGGGCTTGCAACTGTAACATTAAAAAAACAGTCTGATTTCAAAAAGAACAATCTGGAATTGTCTTATGGTTTGCCTTTTGTGAATGAACTTGATGCTGTGTCTTGAATACTAATTCTACAGTCCTTGTCTGCAAACCCCAAAACTGTTTGCAGGTCGGTTCCAGCAAATTTTGGCCACTCAGATATATTTGATCTCAAATTCTAAAATAGACCTTTAAAAAGAGCAAACAAAACACTTGTGTGTGCTCATTGGAATAGTTTGGAGAGGGAACGCCTGTGATCTGTCAGTGGCTGAGCGTGCCAAGGAATAAATCCCTCCTCATTTGGACAGCGGGGTATTTTTAGAGGAGGATACGACTGAAGGAGCTCGCTCGAGGGGATGGATTATGACGAGTTGTAACGTAACTGCAGCCGTGCAGTTAACTAAGTCAATTACGCCAATGATCTGGAATCTTGGAATTCAGTCCCTCGTATATCTGCTCATCTTGGTTCAAAACAGCAGGTGTGTGTGTGCATCTTCCTCTGTTGTGCGGCTCTCCTGAGCACCTTTGGCTACACTAGGTCCCCCTGGTGAGAGTTTACTGATTTAACAAATGAGATAGTGGTGTCAATAGCAGCCTTGTATTCCATCTGGGACCAAGCAGTTCACCAGGGGAACTGGAGGTATTGGGTCAGTGTTGTGGAGAGGGCTATAGGCAAGCAGTTCAAACCTTCCCAGTTGTCATATAGCACTAGGGGAAACTTTTCTCGGACTGAACAAACATTTGGCTTGATTTGCTCAGATTTCATCTGCGGAAGTTACTTTGGTGCTGGAAGAAAGATTATCATCCACTGGAGATAGATTTATATATATAAAAAAAAAAAAACTTCTGTCATTTTGTACAGTATTCTTGTAGAAGATTTTTTGTGAAGCTTCTACTGTGGAATTTGTCTCAGGTGTTTTGAGTTGCACAATATTTTTAGCAGAACTACTCTTGGAATATTGCTTTTGCCAAAAGTACTTTTTCTCAGGCATATGAACAGAGTGGAGTGACTGCCATTGAGAAGATTAAAACACCTTTGCCCTGTGTTTTCAAAGGAGGAGCATTGCATTTCAGTCTCTCCCGTCTCTCAGGGTATAGTTATCAGGATTAAGCGTCAACTTTGGTTGGATTATCAGGCTCTAAGATGTCTGCGAGAAAAAGCTCCAGAAATCCCAAGAAACCCTTGGTGAGGTCTATGTCATTCTATGCGAATGAAAAAACCAAGAGTGAGTATTTATTTAATGTCATTGAGGAACATTATAACTACACTATATAGAAAGTTTTGTGAGAAGTATAAAGTCACATGATGGGAGGTATTTTCTGTAGTCCGGGTGTGGCATATTTAAAAAGTTGATGTTGTTCTGCTCTTAACTTTTGAAGGAAATTGAAGTTGCATTGCCCCAAGATTTGTTCAATATGAATAATTATCTCGTTTATTGGGGTTTATTGAATTAGAGAGAGTCAAACTGCCTTGCAGCTTAAGTTGCTATCTTTCATAATCTAAACTCAGTTTTCTAGTTCTGATTTAACAGACTAGTCATTAGATTTTTCTCGAAATCTTCCTATCATATGCTAGTGGCCCTGTGTTTATATTGCAAAGACTTTTTACATCCAAATTGCATAATGGATGAAATGCATTCTTTCATAGGCTGAGCCATGCATTGAATTCAGTGGCTGTTAAATTGGCTTACACCAAATGAAGAAAATAAGGTTTTTAATGGGGTACTTTAGAGGTTGAAGGTAAAAAGGGGATAGCCACTTAATACTTTGACATTCTTGAAGATGTTATTAATTTGCATTGTGAAATTTGTATTGTTTTGCAGTAGTTTGCAGTGAAATGCCATGAAGTCCTGATGACTTTTGACTGGAAGAACTTAATCAGAGATCCAGAATCTGTTTTTGCAAGGGTTCGATCAGCTGTTATTCTGTTTTGATGGATAAAACCAGATACCTACTTAAAAGTTTTTTATTTGAAGATGCCTTATTTGCCTTCAAAAGTGATAAAGAATCTATCAGTCTTTCAACACCTAGAAATTAAAGGAAGTAAAGACTAGATGGGATTTTTCACAACATAGATCCCTAAATGAAATACATCTAAAAAGCAGCGTGGCACTTTTCTAAATATTTATGATACCTATGCCACATCAGTGCACACATACAAGACTTCTTTTCTGTACATAAGTATTACAGTGATATACCCAACAAGTCGAACCCGGTTTACCTGACGTCAAACACTTGTAAAAATGTTAAACCTATGTTTGGTGTTACTTACGTGGGTTTAAATATGCTGTTGTTTTCTTGTTTAAAAGATTTGTGAACATTGGCCGGATGCATTTGTGTTCTGTTACTTAGCTGGGTTCAATCTCCCTCAAATACAAAAACAAACATCTTGTGAGTTGAAAAATTAGAATATAACTCCACGATTTCTCAAACATTTAGAATGTGGATAAGTTGACTTGGGTTTTTTAGTAATATGGGAATATCCCCTTGTTTCTGTTATTCAGCAAAGTTATAGATGGCTGTTTGCTCTTTAGACTAACAGCTCCCAGCTGCTGAGGTCTACTACTTGTTAGGGGGCAATTTCTCCCAATTTTTGTTCAATTTCAACCTCCACTGTTTCTAGCCTTATGTGGGAGTTGGGATAAGTTTCTTCCAACCTCAAGCTTAATTTGTTTGGAATTTTTCTTTCCCATGGTGAAACGTAATATTTTTGGAGTAAAAACCCCTAAAGGGATGAGCAGTTCAGTATAGGTTTTAGCTCCTCTGGTCGTTTTTTTTTTTTTTCTACCTCTGATAAAATAAAGTGTAGAGTTTCCAAGTGAAATGAAGTTTTCACTTTTTAATTTCTTCTCACAGAGTTAAGCCAACTCAGAGACAGCTTCCATGCTCTTCAGGGTTTGAAAGTTTGAATTGACTTAACAAGCAATGAACCATTAAAAATTTGTAAGCATAAGAATTTTTAAAAAATAATTTTCTTTGTAAGTTGTTTATTTGCTCTTTCATATATATCTGTTCTTTTAAACTTGGCGGCAACTATTATGATGTAGTTTGTTGTTTACTGCATGAAGTTATTTTACAATAAATTACACCCTCCCCCCTTACTTGTTTTCATGGGAAGAGATACTAAATAAGATGAGTTGTTTTTATAAGATGGTCCTAAGATGGCCCACTATGCCAAGCAGGTTTTCATATCAAGTTCAAAATTCCTCAGTGAAGATGTTTTTGATATCATCTTTTGCACTGAAGATATTTTGACATACATACATAAGTTTCTTTTCAAACTTCTCTTTTAGTGACAGTTTATCAAAAATGCTGAAATTGTCCTGGCAGGGGGTTTTGAAACAGAATCTGAGAGGCAAAACAAGGATCTGTTTGCTTTGTGGTTTTGGAATTGCTGCTGGAAAGAAAATTATTTGATTCTGAAATTTACCAAGAAGCATTTTTGGACAGTTCTTGACCCTTGATGACAAAATGTCAAAATTCAGCCAATTAGACAGATTTGAATTGCTGAAATAGACAGTGAAACTGTATATTTATTTGTTTTCCATTTTTCCCCCTTAAAGACTTGACTTGTGGTCAAAATAATATTTATTTGACTTCAGAGTAAAGGTTAAGAAGCTCCTTGCAGGTGGGTATGCCATCTCTTGTTATCTTAATAGCCTGTCCAACACACCTGAGCTCTTCGGTTGAAAAAATTTAGATGTATTTGTGCACTATCCCCATACCAGTGTGCCCACTACTCCAATCTTTTTATTTTAGACAATCATAAAAATTGCAGGTGGGAGAATTGCAGGAGTTGATGGCAACTACACAAAAGTTAATTACTCGTTCACCTGTAGTTGTCTACAGAACAATAAGGCACCTGCTCATCTCATTAATTGAAGATATGCAGGTAAATTGGCTCCAGAATACCCACAGAAGCTAATTAAAGACTTTAGATGCCTACATCCCCATCAGATATATCTGTTGTATTAATATAGAACTGTCAAAATTGATTGATTGGGGGGGAAAGATGTTAGGGAGAGAGGGAGGAAAGTCCCTGGTTTTTGCTGCTTCCTTTTATGATGATAGTTGGCAAGGACAACTTACACCTGGATACTAGCAAATCTGAAAGAAATATGAGATGAGCCGAGCACAGGAAACACTTATCTGCCTCACTTCTTTTTTCTATCTTAGCAAGGCTCCCGTGGCTGGTGAATAAGTTTTTTAAGCATGGAGAGGTATTATTAGGCTAGAAATGATGTATAGTTCTTGTGTTGTAATTTGGTTGTATATTTGTGTATGTGAGTGGAAAAAATGTGTGTTTTAAGGGACCACAAGATGCAAAGTTTTGGGCTTGCTATTTTTTTTTTTCAAAAATTTATTAATACCTACTTTCCTAAAAAGTTTTTCTTGAGATGGAAATTTCCAGGTGCATAATTCGTGGAGGCTGTGCACATAAAGTAAAATATCCAAAAGAATGAATAGTTGATTTGGAAACAACTAGGTAGCATATTGGGGATATTATGAAACAAGTGAATAAAATGTCTTTCAGCATGCAAACTGCAAAGTTTGTGCTTTAAGTCTTGAATGGAGCTGATGATCTGAAACCCAACAGAAACTATGGTCAGATTCAAGTCAAAATTTCAAAATTCTAGAGCCAACTATTTGTTTACCATAAGCTCTAGGAAATACATTCACTTGCTCATCCTCCTCACTCTTTCTTTCATCTTTGATAGGAGACACTGTGATTTTTGAAATAAATTGACTGTGAGTGTCCAGCTGGGCAGGAAAAAATTGAAATGTATATACATTGGGCCTATAAAACATATTAACGAGGACACTGTTCCTTCCTCTATATCTTCAATCCCAGTTTGGTGTCTTTTCAAAGGAATGGTTTAACAGCTGTGCCTGCTGCTACGGGCCATGCTTAGATCCCAGTCTGATTCATGGCTGAGGATTATAAATGCCTGCTTTAAAAAAATTCTACTTTCATTGAACTCGGGAGAAAATTAATATGTTTGGCACAGGAAAATAAATGTCCCTCACACCTTGAGACTCCATCATTAGAGAAATTTTTGAGGTGAGAAAACAGATACGGATGTGTAGAGTTACATGGTTATTGCAGAGGAACGGTATAGCAGAATGGCGCTGAATGGAGAGTCTCACATTCTAGAAGGCAGGTGATTTGATATGGTCTTATTAACTTCTTGATTTTTACAGTGATTAGGTTTTTCTCGTGGTTCCATGCTGTTGTGACTCAATACATGGAGCAGAAGTAGATTTTGAGATCTACAATTTAATAATCAGAAAAAAAAAGTCTTCTTTGCATTTTAGGACTGACTCCAATCGAAGACTTGAGCAAGACATATTTATCAGGGCATTTTATCAGTTATAATAATAATAAAATTTTATTATTATTGATGTTTTATGTTTAAATTCATTGAGAGACATGTATTGAAACAGTAAAAAAACATTCATTCTTGCATTTCAGATAATGCGAGCCATCTTTCTGATAATATAATTTATATAGAAAGGTATTACCTGATGTTATATATACATTTAAAATAGGAGGAAAAAGAAATAAAAATTCAATCTCTGTTCTGTTTTAGGATATGGTGGACTCAGTTTGTCCATTGAAGGCCCCAGCAAGGCAGACATTGACTGTCAAGACACACCAGACGGAAACTGTTTGGTCTCCTATAAACCCACTGAACCAGGAACCTATATCATCAATATTAAGTTTGCGGATGAACATGTTCCAGGTAAGTCAGTCTTTGCTTGGGTGTTTGTATACGAGTGTGTGTGTCTTTCTACCTGGATATCCTCATTTCCTTATGAATTTATTTTTCGTTAGACAACATATTGTGAGAGGTAAATGATTTCAGTACTATAGCTGTTGGTTGAAGAAAAAACACAGCTTTATGCTAAATCTAAGCTCAAGTTTAAGCCAGAAAGGTAGCATGAATTTTTCACCCAATTATCATATGCCTATGAGAGGATAAAAACTTTCAGTGAACCTCTTCTGATTATCCATCTTTATCCTTTTCTAATACACAGTGTCATGTTTTAGTAGGGGATTTTCTGCTGTAATGTTGTCTGCCCCCTCCCCCCCCTCCACCCCGAAATCATTTTGGTAGTGGATGTGTAACATAATTCCTCATCTGCCTCTGCATTTTCCAAACCAAAAATGAGCCTAAGATTTTTACATCTACCCAAATCCATAAAGCCAATAAAATGTGCAGTGAAATATATAGGCAGCATCTGAGAGCAGTAAAATGTGTCAGATTCCTGGCAACCAGCAGTTGAACATTTTATCAAAACCTGATTTAAAACACCAGGAAATGGTAGTTTATCCAGATCTACGTCTGTATAAGCCCATTAATTTTCTTCTGTCTAAATGGCAAAGAAAAAACTGTTGAAGGTGTATTCAGACAGCTCTTAACCTTATACCGAGAACGGTTTTGGTCTAAACAATGCCACCAGATGATCTGTTAATGTACAGGTGATCTAGTACTCTGTACCTAGAGGGAGCTCATTAAAGACTGCCCTCCATTAGGACAATTGTCTTAATAAAAAAAAATGATAAATAAAAGTGTTAAGCAATAAGTGACTAACATCACCTGTGTTTAAAGGTTAGAAAATTGTCAGGGCCCAGCGGGGGCATTCAAAACAGCAGACTAACAGATCCGCGGATCAAATATGGCAACCTACTAAAAAGCTTGCTGCTTTATTCAACATTTTGACACTGAATAGATTCCATATGGGGACTTCGCAACACGTATTCAAGTGGATCGGCCATATTTGATCCGTGGATCTGTTAGTCCGCTGTTCTGAATGTGCGCTTTGATTACTGGTCAAGCCAGTTGGTCATCTGGTTATCTTAGTTGGAAAAAGCCAAGGCCAAATTTGTGACTGGACGCTGCTCTGTAGGAGTGCTGGCCTGGACAAACATTTTGCCTGGTATAACAAGGTGCAAAAAGGTTGGACGTGCTTCAAAATAAATATACCCATCACCCATTATAGCACTACATTTTCAGTTTTTTTGTCAAATGTTGATCACACTCAAAAAAGATTTTTTCACTTTTCTGCTGAGATAACCTATATTGTAGTTTGCAGTATTTACATGTTTTTTTTTTTTTTTTTTTTTTTTGTTTTTTTTTACGATAAATTTTGTGCAGTATTTTCTTTGAAATGGCAAAACTTGAAAAAAATCCATATCTTATGCCACCATGCCAGTCTATTACTCTGAATCCACAGTGAACACAACTGGCAAGATTGTGTTTGAATTCAGTTGTGTGACTAATTTTAACCATTCTCGCTGAATTCATGGAAGTTTGGAAAATGTGTCTTTTTTTTATTCAGACAGGAATTCTGAAGTGTCTCTGTATTTGCCAAAAGAGAAAAAAAGAGAAAGTTAAATGCTAGTTTGAGCTTAGTACAACAGCAACTGTAAACATAGAAACACTGATGAAATCAGCACTACACACGCACAAACAAGATCTCTAACAAATTATTTTAACAGCAGTGGAAAAAGCACATTTAAAGAACATATATAAAACAAAGAAGACCATTTGAATAAAAAAGTACAATATTTTGGAAATTCTGCATCAACTAACCTACATACACAGATATTAGGCATAAGAGAATCACTCCAGATAATTAAAACTGATTCGGAATTCTCAAAACAGAAAAAAAAAAGCATTGCTTCAGCTTACTTGACTTCATCACTCTCCAGCAACAGTATCTTAATAGGTATCCTGGGTTGCCACATATGCCTCAGTATCTCTGTGCCTTATTAAGGTAAAGTTCAGTACAGAGCCTCGACCCTGGGTCACCTGTAGAAATCACTTTGACCTTTCGATAGACTTTTACGTGTTTAGAGAAGAAATAAAAGAAATTGGGAAAGGCTAGCGTAAAACACCTGATGTTATAACACCAGTCCAGTGTGATTTGGTAGACGTGAGGTTGAAACGTTGGTTGTTGTTGTGTAGGTGTTTTTTGTTATTACTGTTATAGAATAAAGTAGTTTTGTTAATCTGCTAAGTTTTTCTTTAAAGGAGGGGGATTTTCATACATGTCTCCCACAACAACTTTTGTTGGCAATTTTCTTTGAAGTTTGCGAAAGTATTTTGACTTAAATATCTCTATCTTCCAAAGATTTGTTCAGACCTTCCTTTTGTAAAAACTGTGCCCTGTTTCACTTATTAAAACAAATATCACCCAATATATATGCAGCAGCTAATATGTACAATATCTCCTAATACTAGCCTGTTCTTATTTTAAGTTGAAATTCCGGGTAAGGTATTGCCATTTGTCTGATTCACTTATTTTCAATAATTCTCTTCAAAATTTAGAAGGTTTACATAAAGGTTCACTGGAAAGTCAGGTTTGTTCTTTAGAAGAAAGAATAAAACCTGTAGAATTTCAGTAAAAAAACGTTCAACTACAGTTTTGATTAGACAACACAGTTCAATCTTCTTCAGAATACACCTGTCTTGAGAACCTTGTAATACTTTATCCAACTTGGGTTCAGGGTTTCGTAACTAGCAAATTTTTAAGTTTTCTTCAACAACCAAGTAGAATAGTTGTAGAGGATTACCCAGTAGACCACTAGGCCGAGAGAGAAAGGTAGAGAGAGAGAGAGAGAAAGGGAGGGTTATGGTAAAGAGTTATCAGGCACAGAGGTTTGCATTTACATTGAGGTCGCATTTACACTGAACATAATTAGACTAGATGCCCCATAGAGTAGAGACCCTTGGAAAGTGGTTGACCTGTATGCAGTGTAAACGCGACCTTTGATGTGAGCCACCCCAACGAACAACCCAAGTTAACTTCATAACAAAAACAAGCTGATTATAAATGCATTGCAGTCCTTTTTAAATCCTGAACAGATTTGGTCCAGTTCTGTACCCACATTTTATATTAACAGCACAGACATTTCTTTTAGAATGCATGTACAAATGGTAGCACAAACAGTTACAATCAAATCAGGGCCTCATTCAGGAAGTGATTTTTTTCAGTCTTAATTTAATCAGTTCTTTTATTTTTCTTATGGGTGAAAATTCTATTCTTCGAGTTCAATATTTTCAACTGGGATGGACACTAAAATTTGTGACTTTTTTAGATGGCATGCTGTAAAAAAGATTAATAATAATAAGTAATAGATGAAGATATTATTGGATATATGAATGAATGTGCCTCTATATTTAAGCACATTATGGTTAAGATAAGACATATTTGTCATATTATAAGTAAACCATAGGTTTGAAGATAAAATAATTTCAGAGAGATGTATGCATATTTCTTGTTTTTATTCCATTTTATACAGATAATTAGGATTTAAGTTTACAACATACTTATGTGGCCTTTTAAGTTTGCCTCTATGACCTTCACCTTGGGAGGATGACCCTGACCTATATAAAGGGCTTTGTGTGACCTTGACCCTGTCTCTGCTTTCAGGCAGTCCATTTGCTGTCAAGATCCGCGGAGAGCCATCAGACAAGCTGGTGGAGAAGATCATGCGCCAGGCGCAGGCCGTGGATGTCACACATGTCGGGAGCCAGTGTGAACTTAGCCTTAAGATCCCAGGTAAAGATCAGAGCTTGGCTAAAATTTAGGACAAGTTTGATTAAGATTTCCTATGAGGAGTTAGTGTAAAGTGACCTTAAATCTTGAACAGTTGCATAATCTGTGGCAACATGATAGAATGGAGACAACATCTTTGACAAGAATAAATTGAAATCTGTTAATTTATTGAAGTTCATACTTCAATATGGATGTATATGTGTAATTTGATTATTATAAAAAAAATTAACTGTATTGCTTTTGTACTGTAATTTTATCTTCACACACATTTGTACCATCACATAATGATGTTATTGTACTGTAATTGTATCTTTTCACACTCTTTTGTTCTGTCACATTGTCATGTTATTGTACTGTAATTGTATCTTCACACATAGTTTTGTACCATCACATTGTCATGTTATTGTACAGTAATTGTATCTTCACACATAGTTTTGTACCATCACATTGTCATGTTATTGTACAGTAATTGTATCTTCACACATAGTTTTGTACCATCACATTGTCATGTTATTGTACAGTAATTGTATCTTCACACATAGTTTTGTACCATCACATTGCCATGGTATTGTACAGTAATTGTATCTTCACACATAGTTTTGTACCATCACATTGTCATGTTATTGTACTGTAATTGTAGGCTCCAGCCCTGTGGACATGAATGCCTCAGTGACCAGTCCATCTGGAGTGACCGAGTTGTGTGAAATCATCGACTTGGACGACTGCCACTATAGCATCAAGTTTATCCCCAAGGAAATGGGAGTCCATACTGTTAGCGTGAAACACAAAGATATGCATATACCTGGTTAGTAAGAAAGCTCACTCAGTCAATTTGCAATTATAGTTATGTATACTCTAGCCGGTATATTTTTGCATTCTGTTTGCATGTATTTTGATGGATCTTTGTTTTTAATGTGAATTTGTTATATATATGATCCCAGTGTTTCTAAGAGTGAGAAGCAGAATGAATGTGTTATTTTAAAGTTATACATCATGCAACATATTGAAATATTCATTTGTAAAACTAGTACATTTTAAAGTCCATTTATATAGGGGAATAAGAGGGGCGTGTTTTTCTCACTTACATTGTTTCTCCTCTCCTTTCCCCAAAATAGGCAGCCCATTCCAGTTCACAGTTGGTCCTATCACAGAAGGCGGCTCACACAAGGTTCATGCTGCTGGCCCTGGCTTGGAGAAGGGAGAGGTCAACGAGAAATGTAAGTATTATAATTATATATTATCACATCTTTGTATGGCATCATACCTATGTTTCAATGCAAATAATTTGATATTTGAAATGTGATGAGTAAATTAAAGAAATAAACATGTTTCACTTAATTTTAACTGTCAGAATATTGCTGTAAATGATTAAAGGCAATCTAATTGTATTTTGAACTATTACCTAACTGAAAATGTTGATTATAAAACCGTTCTTTTTTCATTCATGCAAAATAAAGAAGGAAAAGGGTAATCAGATGTAGTAAAGTACCCCCAAAATGTTGAGCACGGTACGTATTTTAAAAGTTTAACTGAAAACATTTATTACGTCTATTTCAGGCGAATTCAACATCTACACACGTGAGGCAGGTGCTGGAGGTCTGTCGATTGCAATTGAAGGACCATCCAAGGCAGAGATTGACTTTGCAGACCGCAAGGACGGGTCGTGTGGAGTGTCCTACGAGTGCACAGAACCTGGTACGACATTGTTGTGCATTAACTATAAGCTCTAAAGTACATGGATGATTTGATGTATGGACTTGTGTTTTACATTTGAGTTTGACAAAAGTGAGGATTGGAAGAAGTGAGAAGCTTTATGTAATATATCTACATGCAGGCTCATTTTTGTTGTATGAATAAGTAAGTTTTTTCAATTTTTGAATTTAAAAATGTACTAACAATTATATGTGCTGCCAATTACAGATGAAAGTACTTCTTATGATTTATACTTTCTTCAAAAAAATTTAAATCTTCAGGATGTTTATTGTGAACAAAAAAAAAAATATTCTGAAAAAAAAAGAATACAGAAACAAAATGAAAAAAAAATTCCATCTGTTTCAGGTGAATACATGGTGTCTATCAAGTTTAATGATGAGCACATCCCTGACTCTCCATTCAAAGTGTACATGTCAGCCTCCAGTGGAGAGGCCAAGACGGTCACTGTAGCAAGTCTAGAACAGGCGGGACTTGTGGTAAGAGTCTAATAGGTTACTACTTCCTGATAAGTGGGACACACTTGGATGTGAAGAGTTACCAGAATTTAGGGCGAACCCGGAGTACAAAGAGATTTGGCTTAAAATTCAATCACAGTTTTTCAAGTTTTTTTTTTTTTTAATTGATACTGTATTTTTATGGAATAGCCTGAATGTTATGCAGTACATAATTTTTGTAAAAACCTGTGATTTTTTTTTAAAGGAAATACAAAGATTCAAATTCAGATAAGTGGTCACTGGTCTTGTATCAAATGCACTTTCATTTGGTTTCATGTTTTTTTTTCCTTTCTGTACTCAGATTGGCAAACCAAGCACATTCTCTGTTAACTTGAATGAAGCCAAGGTGGGACGTCTTGAAGCCAGAGTAACTGCGCCATCTGGTGCCGAAGATAATGCGTTCATCCAAGAGATTGATGAAGGCAAGGGCATTTTTCCAAACTTGCCAAGTTGAACCCAACTTAGCACCTAGTGGAATGCATGGATATTTATTTAACAGATTACATTTTAAACTACTCAAACAAAACGGGGGTGGAAAGCATTGTTGACTAGTAACCAAAATTAAAGCCACACTTGTTAAGTGTAAAGTCTGCATCACTATGCCATATATTTATCGATGTTGTTTAGAAGATTTGCTTCACGTTTTAAAACTTTACTTTTACATTAATTCGACACTTTTTTATCTATTGTCTCTCACCTCCAGGCCACTATGCTGTTAGGTTTATCCCCAGAGAAAATGGCCGCCATTACATCCATGTGCTATACAACGGCAACCACATCCCAGGCAGTCCATTTGTTGTCATGGTAGGCAAACTGGACGCTGATCCTGGCATGGTTCAGGCCTATGGTCAGGGACTGGTCAAGGGAGAGACAAGTAAGTTCTCTTAAGTGCTGCCATATTCAACATTTTATAATTGTCTAGCTTACTTTATGGAATAAAGAAGACCTGGTATGAAAAGGTTCAGGTGGATTTATCTTTGGCATGCTAAAAGACAGAAGGTAAACAGATATTATATGTACTTTTGGACCAGAAAGCTGACATCTTTGAATTATTTAAATAAAATAGAGTCAGGCTCAGCATTTTGGAGGCCTCTGTCATTGTTTGCAAGGTACTTTAATTGTACATTTATCAGATTTGCATGGGAAATTCTCTTTTTCTTTTTTCCAGTTCTTCTATTATCCAGCCAAACTAAATGGTGACTTACAGTATACATAATTATATATATATATTATCTGTTTTCTTTTTCAGACAAAGTAGCTAAGTTTATTGTGAATACAATGAATGCAGGAGCAGGTGCCCTGTCTGTGACAATAGATGGGCCATCCAAAGTAGATCTACAGTGCAAAGAGGTAGAAGAGGGTTACGAGTTCTCATACACGCCCACGTCCCCTGGAGGTTACCTTATCGCCATCAAGTTTGCTGGCAACTACCACATTGTAGGAAGTCCATTCAAGGCTAATATTACAGGTAATGTGGCTGATATAGGACAAATCATGTGTAATATGATGATAAAAACAACTATTAAGTTTCCGTTATTCCACTTCTTTCTATGAATACCAAAATGTTGCCTTTATTTATGTGTACCACGTTTTGAAGTTCATACAGTAGAAGTTCTTAAGTTGTTCAGGTCACAAAAAGATTGTAGTTGTGACAAAATCATCTTATGGACAGATTTCTTCATAACTACAAACCATGTAACAAATGAGATAATGGATCAAGCAACACTTAATATCACCACATAGGATTGACATTTCTGATCATGTCATTGAACATATCCAGTGATACAATTACTGCAATCTAAGTAAAACGAAATGTTGTGAATAGCACAGCTTAGATGTCTTGCTTAACAAAAAGGGCTGATACTAATGATTTATAGTTCCTGAATTTATGATATGGCAGTATTAATTTTGACCGTGACCTTAATAGTACTTTTAGTTTTGCAGTAATTATACATCTCCAATGTTAAAATGGTTATGCTACACACATGTAAAACCTCAATGCAGACTTTAGAATTAATACACACAAGAAAGTACACAAGGAACCTTCATGCTCAAAATGAGATAAACTAGCCCAGTCTTTTCATGAGGTTGGTTACCTCAGAGGTATTTTTATCTCATTCAAGGTGGATGTTACAGATAAAGGGTACCATTAACCACAGGAACCTCTCTTGTATGTGTGGTAATTGGGTGGAGGTATTCTAGATAAGAACCAACCTTTGAAACCCAGAGATCCGCATACGAAATGATCGCTAAACTTTGGTACTAAAATTAGGAGTTTTTTTTTTTTTTTTTTTTTTAAGCAAAACTCAGTATGAATATTGAGTCAAGATACAAGTCGTGTTTAATTTTAGTACCTTTCCTCTCTGAAGGAGTACATGTAGAGAGCAAGCTCAGTCATAATCCCAGAAACCTAATTAAAAGACCATTTGAGATAAGAATCCGAATTCCACATCCTTGTACATGAGCATGTTTTAGACACGTACCGCCCAATTTCCTAGGAATGTCCGATTTCTTGTTTTGATAGCAGAATACTTGTTGGAAGCCCGTTTACATGATCCTACAAGAAATACTCATATTCATCACAAGTTTACTGAAAAGGAAAGACCAGATGTTGTTAGTCTCTGGAAGGAACACTGAATTTGATATTTGAATGCAGTAGTTGAGATGTTGAATGCAGTGGTTGTCATCATTTTAGGCCCCATTCAGAAAAGGGGGTCTGAGGGTCAAAGATGGTGACCCACCACAAAGCTTGCCATCTAATCTGCTAATAGACGCTGAATGGATATCCCGTATTCAGTGGGTTAGCCATATTAAACTCTCAGACTAGTTAGTCCCCTATTCTGGATAGGGCGCTAAATGCACTGGTTGAAAATAAAGCAGGTTCAACTTATCTGCTGTCTGAAGTACATGTACACTTCAGTTTTTGGTGAATTTTAATATTGACTGAAAAATTGTTTATCTAACATTAAATAATACATATTGAATTGTCTAGACTGGTTGTAAATGAAAAATGACATCTCAAATTAAATCATCAAATTTATGATACTATGATGTTAACATTTGCAGTTTTTTTTTTTATATAAAGTACGTTTCATAGTTATTTTGATAAAATTTGTTTGTAAATCATCACAGTATTTTTCAGAAAAGAAAGAAACGACTAATATACTCTTTTCTTCAACTCTCATGCCTCATAATATTTGACTACTTGTAAAATTGCTGACCTATTTGGTACAATAATAGCTTACATGACAAAATAATTTGGCAGTGTAGCAACCAAATATGGAGTGGAATAAACTTGTTCTACATGTGTCACCTAATCTCAGAAGATAAATGAGCTTTTGATAACAGAAATTTATATGATAAGATTGGCAAGGCACATTTGACTTCAGGGGAAAAAGAGAAAGCCAGCATTTTTGCCCACATCGTTCATAACCTGTTTAAGACATAAAGTGATATTTTGTACATTAAAAAACAGTGTTGCTGAAGAAAATTATCAGCCAAAGCCAGTTTTGCATAAAATTTACCAATAAAAGAAAGTGATGACATTATTATACAAACTTTCCTTACAAACAATCATATGTTGGCAAATACTCTGATTTCATAACAGTACTCCATTATCACAGTTTTTAAAGAGTATAACAGTTCTTTTATAGTTGCTGCCATATTAAATTCCGACATTCTCAAGGTACACCAGGTAATAATCCCATTCTGTCAACAGACCTGAGTCATTTATTACCTCAGTTCAAAATGGGCGATACTGTAATAAAAAGCAGGAGAAATCAGCAGGCTGTGCCTTCAAACAGTATGCACAGTGTATACTTGACTTCTCTGACTCATACAACATGTCACCGTTCACACAAGTCCAAGTCTGGAACGGTACACATTTTGTCTCCATTAAACCGGTTGCATTGGCATGAGATTGAGATTACATGCTTTACCACCTGCTATGTACCTATATTTCAAATGGTGTCATCCATGAACCATTTATATTTAATAGCATAAAGCAGATTCAGGTCGTAACTGAATTACCTATGGTGTGAACTCCCCTACGTAATCAGTTGAAAATATGCAGGTAATATAAACAGTTGGCTGAGTTACAACCATCTGGCTTATATTGTATCCGAGTTTGTGATCTCTCAGATATGAATCTGTCTCCATTATAATTCAGTGACACTCACACAGCTGAGGAGATTGTAGGACACGGAAACCACACAAATAACTGATTTCACTGAGTGATAAAAGTTGACTATCAGTTTTTATCAATACCAGTTGGGTAACTAGGATGTGTGTATGTATTTGAGCTGTGGAAAGAACATTGTGGAGGCAGTAGAGCAGTTCTCTTTTAGTCCAATATATTTATTTTACTAAAACTGGATTACGAGTATCCTCTATGTAATATTACTATAGAATCAATTGCCTTGAAACACAAGAGTTTGGCAGATTTGGGTTATTTTATAAGCTAAATAAACAGAGAAGGCTGGAAAGATAAGCAGGATAGGTTTTAATGGAGACATTTTAATATTGGATACAGTTTACCTTGAAGTGAAAAAGGAAAGGAATCGGTTGGATTGGATTGGATTCTTGGATTTTGCCAAAAGTTATTTCATATTTTGAACATCGCAAGGCCATTAAGGTTAAGTTTATGTACACAGAGTTATAACAATGAAGCAGGACTATGTAATATGGACATTCTCAGTCCAGGAACACAAGGATGACAGTCCTAAGAAAAGGTGGACTAAATACTGTAAGTTAATTTGCACATGGTGGGCACGTGTATGGTGCATACTACAACATGACATTAACTCAGTCTGAAAAGGTTTCTTTTAGCCAACTGATGTTCTTCAATCATTAATCACTTTTTTTTTCCATCATAGATACATATTGAATTTTAAAGTGACATGATCTCATTTGTTTAAGTTATCATATCTCTATCAGTGTATACATATTTGCTTGATGTAAAAGAATAACTTTTTTAAAGCAATTATGTTAATATCATGATAAACAGCATGCCATAAGGCATGTTGGTACATGCACCTTTATTTTTTGAAAGGCCTGTTTTAAAATTGATCACTCTACCTTTCAGGCTTAATGAACAGCCCTGCTCTACATATTGGGAATTAATCCAAAACTGGTTATATCTAAATATATTTTATTGGCTTCAAGGGGAAAAGAGAAGGAAAATAAAAAGCCAACATGTTTGGCTATATTTATTCATTCTGAATATATTTATTTATGTATATTATTTCATCCCTGTACTTTCCAGGCCCAGGTCAACCCTCACAGGTGACAGAGCACACATCCATGCGTATGGAGACCACCACAAAGACTGGCGCTGACCGCCTGAGAATCCCACACTTCCCCTCAGATGCCAACAAGGTCACTGCCAAGGGCAACGGCTTGAAGAAAGCCATGGTCAACAAGAAGGCTCAATTCTCTGTGGACACCAAGGATGCAGGTGAGTCGTCCACTCTCGTGAATGACATTTGGCGAGGCCTATTCATTGGTGACTACTCTCAAACGTGCCTTCTCACAAATTCCTGAGTGATCTATCAGTTTTTTGTTTATTCCCTTCTTTTTTTGAGCACTAGTATTTTTGTATGAAATCCAACCTTATTTGTGAGACTTGATGCCGTTTGTGGTAACAAGTACATGTCTGACTTGCTGTATGACCATTATATTGATAAGAATATGGCAATGTGTGAAATAAACTGAATTTTTTCACCTAATTACATAATTTAAGTACAGTTAAGTGTCTTTGACAAAGATAATGTGTGCTATTTAAATACCTTTGATTGCAGTTTGTTCATGCTGGAATTTATTGTATCATCAGAGCACATATTTGTTTCAAAAAAGTGGAGCCCATTTTTAATCATGTCATATAATATGTGCTGTGTATATTTTTGTTGATGGGTGGTTTAACATGATGGTGCTAACTGTGTGAATTTATTGTAAATTACAGGTCAGAACATGTTGTTTGTGGGAGTAATGGGTCCTAAGGGCGTAGCGCCGTGTGAAGAAATTAACATCCGTCTCACAGGCAGGAACACATACACCGTTAACTATAGCGTCAAAGAGAAAGGGCAGTACCTCCTTATGGTGAAGTGGGGCGAAGATCACATACCAGGCAGCCCCTTCACGATTGACGTGATATAAGCACTCGACATTTTTCTCTAAATTGAAAAAAAATAAAATAAAACTATGATGATATTGCTCATCTGTTGAGAAACGAGTACTTTGCTGTAGACTGGGCTCATTGTTAACACAGTTTAAGACTTCCATGTTGTTGTACGGACACAAGTCACATTGTGGAACAGTAACAAAAACAAAATGCACTCAGTGAATACGGCGGAGCTGCTTGTTTTATGTTGTTCAGTTACCAAGTTTTTTTTCTCAAGGGGGGAGGGATCGAGGTATTGGATTATATCATAATGTATTATAGCCAATTTGCTTTTAGCATTGCTGCTGTATTGGTGGATACTGTTTTTTTACAGGCTAACACCAAATCTGGTGTATTATTATTGCGGGCTAGGAGTCCTGATCTTTATGATATCTCCACGTTATAGAGAGTGTGCAGGGGACCACCATATTCCTCGCTCATATCTGCTGCATAAATAAAAAAAATTAAAGACTTGACATTTATGCTTTGCATAATGATTGAAGCTCTAAGAACATACTCCGTATGTTTGGTTTGAAAAAGGAATTAAAAAGGTTTCAGTTTTATGATGAGAAGGCACATTTAACGTGGTTTGTGTGCACTTTTTTTACAGTTGCTGTAAATGGCTTCTAAGAAGAAGAACAATTTATGCAGCAGATGTGGTCTTGAATTTTGTGGAGGATTTTTTCACACAGAGTGCTGTCTCCGGTATGCAGCCACATGTATCTAGATTTTTCAGACAACTGTCCTTTTTTTTAAAGCAAAACCAAGAAAACTGACAGAAAAAAATTATGATGCAGGAAACAAAAAATGATCATTTCTTAAAGCAGGAAATGTTGACTTTTTTTTTACATTGGAGAATATTGAAACACAACAGTCAGTGAATCAAAACCGAGGGAAGATGGCTGCTCTGTGATGATGCATCTCGAGGAAGAAATCCACATAAATAACTTGCTTTAAGCATGTTGGATGGTGGCCCTGGTACTGCACACTTCTGCCATATACAAGCTTTATATATGTCTTCATATGCTCCTGTGGTTTAGTACTTCATATATAAATTCATATATACATATAAATATATCTCAAAACATGGCAAAGGCAATATTCTTTCTCAAGCAAATGTCTAACAATTCATATAAGCACTGCATGTTTTTATTGAAAGGCCGTGATACTAATAATCATTTTTGTAGGTATTAGAGGTTGCAAAATTTTGAAATTTAATATTAAGGATATTTACAGGTAATATATCTGGCAAAGACCATATGCTCATGAGGCTTATAATATGCATCTTATTGATATATGTAAGTTGGATTGTTGTTGTTTATTCTTTTAAAAATAAACTGAATCATGGAACAAGAAAGCTTCAATTCAGCATAGCTGCTTTTGCAGTGAGAAACTGTATTATTTATGAATGAAAACCTGATTTAATAAATTAGAATTAAAATTGGAGTCGGAGGTAATAATATAATGTACCAGAATGTGTTATTTTAAAATGATTTTATTGACAGTTTTTAGTTTGATTTTTGCATTTTTCAACCTTCTCGTAGATTGAAGTTTATCACAGTTCATAAACTTTCCGAACACCGAGTATGTTATTTATTATTAAAAATCTCCGCACTATTAAAAAAAATGCAGCTTAATGATCAAGATCCTTTTTCACCCAGCAGAACTAGAAAGCAATTTTTATGAGTACATTTTGTAAATCATAGGAGCCAGCGAGGACTTTGGATAGATAAGTTGTTTAGATGGATCGAATGATGTAGAATGCTCGGCCAATAGTTTTATACCTAGTTGCTACAATCTTCAAGGCCAAATTTATATATTGCAAGCTGCAAGCCAGTTTTAACAGTTTTATATTCATTAATTACTTTTTGGGTCTTTGGCTTTTCATGGCCTATGAACAATAAATGGCTGGAAAACAAGTGTTTGGTTTGTTTTTAATTCAACCCTCAGGTACAAAGAAAATAAGACCTAGATTTTACCATCCCCCTTAGATTCAAAAAGTTTTTGTTGAGATAGTTTGTTAATTAATGGTACCATTTCTGGGCTTTTTGTACCGAATCAAATATTAAAGTGCACCATCTTAGAACTCTATTAAACATGCAAAGTTGAATTACGTATAGACCAATACCAACTGGCAAGACCGACTTTTGCCTTTTGGAATACTGTATTAGGACGGTGGGACAAAAGTGCGAGAACAGTGTACATGTGTTATACTGGTATCTGCCAGTAAATTCTAAATTTCGGTTCACACGTTTTAAAATGACAGATAAGGGAGATACATGCATAGTATAGTGAGAATTTTTTTTTTACTGTAGCACTGGGCTGGAAAATAATTATTATTTGAATTATGAATACCATCATTATTTTGGTATTAAAAAACCAAAGAGGTAATAACTTTTGTTGAGACTGTGAATATGAGGCCGATTCGATCAAGGAAGACCCCCCCCCCCCCCCCCCACACACACACACACACACCGAAACACACACTTTGGCTCCACAGACGTCCATTCAAAAAGGTCATGCTCAAATTAGCCGTAAACTTTATTGCCCTAAGGATATTGTTACCCTTTATTATTATCCAGATACCGAAAAGGAGGTTTTTCCTGCATCTGATTATTCAATAATGCATATATCTTTATTGTTATGGAGTTATGAGCCCCTAATTACAGATTTTCATTAAACAAGGCATTCTTGTACTTTATCAACGATAAAATCTGAACTAAGACTTAAAAAATATCGCTGGCAGAGTTTTGGAGTACTAAATGGTGTCATTAAATCAGCGTTGCAATGGTGATCGTGGGTGCTCAGGTTAAGGAGAAATTTGAGTAACCGATTTATTTTCATTTTTACCCCAAAATCGCAATTATGACATCACCCGTAAGATGACATTTGTTTAAATATTAATAAATTTAGTCACTGAACACTGAAGGTTTATCTATTATCCAAAAGATTGTATATAAGCCAGTTAATAATTTTGGGCGAAGGGTGACAATATCCTTCAGCTCCATTTACACTGGACGGCGTCCTTTTGTGTCCCTTAGTACGGCCCTGTTTGAGAGAAAAAAATACTTGACGTGCCGACTACTGACCAATCGATGAGCATTCATTTTGCAACCAAAGCGATGCTTGTGACTCCTTTTTACTCCCACTGAGATGTCAGTTTCACGGGCGCACAAAGGACGCAGAAAGGACGCCCTCCAGTGTAAAGGGGGTTTTATAGAGGCCTTCTTTTTGGTTCGGAAATTTTCGCCCACGGACAACAAAAATGGCCACCAACGAAAAATTGCCGCATTCAGTGTGGTTAACGGTTTTCAATATTTACTATTTTATACTGCTTTCGAAAGATCTATATACGTAAATTACACTCGCAATTTTGAAAATGGTTTGAAACTATTTCGAGGATCTAGACTAATATATGCTTTGAAGATTTTTCTTACAACCAACATAAAACAGTGGGCCTGATTTGCCCAGACTTTGGAACAGAATAAATCAAAATTCTTAATATGGGCACCTGTTGAGGAATTACTTCATTCTTTGAGTCTAGTTTATATAACAAGCAAAGTGTATCAGATAAATACAAGGGTGGATTTGAATTTATAATCCATGTTGAACTGTACATTGACCTGCATCGTTTTTCTTATACAGGTTGATGATGTTTATATATAATAATAGACATGAATGCATTCGTTGTAAAACCTCAACCTCGGGGTTGGAATTGCAGAAAATATGTTAAATTACCTCCGCCAAGGAGGTTATGTTTTCACCCTTGTTTGTCTGTCTGTTTGTCATCAACATAACTCAAAAGTTATGGATGGATTTCGATGGAATTTTCAGGGTAGGTTAGAAATGGGTTAACTTAGAAGTGATTAGTTTTTGGTGGTGATCCGGATGAATAATCAATCAATAATCAAAAATCAAAAAGCTAAATCATTATAGAATGAAAATTTAGGGGTGATACGGCATTGGATGGAGACTTTGCTGTCTTATCGGAGGTCTGTGCTTTTCTAGTAATCATTATTTTAACCTTTGACAGATTTTTTTTAATTGATGAAAATTTAAATGGAACACATTTTTTCCTTTATAAAACATCAGTGTGAAGTTTTGCTTTCAAACAAAACTAACGAAATAGATTTTAAAGCAATAGACATTTTATTCATTGCTTAAGAAGAGATACAATCGTCATCTCAACTTGATCATTTTATTTTCTTGCAGTTGATAAATCTGTGTTGGGTTATGAGCTTAATATATTCTAGAATAAACCTGGCCATAAAACTGGAGTCTTAAGCAACTTTGCTAGTCTCGAGCAAGTCACTCTCAGTTTCATTTCGCTGGGCCATGGCATCTCTAACAAGAGATAGTGACTATAAAGTTCCCTTCTTTGCTACGATACCCGAACACACCTATTATGTACGTCCCACTGGCTAGCTCGCCTTCAGGGATCTGGAGTAGAGAGGTGAGGCCGCACCCCCTACCGTCGTCATTGTCGTACAAACTGTACTCCTCGGCAATGCCGCATGTCCCATTCGCAGCTGGTTCAACATAGGCTAACGCAGCACAGTCAAAAATAGCCAGCTGTGTGTCGTAGTCGGCGGCGTTGCAAGTGGATACAACGATGTTCCTATTGCCATAGTAAGTGATGGAGTATCGCAGCGATGCCAGATCCTCTACCACGTATTGATAGCTACCGGAAAACGAGTAATTTGTGCCGTCACACACGACTTGCTGAATGTACGCTGGAAGCGAAAACATACTTTTTAATTTACATTCAAATTGGTCGCAAAATTAACGGATATGCTGCAAAAAAGAAGGAAAGCACAAAATAAGCTGCATCCCCTTTACATGTCAAGCTGCATAATGTTACATCATTTTTATCTGTTTGTTTTCATACACTTTATGTATGCTTATTAAAGATGCACCCGAGGATATGACCATTATATCTGTGAGGCTCCTAATGCCACTTACTAATTGCGGTCTTTACTGATGTAAATACTGTTGCACGGGAAAACATGCATTTCCATACCTTATAACTGAAATGCAAACTAATGGAATAAAATAAAAGCTTGTCAGATAGAAAATAACTGAGATTTAAATTTCCTTCTCGCTTAATGCAATACCATACTCACGGCACTGTTCTGTAATTTCAGCTGAAAAATTAAAAAGATGAGATACTTTGAAAATGCATCGTTTTAAATAGATTTTGATTTAGTTGAGTAAAAATCTTTATTTCGACACCAAAATACACCAAAAAATATTTCACTATATGAAGTTTTCCTGTTTGCTATGCATTTTGAAAGAGCCTATGACGTGAAATGTGAACTATAATTCATTGCTGTAACGCTTTCTTTAAAAATGATAAAACCAGTGTGATTTCTATCTATAGATTGGAAACAAACTGTAGATAATAATTTACTAAGTTTGATGTAAGTCATAATTTTCTAAGTTTTATACTTACGACATCCCGGTACCTCTGAGGAAAAAATAAAACAAAGATATACTTGCAAAATAAACAGCCACAATATATCATATATGACAAGAACGGTTATGTACATTTTAATGTACTTAAAAGTGTCTTAGAAGCCCGAAGGGCTGGGTGATTTTCTTAGCAATGTAACACATGGTTCTCTAATGAATGAATGAATAAATTTTACACAACAGTATGCCAGATGAACAATGGAATTGGGGTTTCTATCATCAGAGCTGCAGTGAAAACATTCTATGATAATTATCGATTAGGTGAATACAAGAATTAAACCCTTGGGTAAAAACCAGAACAGTGGAAAATGTTTCATGTTGAATCACTAAACGAAAAAAGAGAAATCAGCGAAAACTTAACTTTCACAAACCAATACACAAACCTGAACTTTTAAAAGATAGATGCAGACAAGTAAGTTTCTGTGTTTAGATTAAAGCGTGTTTAGATTAAACTGTATAAGACTCATCTTTTTTTACATGTTTATCATTATGCACATTACAGCAGTCTTTGCCATTCTCACCTGGAACACAAGTTTCGGAATCCTCAACATACGGGTCCAACACGTATCCCTCCTCACAAATACAAGACCAAGGCCAAGGACAAGCTAATATACCTTGACCCTTTTCACTGGGAATATTCTTGCAGCGAGTCACGTTCTCTTTGTCCACCCTACAGCATAGTGTATTATTCCCGCACACCGGTGGTTTATCGTCCATTGCTTGAAATAAAAAAGAAGATACTGTATATACACACGCGTCTTCGAAATGAATAACAAACTGCTAATAATTAGCGTGATGGACTTCAGCGAAGAAATAATAATAATAATAATAATAATAATAATAATAATAATAATAGCAAAGGTATTACAGTAAATACCAAACACCGTTCGGGGTGAAAGCCACGTTGTCATCCTCAACCCGACACGCCACTGGCTTTGTCTCATGTATTCAAGGAAACCGTGTCGTTTTATTGGCTTTCAACGGTGGAAAATGCTTACAGGCTTACAGTTGTGTGTAACAAACTCAAAAATCATTCCCTGGAGTTATATTTTAAAATTCTATCTATCTATTTTTTTTTTTTTGTTACAAAGTCTGGGATCCTGTTATCCCTCCCTTCCGTCCGGCTGTCTGTACGTTTGTTATTTTAGCTATCTTCACCTAAACCAGTAGAGCTGAAAAGATGGGGGTTTAGATGAATCGATCTAAGCATGGGAACCCGACCTTAGAGAAAATCTCCTGGATCGAACCAGCTAGTATACGATAAGTTTAGCACTTACGAGCACCGCCGACTGCACAAAGTGTCACCATCATCAAAACAACACAAACGAGCATGGGTCTAGTCATCTTCATCTTCAGACGATAGTTCTACGGTTGATGAATTTCTGGCAAGTTGCTGGTCTGCTGGCTGTCAGTCTGTTGGTCTGATGAAACGCTTGGTGGACTGTGCCTTTCATAGAGCATTCCCAGTGTCGGCTGCGTCTGCTTTAGAGGAATAAACCAATCATTTGCTTGGGAAAGAAAACTCCCTATTGGTCCAATACAACGATCTGCGCCTACGTTTTGGGGCGTCTTTGATTATCATAGTGATCTAAAAACATTAAATATTAACTCTCTTTTGTATATTAATTTTTTCATGTTAGTTACACTGATGGACGTGCTTTCCTACCTTCTGTAAGGCCAAAATTAGGTATATTTAAAACACTTCCATATCAATTTAACTGACGACATTTTCTTAAACAGATGAAAGTTGCTGCTGAATTTGAATGGGCAATATTGCGAGAAGCATAATCTGCATATACACCATCAGAGGAGTGTGATGGAGCTGGAGTCTCAAGTATCTCATGGTTGAAATATCGAAAGTCGTTAGATAATCCATCAGTATCAATCGGTCAATTAGTAACAAAGCTTTCGGTTTCATTGTATTGTCCAACAAAATCAAATTGCCTCTCAGGGTCCCTGTCGTGAATATTCCCTTCGACACTGCTTAATAGAAAGTAACATTATTCGTATGCAGGTAATGATGTCAAAACTCGTGTTGATAAGTTATTCTTTCCACTCCTCTTACACACTGCCACATTATAATTCAGAATTTGAAGTAAACATCATGGCATTTAGTGACGGGAATAATGAGATGAAAGTAAAAACGTGGTGGGATGTGGAAAAATACTGATATTCTTTCAAGGCCACGGCATTCAGTAATTTTTTGGAATTGTCCCAAATCGGCAGTGCTCAGCTTTGATCGTTTTATCCAATTCACATTAAACCAAAAGCTCTCTGTTAGGTTTGCAAGTGAAGATTTCGTCAAAAGTAACCCAGCAAGACGCTACCTGTACGCATGTTGGGCGACTTGCGAGTCTATGAACGATGAGACCCACTGGAAAGAAACCTGAGGCCGGTGCTACTTTCTTCGCTATTATGAATCCTTTCAGCGATTGACACTGGTGGCAAGACCTTTGAGAGTTCTGTTAACAGTTACATACACTAATAGACACATGTTCACACGATGAAGAGTGATTAAGACCAAGAGAGGTGGCTTGGGAGACATCATCGATATCACTTGGACACCTCTTTGCAACGCATCCGAATACGATTTTCTGCCACGGATTGCGAGGACGGGCAAAATGGTTCTCCAAGCGGACGCAAGTTCAGTTCAAATAAAAGGAGGTTTGGTCATATAGTGCTCCGTGACTCAAACGTTTAAACTTTTGCGTTAAATATCAAAAAAGGTTACATGTCAAAAATGCATCTTGCTGAAGGTTTTTGCATGTGTATTTGTATCCTTTATCCCAAAATTAAAAAAAAAATAAATAAATAAATTTTAAAGAAAACGCAGGTGTAGCTGATGACTGGGTTCCCATGACTAGATCGATCCTTCTGGATCGGTCTAACTCCCTGGGGAGTCTCACTAAATTGCTATCAACTTAAGCGGCTTAAATGTCTGTCACACCTACCGAATCAGCTGGGGGGTAAAGATAATTACCCCCTCACAGCTTTGCTGGGTGTGACAGACATTTAAGCCGGTTAGGTTGGTAGCAATTTAGTGAGACTCCCTACAGGGAGTATATTATGTAGACACGCATCTGCTTGCAAAGTAAATACGGTAAAAACAAGGCTAGAAATGCGCAGCATTCACGCGATACGCGAGGGCGCAACAGTAGGGCTTCACGTGACTCAACTAGCCAATCACAGCACAACAATGTCATCCCACACTTCCGCGATGGAAGTAATATTCACGAATCGCGAACCCGTTCATCTAGCATCTCATTAAAAATGCACGCATGCGCAGTGGGCTAGGCGTGACGTCATGCAGCGCATTTCTGGGAATAATGAGAACACATTGGCAGGTTGGGTTTACTCAATTATGTATTCTTTCTAATGTACCCACATTCTATGTAGTTGCACGTGGGAAAAACATCGTGTCAACAAATGCACAATAATAAGACAGTTAGTTTGTGTCCATTCCAGACATTTGACCACTCTTTGAAGTTAAAATTTTAGACGTTGTAAAGTTATTTAAAACAGCAATACATTATTTAATGTCAAACAGTTAAACTGTTAAACACACACATGCGTGTATTTTTCTTCAGCTATAGATTTTTTATTGGTTGTTACTAATACATGAAGCATGTATATTGGTTCAATTGTTTTATTTTCTTCTATAAAATAAAGCGAAGAGCTTATATCTTATGGCCTTTAGTGCCCCAAGACCAAACACGCGGGCGCGTGCACACACACACACACACACACACACACACACACACACAATCACATGCTTAAGAAATTATTTTTTTGTACCATGGAACTTGTTTTGTCTCTCCAAAAATTATCTGTTCCCATCTGAAAAGCATCGGTTATATACCTTTGTAAAGGGACAATTATTGTGTTTCATTATGTGGAAATGCACATGTACACTTTATCATGTATATGTATGTATCGATTTATGTTGAAAACTAATATAAGTCTCCCTGTAGTCAAATTTGACTATTTTTTTCTAATATTATTCCCTATTATATGTTTATTGAGGCATTTCTGTATCTTTCACCCTCTAACAGATCATTTCTTTTTTGTTTAGTTTTGGTGAAAAATCTGATTTTTTTTTGGGGGGGGGGGGGATAAACTTTCACGATATAACTTGCCTTAGCATTTTTTATTCTATGTCTTTGAATTTGTTTAATATATGTACTGTTTATGTGTCACCTATATCCAAATTTTTTGAAATAATGTTGAAGTCCGACAGAAATGCATATTATACGGTGGTAAATCTACAATTAGTCTGTGATGTTCACCCCAAGTTTCAGCCCCAAACCTGTAAGTTTAAAGTAAAATCTTCCCTTATACGTAAACAATCCACACCAAAAGCTCGTCCCAAAGCTGAAACGGTACTTTGTCACTGAGTAAAATTCGAAAGATTTTACAAACCCACCTTCATTTTTCTTGTACTTTTCACGGGGCCAGTGATTACTGTACTGAGTAGCTGGCTGGGAAGATAGGAATTATAAGACATAGAGGTAATTTTTGTGGCAGGTTGTTTTAACTTGATAATTAATTCCCACAGTGACACTACCTGCATCTTACGCATATGACAACTTGACGAGCATAGAAGAAGAATACTGTATTCTGTCTGCAGTGAATACTAGCATTGTGTTTTTGACACTGGCTGCCTATCACGAGTTGATAGAGAACTTATAATATTTTAAAAGAAAAAATCTTGGACATGACTCTTTTGTTCGATTTATAACACTTTTTCATAAATACTCGGAATTAGGAATAAAAGAATTGACCTTACACAAGTATGAGTGGCCGTACAATTTCTTTGCCCGTTTATTTCTTTTGTAACTGTGCATTATTTTAATGCATTAAGGTGATTGTAATATTATTTATTCTGATATCATAACATTTATTTCTTTTCTTATGCCAAGAATAAGTATAATCATTAGCCACTGCAATTGATTTATTAAAATAATTTTGAGACAGATGCCTGTTGCTTTAACAGATGAAGCATACAATAAAACATTATTTTATTTTGCAGTAAAAACTGTTCCAAATGACACTACCATTGAAGGAGTGAAGTGTTGAAGGCATTCAAATAAATTTCCCATAAATTACTTCGAAATTGTTCTTTATATCTGTTTTCTGTATTTTTCTTCATCTCTCATTTGCCAATCACGCACACACTTATGCTGAAGCCTTTATTAATCTTTTTGCATGACGGTAGACTGAATGGAGCTTGGTCAAAATTGTTTTCTATACCTGCCCCCCTCCCTTCTTATGATGAAATTCTGACTCGTTCAATGTCTGATATTACAGTGGGATATGCATTCTAGGAGCAATACAATAGCGGATTTAGGGTGTCTCAGAGAGGGTCCTGACCGCCCCCCCCTTGATTTCTGTAAAAATATCACACCAATGGCCCACTCTTGAAAACTGAATTTTGACTAGCCGGATCATATTCTTAACCCAAACCTGTAAATTTGAAGTCAATGACTTACTTAAACAATCCACACCAAAAAAACCGTCCCAAAGCTGAAACATTGCTCTGTCACTGAGCAAAATTAAAAAGATATTACAAGTCCACTTTGATTTTTCTTGTATTTGTCAGTAATTATCGTAGGTGGCTGGGTAGATAGGAATGCCCAGTACTAAGACTTAGAGGTAATTTTTGTGGCAGGTTGTTTTTACTTGAGAATTTTAAAATTCCAACACTACCTGCATCTTATGCATATGACAACTTGACGAGCATAGAAGTTAATCAGCCTCGTAGGAGGCAAAAAGATTTAAGAATGATCACTACTGGTCGACTTTGTCTGCCAATGATGCTATGTACAGAGAAGGCAAAGAGGACGCTCAGTGGTTGCTCAAACATCGCTCAAGTGTCGCCTTCATATTTATTTTTTTTTTTGCTTTGGAGCCCATTAGGTGTCCTGGGTATATCTTTAGTCGTAGAAAGGACGCATAAAGGTCTCAGCTTATATTGTAAAGGAAACTTCAGCTATTTTTGTCAAGATTTAAAAGTCTTAATAATAAGGGAACGATCTTTTCAGTGCTTGCCACTGTAATAGGTGTTACGTATATTATGTAGACACGCATCTGCTTGCAATACAGTAAAAATGAGAACACATTGGTAGGTCGGGTTTACTCAGTCATATAGGCCTACTCTTTCTAATCGACCCACATTCTATGTAGTTGCACGTGAGAAAAACATCGTGTCAACAAGTGCAGAATGATAAGAAAGTTAGTTTGTGTCTATTCCAGACATTTGATTCAGTCTTTGATTCAGTTTAGACGTTACACAGTTATTTAAAACAGTAATGCATTATTTCATGTCCAACAGTTAAACTGTCAAACACACATAAGTATGTAGTTCTCTTCAGCTTTTTCTATAGCTTGTTACTAATACATGAAGCATGTAAATTGGTTCAATTCTTTTCTCTTTTATAAACTTGCGCGAAGGTCTTATGTCATACAACATTGGTCAAAAAGGTTGTCCCACCCCCATTTCCATGTACTTTTATTTACAAATGATCAGCTCACAGGTGTAAATTGTTATAACTAGTGCATTTGTTGTAGAAACACAATATTCTAAGGATGGAACCACCATCTTTGAGCCCTGATATTAACCTTACTAATCACCTGTGACATGAATTGGAGTGTGCAATGCAGAGGAGAACCAATCCCATAAAAAAAAGTGCACCAACTCCCCCAAGCTGTTTAGGAAGAATGGGATAATATCCCTCGAAACAGAATTTTTACCCTTGTTGAAGGCTTGTCCCGCCAACTACAGGAGATAATTGCAGTAGGCGGTAGACGCACACGTTATTAGGCACGTGACCTTTAACGAGCACATCCTAATGCTAATTATGTGTAAATTTGGTGACATTTGATGGCGTCTTTTCAATTTTTTAATAGACACTTCTTTACAACTGTAGAAAACACAGTGAAACATTAGATTTGAGGGGGTACCTGTTATAAATTTGACTAAATGGTATAAAATGTGCATATTCACACCACTATTTTGTATTTTTTGAACCATTAAACATGTTAGACATGGTATCTAGAATAAAAAGCATCGTTTATAACAATGTACACCTGTAAGGTGATCATTTGTAAATAAAAGTACATGGAAATGGGGGTGGGACAACCTTTTTGACCAATGTTGTATGGCCTTTAGTGCCCCAATATCCAAACGCGCGCGCACACACACACACACACACGCAATTGCATGCTTAAGAATTTTTTTGTACCATGGAACTTTTGTCTCTCTAAAAATTATCTGTTTCCAGCTGAAAAGCATCGGTCATATACCTTTGTAAAGGGACAATTATTGTGTTTCATTATGTGGAAATGCACATGTGTAGGCTACTTACTACCTTTCCATACTACCTTTGTAAAGGGACAATTATTGTGTTTCAATAAACACATGTGTAGGCTACTTACTTAACTCCCGTCCATACTATATATCTAGACAGGACTAAAAAGAAAACATTATCAATAATGACAGACAGTTCCCATCCAGCCCATACCCTTTTTAAATTTTTACCTAGCAATTCGAGACTCTTAGCTTTTAAGGGTAGTAAGCGATTTTTAAATAGCTTTTATCCTTCGGCAGTAACTATTTTTAACTCTAACATGTAATTTTCATTTTCATTTTTTATATTTCAATGGCGCTACTACAGGGCAAAAGATTCCCGATTTTATACATTTGTATTTTATTGGCTTAATAAATTATTATTATTATTATTACTGATTATATCACGATATAACTTGCATTGGTATTATTTATTGTATCTTTGATTTTCCTTGTTTAAGATCTGTCCTGTTTATGTGTTGCCTTTGTCCAAAAGTTTTGAAATAATGTTGGAGTCTGATAGAAATGTATATTATACGCTAGTAAATCTACAATTAATCTGATATGTTAACCCCAAGCTTGAGTTCCAAACCTGTGTTTGAAGTCAACAACAAACGTAAACAATCCACACCAAAAATTCGTTCCAAAGAAAGGGTGCTCTGTCACAGAACAAAATTCGAAAGATTTTACAACCCCACTTTCATTTTTTGTATTTGTCAGTGATTATCGGAGTTGGCTGGGTAGATAGGAATACTAAGACAGAGGTAATTTTGTGGCAGTTCGATTTTATTTGATAATTAATTTCCACACTACTTGCATCTTACGCATATCACATAACTTGACGAACATAGAAGAAGAAGAATGTATTCTGTCTGCAGTGAATACCAGCATTCTGTTTTTGACAGTGTCTGACTTGCATATGAGTTGATAGAAAACTAATCTGAAATGAAAAATCTCGGACATGACTCCTTTGATTGCTTGAAAACTCTTTTTCATAACAACTCCAAATTGGGAATAAAATAACTGACCTTACACAAGTGTATGCGACGGTTGTTTGCCTGTTTTTTTCTTTTGTAACTGTGCATTATTTTTGTGTATCAGAATGATTGTCATATTATTTATTCTGATATCAGTGCATTTATGTCTCTTTTTATGCCAAGAATAAGTATAATCATAAGCAACTTCAATTAATTTTATTGATTTTGAGACAGGTGCCTGTTGCTTTAAAAGATGAAGCATGCAATAAAATATTTTTTATTTTGCACCGAATGACACTGCCATTAAAGGATTGGAGTGCTGAAGGCATTCAAATAAATTTTCCCAAAAAATTCTTGGAAATTGTTCTTTATATTTGTTCCATGAATTTTTCTTTACTCTCATTTGTCAAACGCACACACTTATGCTGAACCCTTTACAAATCTGTTCTGCATGACTGAATACTGAATGGAGCTTGGCCAATATTGTTTTCTATACCTGACCCCCCCCCTTAGATTAAATTCCCACTCGTTCAATGTCTGATACTATAGCAGGATTCACATTCTAGGAGCATTATACAGTGGCGGTGTCAGGGGGTCCTTCCCCCCCCCCATCCCTTCGATTTCTGAAAAAATCACACCAATGGCCCCTCTTGAAATTAGAATTTTGACTAGCTGAATCATATTTTTAAACCATACCAAATGGCACCGTTCGCCCTTTAAAATACCCAAAATGTTCGGGGTCCTTCGGCGGGCCCCAAACCCAGCGCCAAGGGGGGGGGGGGGGGGGGGGGGGGGAAGAGGGTGCTTTGCATCCGCTGAGCCCCCCTTCAAATAATCCTGGATCCGCCCTTGTAAAAGCCATGTCATGTGCAGAGCATCTCTGAAGTGGAAAGATTGTTAGTGCAGAAAATTTCTTTCTCACCAGTTGACAACCGAAAACTTTGATAAGATTATTTAATCAACACTAAGATCATCAAGGCCATTAAGATCATCACCATAACAAATCTCTCATATGAACATTACTTCCTGCCAATCATATATTAGCCTACTAAAGTGGGGCGGGGGGAGAGGGGAGGGGGAGGGGGTTATTTTGCATATACGAGATTTTTTTTCTGACTCCAGTTTTTTTCATTATTTTCAAAAAAGTTACTTAGATTTAAAAAGATTTTGTAGAGGTACATGTAGTTTGTTTATGGTAACATTTGCGGGATTTTTGTACCAAATCAAAGTACACAATCATAGTACTCTATTAAAATATGTCAAAGTTAATGACGTAACTTAGGCCAATACCAAGACGAACTTTTTGCCTTTTGGAATACTGTATTAGGACGGTGGGACAAACTTGCCAAAACAGTGTACATGTATTACACTGGTGTATGCCAAGTTCTGAACTTTGGTTCATACGTTTTAAAATGACAGAAAAGAGAGATACATACATAGTATAGTGAGAAAAATTGTGACCGTTGCACTGGGGTTGAAGATAATTAATATTTTAATTATGAATGTAATCATTATTCTGGTTTAAGAAAATCAAACAAAGAAATATCTTTTGATGAGACTGTGGCTGCCATCGATGAGGCTGCCATCGATCAAGGTAGACCCCCCCCCGGCTCACACACACACTTTGGGTCTACGCTTTAAGCCCCATTTACACTGGGCGGCATCCTTTCTGTGTCCGTAGTACGGCCTCGTTTGAGAGAAAAAAATACTTGACGTGCCGACTACTGGCCGATCATTGAGCATTCATTTTGCAACCAAAGTGATGCTTGTGCCTCCTTTTTACGACCACTGAGATGCCAGTTATATGTGCGTCAGAAAGGACGCACAAAGGACGCCCTCCAGTGTAAAGGGGGTTTTATAGAGGCCTTCTTTTTGGTTGGAAATTGTCGCGCACGGACAACAAAAATGTTATGCCTTTGAAATACCACTAACAAAGAATTGTCGCATTCAGTGTGGTAAACGGTTTTCAATATTTACTATTTAGACTCTTTTCAAAAGATCTATATACATACATTATACTCGCAATCTTGGAAATGGTTTGAAACGATTTAGAGGAGCTCCGTCTAGACTAACAAATACTTTAAAGATTTTTCTTACAACGAACATAAAACAGTGGGCCTGATTTGCCCAGAATTTGGAACAGACTAAATCAAAATTCTTCTTAATATGAGCACCTTGTGAGGACTTGCTTTATTCTCCGAGTCTAGATTATATAACAAGCAAAGTGTATGAGATATATACACAAGGGTGGATTTGAATTTATAATCCATTTTTGTTGTCCGTTCGCGACAATTTCCGAACCAAAAAGAAGGCCTCATTGACCTATATTGTTTTTCTTATACATGCTAATGACGTATATATATATTAATAAGAGATGATTGCATTCTTTGTAAAAACCTCAACCTCGGGGTTGGAATTGCAGAAAATATGTTATTATTATTATTTTAACCTTTGACAGAATTTTTTTAATTCATGACAATTTAAATTGAACACATTTTTCCTTTATAAAACATCAGTGTGAAGTTTTGCTTTCAAATAAAACTAACGAAATAGATTTTAAAGCAGTAGACATTTTATTCATGACTTAAGAAGAGATACAATCGTCATTTCAACTTGATCATTTTTTTTTTTTTTTTTGCAGTTAATAAATCTGTGACTGTGTTGGCTTATGAGCTTAATATGTTCTGGAATAAATCTGGCCATAAAACTGGAGTCTTAAGCAACTTTGCTGGTCTCGAGCAAGTCACTCTCAGTTTTATTACGCTGGGCCATGGCATCTCTAACAAGAGATGGTGACGTTAAAGTCCCCGCCAACACTATACGCGCCCACACCTATTATGTACGTCCCACTTTCTATCTGGATTGGACGGATCATGAGTTTAGAGGTCATGTCGCACCCGGTGGCGTCGTCATTGTGGTACAGACTGTCCCGGATGTATTTGCCGCATGTCCCATTCCAAGCTGATTCAACTTGAACTAACGCAGAACACTCAAAAAGAGCCAGTTGTGTGTCGAAGTCGGCGGTGTTGCAAGTGGATACAACGATGTTCCTATTGCCATAGGAAGTGATGGAGTATCGCAGCGATGTCAGATCCGCATCCGTGGGATGATAGCTGCCGGAGAACGAGTGAGTTGTGCCGTCACACTCGATTTCCTGAATGTACGCTGGAAGTGAAAACATACTGTTTAATTTACTTTCAAAACGGTCGCAAAATTAACGGATATGCTGCAAAAAAGAAGGAAAGCACAAAATAAGCTTCATCCCTTTTACATGTCAAGCTGCATAATGTTACATCATTTTATCTGTTTTTTTTAATACACTTTATGTATGCTTATTGAAGATGAACCCGAGGATATGACCATTATATCTGTGAGGCTCCTAATGCCACTTAATGATTGCGGTCTTTACTGATATAAATACTGTAGCACGGGAAAACATGCATTTCCATACCTTATAACTGAAATGCAATCTAATGGAATAAAATAAAAGCTTGTCAGACAGAAAATAACTGAGATTTAAATTTACTTCTCGCTTAATGCAATACCATACTCACAGCACCGTTGTGGAAGTTGAGCTGAAAAATTAAAAAAGGATGAGATACTTTGAAAATGCATGCATTTTAAATAGATTTTGATTTATTTGAGTAAAAATCTTTATTTCGACACCAAAATACACAACATTTCACAATATGAAGTTTTCCTGTTTGCTATGCACTTTGAAAGAGCCTATAACGTGATAAGTGAACTATAATTCATTGCTGTAACGCTTTCTTTAAAAATGATAAAACCAGTGTGATTTCTCTCTATAGATTGGAAACAAACTGTAGATCATAATATACGAAGTTTGATGTTCTACTTACAACATCCCGCTGCCTCTGAAGGAAAAAAAAAAGCAAAAATGTACTCGCAAAATATATAGCCACAATATATCATAAATGACAAGAACGGTTATGTACATTAAGCGTCTTATAAGCCCGAAGGGCTGGGTGATTTTCTTAGTAATGTAACACATGGTTCTGTAGTGAATGAATAAATGACTTTTACACAACAGCATGCCAGATGAACAATGGAAATGGGATTCTATCATCAGAGCTGCAGTGAAAAATATGAAAATTATCGATTAGGTGATTAAAAGAATGAAACCCTTGGGTGAGAACCAGAACAGTGAAAAACATTTCATGTTGAAAAGGAAAAAAGATAAATCAGCGAAAACTTAACTTTCACAAAGCAATACACAGACCTGAACTTTTAAGGATAGATGCAGACAAGTTATATAGTTTCTGTGTTTAGATAAAAGTGTTTAAAACGCCATTTTTTTTAAGTTCTAAACCGTACCAAAGGGCACTGTTTACAGGACCCTTGAGCAGACCCCAAACCCCACACCAAGGGGGCGATGGTCGGCTTCGCATCCGAGGCCTGTCGTTCCGGACCCCCCATCAAATAATCCTGGATCGCCCCTGTACTTAATATTAAATCTATGAGTACCTTGTAGCAATGTATAAAGATTCAAACATCGTACCACCTGGATCGATCCAACCCCGCTTAATTGCTGATAGTGTAATCAGTTTAATTGTATGACACGATTCCTTGATGCTAGGGGATAATTCACTTTCGTGTGCGCGCGGCTTATTAGCCCCTAGCAGCTAGAGTTGTGTCTGGCATTTAAGCCAATAACAGTGATTGCACTTACGTGATGGGGGTGGTCGGCTTATGCCCTAGTTAGATTCCACTTTACCAAAATAACACGATTCAGAGCTGGGCCTCCGAGGACGTGTGTTTTGACAGCGCCCCTTGCAGAGTTGAGAGCGGCTTTTACAGCCCATTTCCATAGATTTGTAGGTCGATCTATCCCTGCGGGGAGTCTCACTAGATTACTGTCAGCTTGGCCGGCTTAAACGTCTGTCCCGCCTACTAAAAGCTGTAAGGGGGTAATTAACTATGGTGCCCTCTCGGCTGACTGCAATTTAGCGTGAACCCCTTAGGAGTTAGGTCGATCTAAAACTTAATCTTTAGATCGATCTAAATCTCTGGGAAAGCACCCTTAGAGTGTGATAGGCTTCTTGCCTTTATTATGAGGAAAGATCGTTTCTGATAGGTAGGTAGATAGGTGTCTCGTCTACCTAGTATGAGATTTATAGATACCGATATATATATATATATATATAGGGTGCCCTGAAAAGGGCTTTTCGTGATTGGTACGATAGAGGCGTCTCGCCTGTTGAGGGAAGGGGGAGGGTGGACTGGTTGCAGAAATCGCTTTTCGGTCAACAAGTGACTTTCATCAGCTGCAGAGTCCGAGATAAAAAAAAAACATTTAGGGACGGAGGCGGTCAGCAAAGGTGTCTCCGTTCAGTCTAAGATGCTTTATCCTGTTGAGGAGTTCTCCTCCACAACAAATGGGATACGAGCTGGACGGTATGAATGGCTCAAGAGTCGGCGGTCGACTCGCGATAGCTCAGTTGGTAGAGCGGAGAACTGTAGATGGAAAATATTGCTATCTGCAACTAGTGCACCCTCCCCCTTCCCTCAACAGGCGACACGCCTCTATCGTACCAATCACGGAATGACCTTTTCAGGGCACCCTATATATATATATAAATCTCATACTAGGTAGACAAGACACCTATCTACCTACCTATCAGAAACGATCTTTCCTCATAATAAAGGCGAGAAGCCTAACACACTCTAAAAGCCGCCCTCAACTCTGCAAGGGGCGCTGTCAAAACACACGTCTTCGGAGGCCCAGCTCTGAATCGTGTTATTTTGGTAAAGTGGAATCTAACTAGGGCATGAGCCGACCACCCCCAACACTTAGAGAAAATCTCCTGCAAAGTTGGATCGATCCAGCTAAAACGATAAGTTTAGTACTTACGAGCATCGCCGACTGCACAAAGTTTCGCCATCATCAAAACAACACAAACGAGCATGGTACTTGTGATCTTCATCTTCAGACGATAGTTCTACCGCTGATGAATTAATTTCTGGAAAATTGCAGGTCTGTTGGATGTCAGATCGAGTCTGTTGGTCTGATGAAACGTTTGGCGGACTGCACCTTTAAATGAGAATACTCAGTGTCGGCTGTGACTGCTTTACATGAATTATCCAATCATATTCTTTGGCAGAAAACTCCCTATTTGTCCAATAAATCGATGCACAGCTACGTTTTGGGACGTCATTGATTTTCATAATGGTCTAAGACCCCATTCCCATAGATTTTAGATCGATATATCCCTGTGGGGATTCTCACTAGATTACTGTCAGCTTAGCCGGCTTAAGCGTCTGTTCCGCCTACTAAAAGCTGTAAGGGGGTAATTAACTATGGTGCGCGCTCGGCTGACTGCAATTTAGCGTGAACCCCCAGGAGTTAGGTCGATCTAAATCTAAATCTCTGGATCGATCTAAATCTCTGAGAATGCACCCTAAAACATTAAATCTCAACTCTCTTTAGTATATTTCTGTTTTTCATATTAGTTACACTGATAGACGCGCTTTCCTACTATCTGTTAGGCCAAAACTAGGTATATGTAAAACATTTTCATATCATCTAACTGACGACAGTTGCTTTAACAGATGAAAGTTGCTACTGAATTTGATTGGGCAATCTTGCAACAAGCATAATCTGCATATACACCATCAGAGGAGTGGGATGGAGCTAGAGTCTCAAGTATCTCATGGTGGTCACGTTGAAATATCGTCAGTAGTTTGATTATCCATCAGTATCAATCGGTCAATTAGTAAAAAAACTTTCAGTTCCATTATATTGTCCAACAAAATCAAATTGCCTCCCAGGGTCCCTGTCGTGAATATTCCCTTCGACACTGCTGTATAGAAAGTAACATTATTCGTATGCAGGTAATGATGTCGAAACTCGTGTTGATCTTTTCACTTTTGCTACACTCTGTCATATTATGATTCAGAATTTGAAGTAAACCTCATGGCATTTAGTGAAGAGATTATTGAGATACAGGTAAGAACGTGTTGGGATATGCCGAATATTACTGATATCCTTTCAAGGCCTGCACGGCGATCACTAAATTTTGGGAACTGTCCCGAGTCGGTAGTGCTCAGCTTTGATCGCTTAAGCAATTCACATGAAGCCATAAGCTCTCTGTCATGCAGATGAAAAATTCCTCAAACCTTACCTAGCAAGAGTGATGTGAGACCGGTGCTACTTTTCAGCGATTGTCACTGGTGACAAGACCTTTGAGAGTTCTGTTAACAGTTAGCATTCTAGTGGGTCGGCCATATTTGATCTCTGCTGAGATCACTTGGTCACCTCTTTGCATATACTGGGTTGGAAAAATTTCTGAAGCATTTCTCACAGAAAGATCACTCTGACGATGAGACTGACATTGCAACGCTATTCTTCTCTCTCACCCCCCCCCCCCCCCCCCCCCAGAACAAGTGAAACTGAGGTGGATGTGACTGATACGGAGATCAGATCAATAATTGCTAGCTTGGATACCTCAAAGGCAAGTGTTCCAGACTCTGTAACGATTACAATGCTCAAAATCAGCAGAGATATTATTGCGAAACCATTACGTGTTCTATTGGAATACATTTTACAGAGCAGTACCTTTTCCGGATATATGGAAAACGACTTACATATGCCCGATTTATAAAAAAGGTAATAAAAGCTGCATCGAAAATTATAGGCATGTTTCACTACTAAGTGTGGTATCAAAGATGTAAGAAAAAATAATATATAAAAATATGATCAATCATGTTATAAATAACAATTTACTGTTTAATGGACAATCTGGATTTCTCAAAGGCCATAGCATCAGCTACTGGCAATTCAAAATTTGATAAGAAGTAACCTTAGAAAAAAGGACGGGACATTAGAGAATATTTCTTGATTTGTTTGTTTCGGAAGCCTTCGACAGAGTCAAGCATAAACTGTTATTACTTAAATTGTCAGCATACGGGTTTGAAGGTAATTTATTTTCACTTTACCGTCATACCTGCAGAACAGAAAGGTGAGGGTACATGTATCTGTTAATGGCACGTTATCCGAATCAACTGAAGAAGGCCATATTGAAGCCAACGTCCCTCAAGGTAGCATCCTCGGTCCACTGCTCTTTCACCTTTATATTAATAACTTACCTGACAACCTCTCTTCTGATTACACATCGATTTTAACTCTTCTTTTCCTTCTGATATTATACGCTAATTAATCTACAATTAGTATGTGATGTTCACTCCAAGCTTCGGTCCCAAACCTGTAAGTTTGAAGTCAATAACATACGTAAACAATCCACACCAAAAACTCGTCCCAAAGCTGAAACGGTGCTCTTTCACTAAACAAAATTCGAAAGATATTACAGTTCACCTTCATTTTTCTTGTATTTGTCAGTGATTACCATAAGAAGCTGGGTAGACACAGAGGTAATTTTTGTGGCAGGTCGACTTGATAATTATAATTTACGTGTTAATTAATTTCCACACTAACTGAATCTTAGCTTATGACATAACTTGACAAGCATAGAAGAAGAAAAATGTATTCTGTCTGCAATGAATACTAGCATTCTTTTTTTGACAGTGGCTGCCTGTCACGAGTTCAGGGGCGGATCCAGGATTATTTGAAGGGGGGGGGGGGGGGGGGGGGCGGCGGATGCGAAGCCGACCCTCCTCTCCCCTTGGCGTGGGGTTCGGGGCCCGCTTTAAAATTTGTATTTTAGAGGGCGAATGGTGCCATTTGGTGCGATTTAGAACTATGATTCAGGTAGTTAAAATTATAATTTCAATAAATTACTTGGGAATGTTCTTTATATTTGTTTTTTGTATTTTTCTTTATCTCTCATTTGCCGAAGCCACACACACTTATGCTGAAGCCTTATTAATCTTTTTGTATGTCGGTACACTGAATGGAGCTTGGTCAAAATTGTTTTCCATACCTGCTCGTTCAATGTCTGGTACTATAGTAGGATCCACATTCTAGGAGCATTATAGTCTAGTGGGATTTCCACAAAAGATGAATAGTAGGGGCATTTTGGGGTAAAAGTTGGAAACCAGGTTTATTAGCATAATTTTGGGATGCTGAATCCGATTAACCCGGTTCCCAAGCGAAATTTTGCGTTTTTAACGGTCTAATTTGCAAAAAACAAAATGGCCGCCAGATTTCCTATTTTCTGCAATATCTCTGGAACTAGACAGGCAAATATGACAAATGAAGTGTCTTTACCTATATTTTCAGGGTCGAGGAACATTATTAAGATGTTTCTGTTACAATCAGATTTACGTAATTTTCCTAAATATGCAAATTAGGATCGCCATTACTGAAAAACCGTTTTACTTCTGTATCTCTGTAACTAGGCAAGCAAATATGACAAAAGAAGTGTCTACACCTATGTTCTCAGGGTCAGGGAATGTGATAAATCAGATGTCTTGTCTGATGGGTAGCACTAACTTTGTGAATCGTGCCCGAGTATCACCTTTATTGTTTCTTCCCTGTATCCGTCAAACACAAGTCAATCTGCTGATAGTTAGAACCTGTCTTCAGAACTGCTCATATGTTAACTAGGCAAGCAGACATGACATATGAAGTGCCCACACCTATGTTTTCAGCGTTAGGGAAAGTGGTTAAGACATTTTCACTATAATCAAATCAGCAATGAGTGCTACACTGTCACACTGTAGCAATTATTCGAATCTGAATTGAATTTTGCAATTAAACACTGCGCTGCCATTGGGATGTAAACATATTGGATCACACAACTGCCCCTTTTACCTAGATTTAAAAAAGATTTCCTTATTTATGCAATGGAGGGATTTGCTGAATCAAGTAATTCATGTGATGCAATGTACGGACTTGACATTTAAATGGATTTTTTTCAAACATATTTTCTTTGATTTTTTCCCATATATAAGTAATGGATGAAAAAACACTTGTTATCATGTTCGATATGGCTTTAATAAATCAATCCATGTGAATACATCATCAAAAATTTAATTTAAAAACGCGTATTCAAATCAGCGTTATAAACAGCGCACGGATAATTTTATAGCTGATAACAACAAAGTATTAAATACTTATGAACTCGATATTATCAAGAATATCAGTTGGTAAGGATTTTCTCTTACACAACAGAATCATCAAGACAAATGTGAAAAATGGGAACTGATAAGAACGCATGCAGCCTCTTCTAGCTGCAACCAGAGCCCTCACTCGGCCAGGGATCCATGCAGAGAGGTTTCTGAGAGTTTGATCCAGTATTGTGTTACACGCATTAGTCAGAGCTTGCCTAAGCTTGTGCCGATTTGTAGGCTGGACGGGTTAGCTGTTGATTCTGCTAGCGATTTATGCCCACAGGTTTTCTATAGAATTCATGTCAGGGGAATTCCGTCAGCCAAGGCAACTGGTTTACCTCTTGGTTTTGCAGAAAAGCAGCCATTGCATGGGCACGGTGTACATGTGGTCGGGCATTGTCATCTTGCAGGATGAAGTTGTCCTGGAAGCACCTTCTTGCAAATTGCAAGCAAGTATTCTCTAAAATGTCCTTTTATTTTATCTGGTTGAGGTTTCCATCAATTGCCACCAATAGTGTTTTGGCTCCAGTGTGGAAACCGGCCCATACACAGATACTGCCACGGCCACAAGTCACTAGTGTGACACAATCCTCGTGCAGTAACTCGTCTGGAAGCCTACTGACTGATTTAGCCATCACGGTGGTGGAACTCAAACCCTGCCTCATCTGTAAAAATCAACATGAACCCAGTGCTGTGCCTGGAACCGCAAATGGTGTCTAGCCCACCCCAGACGCAGATGTTGGTGTTGCTCTGTTAATAGAGGTAGCCAACTAAAAGTAGCCTTGCATTCACTAGAGTTCTAGAAACATACTTTTGAATGGTAATTTGCCACTCATTTTTTACAGCAAGAGTTGTCTTTGTCCGGTTGTTGCGACATAACCGCAGAAGCATATGTGCGGTCTACCCTTCTGGTGGTGACTTTAGGACGTCCTGGCCGTGGTCTCTGTGTTAATGTACCAGTCTGGGCGTGTTTTTGTAAGACGTTAGAAACTGCACCCTGGGACACATGCAGTTGTTTGGCAATAGCAGTCTGCTTCAGTCCATTCTGGCATAATGCAACAATAGTGTGGCAAGTTGCTGCCGTTAGTTCACATACCGTAAGATAAGCTAACAGTCTGCAAAATATCAAACTATTTGACTGGACATTGCCGAAATATAGAGACTTATTCTGCAGCACTGCTGCCCTTTTATAAGCATTCTGTAACCAGCCAAAGAGGACTGCTCAGAGAAACTGCCACATATTACGTAATATAACCGCGCTTCAGAGAAAGCAGCCTAATGAACAATAACCAACACACCTGGCTACACATATACCTGATCACAATTGTCGTATTTGATCAATTTTTCTAAAAAAAAAAATTATTATCAACACTTTGCTTTTGAACTAAAATATTCCATATTAAATGTCAATATGTATGTGTATACTTTAAGTACACGATGACATCTCACCTCATCCATTTCAGCGATTTTTCCATTAGCCTATTACTGGTTACCCGTTGGTATCGTTTCATTTTAATTTACAAAATTTCTTGAATTTTAACTTTAATCTTCTGATATTCTATTGAATCCAATTAAATGATTGACGATACAGAAAACATTTCTGTGTTAATAGCAAGTCTGAGCAGTTTCTCAAGCTTCTAAACGATTTCGTTGAGACCAAATCTGTAACAGAAAGGTTAACAGAAGACGTATTCTGCCCTGATGAAATTAAACTGAATGACTCCTAACCAAGTGGCGGATTTAGAGGGGGGCTCAAGGGGGCCCTGACCCCCCCCCCCTTCGAATTCTTGTCCCCCACTTGAAATTATAATTTTGACTAGCTGAATCATAGTTGTAAACCAAACCAAATGGCACCGTTCGCCCTCTTAAATACCAAAATTGTTCATGGCCCTTCAACAGGCCCCTAACCCGTTGCCAAGTGGGGGGGGGGGGAGGCTTTGCATCCGCGGACTCCCCCCTTCAAATAATCCTGGATCCGTGGCAAGCACTGGCAATTTCACTGGGAAAGCCTGACAATGCAGTGGCCTTTCGTAGTTTGGCTGACACGTACGTAAGAGCAGTTCTGTAGGCAGGTTCTAACTATCAGCAGATTGACTAGTGTTTGACAGATACAGGGAAGAAACAATAAAAGGTGCTACTCGGACACGATTCACAAAGTCAGTGCTACCCATCAGACAAGACATCTGATTTGTCACATTCCCTGACCCTGAGAACATAGGTGTAGACACTTTATTTGTCATGTTTGCTTACCTAGTTACAGAGATACAGAAGTAAAACGGTTTTTCAGTAATGGCGATCCTAATTTGCATATTTAGGAAAATTGCGTAAATCTGATTTTAACAGAAACATCTTAATAATGTTCCTCGACCCTGAAAATATAGGTAAAGACACTTCAGTTGTCATATTTGCCTGTCTTGTTCCAGAGATATTGCAGAAAATAGGAAATCTGGCGGCCATTTTGTTTTTTTGCAAATTAGACCGTTAAAAACGCAAAATTTCGCTTGGGAACCGGGTTAATCGGAATCAGCATCCCAAAATTATGCTAATAAGCCTAGTTCCCAACTTTTACCCCAAAATGCCCCTTGCCTCTTATGCAGAGCCTTTTTTCAAAAATCTCACTAGACTATTAGAGTGGCGGATTTGGGGGGGGGGGGGGCTGACTCCACTCCCTTTCGATTTCTGAAAAAAATGGCCCCTCTTGAAATTAGAACTTTGACTAACTGGATCAAACGGTATTTCTAAACCGTACCAAATGACACCGTTCGCTCTCTTAAATACGAAATACTCTCTTCGCATCCGTTACCCCCCCATCCCCACCCGCCTTCAAATAATCCTGGATCCGCCCCTGCAAAAGTCGTGTCGTCTGCAGGACATCTCTGAAGCGCGTTTGCTATCTATTCTTCACTTGTGAAATGATTGTGTTGGTACAGAAAGTTTCTTTCTCACCAGATGACAACGGAAAACTTAGATAAGATTTTTTATATCACCATAAAGATCATGAAGGCCATCAAGATCATCACCTTTACAAATCTCTGATATGAACATCACTTCAAGCCAGCCACATATTACTTACTAATGGTGGGCTTAATTTGCATATAAGAGAAAAATGGATTTTCTCTGATTTTGGCTTGCCTCTTATTTTTTCATTGTTTTCAAAATGTAATGTTCCGTTATGCTCACAAATCGAGACACTTGAACCACGCACTGTTTGTAAAGTGTGTAATTAAAAATAACTTTTATAGTTTATAGTTAATTTCACTGTAACATATGCATCCACCTGGGTGGATAAAAATGACAATACAAATATTATTTCAGTGAAAGGCTATTAAACAATCACAATAAGTAAGACTATTTACTTTCTAAAAAATTAACTCGAGTTTCTATTACTACTACTCAATTACTAATTGCCGATGAGTGGAGCAGTCCTCTAGATCACTCCTAGCAAAAGCGGAGGAGAGAAACTGAGCTAGTGCGGTAGGGGTTTCTTCTTCTTGAGATTTCATAATGATAGTAAATTTTTCATCGGTTGTTTTAAAGGCTAAAGTGTGTATAGTGTTTTGCAAATACCTTTTTATGTACAGACACAGATGTGTCTGTACATATAGCCGTCACCTGCGTCTGTCGCCGTCGCCGTCGTGCACTTTCACCGATAACACGATAAGTGAAAAACCGTTTTACCTTTTGGCTTGAAACTTACAGAACTGATGAATATTCATAATATGCAGGTCAAGTTCGAAAATCAGCATGATCGGGTCACTTTTAGGGAATTTATGCTGTTTTTTCACTTTTTTCAGCATATATGCAGCACTGATAACACGATAAGTGGAAAACCATTTTACCTTTTGGCTTGAAACTTACAGAACTGATGAATATTCATAATACGCAGGTCAAGTTCGAAAATCAGCATGATCGGGTCACTTTTAGGGAATTTATGCTGTTTTTTCACTTTATTCAGCATATATGCAGCACCGATAACACGATAAGTGGAAAACCATTTTACCTTTTGGCTTGAAACTTACAGAACTGATGAATATTCATAATACGCAGGTCAGGTTCGAAAATCAGCATGATGGGGTCACTTTTAGGGAATTTATGCTGTTTTTTCACTTTTTTCAGCATATATGCAGCACCGATAACACGATAAGTGGAAAACCATTTTACCTTTTGGCTTGAAAGTTACAGAACTGATGAATATTCATAATACGCAGGTCAAGTTCGAAAATTGGCTTGATTGGACTATTTTTGCAAATTTAAAGTTATGCTGTTTTTTCCATTATTCAGCATATATGCAACACCGATAACGCATTTTAAGGAAAACCAATCAGTCTTGAAACTTACAGGAGTGATCAGTCTGACTAATATACAGATCAATTTTGAAAATAATTTTGATCAGTTAAGTTTTGATGAAGTTATTAGCCTTTTTGTATATAAGTGGTTTTTCTTCAGATTTAATTCTTAGGCATGTTAACAGTCTCATTATGGAAGAAATTAGATATGTAAAAGTGTTGTTTTGACATTTTCTGCTTCCTAAAAATATTGTTAGTTGATTATATAAAAATGACAGTACACCTTTTATTGTGCATTGTGTAATAAAGTATCAAAAATGGAAAGGAACTCATATCATTGCAGTTCGTCAGATTCAATCATTCACTAAGTTAAGAATCTCAGAATGGAGCAAGTTGGACATTTAAATTTGTTCTATTGATATTTTTCCTTTGACAACACATTTTTATTGATCATATAAAAATAACAGTAAATCGATTATTTTTTTTATGTAAAAAAAGGTATTGAAAATGGAAATAAACTCTTTTTAATTCAGTTTCTCTTGTTTAGATTTTGGGATTTTCAAAGTGTGTCTGAATTCTATGGGCTAGACACATTTTGTGAATATCCATGATAGTTTTATTTTATCATTAAAAAACTGATGGTTATTATGCTGTTAAGCATTGTGTAATATTGCATCAAAATTGAACAAAACCCTATTTTGGGCACTGCCTCCATAGTGACTGTGAAAGGAAAACCATGTCACTTGCTCTTTTTACACTTAAAGGAAAGAAACATAGGACTGAAATACAGCTTCAGTTGGAAAATCTGTCTGATTAGTTAATTTTCTGGAAGTTATAGAGTTTTTTTGTGAAAATTTTTATCTTTCACTTATGCTTTTACTTTCGTCGGTGTTACCTGTTGTGCATAATTAAAATTTGATGTTGACTGTGCAGTTAAACATAATGTATTATTGTATCAGAATTGATAGTCTCCTATTTTGTGCATTATTGTTTTGTGCTTTTCTTAAGGTGTGACTTATGGGCCTGAAGACCTTTGAGAGGGTCAGTCTGTAAATTTCCCTTGGGTATCTGTAGGCTAAGTTATAAAGTTATAAAGTCATTTGCCTAATTAATAGGCCATAAAGCACACTTGTTGATATTTCCCTGTAAACTCCCAAAGGTTAAGCTCTCTGCTAGATTAATAATAAGGAAGCAGTGATAATTATGCAGGTAAATTTTGTTTTATATTGCAAATAAGTTATATATATATATATATATATATATATATATATATATATATATATATATATATATATATCAAACTCAAAGATTAAAAGTTTGAATAGCAGCTTCATTGGAATTATATTTACCTCTGCCAAGGAGGTTATGTTTTCACCCCTGTTTGTCTGCCATCAACATAACTCAAAAAGTTATGGAACGATTTTAATGAAATTTTCAGGAACTGTCAGGAGTGGGTCAAGGAGGACAATGATTAGTTTTTGGTGGTGGTTCGGGTCAATAATCTATCAATAATCAATAAGTATAAAAAATTGCTGCCTTGGCAGAGGTCTGCGCTCTCAGAGTGCTTTTCTAGTTTTGTTATGTTTTCCTGTTTAATTTTTTCTCAAACACTGGCATTTGTGACTTTTAACTCCCATCTGCCTGAGGCTCTGCACATTTTCTGTATTTCCACATAAGCAGTTGTATTGGTTTTTATGTCTTTAAACATTATGTAATATTATTTTATGCACTGTCATCATTTTTCAAATATTGGGACTTTCATCATGTGAATTTGAACTCTCATGGTCCTGAAAGTGTAATCTTATTGAAGGGATGGATTGAGACCATCTTCTGGGTCTTCTGGAAGACGGTCGGGTTTTTAAGTTTATATTGACTGATATTTATTTTTTTTCTGTTGGAAGACCATCAAAATGGAGGATGGATCAACAAAGATACTTTGGAATACTGTCAGAAAATATCTCTGGGTCCGCTCCTGTTATTGACCATGTTACCTGTTGTGCATGATTAAAATTAAGTGTTGACTAACAGTGCTATTATAAGCATTATTTATTATTGCATCAAAATTGACAAAATGACCTATTTTACATCATTATTTTCTGTTTTTTGTCTGTACATTTGACAGCTTTGCTGCCTTGTTTTATATAATATTGTTCGCAGGTCGTTATATAGGGGCACGTTGTTTATATCACAGACGTGTATAACGTTTAACTCTAAAGCCATAATACCCGATGATAGAAGCTTGTGTGTGAAAGTAGGTCAATTGCCTGTATAAAATTGTCATACGATTATTGATTTTTTAGTATGGACCATTTTAGGGGGAGACAGAAGTGGGACATGTACCAAGATGCAAGCAAAACATTTTGGTTGCATGGGGTCACTGAAAGGCAGGGTTTATTGCAAACTTTTTATGGAAAAGAGTAATATTAGCCCACATTTCCAGGTTCACCATGCAGAACTTTATAAACGCCAAGGTCCCTCTTTATTTCATCTGACTCTCCCTAAAACAATTCGGACCACGTTTTAAAACTGTTCAGCTCCCGGGAAGCGCGGAGTATCCAGCGTGGTGGCAGGCACTGATGCTCTGCAGACGACACATTGCATTCACAATAGGGGGTAAAGGTTTTCTAGGGAAATTTTGTACTGAATAACATCTGACGAATTATGTAATAAAGGGAAAAATCGACGTATTATAATTTATTTTTACTAAGTACAATGAAAGATACTGATATTTCTTCTCAAAATTGGCAGAATAAAATTAAAAAAAAAAAAAAAGGCAAAAGGACAAACCTATCTCCCCTATATCCGTAAACTTTTAACCTACTTTCAAATAGCTTTCACACTCATACACACGCTGAGTTTGGAAGGTGGCTTGTTTGTACAATTTGGACGTATCGGGTGCGGGGGGCGGGGGAGAGGGCTTCCAATGTGACTGTTCTAGAAGAAGTCTTGATATTTCTATTTTGATTATACTGTAACATAATATTTGGGTTCATGAATATTACACACAGATGATTGCTCGACTGAAGTCTATGGTTTTATACATGTTATATTTTATACATTAAAACGTTTTATTTTAAGTGATAGACGATGGATTGTGAGCATTGGCAACGGGAAAGAGCAGTATTGTATTCGAATGGTTATGTTTTAGCACGGAATGGCATATTAAGTTTCATGGCCCTCTCTCACTGGTCGCTTTACTTCTCAAACTACCAGTAGGTTTATATGCCTAAACTAGGTCCTTAAATCATAAAACTGGTTTTATTTTGACTGGCTTTATTTACCCTTTTCAGTTTTTAATGTTATTTTTGTCATCTTGGTTATCATATTTGGATTCATAAACTTAATAAATGTCATTTTGGGTCAAAAATACATTTGATGAAATCTGATTTAGTTTTCTTAACAGCTTAAGTTTCTCAACAAGATATGGCTTTATTGTATTGGCCATCAGCGAGTTTTGGGGGGATCAAGGGGGTTAACCCCTTTTGATTTTTGAAATTAGAATTTTGACTAGCTGGAACAAAGTTCTAAACCTTATCAAATGGCAACATTCGCCCTCTTAAATATCTAAATTTTTGGGGCTCTTCACTGGACCCCGCATCCCAAGGTGCATCTGCGGACTCCCCCCTTTGAAAAATCCTGGATTCGCCCCTGGTATCGGCCAGGTTAGTTGTGCTTTTGTTCAACCTTGTTGAAACTCAGAAAAGAATCTCCAACTTTTAAAACTTTTGAATTACCCTTAATTGTAAGCCAGTTTAGAATACATTGGTTGGTATTTTTATAAAACTTTGAAATTTCAACTTTCCTATAAAATAATATATGACTGTTGAACAATTTTAATAATAATTAGAATGTTTTTGGAATAATCATATCATTTTTATTTCAACAGCATTATGTTGATTGTACACAAAAATGAACGAAAAATAATTGATCAAATACATCTTCAGTTTTTATTTCATTTTTATATTTTCTTTTTATCCTTTCAATATAATTTAAATAAACAGGTAATGTGTTACGTCCCAATGTCTGAGATTCAAACCTGTCATGTTACTTAGAAAAATGCATTTGTTTCTACCCTAAGAAACTGTACCAACCACCCTAAGCACGAGATGCTCCCTTTACAGTTATCAAAGAATAATCTTTCTCTAAAATGCTTCTGAACAGGTCTGAAATTCAAACTAGTATTCTGTTTAGTAAAAGAGAAAAAAAGCCAAATACGCATGTATAACTACCGAGAGACCAAGAGGTGTAGAGACCAATAGCCTTGTCAGACACATATCCCATGACCAGAAGAGCCAAAATTAAAATGCTTACTACTTTGGAAAAAGACTTGCCAACTATATGTAGCAGTAGTACCTGAATGCTCATTTTGTTAATTATCATTTTTTCAGTCTATTCCGTTTTTATGTTTCCATACCTTATTTTCAGTCTTCCCTGCTTTCTTTACTATTCCTTGTTTTTCTGTCTTTATACGTTCTTGCTTTTCATTGTTTAAAGTCTTGACCCGCTAATTTCCTTTGTTTTCTTCACTTTCTCTCTTTACTTCTCGTGGGCAAGACATTGCTTTTTATTACAGGTAAAATTGTTTTTTTAAAAATCTTTTATTTACTATTAAGTTATATATTATTTTACTTAACCCTAATTATTTAGTTATTTTTATTAATTTAATGTTTAATTTAATGTTTTATATAGTAAACTTATGAAATCTGTATTTGATGAAAATTAAAGACTCTCTCTCTTTACTTCTCGTGGGCTAGACACTGCTTTTTATTACAGAACTGTAATCAAACTGTTACATATAAAAAGCTATCAAAAGCCAAGCATTTAAAAAGACCAGCTTTTTTATGGCAATGTCCATGTTCAGGTGTGATGAAACTGCATTTTGGAATTTATTTTGAGGTACAAAATATTCAGGCAATTTCATCTTAAATACTCTGACTCTCTGACAATTGAGAGTTAGTATGGAGCTCTTGTACCCAACAAAAAGTAAAAATATACATATATATATCAAGTGGTAATATTAAAGTTAAAATGAAATGATAAAACAGCCCATCTTGACAAAAAGAAAACAAATGGTGACTCTTCATCACTTTATTATTAATCTGATGAAATACAAAGCTATTCTAAAACATAACAAATGTTAGGTTAGCTGCCCCATGGGCAGACACAAAACTGTTTCTTATGAAACTCTAAGACTTAGATTGTTTGAATGCAACATGATGTTTGGGAACCAAAACTATCCCTAAATGAACCTAGAGTATCCCTAAATTAACACAATAAATCAACATTCTTGCCTCTCACCACAGTATGAACAGTCAACATGCAGGGCACTCAACAATCCTTAACACTGAGCATATTGACATTATTGTGTTGTCAATGATATTACTGTCCCTAACTCCAAGTATAACTGGAAATGCTGCTGTGAGTTTGAATGAGATTGAGCTTTTTTAAAGGACCTGTGATTATCTTATTATGGGGCATGGGGACATATACAACAGTTAAACAAAATGCTGCAATGCTGGTGAAAATAATGCTTATTCAATCACTGTGCACTTCTTTCTGTAAATATGAGTCTCTATAATATGGTTACACCTGACAGCTACTGGTAGGTGGATCCTAGCCAACTTGCATAGGAGAAAACAATATGAAAACGGTGGAAGATTAATGATGGGACTTTTTTCAGCCTGAAAAGTCTGAAAAACCTTTAATTCATTTAGATTAGACATTAAGCTTCATCAGATATTTATGTATTTACTTTATCTTGTTATATATATATATATATATATATATATATATATATATATATATATATATATATATATATATATATAATTGATAATGAAAATTCAAAATTTGGGACCAATGCCTTTAGAGTTTTACCTAAAATTATATGCTTCTTTGACCACACAATACCAATTACTTGTCTGGTTAATCTGTGACTTAAGTTTTTCAACATACTGGTAGCTCTTACTAGTACCTTGTAAGCCTCAGAAAACTACTACTTTAAATCAAGAATAACAAGTCCAAAGATGAATAATATTCAATTTGATAATGGAAAAATATTTAATAATATCCCCAATTGCTCTATTGCTGAAACTAGTGGGATACGACTTACACCCCATTTCCATAGATTTTTAGATCGATCTATCCCTGTGGGGAGTCTCACTAGATCACTGTCAGCTTGGCCGGGTTAAGCGTCTGTCCCGCCTACTAAAAGCTGTAAGGGGGTAATTAACTATGATATATATATATATATATAACTACTATATATATTTTTAGACTGAACTATATATATATATATATATATATATATATATATATATATATATATATATATATATATATATATATATGTTCAGTAGACTTTACAATTATGTGCATTACATACAAAACAAATAGTTAGACACCTGATCATTACAATCTGTGTTAGCGATCTCTCCTTCCTGGGGAGGTGGTGACGATGATTATGAGACATTTAACCTAATTGTGGTCACTTTATCAAGTGACCAGTTGTTCTTTGTTCTCTCATATCCCCTTGACCACAGCCACCCCTGAGTCGCACCTCTTGACCTCCATGGTGGACTCCGTGACTATCCACTGGTCAGCAATAGGGTCATAGTACTCCATGTTCTTGAGTAGAGTGTGGCCATCATATCTGATAGAGAGAGATGTTAGGTACACATATTGGACACAGCTTTGTTGCTTCTTGAAGTGAATAAATAGATATTAACATGATTTTAAGGCTTGAGACAGACTTAACTGAACCAAATGTAAAAATGCAGCCATTTGTTTAGATAAAATCTGGCTCTGTGAGTGCCCACTGTTCAAGATCAACATACCGGTACTGCATTTTAAGCCATGTGCTAGTTTGGTGAAGGAAATCTTCAATATGATGATGTATGGCAATGACTCAATCTTTTCAACGAAGAAATTGTTAATTCTTCAGATACTGTTTTTTCTTTAGTCATAAATTCATAAAATTAGAACATGCCTATTGTGGGGTAGAAACAAAGTTAAAAGGTGTAGTAAAATAACAAACACTATACAGAAATATATTTTTTATAATATAATACTAAAAATGATCTATTTAAAAATTGATAATTTAAGTCCATTGTTAAAACTGAGTCTTTACCATACATCACTTAAATTCATACACATTAGGGCAAACAAAACACCAAAATTAAAACATTATTCAGACATCAAATCACTAAATCAAAATAGCAAAAACATTATCATACTAACCCTGCAACAACATATAACTTTCCTCGTAACACACATGCTCCAACATAGCACCTGGGAGACGTCATACTGCTGATGGACGACCACTGGCACGTACGCACGTTGTACGTCTCTACTGAAGACAAATGCGTGTTCCCATCGTAACCACCGCAAACAAATATCGTGTCATTTAGTACAGCCACCCCTGCGCCTGAAATATTCAGTTATGTTAAGAGACCAGTGTGGTATTTTGTTATTATGACACAACTGAGAGGTCAATAAATATTAGTTTAAGATAATATAATAAGTGTGTCTCAGTCTTAAATGAATTAAGCAGTGATTTACATTCCAAAGGACATTATTTCAAATACCAAACGGTACAAAAAATTAATCAAAAAACAATCTTAACACAACCTGTACTGTACCTGATCTGCTAGTAGCAAGAGGAGCCACACTCGCCCACTGATTAGTCCGAGGGTCGTACTTTTCCACAGAATTCAAGAGATTCACACCATCATAGCCACCAAGGCAGTATATATGGTCACTGGCCACTACAAGTCCTGCCCCCTCACGCCCTAGTAACATACTGCCCAGCAGTGTCCATTGGTCAATACGGGGGTCATAGCGCTCAAGACTGGTGTGTCTGTTGGTGCCGTCAAAGCCTCCACACACAAATATCATGTCTGCAAGTATCAACAAAGATATACATTGACAACAACTTCTGTTGGCTGGAAATTGTGATAATTGGGTCAGTTATCTCAATGCTAAATGATATTAGTACAGGTTTATGTTAAAGTTTTGGCACTCGATCTAGACGACTGAATCCATTTGTGACATCAAACCCTACATACGAAAAAATATTATGCAAAAGACAAAGTTTGTATAATGATGTGGGTTCAAATACTCATTCCCTGCCATTACAAAAACGTCATGCAAAATGGAAATTATACCATATCACATTTTAAACAAAAACAGAATGATTAAAAAAAGTATGTATCAACATATTAAAAAGTGCAAAATATTCAGGACTGTAAAAGATACTGATAGTAAACTTTATGTGCCATGCTTGACAAAAAAACAAAAAAAAAAAAAAAACAAAAAAAACAAAAAAAAAAACAACATCTGTTCTTTACACTACACTGTTGAATCAAATAAACTTATTGTCCGTTAAAGAAAATACAAGGACAACTTCTAAATTCTACTTTATTGAATACAAACTATTTAGTACCTTGATATACACATCCTCCAGCCAGTCCTCTACGATGGTGCATGGGGGCCACAGCATGCCAGGCAGGCTTGTCTTGACTGATGTCCAAGCACTCCACTAAACTGAGCCGTGATTGGCCATCATATCCACCAATCACGTAAAGTCTAGGTCCAACTGCAGCAGCAGTGACATATCGTCTCCTCTTTGTAAGACACTTAAATTATAACATTCAAATTTGGATAAAAGAACTCTATAAGGGATTCTATTGTGAAAAAAATCAACTTACAAATCTGTCAAGTTCTCAACAATTTTCTAATACTTACCAACCACTGTGTTACAAACTAGTATGGCATCCATATGCATGAATATCAATTAGTTCAGTTAATGGTTACAAGCATGATCCTTATGCCATACTTCTTCACATATTCTTTGGAGTAATTTCCAACCAATTAAGATGGAAAATATGAAGGCAATGGGTACCCTGTTGAGTATATCTACTTTTGTCCAAGAAAAGTTAAAATATTAATATAATTTAAACAAAACTGACGAAAATGCAGATTTCTTTTCATAAGTTTAGCTGTGACAGAATCCCTGGCTTTTGTGGTACACTAGCATTCTTTGGAACCACCTCTTTAACAGGATAAAACATTTACTTGTCACAACTTACAGGCAGTGACTCCCATTCATTACTCTTGGGATCAAACATCTCAGCAGAATCTACTGGGTTTTGCATGGCACCAAAGCCTCCAACCACCACTAGTACCTCTACGGAGCCTGAAATTATGAAACAGTCTCCCATAGAATTTTTAGACTTTAAAACATCGAGGTGATATGAACCAGCGCAATAATTAGTGGTTATCAGTATTCTTTACTTTTATGAGACTTCAAATTTTATGGAAATGTCTGCAGCTTCACTTGACTAGCAAGAGAACACCAACTTTTTTTCAACCAGGCCCAATATTTCACACATATTTTTATTTTAAGAATTGGTATCCCTGTCTTCACCCAACTTTGTCCTTTAATGTAAAGTTCTTTGAAAATATCACTGAGTTACAGTATTAGTGTATTTTTGTTGTGTGACTTGAAAATATAAATCTTTATATTATATTAATATGTCCACTATGTCTGAAAATGCACCATTTCTTGTACAAATCATTTCATGCTTTAGAAATTTATTTAACTTTATTATTAGTATTATTTTCCATGTCACCCAGTTGTACATGTTTCCTGTCTACCTGTTCTGGGTTTTGTACGTGCCCCATGCAGCTGACTCCTGAGGTCTGGTCGGAGGTGAAAAGTTTTAGCTTCATCCACCAGGTCTCTGCAGGCATGGCTGGCTTTGATAAGACTCTGGAAACAAGTATTATGATATGACAATTGATAAATTGTATTACATTATCAGGCCGGTAATCACAGAGGTTTAGAGGTTTTGGCTTTGATCAGGCTCTAGAAACGGGTATTATTATAGGACTATTGACTTTGTTAAGGGTCTGAAAACTGGTATGACTCTTGTTCAAATGAATATATCATTATCAGGGATGCAGTCGGGAGGTTAGGGGTTTTGACTTTAATCAGGGTCTGAAAAAAGGTATGACAACTGTTAAAATGTATATCATTATCAGAGCTGCAGTCAGGGCGGTTAAGGGGTTCTGTCTTTGATAAGGTTCTGAAAAAAGATTCATCAGAAATGTGTATCATCATCAGACCTCCCTTAGAAAATGAAAAGTTTTCAGCAACATTGAAAAAAACTGCCAATTTATCTGTCAAATATTGTATGGTTGTGACCAATTGTGTTAAATTGTGTTAGAGGTGACTATGCAGTGGGTCCCTCTAGTGGTAAAAAAGGAGTGAAGTGAGTAGTTTTCCATGTTGGAGGGAGTGTGGACTCCATGCGGGGTGAAGTTGTGACATGTTTGTTGGTCACACGTGGTTTGAATGTAATGTAAAACTATATAAAAATTTTTTTAAAAAATTGAACCAGCGCAAGTTTTTTATTTACTTTAACTTCAACATTATCAATAACTTGAAATAAAAATCAGCTTCTTGCTATAAATAAATAAATAAATGATCGTTATTAGAATAATGACAACAGATTCTGTTATATTACCTGGTTGTCCACTACATCTGTGATGTATCTCACACTGAGTAATGGTAGTCTCACCAACTGGAGTAATTTTGGAAGATCTTCTGTTCTTTTCTCCAAATCCAGCTTCACCCAGTTCAGCACTGCTTCAAACACTGGCTCTTCTGAGCTCACCTTTACATTGATAACAGAATATCAATAAATGAATAAAAAAATAAAAATATACAGAGTATGCTGAAGGCTGATGGAAAGTATCTAGTCTAACTGATTTTTGAAAAATGGTGCATCAGAAAACTGGCCATGCAAGGTTTTGCTGTAATATTGTGAGGACACAATGTCTTTACATGAAAATTTAGAAAACAACATATAAATTCAGACAGGCCCAGTTTAGCTAAGTACAGTACTGACAAATAAAGATTTTAATAAGATCATTATAATATTAGTTAATATTTGTAACAGTTAGAGAATGTCATGCAGCACTAGCCGACTATCTGATAAAACATATTCAAATCGAAATTGTACTTATGGTTGCAAGTTAAAATTTTTGCAAAATATAATTCCTATGATCATAAATATATATGTATATCCTGCATTTACAACAAAGGTTATATTTGACTTAGTTAATTCTTATCCATTATTGTCATTCAAATGACATGACTCAAAACATTTGTTATCATTTATTTCACATGCACTGGCAAATATTGGTGTAGATAATCACAATGCACTTAGTCATCCATTAAGTGATAAAAAAAGTCACATTTTAAGTAGACTAGAGTATTCCTTTTGCTTATTCCTCAATCCTACCTGAATTTCATCACTACCAATGAGTTTTTCTACATCCTCCACCTCAAGTCCCAGAAACTCTTCCTGCCCTATGACATCTTCAAAATGCTTAAACAGGAAACTCTCTGCTGCTTCCTGGAGATTCTTACAAGAATGGTTCTCAGCAAACGTCCTTATACCAAGGCAGTTGGAAGGGTCCAGTTGCTTTTCTAGGAAGTCGGAACATGCCTGTTTTACTCCTGGAAAATACCATAAGATAAAAGTGCAAGTACTTCATTTTTATCTGTTAAAGTGTAAAAAAAATTATTCAGTTTGATTTTTTTGTTTCCTTTCCTTGTTTGTGCTTATTACTAGTTACGCATTATCAAAATGAACAATTAAGGAAACCCTTCACAAAATGCATGCTCAAATAAATGCTAACAAGACTTTAATACATGAACACAAAACATTCACTCAACTAAAATTACCAGTTGTAGAGTAGATAATTAGCAGCAAACATGTCCTGGGCATCCACATTTATGGAAAATAAAAAAGTTACTGATACATGAACTCACCAGCAAGTTGTAATAGAAATCACCAGGCAAGTGATGCACAAGATTTCCCAATGTTAAATAAAACACTACATGTACTGCCCTTATAATCACCAGTAGCTGTAAAAGACAAACAACACACAAGATATTCTGATATTTTCCACTGAGTATTATGTTTTTGATACATATATACTCACCAGTGAGTTGTAACAGACAAGCAGCAGGTAAAAGATCCTGGACATTTTCCACAGTGACATTGACTGTTTCCGTGTAGACAAAATCTAACAGGACATCCATGACAGTGGCCGAAATTCCACCTAGCTCAATTGTGTTCTTGTCTTTTTCAGACATCTGAAAGATGTTATAATACAACAAATACTGCAACAACACAACATCTGACAGTTATTACACAACAAATACTATAACAACATGCATCTTATTTTTAGGGTTTTATGTAGCATAAGTATCCCTGAACGACTGAAAATAATTCAACTTAACGAAAGGACTATTAAGTCATGTACAACTTTCAGACAATTTTCCCAACCTTTTACTCAGGATTCCAAAGATGAAGCAAAATAAAAATATGCTAAAACTTGGACTCAATGTTCCACTAAGTGAAGGTTAATTCTAGTCAGGGTATTAAAACTGTTCAATACATTTTCACCTACCTCACTGGTGAACATGGCATAGAAGTAGTCACTGCAGGCTGCCAGTACGATTCTGTGTGCTGGAAAGTATTCTTCTTCCACCTTCAACATCACATCACATAATGAAGAGGCCTTTCTCAGCATGTTCATGGTGGTTAATATCGCCTGTATAATCAGAGGTTTAATACAAATACTAATAAACCACACTGATTTAAAACTTTTCAAACTATGGCCATAACATATAATGTATCAGGGGCAGATCCAGAGAAATTTTTCTGACAGTCTTCCAAATTATCTTTGTTGATTCATCCTCCTTTTTTGACCATCTTCCGACAGAAAAAATTAGACACCCGTCAATGTAAACTTTAAAATCTGACCGTCTTCCAGAAGACCCAGAAGACAGCCTAAATCCGCCCCTGTGTATCAATCTGTTAACATTGTACATCACCATTCTACATGAGCCCCTACTGGGCCTACTAGTAATGGGTCAAACATGGTATTTGAAATGTCTCTGACGGGACATTTTACAGACAATTTTAAAGATTTTTGACCCATTACCGTGTTTTGACCCAACTATACCTTAGCATGGCTGTCAGTACAAATCTGGCGCTCTCTTGGCAGGAGTGGAGGCATCTTCTTTTTGTTGTGTTTATAACATCTGTATGCTATACTGTTTCACATATCAGCAGATTCCCAGCCTCTGAAGGTTAACAGAAAATTATGTAAATAAATGCATTTCATTATACAAGTAACAGCAAGATATACATTATTAATATATCATTGGGAGACAAATAAACCAAATCACACTGCACAGAAATGATGCTCACCTGAAACTTTCAGCAGCATTTTTTTCTACCAGCTAATTTATCACACAAAAACAAGGCTATAGCGTCTAACAGCCAGCTTTTGGATGGAAAACCATGACCTGTCTACTTGTCTTTGTATGTACAGTTAAAGATCTAGAGCATGATACAGATAGCACTATAGCTGGCGTTATCACTAGGACTAGGCTGTTAGTAATATACTAGATGTGTGAGCGCGTTCGAATGCTCTTGTGCACGCATTCTAACCGAGGACACACACCCGCCCGAAACCCACTAACCGAGGACACACCTCCAACCGAGGACGTCCTCGGTTGACATAAGCAGTGGAATGCATACAGGGGCCCATTTCAAGTTAGGTGGTGAAATTTGACGCTATTCTGAGCCAGTCCTCGGTTATGCTGTATAGCGCGGGCCAAATTCCCGCCACGAGTGTATCAGAAATACTGTCCAACTTTTTGTCTGAAATCGGGCTATACACACACGTCCTCGGTTGTGCTGTTAAGGGCGGACCAAATTCCGCGTCCTCGGTTGTGCTGTAAAGGGCAGACTAAACTGAAACTTATGTTATATCTCAGATGTCTATATATTCAGTAAGTTCATATTTTTTAACTAAAGGTCTTTTTTTATCAAATTAAGCTCTCCTAAGCCGTTACGTAACTACATAACTATCATCGCACTGTACATATTACGGCACGCTTCTTTATTAGTACAACTGACTTGGAGTGGTTTAAATAAAGAAGAACTGTCTGAATTTGTGGCTCACTCGGTAGATCTTAGGACCGACAATCTTTTGAAGGTGCAAGAATTACTCTGAAGTATCAAATAAACGTACCGGTACGTTAATTAATTTTCCAAATTTCTTCCCGCCGGTACGCTCCATTTTCACCCAGTACGCTTATTAATTTTTCAAAAATCTTCCACCCGGTATGTTTATTAAATACATATTGTACCGGTGGGAAATTACACAAGTACAAGTCACGCTTTTTATTTTCTTAAATTGAAGTATAATGAGAAGAAAATTGAGATCTCAACTCATTACCGACTGTTCTACCAACAGCACTGGAAAGTAGGTCAAGCGGAAGTCGCTCTCTGAACACAACAGTACATGCGTCACCTGATTTCAGTTCCTATAAATAGACGTGCTTTCCCTTCAACAGTGACAACTACTCATGTACATCGATCGAATGATGCAATGTCGCAAGGTGATAGGATCATATTTATAGCTAAGGAGGTCATTTCAAGTACAGCAAAGAAGTTGTGCCTGTTTTCAAACGTCAATTATTTCATGCCGATTTATGATTTAAACGATGTTAAATCACATTTCTATGTAAGATAAACCCTTAGGAGTTTACAGGTATGCAAAACGAACCTTATATCTGAGAATAAATTTACTATGAATAACGTCTCCGTATGGCTCTCGGAGGCGGCTTAGGTGCGACATATCTGGGTCTTCGGCCCCTGACGATTATGAAATTTAACTCATGGCAAATATATATATATATATATTAAGATAAATTATAATACTGAGTGAATTTTACCTGGTGAATTTTTTTTTTTTTTACAATGATCAATAGCTAGCTTTTTTCTTTCTCTATTTCTTCTTTACTTTTATTTATTTATTTCATTTTTTTTTTTTTGGGGGGGGGGGGGGGGAGTGGTGCAAAGGTTTTTTCCACCCAGTACTTTTATTAAATTTCGAGATTTTTTTCCACCCAGTACTTTTATTCCATCAGTACTTTTGTTAAATTTTGAGATTTTTTCCACCCAGTACTTTTATTCCATCAGTTCTTTTATTCGATACTTCAGAGTAAATGAAAAGGGTAAATGGATCGTCCGTAAACCCCCTTTACACTGGGGCGGCGTCCTTTGTGCGACCAAGAAACTGGCATCACTGTGGTCGTAGAAAGGAGGTACAAGCATTGCTTTGGTTGAAAAAAATGAATATTTGGTGATTGGCTAGTTGTCAGAAAGTTAAGTATTATAATTTTGTACTCTCAAATGGATCCGTACTACAGGACGCAGAAAGGACGCCGTCCAGTGTAAAGGGCCCCTTAGCTAACTATGAATTAATCTACCCCTGACAGTTTGAAGAAGGCTATGACATTATGAAACATTTATTATTACATAATGGCTCTGCGAACTACAGTCACTTCTTTTCACCTGTAGATCTGACCTGTTTGTTATACACCTGGCTGCTAGAATAAATACTAAATCTAACAACTGAAGTGAAATTATATTTTGAATGGGCCCCTGTCGGTCCATGTCGCTAACACAGAGCACACATATTCATAAACACCGCATTTGCAAGAACCGCTTTGTGAAATAAAAAAAAGAAAAAAAAGACGCCCCGACAATTACGCGTCCTGATATATAGGCCTACAGTTCGGATGTGCACACGGCAAAAACGATTAAGGGACCGTTCCCAGATCCTATCGTACTAACTATGGATCGATCTCTCCCAGAAGGAATGCTATATAAATTGCAATCAACGTAATCAGTGTGATCTGGCCAATTTTACAAAGTTGCTGTTTTTCCCTTTTCTTAGCATAATATTATATGCGATGCAACATTTTAAAGAGAACCGATAGGTCTATTTTCATGAAACTCACAGAACTGATGACTATTAGTTAAACGCAGGTCAAGTTTGAAAATCTTCATAATGGGCTGCTTTTTTTTTCAGAAAATTTGCTGTTGTTTTTGCTTTTTTCAGCATACATGCAACACTGTAAACACAGTTCAAGGAGAAGCAATAGGTCTATTGTCATGAAACTCACAGAACTGATGATTATTAGTAAAAGGGTTGTCAAGATCAAAAATCGGCATATCCGGGCCATTTTTTGTCAAAAGTTATGCTGTTTTTTTTCTGCCATTTTCAGCATATAAGTAACACTGTAAGCACATTTCAGGGAGAACCGATAGGCCTGTTGTCATTAAACTCACAGGAGTGATCAATGTTATTAATGTACAAATCAAATTTAAAAATAAGATTGATTGGTTGAGTTTTGAGGGACTTCAGCTTTTATTTGTATATAAGTGGTTTTCCTCAGATTTGATTGTCAGGCATGTAAACAGTCTCATTATTGAATTTACTAGATATGTAAAATGGGTTGTTTGACAATTTCTGCGTCTTGACAATATTGCTAGTTGATTATATAAAAATGGTGGTAAACCTGTTATCTTGTATTGTGTAAAAAAAGTGCCAAAATGGAAATGAACTCGTATCATTGTAGTTTGTCAGATTCAATCATTCACAATGTTCGGAATGGAGGAAATTGGACATTTAAACTTGTTATATTGATATTTTTGCCATCTCAACAATTTTCTTAGTTGATCATGTGAAATGGCAGTAAACTGTATTATTTTATGTAAAAAAGTTAAAAATGGAAAGAAACCCATTTCAGTACAGTGCTCTCTTGTATACATTTAGCATTTTCAAAGTATGACTTTGGAGTTCCATGAACCTGAAAACCTTTGCTAGTCACATTTTCTGAATATGCATGATACCAATATTTTATTATAAAAAAATTGATGATCATTATGCTGTTAAGCATTATATAATATTGCATCAAATTGGAAGAAAGCACAATTTTGGGTGCTGCTGGCATGATGTCCTCAATTGTAAAATTGTGTACTGTGCAAGTCTGTATCCAATGGACGACACTTTGTGTTATCAAAATATAAAATTCATGATAATAAAAGAGTGCTAAATAGAAAATAAGCATTATGAAAATAAAATGTTTGAAAACGAATTTCTTTGGTCTTTTATTTTATTTCATCAGTATCCTTTCTTTTCCTAAATTAATTGATGTTTTATCTCATAATCTTCAATTCTAAAAAAGTGGCAAAGCCCAGCATTAAATATTGTACAACTGTTCATTTAATCATCACCTCTGGTGTTATTTTGGAATTTACCTTAAATATGAAAGAATTTCATAAAAATGTGAATTGCTGCAAAGTAACGCTATATAAAATTTGCTTTGCATTAAAAGTACAATCATTATTACATGTAGATGCATGCATGTCCTCGGTTGTAATGTGTAGTGTCTGTCCGTGTGTGTGTCCGTGTGTGTCCTCGGTTAGAATGTAAAATTCTTGTCAGCAAAAAATTAGTTTTTATAAAAAATTAATTTATAACATTCATACTCGAATAGATTTTACCCTTAATTGAATGTTTTTATTTTGATTTAACCAAGGAATAAGATGTCCTCGGTTGTATGGTGTTGTGCTGATGTCCTCGGTTGGTACACATAGACAAGTATGCGTGTGTGTGTGTGTGTGTGTGTGAGAGAGAGAGAGAGAGAGAGAGAGAGAGAGCGAGAGAAAGAAGCACAAAAATTAGGTTCTTACCGGCTTCTTTCTTTTAAACTTCACATCTTCATCTTAACCTGTTTTTAGATACTAGTACAGAAGACACAGCTTTGACCGCTTTCACTGCTCCAGCTGGGTTTTCAAGTGTTTACAACAAAATGTCTTCAGTTTTATTTCATACCTGTAGGTGGCGCGGGCAAAGACAAGCCACATAGATAATCCTGTAACTGTAAATCATTCCGTATCTCTTTGATATAACATAATCTAATCTGCACACTGTCTGCATCTTTTGGGTCAAACTGCGCATTTTTAGCCGTACTTATCTTTTTTTTTAACCAGCTTGTCGAATACGAAAAAGAAAAGCACAAGCCATTAACGATATAAGCCTACCAGTAGGGCCTATGTGAGATTCACCAAGTTATAATTATTAGTAACGATAATCTGATTCTCTAGCTGTATTCTTTAGGTACATATCTGAAGGGCCCCGAAAAATGTTGGTATTTTAGGGGGCGAGCGGTGGCATTTGGTACGGTTTAGAACTAGATTCCGTGCCGTCAGTTAATTTGGTTTAAATGTTTTTGTTACAGAGTTATATGAGCCCCTTATTACAGATTTTCATTAAACAAAGGCATTATTTTGCTTTATCGGCGATTAAATCTGAACTAAGACTTTAAAGAAAGATCGCTGGTAGGGTTTTGGAGAAGGGCCTACTAAATGTTGTCATTAAATCAACGTTGAAACGGTGATCGTGGGTGCTCAGGTAAAAGAGAACTCTTAGTTTTTACCCCAAAATTGCAATTATGACGTCACCTGTAAGATAATATACGTGTAAGTTTTAAATAATTTAGTTGCTGCATGATCGAACACTGAGGATTTATTTTTTACTCTAAAGAATTTTATATGTAAGGCAGTAAATATATCAGGAGTTTTAGGCAGTGTGACAATATCCTTAAAACGTCTTAGGGACCATTCCCAGGCCCTATCGTACTAACTGTGGATCGATCTATCTTAGAGGGGGTTCTCTTTCAAATTGCTATCAACTTAATTAAGCAGCTTTAATGTCTGTCACGCCTACTCAAGCTGCTAGGGGATAAGTGATTATCGTTTAGCAGCTTCAGTAGGCGTGCCAGACATCTAAGCCGCTTTCAAGAGCTGAAAGCAATTTAGCGAAACCCCTTGGAGATGGCTCGATCCTGTTAGATCGATCTAGGTATGGGAACCCAGTCCTACTCTTACAGTCAGATAGCCCACGTGACACCTACATGCGCGTGCGCAATAAATAGCTGAAACGGAACTTGGGGGCATCAGTCCCTAGCAACCGTTCATGTAACGGGGCCGTGCTACGGAACATGTAAAATCATCACCATTGAAGTATCTCCCTTACATTCAAACCACATAATAGAGGCTCTTGGAGTAATAGAAAAACACCTTATTTGCGGAGGACTTTACTCACGTCTGCAATGTAAACTAAACAACATGGCAGATTTAGCCCCCACGCGGAACGGTTGCTAACCATGACTTGTTTCAGCAGACAGCGGAGCCTAGTTAGGTTACGTAACAAGCGTTTATCCCATCGGGGCGAAGTTCAGCTCTGCAGAGCGGGTACAATGCCGTCTGCACGCGTGCGGATTTAACTGCATCTGGCCAAAAATCCCAGGGTCGCGATAGAGAAGAGTAAACGTATTTTCCGCGGGCCTGGTAGAGAGTACTCGTACAGGTATATTGGGTTTGGGTGAAAAGCTCGTCTCTGATAAAAGTATAGGTTAGCAAACTGTGCTACTCATTCCATCTGTTACCCCTGTAGTCGTACGGTACCAGTATAAGCGTGATGGCGAAGGAGGAGCTGGCGGTTACCAAGTTTAGGGAATACCTGAGGATAAAAACTGTCCAACCAAACCCTGATTATGGTAGGCGATGCTCATAGAATCGGTTATTGTTTTTATTAGTTACATAAAAAAACATAATTGAATGCTTATTAAGGCTTCAATGCAAAAGACAGAAAAGGGGGATTAAGGCCACCTCAACGTAGGCCAACATGCACGGTATTCACCCTCTTGAACATTTCTCAATGCTTTAAATTGCTTATTTTTGTCAGAATCAGCTGTGAGGTTCCTCGTCGCTTATGCCGAAGAGTTGGGTCTGCCATGCCGAATAACAGAGGTAGATGTAACTTTTCTTTGCCCTTGAACTATACTGTGGCCCATTAACACGTTCCGTCACAGCCGTCTGTCTCAGCCCACATGTAGTGCTTGACTATACATTCCTGTCTAGGTCATTGGTTTAATCAGGTGGGGGCCTATACTTAACCAAGGTCACTAAAACCCCTTTAAAAAGGCCAGCGTCCTTTCTGCGTCCTTTGTGCGACCATGAAACTGGCATCGCTGTGGTCGTAGAAAGGAGGCCCAAGCATCACTTTGGTTGCAAAATTATGTTTTTAATACTCTCAAACGGGGCCGTGCTACGGGACGCAGAAAGGACGCCATCCAGTGTAACGGGGGCTTAACCCCGGATAGTATTAGGTCGCCGTCCGGTGCTACAGGAATGACAGTCCGATGACATTCGTCCCTCATAATAACCCCAATACTCCGACTACTAACCTGTATTAGTCACATCGGACCCCGGACATACATTCAAAGGACTACCATTCCTGTCAGACCGGCTTTAAGTTTAATTTTATAGGGCCTATCGCTAATGCAGGACCACTTATCTAGGGCTCGAGACGATATTTTAAAAATATAGAATAGTTATTATATGTATAACCACACACTCAGCATGCTTCTTTTTAGTGTTCATCAATTTTCAAATAAAATTGTAACAGCAGCTCAAAAATATCGATCAATTTCTTCTGATAAACCAAAAATTAACATTTCATACGCTTGAAAGTAAAAAAAAGAACCTCTCATTGGCCCGATTGGCACCCTTGAAGTTGCGCCAAATGCGTGATGCTACCTCTGGTATGGCTTAGGTAGGCAATTACATAGACTCCGGTTGAGCAATCCGTGTGTAATATTCATGAACCCAAATATTATATTGATTAAATAGATGCATGCGTCTTTGTGCATCTACCTTCTCTTTGTCTTACAGGTTGCCCAGGGGAAGCCTGTTATTACTATGACTTGGGAGGGAGCCAATCCAAAACTGGGTACCGTCCTCCTGAATTCCCACTCTGACGTCTCCCCAGCCTTTGCGGTAGGTATCATTTCTGTATCTGTATCTGTCCATATACGTCTAAAGAAACCACTACTGGTGTATGATAGACAGGAAGAAGATCATTTAATGTAAAGTTATAAAGGTTTTATACCACACCTGCCTTTATTGCCAAAGAACATGCATGTACTTTCTATTATTTTGTACCGACTATTTCAACTTCAGAACGCGCCAAGGTTAGGACAATTAAAATGGAACGTGTATGTCTTGGAAAACGTGGAACGCGAAATAACTATAAGATACTTATCTACTTACATTTCATTGCCGCTCCGATGTGGTTCTAGTTAAATCCAGTCTAAATATGGTTGGTGTCGAATAAATGAAAAATACGTCTCTAACCTCAGACTTTTACTGTTATGAATATTTTTTCATCATGGATATACAGATAGAATGTATCAACACGCACTGCCCCCCCCCCCCAACGTCTCTGAAACAAACTGGATATCTTAACTATTGAATTAAGATAAAAGCGGTCAAAATTAAGGAATTGGAATTCACATACATGTAGACTAGCCATACGGTTTATCAGATTTTTTTTATTTGCATTCCCTCTTAACTCAAGAGAGTGGACGACATATTTTTGTAAATTCCGAAAAAAAAATACAAGGGGAAATGAAAAAACACACCTTATTTGTTTCTTTTGCAGGAATATTGGACTTTCGATCCTTTTGGTGGAGAAAAGGACGCAGATGGCAATATCTATGGTAGAGGAGCACAGGTAAGGATTACATGCATGCTACTTATTAAATTTTTGTTAAGCGTTCGATCTTACCATGTGAAGCAGCGTCCTTGTGAGTTTAAATATACATGTATAAAGAAGTTTTTAAAACCGGGCACCGGTGTTAAGTTGCATGTGACGGGTCACGGAGCGGCGGCTGGGCGATGTTTTTGATAAAATGAGTGCCATGGGTGCTGATGCCCAGTAGCTAGGGAATATACATTTCATTGCGTAGGACTACTTAGATGACAATAAAATATGCCTGGTGTATTTTTCTGTTTACTTCTTTGGCCATTGTGCTGAGTAGTAAAACTACTTAATTAAATACACATGTATACTTGCTGTTGTAATTTGAAAAGCCTAGTGTGCGGGTCGGCTGCCTGAATTTTTAGTTTTATTACATGCACAAGGCCAAAGCATTGTTCAATTGAAATGTTTAAATTTTTCATGTGGCATTCTGATGTTATCTTTGTATTTCAGGATATGAAATGTGTTGGAATACAGTAAGTCAAACGCACGATTCTTATCACTTTTCTGTTAAGAAATATTAAGAAAAAATCACGACGACTCTTAGGAAGTTCCCCTCATTGCTAGACGGTTATATATGTGTGTGTGTGTGTGTAGCAGTAAGAATGTTGCGCTAAAAATTTCATAGTATAGATTAAATATCACTAGCACTGCATGTTATGTAAACAGATAGCAACACCGCTATCATATAAGTGTATAAACATATTTTTGCATTTGCACAGAAACCAGGACTGCTTTACATAAGCATACTTGTGCCAGTGACGTTTCACAAGCACTGTTTCAGACCAACTTATGTGTAGGGCCGCTTACAGAACAGTGGACTAAGTAGTCCGCGGGTCAAATATGGCCACCCACTAAAAAGCTTGCCGTCTATTCCGCTAACAGACACTGAATAGATTCCCCGTGGGCAAATATTCAAGTGGGACGGCCATATTTGACCCTGGGACTAGTTAGTCCACTGTTCTGAATGCGGCCTAGGGCACGTTCAACTAATAAGAATGTTCAAATTTCAGGTATCTGGAGGCCATAAGAAAGCTAAGACAAAACGGAGTAGTCCCAGTAAGAACAGTGCATGTTACTTTTGTGCCAGGTAAAGGGAAACTCCTTAAGACAAAACAATTTCGAAACAAAAAATTTATTCAGAAATGATCGCCTTAAAGTCACTGGTGTCCATACATAACTGTTTACGTATACAACCTTTCTGTACACGGAAGTGATACGCAGATAGAGTTTATGTGCATATTGACACTGTGGAAAAAACTCAATTATTGTAGATTTTATTAGTACCGAAATAATGAGATAATAGACATATTATAAGGCCATACTGACGTTTTAGATATATTTCGTATTACAGATGAACAAGTGGGTAGTGAGGAGGGTATGAAGTTGTTCGTTAAGCACGAAGACTTCAGAAATCTTAACATAGCATTTGCAATGGACGAAGGTGAGTTTCATGCTAGACAGTGTTAAACCCCCCATTACTAATTTTATCACGTAGTACAGATATAATCTATGGGTATAAGCACCTCGTGTGTTTATTAAGCAAATGCTGCGTATAAGTATAAGATACTGTAGAGAAAGAACCGTTATATATGTCAATTGCATCAAAATACTCATAATTCATAATACGCGGGCTCGGAATGTGAAAGCATATTATGAAAAGCGTATGTTTGCTGAAATATGAAAACAAGAAATAAAACTTGTTATTTAAAATAGCATCCTAATTCTTTGATGATAATTTGTAGATTGTTAACAGAAGGCCTTCTACATTTATAGGCTTAGCAAGTGAAGATGGCGTATACAGAGTCTACAATGCAGAGAGGTCTCCATGGTGTAAGATATTATTATTATTATCAATTATCTTTATTATTATTATAATTATGAATTTGTACAAAGAATATGCTTTATCTTTTAACAAACTTACATTGGCAATGCAATCCATAAATCAGTATTTGGGAAAGTAGCAATTTTCGGAAAAGCAGAAATTTTCTTAAAGGTCAGGCATGTATTCACACACACGCATACTCAACCACACACACCCGCACTTACACACATACACACACACACGCACAGATAGAGAGAGCGAACTGATCAAATGCTGGTATCAAAACCAAGGAATGTGGAATACGCAGTATTAGTAGTCACCCTAAGTTATACCATATACATTACACAAAGTTATACTATATACATTACACAAATGCACAAATATGTGCATTACAGCTTTTTCAATCTGCACGTGACCGCTATTGCTCACCCGCCATTACGATCCCCTCGTAGCGATACCTTAACAGCATAGTGAACGACTGAAACCGTAAAAACGCGAGCAAAGGCGTCAGGAACCTCAACATAGTTGGCCATATGGTTGAACCGAAGCAGCTATTTAGAAATTCCACTTTTTTAAAATACCAGGGTCCTATAAAGGCATTTATCCCCCACCAGCCTATGTTTGCTACAATTAGGTAGTTCAAAGTGGTTGTCATAATGGAAAGGTCTGTCCCACAATACACACCAAATCTTTGTCCAGAGTTGATGAAGTATGCCTGAGCTGATATTTGGCCGGCCATCAAAATGCGGTATATGAATGAAATAACGGTGTGAACAAAAACTTCATGAGACGTAGGTTGTTCGAATATTGTAACGTCACATATAAGAACAGAGAAGTTGAATATCAAGCTTCCAGTAGACGACATAACCAAAAGGAAAACATCAGCAAATGAAAATTCACAGACACAGTTATCGGCATCTATCTGTCGTTTGAAAATAGCGGAGTAGCAACCGACGCACGTAGCACAAAGAGCGTATACCGAGAAAGCCAGTAAACATGAGATAAGAATAATGTCGTAGTTGATTTTCTGTGTTTCAGAAACCTGGGTTGTCTTTAGAACGATGACAGATATGTAGGCAACTATTTGTACCAGAACGAGGAATATTGCTATAACGCGGTTGAATAACAAATTGTAAAGTTTGGATCCGCGTCCTGAAGCAACTGCTTGATTTGTTTGTGGGTCGTCATTAATGAGGGGGTCACTTACGCCGTTCCTCATGTCAGACACGCCCGGCTCTGGTTGAGATACAGGCCTCACTATAAAGCCTGCTCTGCGACTAAGGTGAGTTTCGATATCCATCGAAGGAGTGCCAGTTGTATTTCCACCAAGAACGTTTTCATCTAGGTCTTGTCTTTGCTCGGACATTCCAGATCCTGGCTGAGAAGATGGCAGAGGAATGTTGTCTGTGAGATGCTTTAGTTGTGTTTCCCCATTTATTTGGTTAACATTGTTCAAATCGACATCAGGTACAACGTTTGTCTCTTGTCCAAAAGATTCCGAATCTGATTGAGATTCCATACTTGTATCCATTGGCGGCACGTTCCTTTGGGTCAATTTTCTTAACTCCTGAAGTAACAGTCTCGTCACGATTAGACAATATTGGATTATCATTGGGTGGCAAACAGGACGTAATATTTCATGGACTGTATCCTCCAGAGGGCTCTGTTCCTGTAAACAGAGTCTTGTGGCATTGCCCAAAGTTTTGTTATCTGGCACATGTGGCGGTACGAAGCCATGCTGTACAGATCCCGATATAAAAGTATAAAACAAGACTCCAATGTTGCCAGGTATTGTAAAGACAATTCCAAACCATATAAGAACCTTGCAAGTTGCGTTGTTCCTTGCATAATTGTCCACTTTAAACGTCAACACCAAAAACGCAATTTGTATGAGAACGAAAATACAGTGCGCTCCGTGGAAGGCAGTTAGAACATAACGCTGAGTGACTAGGCTATCAAAGACGCCATCAGTATTGAACGCCTGGTAGGCGCGTAGACAAATATATTGCTCCACGACATCTAAACCAGAATATAGGCAACTGCCGAGTCCAAATATCACAACACCAAGAAGAGGAAGATAGTGGTTCAGCATTCTACCCAATGAGTCATGCCCGTGGCGACGCTGGCTCTCCGTATCGTCTTTCCATGTGCTTACACAGGTTACAGCTAATATACACATCGAACCTATGGCCATGATGACGATAGTTGGGATTTGTGACTGCGTTACGTCAAACCTCTCCTTGTTGAACCACCACCCCAGGTTCAGTGCAGTTATGAGCACGATCAGATTCATGAGGCACACAATGCTGAAGTGGAGCATATCAAAGGCGGCCATCTTCAAAGACTTAGGTGTTGCCAACTTTAGGGAGATATGCTGCTTTCAACGCTTTGGCGTTTACTGAAATTAAAACCAAAATGCTCCAGTGTTCCTCAGTAAAGATAGTGCAACAGTGAAATTTCTTTGAGGTAGAGAATATTGGAGGCAAACTATATTGATAACTAATACGTAACAATCATTGAATTTATCATAAGAAATGCATTGCTCAATTTTTTCATTACGTCATTTAATTATACTGGTTCTCATAACGACACTTCTTATTGTCATTTCTTCAGTGAAAAGTATCACTTCATATGGGGAATTGCCATGTATATCAAATAACAGTCCAGAGACTTACAGTTTTTCATATTTATGTTTTAGGGATTAAAGTGACATGCACTGGAAATGCTGGTCTTGGTGCAAATTTAGTCCAAAATACTGCCATTGAAAAACTGGTAGGTGTCTTAATTGGCTCACCGTTGGTTAAATCAGTACAATTACTTGAATAACTTAAGTAATTAGATGTTTGGTTTTTGAACTACGTAGTACACATTTATACTTCCATTTGTATAGTTATGGGGCATTCCCACTCTCCGAACAAAAACCCACGGACGAATACTATAAAACAGGAATTATCTTGACAATGAGTGTATCATGATGGGCGGTAATGAAATTGCATTTGAGTGTGTTCAAGGTATGAACATTGTAAACTTCCCTTCTTAGGGTTCCGTTGATATATTGTGGAGAGAAATACGTTTACGCAGTTGTTGGTACACTGAATTGGCTTAAGAACAACCAAAAACAATGTTTTGTCAAGTCAATGTATTTTGATCTGTACAATCTAGGATTTAGGTTCTGTGTATCAGTGTTTTTAGCAGTAAATATTACACTTAATCTTTGTCTACTTTGTCTACTAATGCTTTATGGATAGATTACGACACAGCTTTAAAATGACCTTAAGAAAAAACCACGTCTTTCATACGGTTTATCTGATTATTTCTAAATTAATCCCCATTTAATGGTCTATTGCTCTAAAATTTTAAGGGTAAGTCAGTATGAGACAATTAAGTTGTGATTAGGTGTGTTACGCAAAAGAATATATACACATAAGAACATAACTGTTTAAAACTTTGGCTTAGCTTTAATTTCTTGGAACCTGGTTTTAAAACAAATATAAATAGACGTATATCCATGTCCTTGGTCGGTATTCTGGATGATTGAATTTCATATCTACAAAGTATGAAGAGTTCAAGGACAAATGCTTTATCAGCTACTTATCAATTTCACTTAACGAAAACAGCAGTTATCTGCAGGGTATATGCCATGATGCACAGACGTTCACCTATAATACATACACTGATGCTCATAAGTTAAGCAACACCCTGATTTTTTCAGAAGTTTCTTCTATCCTGATCATTATTTCATTTGTTGGTGGGATTATGCATATTTCTTTCATATTTTATAAATAACTTATTCAAGTTGAATATTTCGGTTAAAGAAATACACCACACAGCTTATTGTAATAATCAAAATAACTTTATTAACCAAACGGTACTAAAATATGCCAAACCATGTGTCAAAAAAGTATGCTCACACAGCAAAAAGTATGTGCTGATTAAAACAGCTTATTATGAAAAAATAAAGTTCGATCATTTAAGAATTAGTTTTAATAAAAGAAGACTGTAGATAATAGATGATTAATCGTCTATTATGCAATAAATATCGAGTGTGCTTTCCCTGGTTTTGAATAACAGCTTCACATTGTCTCCTGCAACTTGCCATCAAATTCTGCCAATCTTGCTTTGAGAGCCGGTTCCATTCTTCATTTACTGCCTGCTGGACCTCTCTAATGTTTCTAACTGGACGTTATACCTCTCATTTACTGCCCTGTCAATCATATCCTAAGCATGTTCTATTACATTGAGAATTGATAAATATGCAGGCCAATCCAAATGTGGGATACCGCGCTGTTGCAGCGCGTCTTGCACGGACCATGCTTTCTGGATGGGCGCATTGTCCTGCACCAAAATGATTTTTCTTTATGGATTTGCTTAAATGTGTGATTGTATGCACCCCAATGGTATTTCTTCTCTGTATTGTTGACCAGGGCACCTCCCTTGAATGACTTACGGTGGCAATTTTTCATTGTTTTGCTGATATGAACTGGTCCTGGTGGCATAATCGAACCAGATATCTTCATCTCTTGCGTCGGTTAATATTGGTCTACCAGAAAGAGGCTTGTCCAATACATGATGAGTTTGGCACCATTTTGCTACCAGCTTGAACACTTGACTTGGTGCTGCTTTTTTGTTGCCTTGCAATCTGTCTCTTTGGCACCCCAGCACGATGCCTTCCCATTATTTGCCATCTGATTACCTCGTTGAGTCCTCTTCTAACCATTGGTTAGTCCAAAATAACAAATTGTGCCCATGAAACTAGCCAAACTGGAAGCTCCTCATGGCATGGCCAAACTGTGGTTTTCGCAAGTGGCACCCCCATTGCATATTCTATCGTGTCCAACAGTAAATAGTACTCTAATGTCACGGTCCAGTAAGTCAAAGTAAAAACAAGAGAAATATCTAGCTACTGTACAAATTTTGCCTCAATAAATTTTTTGGTTGCTGAGAAATTCGAGAAATAAGAAAGTGTTGCTTAACTTATGAGCATCAGTGTATAATTATGATTATAACACTATTAAGGGGCATTAAGGCGCACCGTTCCATTCACTAGCCCGGGTGGACATCCTGGACAAGTGTTAGCACACCCCTTCCTCGTACCCCCTTGCCCAGGTATAAATTGACTCTTATCATTTTTATTGATTTATTGATGGAGCACCACCAGCATATCTGACAGTTTCTAATTCCATTTTGAAATATCCTGGGAATTTAATCAACATTCGTTCTTAAGTTTTTGCGTTAAGCTGTTAATTAACACACCAACAAAAGCAAAAAAAAAAAAAAAAAAAAAAACAATCTTCCGGGCGGAAGTAATAAACAAATAATAGATTTTGTGAATTATTTACTCGATTTTTAACTTGAAGCACTTGCATGTTGTTCGGATACAACTGCTCGATCTGCAACCCTATCATATAAGAGATAAACAAAAATTATTTAAAAAGATAAAAATAAAAAACTAAATTGAAAGGCTAGTTACATTATAACTTCTATGGCTCGTGCAGGCACTTGTATGCGCACACACGTCAATGTAGCTAGTTGTGATGCTCGTGCTCTTACATGTAACGAGAATCACGTCGCCTTTTACTTTTAAAATTTAATTTGAAGGCTTTTAAGTATTTCGATTTTTACCGAAAAAATAGAAACATTATTAAATCTAGCACGCTTCCGCTATGGCCTAAATTACTTGTGATCAATATGATTTTAGTTAAAACGATAGTGGCTTTCGCTGCTACCTATACAGTTACATGCTAATAGACAGTATACAGTCTAACAGCCTTGCATAAACCAGAAACTTGCGTATAACTTACTGAAACTGAACGCTACGGCCCTGTCTGATGACAAAGTAAGGTATGCGTCTAGTAAATTTATAGCAAACTTAACCAAAGCATATATAATGGGAAAAAAATACCCGGTTGCATTTAAAGCGTTATGCATGTACTCGAGGCTTGCTTTAGTTTTTATCCATTCCAATCAGATCAAGGGGCACATGTACATGCATTAACTGCTTAAGAAGAGAGCTGATGTAGGCTCGTGACCGGCCTTCACCAAGACGCACCCTTAATTCAATAAATTTCCTTTATGTCTCCTCCATCTCAGTGTACCACAAACTTTTATAGTCTCATTCATAGCAAGAAAGAAGGCAACAAGGAATATTGATTGTTCGTTATTTGGCCAAACAAGGCCGCTTTTATTATATAACCCCTCTATCCTAATCGTTTTAACAATAATAACAATGTAGCAAATTGTTGCCTGTATTAAATGTTATGGCCTTAGGGATAAAAATTATATATCAAATATGCAATAAGACTCATCATCCTAAACTTTCCTTTCAGAGAAAAATCACTGACGCCTTCTTAGAATTCAGGGCTGAACAGGAAGCTACGTAAGACCAGTTTCGTTACAAATTACCTTCATGTGCAGTCTAAGCACTTCACTTAATACGACTTTGGGTTAAATATACACTGTCTAAAAAGTTTATTAACTTTAATTAAGATTACTCGTATATAGTCGATGCTGTTATAACAGAAGAATTAATGTGTATATACACGTTACAGCTTGAAGAATGACAGTACCATGGTTCTTGGGGACGTCACATCAGTGAATTGCACAATGATTGGGGTAGGTTCATACATGTACAAACCGCGAAAACCATAAAACTTGGCAAGCATTTCTCTTTTAATTAACTTTTCTATTGTGCCCATGTCTTTCGTAATCTGTAACGTAAATCCGGAATTTCTTAAACGAAAGTGTTTTTTTTTTTTTTTTTGCTGTTTTTTAAATATAATTATATGGGAGGATATCCTTGTCAAACATGATTCGACATTATTCGAGGACATTTACATAGGTAAATTACGGGTCGTGCGTCCAGGCACGGGGCATGACGGTTTATTAGTCTGCATGTGAATCGGTTGGAAGGACCATGCAGGAAAATCCCGATGGAATGTGAAAGGATATTTCACAATTTAACTCAGACACTATTTACCTCGCGGTTGAAGACCATTTCTGATAAAGTTTACTATTGGCTACTCCTATCACAGAATGTCTGAACCAACTTTAAGAGCCTCGGGTGAATAATCCGTCCCGTCTGTAAGTTGTGCCTTTAGACCGTTTTAAAAACATAAGGTCTCTCCATCTTGATACTAAATACAAACATTAGACTTAATTGTACGAACTGTACGATCAACGTAACCAATATCAATCGAGGATGTATACTTTGAAATATAAATATATTACTATATTAATAGTTATTAATTTTTCTCAAAACGTATGTAGAGAAAGTCGTCTTACCTTTACGTGGCGCGGGCCAGCGCCTACAGTTTAATAAGCTCTTGTTATGAATAGTGTTCAAAGGTCTATTTATATACTTTCGATAACACCACACTCATGAAATGCTCACTTGATAAGATTATCAGCAATGTTTTAAGATAACCTGCCCCGACACCGAATAGTAGTATTTTGATCCATATATAAACGTAATACACGTGACTGATTGCAGAGCAATAATTGAAGATAAATATTACGTTGACTGCTATAGTTGTTGTTATTAAAATATGTTTTGGAAGTCAAAAAAGGCAAGGGCCATGGAGAAGGTCCAATTACAACCACTAAATAGGAAAAAAGTTTGGATCTGTTACTATAATAACTGAAAATCGATAACTTCTCTTGTTTCAAATTACAAGCTCAGATTGCATTTGTTATAGGGAGGCGTACAACCTAATATGGTTCCGGCAGAAATGTCGTCGGGTAAGCACGCGCACTTTCGTTTTTAAATCCATGTAGTCAAACCTTTAGTAGCGTCATGCATATCCTTTACTTGCTTCTAAATAAATGTTTATAAGCACCATGACTACTGCTTTGATGGAATTTGACTGGGAATTTATTGACACCCTGGTAGCCACAAATTATTTTAACAGAACCTAGCTGTAAATACATCCCAAGAAAAAGAATGCTTTCTATATAGCAACGTATACTTGTTGAAAATGTACCAAATAATCAAAGTGCGTTTTAAACTATTGGGGCTTTTCACAATGAACGTTTTATCTCTCTATAGAGGTCACTAGGTCCGATGAAAAGCGGTTTGCCTTATGTGCACTGCTATATTACATGAGTTGGGCCTATTCAAAGTGTGAACTCTCCTGTTTTTTTTAGTGTTTGACGTTCGCGTCACTGTTACTCAAGATATGCTGGAGCTAGAAAACAAGATACATCAGTGGGCCAAAAGCGCAGGCGATGGTATTAAAGTGGAATTCTTGCAGGTAAATTGCAGTTAGAAATTTTGTTTTAATAGCATAAGCGACTAAATGCATATCGTTTACTGGTAAATGTAATGGTTTTGCGGCATGTTACTATTCTTAAAGAAAGTTTTCATATCTGCTTGCCCAGCACCGATTAGAATTTTGTTTCACTTGTTTGCCGAAGAAAACTATTTAGACAGTATTAGACCAAGAGCCATAGTCCGACTGTATCATTATATAAATGCCTAATGGTTTTTATGAGCGTCAATGATAATCTGAAGTTTGTGTAACAAGATTTTAAAGGAAAGCCGTTAGCACGACAAAAGTAAAGCCTTTATATTGGTTGGATTCTATATAGATTGATGATAACCGTTCTTAGTTAATACACATGTATATACATGTGTTTGGTTTGACTTCAAGAAAAACACATTCCAAGGCGTGACCCCAGCTGACGACTCCAATCCATGGTGGGTCGCTTTCCAGAGCGCATGCAATGAAATGTAAGTATACCACATGTTTTGCTTTGTATCTTGTGCCTCGGTCAGTAGCAGATAAATTAGCCGACTTTCTTACATGTAGAAAAGTCCATCGTTGGATATTTGATTGGTTACAAGGTTGAAAATAGCTACTGTACTGTTTTAATTTGAAATGCAATTAATATCTCATTCGTTGATAGAGCACTTAGGTTCAATATAATAATAATAATAATAATAATAATAATAATACTTTCCATTTTAGGGGAATACCGTGGAAAAGAGAGGTATATCCAGCTTTCAGTGATGGCAGAATTATGAGACAGGTAAGTTAACGTCTAGGTGAATGCATCTCTAAGGTGGCGAATATAGAGCATTCGGAAGAAGTGAAAGGAAGTGTCAATGTCAGTTGTGATGAAGCAAAACCCTTTTTATGTACAGACACAGATGTGTCTGTACATATTGCCATCACCTGCGTCTGTCGTCGCCGATGCCGTCGCCGATGCCGATGCCGATGCCGATGCCGATGCCGATGCCGTCGCCGATGCCGTGCACTTTCCTTGTAAACACGATAAGTGGAGGACAGTTTTACTTTTTGGCTTTATATTTACAGAGCTGATGAATATTCATAAAACGCAGGTCAAGTTCGAAAATCAGCATGATCGGGCCATTATTGTAGAACTTATGCTGTTTTTTCACTTTTCAGCATATATGCAACCCTGTTAACACATTTTAAGGAACACCGTTAGGCCTGTTGTCATGAAACTCACAGGAGTAATCAATCTTACTAAAACGCAGGTCAAGTTCGAAAATCGGCATGATCGGGCCATTACTTTAGAAGTTATGCTGTTTTTTCACATTTCCTCAGATTCAATTCTTAGGCATGTTAACAGTCTTATTATTTTACTAATAAGATACATAAAAGTGTTTGTTTGACATTTCCTGAATCTTTACAAAATTGTTAGTTGATTATGTAAAAATGATGGTAAACTTGTTATCGTGTATTGTGTAATAAAGTGTCAAAAATGGAAATAAACTCATATCATTGCAGTTTGTCAGATGCAATCATTCACTATGTTCAGAATCTCAGGATGGAGGAAATTGGACATTTAACACTGTTGTATTGATATTTTTCCCATCTCATCAATTTTCTTAGTTGATCGTATAAAAATGGCAGTAACCTGTTAATTTTGTTTATGTTAAAAAAATTGTTAAAAATGGAAAAAAAACATTTCAGAACAGTGCTGTCTTGTTTACATTTTGGCATTTTCAAGTTGTGACTTTGAAGTTCCATGGGCCTGAAGACCTTTGCTAGTCACATTTTCTGAATATCCATGATACTAATATTTTATGATTAAAAATTGATGGTCATTAAGCTGTTTAACATTATGTAATATTGCATCAAAATTTGAAAAAAAACTTATTTTGGGCACTGCTCCCATGATGACCATTTAAGAAAAACCATGTCACTTACTGTTCTCAAACAGTACAGTAAATATGTACAGATGTGTCTGTACATATTGCCATCACCTGCGTCTGTCGTGGCTGGCGTTGCCGTCACTGTCACTGTCGCCGTGCACTTTCATTGTAAACGCGATAAGTGGAAGGCAGTTTTACTTTTTGGCTGTATATTTACAGAGCTGATGAATATCCATAAAACGCAGGTCAAGTCCGAAAATCAGCATGATCGGGCCATTATTGTAGAACTTATGCTGTTTTTTCACTTTTCAGCATATATGCAACACTGTAAACACATTTCAAGGAAAACCGTTAGGCCTGTTGTCATGAAACTCATAGGAGTAATCAATCTTACTATAACGCAGGTCAAGTTAGAAAATAGGCATGATCGGGCCACTATTTTAGTTATGCTTTTTTTTTTCACTTTTCAGCATATATGCAACACTGTAAACACAAAATAAGAAAAACAGATAGGCCAATTGTCAGTAAACTCACAGGAGTGGTCATTCCTGCTAAAACGCAGGTTGAGTTTAAAAATCAGCTTAATTGGGCCATTATTTTGAAGAAATGCTGTTTTTTCACATTTCCTCAGATTTAATTCTTAGGCATGTTAACATGCATGTTTCATTATTTAATTAGTAAGATAAGTAAAAGTGTTTGTTTGGCATTTCCTGCATCTTTACAACATATGTAAAAATGATGGTAAACTTGTTATCTTGTATTGTGTAATAAAGTTTCAAAAAATGGAAATAAACTCATATCATTGCAGTTTGTCAGATTCAATCATTGACATTCACTATGTTCAGAATCTCAGAATGGAAGAAATTGGACATTTAACACTGCTCTATTGATATTTTTCCCATCTCATCAATTTTTTTAGTTGATCATATAAAAACGGCAGTAAACTGTTAATTTTGTTTTATGTTAAAAATTGTTAAAAATGGAAAAAAAAAATTCAGAACAGTGCTGTCTTGTTTACATTTTGGCATTTTCAAGTTGTGACTTTGAAGTTCCATGGGCCTGAAGACCTTTGCTAGTAACATTTTCTGAATATCCATAATACTCATCATTATGCTGTTAAACATTATGTAATATTGCATCAAAATTTGAAAAAAAAAAACTATTTTGGGCACTGCCCCCATGATGACCATTTAAGAAAAACCATGTCACTTACTGTTCTCAAACTTACAGGAAAGAAACATGGGACTAAAATACAGCTTCAGTAGGCAATGCAGTCTGTTTGGTAATTCTTACTGCCAGTTAAACAGTTTTTTTGTGAAAATTTAAAATTTACTTCACTGGGGTTTAGCTTTTGTTTTCCAAAATTAAATATGACACTACAGCTGGAAAAATTTGAGCAAATAAATGAAATGAATCCCAATTGAAGCAAATGAAACTAAAATCAATTTATAAAAATCAGTTTTGCTGACTTATTACACCATAATGTTCAGGATAATTAGTTGTAATTCTGTGAACGGTTTTGATATGGGTATGATTTCCTTGGTGATTTAGCGTTGAAAATCCCAGGAAAATATGTCATATTAAGGCCCAACACTCATTATGTGCCTTGAACAGAAGTAAGGTCTTGTATATCTGTGTATGCACTTCTTAATGGTTATTCTCACATTTTTTGTAGCTTGGGCTTCCCGCACTAGGCTTCTCGCCAATGATCAACACTCGAATCACGCTTCACGACCACAACGAGTTTCTGAACGAGAGGGTATTCCTTACGGGAGTAGACGTGTACTGCGGTATCATTTCATCTTTGGCAAGCGTCCCTGGCGAGGTTTCTAGCCCCTAAGCCCGACAACGAAACAATTTCACTTGAAAATTACCATATTTTTGTAGACTAGTGGTTATAACATATGTTTATCACCATTTCAACAAAATTGTCGATACGGTATTGCTGCTACATTAGTTAAATATTTGACTAGATACCGAAGTAAAAATGTATATCGCAGCAGTCTGCAGTAGCGGAAAGCTAGCGGTGAAAAGTTATGCAGTATAATCATTTTAATCATTGTAATAAGTAGCGGAGATAGTGCCCTGCAAATAATAATAATAATAATAATAATAATAATAATAATAATAATAATAAGTTTATTGCAAAACTACAACCCACTGGGTTTAAGTTGAACATGAATATATATAAAGAATATATAATGGGCACCTAGTCAATATACGCTCGACCCGGCTTCCTGGGGAGGTTACAGCCCGGCTGCCGTATATCAGGCCCTCAAACCTAACACACGAACAATGTCTCCCGCTGCCACGCCAGGAAATTGCCACTGCTTCAACGCCTAAGTGCCTAAATTCCACTGCAACATACATTTTATGGTCTGTAAGCGGATATGTACATTGTTGCTCAAAATGCTGGTCATACCTAGTAAAATGCAAGGATTTTGTTACAGGTATCAACATTTACCTATTGTACAGTTGTATCATTGCAGAAACAAAATGTTTAATCACCAGATGTGCAAAAGAAACAATCACAACAAACACCGTTATATTGCTCACTTCTTGTGGTTTAACTGGGTTTTTCAACATGTCCTTTGAATGTATAAGCTCTTTTAAATACAGATTCTGGAAATCAACTGCAAAATTCCACTCACATTTTCTTATTAAGTCTTGCATATAATTATTCAAATCAGTAGCAAGTGTACGATAAAGGGCATGCTGTTCACTAATGCCACCTATAGGCCTATTTGCTGGGGAATTGAGAAAGTGATCAACCAATCCTGCTTCGCGACCACAACGAGGTGGTGTTCCTCATGGGAGTAGATGTATACTGCGGTACATGTACTTAACATTCCATCTTTGGCATACGTCCATGGCGACGTTTCCAGTATAGCGTGCCAACAACGAAATGAATTAATTTCACGGAAAAATGCGGATGTTTTCGTGCCACGATCCTTATTGCAGTCTGGTTGCTGAAGAATTATAGCACACACGGACCCGTGAAGGAATCGTTTATGATATAAAACACACAAATAACAGAATCTGAACTAAAAGTGTTGATATTTTATTGCTGCATCATTTGGCTGCAGACCAAAGTACATGTAATTTAAGGACATAGTTGATCTTTATATTGTAGCAATCAGAGGAGTGATCAGAGAAACTAGCTGTTGAATACGTTGTCAAGAATCCATTAGTAAGCGTGGCATTCTTTATTAAAGTCCAATTTTTAGCAGAGCCCAGGTGAATAAGATACATTCTCAGTAACAGTAGACATGTAGCCTTACGTACACAGTGATATATACCCGTTTAATGTATTTTTGTGTTTTGGTTTGAAAAATATATAAACATCAATGGCTTTACATAGAGAGACAACAGTAACGGAAAACAACTTCATTAAATATGAATTTATTTCAAGGAAGAAATTGAAAACAACGAGGGTATGACAAACAATTAATATAAATTTTTATTTACTCAAATATAATGTAAAAGTCATTAGTGACATTTTGTAAGCAATCGTTTGACATACATAAAAAGATCATGGGAAACTAGAGTGCGTGACCAACCTTGTGCACCTGATAACATTAAGTTTTTTGCTATTGCAATACTTGAGTCTTGAACTCAAAAGGCCAGGCTGCATTTAATTTACTGGCACAGCCGCTGTGCTCTCTACCAAAAAAGTGTCACTCCTGCTGCAATTCAATTATGTACATTGCTACAAAGGTACCCGTATTAGTTTTAATTTTCCTATTACATAAAAACTAGGGAACCTATCATCGTGTAAATTGGGGATGTGAGTAGTAAAATATACACCTACGTTGCATATTCATTGAAATACTCCGACACCATTTTTTTTTATATGCGGCGCCGAAGAGGTATATATTTTTACCACGTGGTTGACATGGGAGTGAATTTTAAGCCGCCGAATTGCCAGAAGGCTCAGTACTTCCATGAGAACCAATCAGAGGGATAGACAGCATCATAACCAAACAGGTACATGAGCAAAACTACCTGGGTAAGGCCGACCGAAGGAAACCACTCCCATACAAGAGAGAAAATTTATATGCCTGCCTCGTAGACAAGGTTTCATGACATTTTGGAACTTGACTGCAACACATCACAAGAACAGGGCACAGCATGTTTACCGCCAGAAGACGTCCGCACAGTCGTCATTATTTTGGCAGATTTTCTGTTAGGAGCCCAGTGATCACTGCCAGGAACCGTCTGCGTCGATTCAGATGGTATGCTGGAACTCTGGAATGGACACCAGCCAATAACTGGGCAATGATGCTGTTCTCAGATAAAAGCAGGTGAAGCGTTGTCAGAATTCGTGGAGGAGAACAGCTAGTAAGAAGTAAATTCCCAGTGTTCTGCCTCTTGTCCACAGGACGCACCCCATATACAGAGTAAGACATGCAAGACAAGGAACATTGGATACTGTGGCTTGCGTGGTATGAGACGTCTCACCTCAGTATGGCGTCATAAGAGGCGTCTCACCTCTGTATGAGTTTGACCTAAAAAAAAAAATGCCCGAGGGAAGTACAGCCCGGTACCTGGAGGGGTGCACTGGTGCAGAAAGCGCTTTTCGGTCAGTGACCTTAGTCAGTTGCAGAGTCCTGGTAATAGGGGTGGGAGAGGGGGTGGTCAATGCTGTGGTCAACGGAATGGTTTTTACAAGATCCAAATCCTGTTGCGGACCTTCTCATCAAAGGTGTCTCGCCTTTGTGAGTGGGCGTCTGCTTTTGCAGAGTACAAATACACTGATGTGCAAGGACGTCTCGTCCTTACGAAGGTGTCTCGCCTTTGTATATGCGTATCTGCTTGGCAGAGCACAAGGAAAGGGAAACGCCCACAAGTTTCTCGCTCGTGACGATTGCAGTAAAGTTACACAAAAGTATCTTGGTTTTGTGGCTGCGGTGCTTACAGATAGAGGCACAGTGAATAAGGTATGGTGAGGACAGTTGCCTGCATGTTCCTTTTCTGAGCTTGGGAGTTTCAAACAGCTCAACAGTCGAGTGAGAGTTCTAATAAGTTCTAAAAAGTTCTAAGGGTTGCTCTGATGCTTTCATAAATCACGTCTTAAATGTCGTAAATGTCGTAAGATGCTCTTCAAGATGGAAACCTGCCATAATAAATTCGATGGCTTTATATTTTAGAAAAAAAAAGCAATGGCGACACAGCAAACATGTGCTTACTCGGCGTACCTGCCAACTTTTTTGGGTAAATTTGGTGGAGTTTACCCTCCTCGACCAGAATTCTACGACTGGCCGTCATGTTTCCAAGTCTATCAAGATGTCTGCCTTGAAATGCCAGAGAGGTTACACACACTCAACAGTTCAGAGAAGTTCAGGGAATGGATGACAGAGGAATTTAACAGAGTCAGTATAATTTTTTAAATATGAAACTCAGTTTCCAGAATCTCTCTTTTTTTTGCTCACTCTCTTATTTTTCTCTCACACACGCAAACATACAAACAAACACGTCGCAGACATTTTTGGGCTTTCAAGCTATATATTTCTATCGGTCTGAATTTTCAGAAGGAAAGGACAAATGTAACTACACCATTATCTCATCTATTTTATCTACACTGTTATTCGTCTATTTTTTTACTTGATAACCCCCTTCTTTTTTCCAATCTCAATTTCTTGCACACCCTCATATCACACACGCTTAACAGTTAACAGCCCAGAAAAATTCAGGAAACGGATGCCAGATGCCCAAAGTATGGTCAGTATAATTTGTTTAAATTTAAATTTCAGGTTTTGATTCTCTCTATCTTTCTCTGTAATAAGTTTCTTGTTGTTTAAAATACGGTGATGATACCATAATTTCGTTTTAAAAGTACTCCAAAGTACTAAGCGTTTTTTAAAGAAATACCCAAACACCACCCTGAGCTTCAGAGCTAACTTGACACTAACCTTTTCACTGTAGCCTATCTCCATCGTGTCAAGTAACCTCTGACGAAAATAGTTTGACCTATTTTATATAAGCCAATCGAATCCATGTTTCAAAATTTTTCACCAAAGTTTGGTGAAAACGCTGATTGGTTGATCGTCAATCGGCAATCCTCGGCTGATTCCGCAAGCTCCATACTAACAACATAGTTATTGTCGAGTGCGGAGACATCCGAGTAGTTCCGAGTGGTTCCGAGTGCATAACCGTACACAAAGAAAGCATGGAGTATATCGGAATTGAAACCAGAGCAGTATGATGCCCTGCATTATTATCTACTGAGGGATGATGTATTTTGCGTGCTGCCCACAGGTTACGGCAAGTCCCTGATATTCAGCCTTATCTTTGATTGGTCCGGATTTGAACAAAGCGCGCTTTGACTCGTTCGCGTTCATTGGCTAGATCGTTCAATGAGTCATTGAGTGCGGGCTTTAAATTTGATTGGCGGGCGGCGGAGGCACTCGAATCTGGTCAGAGGTTACTTGACACGATGGAGATAGGCTACAGTGAAAAGGTTAGTGTCAAGTTAGCTCTGAAGCTCAGGGTGCCAAACACACACGCGGCAATATATTTTCTATTTAGTCTCCCTTAACTGAAGATAACTGAAAGTTGGATTTCCAATTTCTCTCATCGTTCTTTATATGTTTCTTTCTTTCATGCTTGCTTTCTTTCTTTTTATGTACAGACACAGATATGTCTGTACATATAGCCGTCATCTGCGTCATTCGTCGCCGTCGCCGTCGCCGTCGTCGCCGTGCACTTTTACCGATAACACGATAAGTGGAAAACTGTTTTTCTTTTGGCTTGAAACTTACAGACCTGATGAATATTCGTAAAACGCAGGTCAAGTTCGAAAATCAGCATGATCGGGTCACTTATAGGGAATTTATGCTGTTTTTTCACTTTTTTCAGCATATATGCAGCACCGATAACACGATAAGTGGAAAACCATTTTACCTTTTGGCTTGAAACTTACAGAACTGATGAATATTTATAATACGCAGGTCAAGTTCGAAAATCAGCATGATCGGGTCACTTATAGGGAATTTATGCTGTTTTTTCACTTTTTCAGCATATATGCAGCACCGATAACACGATAAGTGGAAAACCATTTTACCTTTTGGCTTGAAACTTCGTAACTGATGAATATTCATAATACGCAGGTCAAGTTCGAAAATCAGCGTGATTGGGTCATTTTTAGTGAATTTAGGCTATTTTTTCTCTTTTTTCAGCATATATGCAGCACCGATAACACCATAAATGGAGAACCATTTTACCTTTTGGCTTGAAACTTACAGAACTGATGAATATTCATAATACGCAGGTGAAGTTCGAAAATCAGCATGATCATCGCAGGCCTTTTTTAGGGAAGCTATGCTGTTTTTTCACTTCTTTCAACATATATGCAACGCTAATAACACAATATAAGAAAAACAGATAGGCCAATTGTCATTATACTCACAGGAGTAGTCAAACTAAAACGCAGGTTGAGTTCGAAAATCAGCATAATCAGGCCATTATTTTAGAAGTTATGCTGTTTTTTCACATTTTCTCAGATATAATTGTTAGGCATGAAAACAGTCTCATTATTGAACTAATAAGATACGTTAAAGTGTTTGTTTGACATTTCCTGCATCTTAATAACATTGTTAGTTGATTATGTAAAAATGATGGTAAACTTGTTATTGTGTATTATGTTATAAAGTGTCAAAAATGGAAATAAACAAATATCATTGCAGTTTGTCAGATTTTATCATCTACTATATTCATTATCTCAGAATGGAGGAAATTGGACATTTAACACTGTTCTATTGATATTTTTCCCATCTCATCAATTTTCTTAGTTGATCATATACAAATGGTAGAAAACTGTTTATTTTGTTTTATGTTAAAAAAGTGTTTTAAAAATGGAAGTAAACCCATTGCAGAACAGTGCTGTCTTGTTTCAGCATATATGCAGCACCGATAACACGATAAGTGGAAAACCATTTTACCTTTTCCCTTGAAACTTACAAAACTGATGAATATTCATAATACGCAGGTCAAGTTCAAAAATCAGCATGATCGGGTCATTTTTAGGGAAGTTATGCTGTTTTTCACTTTTTTCACCATATATGCAACACTGATAACATGATAAGTGAAAAATCATTTTACCTTTTGGCTTGAAACTTGCAGAACTAATGAATATTCATATTACGCAGGTCAAGTTCGAAAATCAGCATGATCGGGTCATTTTTAGGGTAGTTATGCTTTTTTTTCACTTTTTTCAGCATATATGCAGCACCGATAACACAATAAGTGGAAAACCATTTTACCTTTTGGTTTCAAACTTACAGAACTGATGAATATGCATAATACGCAGGTCAAGTTTGAAAATCAGCATGATCGGGTCATTTTTAGGGAAGTAATGCTGTTTTTTCACTTTTTTCAGCATGTATGCAACACCTTTGTGCTATATAATGGTACTGTATGGATGGCAGTCTGTAAAATTGTCCCTTGGGTGATCACTAATTAAATTAAGGTCTATAAAGTCACTTGCCTACTCATTAATTTTCAATTGGCCATTAAATGAGATTACATAAAACACTCCTTGAGATTTCCCTGTAAAGTCCCATAGATTTAGCTCTCTTAACTGTGTCACAAAATTAGGATTTGGTGATAATTGTGCAGATAAATGGTGTTAAACATTGCAAATAAATTTACAACAAAAAGAATGTGTTATGCCAACATGCTATAGATGAATAACAGTGCTTTATTTTTCTCAAACTTGGTGGGGTTATTAATATCAAGTTAATACAGCTAGATTAAAAGTTTGAATAGCAGCTTTATTGGAATTTTTTACATTTTATTTAAAAAATTTTTAAAATTATTTTTCAAACACTAGCATCTTCAAGATGTGATTTTTTACTCCCATCCACCAGAAGTGCTGTGCATTTTCTGTATTTTTGTATATAATTTTTATTTCTTCAGATTTAATTCTTAGGCATGTTAACAGTCTCATTATGGAACTAATAAGATATGTAAAAGTGTTGTTTTGACATTTTCTGCTTCTGAACAATATTGTTTGTTGATAAAATGACGGTAAACCTGTTATAATATTGTGTATTATGTTTAATTGCATGAAAGTTGAAAAAAACCCTATTTTGGACACTGCTGCCAGGATAGCGATTAAGGGAAAACCATGTTACTTACGAGTTTCATAAGACAGAAGTGCAGCTTGTGTTTGAAAACCAGTGTGATTGTTTTCTGTTTTGGAGGCAATGCAGGTTTATAGAGTGCTATACTGGCATTTTCAAGTTGTGACTTATCACTCCCATCTGCCAGGAGCCCTGTACTCTTACTTTGTAACATTTTCTGTATTTCGTTAAGTTACAAGAATGATTCTTAGGATTGACATACAGCCAAAAAAAAAATTAATAATAATAATTATATATATATATATATATATATATATATATATATATATATATATATATATATATATTTTTTTTTTTTTTGTAATGATTTTAAGCAATTTTTTTTTTGTGTGTAATTTTCACTGTACCTCATTCTGGCATTTCCAAAGTTTAACTCTTATCAGCCTGACACCTTAGGAACTATTTCCAGACCCTATCACGCTAACTGTGGATCGATCTATCTCCATGGGAATTCTTGCTAAATTGCAATCAATGTAAGTGGCTTAGTTGTCTGTCACGCCTACTGAAACTGGCATGCCAGAATCCTAAGACTCTCAAACTGAAAGCAATTTAGTGAGAAACCCCTTGGAGTTGGATTGATCCTGTTAGATTGATCTAGGTATGGGAACTTAGTCTAATGCTTGATACACATTTTACTTTCATCCTAATCCAATGTTATGCAGAATAAGAATTTGATGTTGGCTATGCAGTTACAGTAAGCATAATACATTAGTTCATCAGAATTGACAGTATCCTATTTCCTGCGTTTTTATTTCCTGGTTTTCGTCTGTACATTTGACAGCTTTGCTGCCTTGTTGCTATATTCCATCATAAATGTATATCCAGTTATTCATTCATTCAGGTCGATTTATTGAAAGTTGACGAGGTCACGAGGTCTCTGATTGACACGGAGTGTATCCCGATGCTGGCGGGCTACCTGTGTTGTCTGAGCTATCTGGTACACGCCTATCGTTGGGGCACTGTACCGACCACGAGTCTGGAACGGGAAAGAAGCACTCTTGAGTTCCCTGAATGGCTCTGGGACCCTTTTAAAAAGGTAAAAAAAGGCATCTAATGAAAAAAGTCTAAGATTACGGCAATCCTGGGTGCATCTCAACTGACTGCCAGCCAAGAGGTGAGAGGCTACCTTGGCATGGGGGTTAAGAGATGCACTATTGATATTCAAATGATCCGTTACTTTCATTGTCTATAAGATATGGACCCGGGGAGGTAGCCCAAAATTATCTTTAATAAGTTACCTAGATTACAATGGACGGGTGTCGTTCAGGCATCTAACTATTGTGAGGTTATTTTTAAAAAAAAACATGAGTTTAGCATGGGACATACAGTGATCAGCGATAGGTCAATGATCACTCGTCTTGGTTCAGCCTCTTTCAACAGTTGAAATGTAGAGATAATAAAACAAAATGGCTAGAAAATATTAAAAATAAATCCTCCTTGTAAAACTACGCATTGTTCAAAGAGAAAGTAAGGTTGGAAAAGTATCTCTTACACTAGGGATATTTGGGGCCTAAAGTTTAAGTGAAGGACGAACATGTTGGGTCTCCATTCCGAGCCAATTCGAAAAAAAATCTGGATCATAAGGCGTTAAAATTAATATAACTTTACAGAGGCTTTTTATTCCTTACTTGCAAATACCGTAGTATATAAAGATGCATTGTGCTGTCCCCGTTGTAAAAGGGTAGTTTTCCAAATATATATATATATATATCAGTATTACTTTCCCCCTTCCCGACAGAAACAACACAAGTGATAAGGGATATTAATTTATTAGCACATCTTGAGTGTTAGATGTAGTTTTGTTCTTTTTTCCTTTTCTTTGTTTACAGGTGAATGATTATTTTGGCCTCCCATATCGTGGCAACCATTTTTCACTAATAGTATGCAACGCTATTTATGACGAAAGTGGATTGCCTGTGGGGATGAAGTTCAACTGGAATTTCGACCCCGAAACAGCGTATCAGGAAACAAACTTCAAGCTTATGATTGCAAAAGCCGAGTGTGAAGCTCCTCACATCCTCACTCCTGTCGGAGAGTACATGGACTTTCTTCAGACGTTCACTACCGCAGACGAACGGAATAACGTCGAACAGCACATGGTAGAAAAGGTGTATCTTGCAAAGCGACACCTCTCGGCACTCCTGAAGCAGGCCAATGAAATAATGCACGACAGTTTCGTTTCAAGGGAGGTCTTTGCTCCGCACATACAGGGAATGATTGCGTGGGGTTTAGACTCAGCCATTGGGTCGTCTGCTGCGGAAATTCTCATTTTCCAGGCACTAAATGTGTTTTGCGACATGGAAGGTTCCAGCGAATTGAGCCGTTTTGGAAAGAGGACGCGGCAAAATATCCCAGAAACCTCCAGGGTCTTATTAAAGAAGTTAGAAGAAAGCACTACAGGAAATCTCTTTCCGACAAAGCAGCTGGCCCAAGCAAAGGCTGATTTGATTACGGTATATTACGCCTTCATTTTGGGACATGCGCGAAAGGTACCGGACTACCTAGCTGAAAGTCCAATGACTTCATCAAGATTTTTAACAAAAGATTTGGTGTCCAACTTTAAGAGTAACATGAAAGAGCGCTGTGACGAAGTTTTATTTGCCCGAAACAAAGCTCTGGGCAGGCTGTCTGACGACGATATCAACGGCAACATAATCGAGAAAACATTTGCACGGTCTTGGAGTAAGACGTTGTTTTGTTGGGGACAGGCGTTCGTGAGGTCTAATCTACGACTACCATCAATTTTGAATTCTGTTCCTCTGTCATTGCTTTCCTCTGTAATTATTGCTTTCTTATGTTTGCTCTTTCTAGTTATATTTCAGTAAGCATAAAGAAAACTAATTTGGCTGCATTTTGTCAGGGTATTTCATAAGAAAATCTAAAAAAATTATAACGGCAATTTATAGTCCATTTAAGCGAATTCTGACTTTTCATGACTTCCTGATATATCCGATATATTTTGCAATAGTTCTGATCAATATTAAAACGTCTACTATATTTGAACTTTCGCCCGTTTGCATTGTAATTCATTGATCTTTCCAAAAATACTAGAAGAAAAAACTTGAGATCGTGTGATCAAAATCCCAAAAACTGAAACACTATTCAACTTTAAGTACCAACTGCTTAGAAATATTTTAGGAAGTATGATGAAATGGGAATAATATTTTAGACATTAAATTGAAAACAAGGCTCACAGAGATTGATTTATAAGAACATATTGGATAGTGAAATGACAAATCAGAAAAGAAAGAATCTTGTGGTCACACAAAATGTGATGTAAAGAAAACAAGCAAACGTGCGCCTCAGTAAGGAGAAATTGGATATAAATACTTTTGTATTTACTGTTATATGAAAAGTATGTCTGTGAATAAACATACATTTGAAAGCTCCAACTCGTCGTCGTCGTGACTATGATAAAGTGGTAGAGGATGAGGTCATTAAAGAAAAAAAAAATGAAACAAAGAGGTAAGCAAAAACCTCAAAATTTAAAAACCTCGCTAGTCCTCCGACGAAGACAAAATCTACTTTATATTTCCTATCAGCAGACCGACGTTCACAAATACAACCCATCAGATGAAGTCACTTAACAATAACCAACGTCAGTTTCTATAAAAGAAACGAAAGGAATTTTAGTGACACAGAGCATAAACCGTAGTCAGTCACCTATATTCTAATATGACAATTTTAACTATGGCAACAGCCGCTCTCCAAAAAGACCATGTGGAAGACATGCGATGGGTCTTTAAACCACTTTGAGAGAGCAAGGAGAGATACACCCTTTTGTTGTCAAAAAGATTAATTCGTATATTCTGATTATACACTCATAAGACTTTCCTTTTAAACTTCTCATGTTAAGCCCCAATACCACGATGCATCTCTGGTTTTTTAATAACCTAATATTCTTGCCTATCTGTCAACATTCCCTTATTTGGTTATAGTGCGCTCTAAGTTACTGGTAATATCTATTATGTGTCATTTTCCCACGACTCTCCATTATAATCTATCTATTTAAATGTATCTATCTATCTATCCACACACACACACACACACGCGCGCACGCACGTTCGCACGCACACACACAAACACACACACACAGACACACACACACACATGGGTGATTTTCAAGGAAGTGAAATGCATTATCCTAGATTCTCGACTAAGCCAAGAGTTATCACCGTGCACAGCAAAAGGCCGGTACATGTAGTATTGGAAACGAACTGCTGAGGACCATGGAATGGTTACAAGAGGGTTGACTGTGTATAAATAGACAGTTACCCTGGGGCACTGTCTATTTCAAGTTGTTATCAAGTCACCCATTCTCCGTTGAACAGTTGAACAGAATGCAGTTTTACAAAATTGTTTTTGGATTGGAATGACCTAAATAATAATACTTAAAATAGATACATCTAACTGGAGCTGTACAAGTTTCATTGCTATAATTTGTTGAAAGGCCAATTGAAGTTGAAAGAAGAAAATAAATTAACTGTAGCCTGTGGCATACACAATAATAATATACTACATGTAAGTCTACCCAGTATAATGGTGGTAATGCTGGACGTAAGATTACCTCTGGCAGGCCGTAAATGAATGTAATGTGATACAAAGTGTCACATGAACAGATGTGTCTTTACAAGCGTTTTCATGCAAACCTTTTCCTCAGGTTCAGGATTGGGAAAGAAATCAACACACACAAATATCAGAAAATTATATACCAGCATAATAGACCGCAGCAGGGAATAATGAAAAAAGCTGCAGTGTTAGATTATTTCATGACGCCTCACCGCACACTTTAGAAGCGAAGCCTGTGACCATTCGTACAACACAAAGTAAAAAAGATAATGATTATAATGGCGATAGCTGAATGTCAGGAGGTTACGTCTGGCATGTAGCAAAGATACATAATACAAGACACACGCTGATGCATCAGCGAATTTGCCCTTATAGGTACAGCCATATGAAACGCAGGGGCGGATCCAAAGATATTTTCTGACAGTCTTCGTTTAACGTCCTTTCCATGTCAGGGGATAAGGAAAAAAATCGAAACACCCCGGGAGTACAGATGTCAAAGAAATTATATACATGTAGTATCCACACGCAGTAGCAGAAAACTATTAAAATCACTAATTTTTAAATATTAAAAAAAAAAACATCATTGGCATTTTAAGGACTTGCATAAAGAAATTTAACTTAACGTTTTGTAAAGAAGCGCCTGATTGTCGTTTCGATCATCAGGGGTGCACATAACCGAGGTCAAGGACAGTTAACCTGTTAGGTGACACTTTTTGATAAAAATTGGTACAGTAAAATTATGCAGACGACTTTATAGTTTAAACCTCGTGGTCAAATTTTCTTAAGGGTAATTGCGCGTAATTTGACATTGGTGATTTTACCATGGTGATCAGAATTTTTGCGCTACAAACAACATATTTTATTCTTTGTTTTGAACTGAGGCATACTGATAATCCTAGATACATCTACAACATGTGCGTGAATTAAGGGCAATATTTTCTCTTCTAAGAACGCACAGGCAAAAGTTTTGCATCACAATTCATCATCGCTTTCATCTTAACGCTATGTTGTGCCCGTCGAAATATAAAAGAGGGGGAATGGAATTGTTTAAAACAGCACTGTTAATAACAATTTACACCTGTGTGGTGATCATTTGTGAATAAAAGCACATGGAATTGGGGGTGGGACAACATTTTTGACCAATGTTGTATATAGCCAGTAATCTTGGGGCACTGCCATCTTGAAGTTGTTACCCCCCCCCTCCCCCAGCAAACACGTCATGTTCGAATCACGTGGCAAGCACGTTGCTATGATGTTATAATGTGGTAGCAACGTGCTAGCCACGTGACGTGACGTGTTTGCATGGCCAGATTCCGTCGAACAGTTTAATGCCATGTCGCTGTTTAACAATATTGTTTATGGATTGGAATGACCTAAATGATTATATTTTAAATATATTCGAATATACTCGACTGGAGCTGTAAAAGTCCCATAGAAATTATTTGTCAAAAAAACCAAAGGAAGTTGGATTTTTTTTTATAACGCAGTGCAACACATTTTTTAAAATAAAGTCCACGGCATACACAGTGATAATTTATACTGACCAAAATAAAGTATTACATATCTGTTTTTTTAACTTGTACATATTGTTGCATAAGTGGTGTTATATTGCTCAGTGACATGTATGCACTCTCTTGGCGTGTGTGTGTGTGTGTGTGTGTGTGTGTATTTGTGTGTGTGTGATCGACCAAACCTAGTCAATGTCTTGTTATTCTGAAATGCGACGCTTCTCTAACACAATTGATAAAGAGTCAGGCAAGTTTACGGAAATTATAATGAAATGCACTGAGCGTCTTCATCTTGTGGTATATTTGCCTAACAGCTTAAAGGTCAAGTTAGATTTTAATTCAAAATGTTTAAAATTAAGGATAGTCAAATCAATTTTACGAAGGACGTTATAATTCTGAGAAAATGATCGTTTAGCAGCATCTTCTGAGAGAAAATATTGAGTTTATAGACACAAGATCCAAATTTTTGTGCCTTAGCACCCGGCGAGATTGCTACTTTTAGCTGTCTTGGAGACACTTTTTGTCAAACAGCTTCCAGCAGATCTGTCCTGGGATACCTTTTTCTCCAAGAAGTTTCCACCGATCTGGTCACTACCGGCTTTCATCTTGAATGTCCTGATCACGTGCAGTTCAAAGCACGTCTGGCAATCGCTGATTTTCATTCCAGCGCACGTACACACATACATCATATTTGGTTCCTCAAACCAGTGTCATGAAGTCACAATTGGTATAGATTCATCTATGGTTTGGTGGAAGTGCATTCTCACTAACCCCAACAAACTGTTTTATACCAAGAATAGGCCTATACATGTTTATACATTCTAGCTAATAACATATATTTCCCACTATTTTTCTACATTTAATTTTGAGCTGCTGTCAGTTTTAGGTGCTCATATTTAACCCATGCGATATAAGGCGACCATTAAATACTGCTATATATGTATGTGTAAAAAAGAATTCTCGGGAGAGTGACAAACATTTTGACCAGCATTGTTCGTAGCATGCTTCAAAGTTGCAGTTGATCAACTGACATTAAGTTATTTTAGAAGTTTGAAAAACACTTATGTCAGAAGTTAACATGCTTCCAGTCACAGGAAACGCTGGCTACCAGTGCGAAGCGAGAGTGGACGCCAGGTATGCATGTACTTTAGTGACGAGTGTTGTATATGATTATTCAGGTACCACGGCTCATAAACTTTCGGTCATGCTTACACGGCTTGCGCAGAGGTGCCTTATTTTTATGTTCTCTCGGTGTCCGCACGGTACCTTACACAGAAAATCAAAAAATGTTGTTTATACGCCTACTTCTTTATTTTGCTTTTCACCTTATCTGTTCAGTAAATTAAAAAATAACGAATTTGATATTACAGTAGAGCTTCATCCCCAAAGCAATGTACTGTATATTTCAACAGCAGCAGATGGAATGTTTGAAGGTAGGCTATATGTACCAGCATCAAACCCAACGTGCCCCTTAGTGCAGCCAGAAGTATCCGTTGTAGTCACTAGTAAAGCTAACGTAGCCTGCGCTTTTGAACTCTAGATTCGATTTACTTATAAATGTAAAAAGCTTCCCCAGGGCGGCGAGATCGCTAACACAGATTGTAATGAACAGGTGCCTAACTATTTGTTTTGTATGTAATGCACTTAAATGTAAAGTCTACTGAACATATCTATATGGAATTTAGACTTAAAATAAATATATTATTATTATATTATAATCAAAATTAAGGAACACTTTTCCTTTGTAAACCTCAGGAACAGCAGTTTCCCACGTTCACAAGTTCACGTACAGTGACTACCTTATCTCAATTAAAAGATGGTTTACAAAATGTAATAAATGAATTAATTTTTAAACATTTGACTAGCACCTGTCCTCATCATCAGAACAACATTATGAAACTACAGTAGTTAGTAACATCAAATCACTACGATCAACTAGGCAAATCTACTAAAGTGGAAAACAAAAACATGTGGTCAAGAAGTTTCGAGTTTTATGATAATAATTTATGATAATAAGCAAAGGCGATAGTTTAAATAAAATAAACTAAACATTTTCTATTTTACGAATTCAACCATATGGTCAATTAATTTTTTCTGTTAGATTTCATGTCTTTTTTTATTAATTTTGAATCGGGTACGAGTTCCTAAGCTTTGTAAATGTATCTACTGGTACTGCAAATGTATCCAATGAATTTACGCTTCTTTGTAAGTAAAAATAACGAATCTACTTTTTTTAAAAAAATTGCCCACTGGCAGCCATGTACTTTAGAGTCAGTTGACCCTACCTCTCCTACACATGTAAATTGTATGTGCGTCCATAACGTTCATTAATTTACAATGATTTTTTTCATCTGACACATGCACATTGGAATTGCAATTACGTTAGGTGAAAGCCCATGTTGTTGTGCGTTTATGTAATTATGTATTAAAAGTTTATTCTATACCATCACACGCACACACGCACGTTGCAAACGAAGACAGATCAAACGACACATCCGTCGAAAACGCATCCACATACACACACGCACGCACATTCCCCCACGATATATTTTGGCATAAGATGGCTTGAAACATATGTGAACAGTAGAAGCATGTGCATGCACTAGTATAGGGACCACGTGCCAAGGTGCACGTACCAACGTATCATGGCTTGGTGTTATGTTTCACCATTGGCTGCTCTTGTTTCAATTATTATTGGAAGTATGTTAACCTATGGCAAAAATGTTTTCAACCTACTAAAATAACGACTGAAAATGGAAATGCCAACAGATCACCAACAGCGACGTTTAATGAGGTATGTTTTTAAAAATACTTGATGTGTATGTAGTGATATACACTGTTGGTCAAAATGTTTGTCACACTCTTGTGAACCCTTTCTACTGTACCACACAATTCTCAAAGGGCGTTCAATATTACACGAGTAAAATATGAGCACATATCAAAGTTAAGCCCCCCCCCCCCCCCCCCAATAAATAGAAAATAAATAAATGAAAGTGTGCTAGGGGTACAAATTAAATGTGCAAAAAGGTGTTGATAGTTTATCAATAAAACGTTTTTGTTTTGATATAAAGCAGTTTGTTGAAGTGGATGAGATGACCCTCACCAAAGCATAGCTGTGCAAAGCTATACCATTTTTGACTGACTTTGGTGTCCGGAACCAACATATGCGTGTATATGTGTGGACATGCATTGATAAAAAACGAATTAGCCAGACGTTGTCAGCATAGGTTTTCAAAACGAAATGTGATTAGAACACTCACGATGAGAGCTGCCACCGGCAGTGAAGTGCCTGTCCGATGGAAACTTCTAGCTAAATATCGGGGGGAGGGGGGGGGGCATCCCCAGAGAAGCTCCGCCTGTTTGACAAAAAGAAGCCCCAAGCAGCAATCTAACCGACCTCTTCTATCTGTAGCCGAGACAAAATCCGCGACGGATACCTTAAACGTACCTCTAACAGAAGACTGAGGACGTACATGTACCATATTACTGGAGAACACATATATATCGAAAAATGTACCCAAAGAGATAGGGGTCGCTGGGAACCGTTCTGTTCATACATGTATATAAGGCGCTTTCTGTTTCACTGATACAGCAGTGCATTAAAAAAGGCGTTTGTAACAAAATAAATAACTTTCCTAATGTGTGACAATAATTTTGACCGACAGTGTACTGTCTGTCGCTCTCTTAGACGTTGGCTATAAAATGTCCAAACTATGCACATCACTTTATTCGTACTTTTAATTTTGTCACGATGAAAACTTTAATTTATCTTTGCATAACATTTTTGGTGCTCTCTGTTTTCATTGAAGGTAAGCACTTCGGATAATTTATCCTTTGCCACTTTGTTACGTTTGTGCGTTTTTGTTTATAGTCTTTGAAATAAGTTAATACAGATGATTGACCCGTTTTGTTGTAATTACTCTTCAGAGAATAAGGCGGCCATATGTCACTGCTGTTCTAATACACAGACATGCAGGGGGAACACCTGTCGCTGTACTTCAGATCCCTGCGGTTGTACCGCTGGTGGCGGAGATGAAAGTGAAGGTAAGTGTGGTACGATTCTGAATAATATAAGCAGGCCCGTAGCCAGCAATTTCAAAAGGGGGGTTCTTTTTCTGAAAAAGTGGACCTTTTCCCATAAAAACTTAATGTACCTAGATCAAATTTTACCCAGAGTGGACCTTTTCCCAGCAAAAGGGGCAGTTCTTTCGAACCCCCCGAACCCCCCTGGCTACGGGCCTGATAAGTTAAAACTCTCACTCGAAGGGTGACACAGCTGGGTGGCACTGGGAACACGCTTCACCCCTTTAAATGTTCTCTGAAAATTACATGGACACATACGGAGCTGCTCGACCTGGCAAAACACCAATCCATGTAATTACTCTTAGCTCCATTCTCTTAGTAAACTTGTTTGTTTATTAATAAATACATTTACCTATTCATTAATTTTTTATACTAGCTTCAGTTAAATTATTTGAAATAAAGACTGGTTAAACCCAGACATAACATAAGTGAAATGATAAGGGTAAGGTTTTGCTGCATAAATATATATTTTGCATGTTTATCCCACAAATAAAGTCACAAATACATTTAAATCTGTTTAATATTTCAGAGCAGATTCAGCGCAAGAAACGTTCGCTGTTCCAAATACAAGGAAATTAACGAAGATACAAAAGAGAAAAAAAAGTTGAGAGGAAGTGAGAGAAGAAACTTTTAGTGCCTTATAAACAATGGACAGAAGCGGTAGTTGGATATACATAACATATGAAAAACACAGAGCACAGCATGTCAAAGCATATCATTTAACATTTTTGCGCAACTGTCATGGCGACAGCGAATACAATGTTACATGTAAATGATAAAGAAATATGACACTGCAGTTACAAAAAAATAGTGATAGGGCCTACTTTATAAGCTTATTCTTTATTAAATTTTTATATACAGTACCCCTCCTTATAGCATATCCTTACATAATTGCCTAAATAGAACTCGTCCTCTTGAACAATTCGACTGCAGATGCGAAAACTGCAATAAATTACGCAAACGAAGCAGTTAACTTTTACAAGCGTTGTGTAACAATAGACGGCTAAAAGGTCATATATACAAGCCTGTATACCCCTCTGTGTGTGTGTGTGTGTGTGTGTGCGTGTGTGTCCCCTACTAACCAATCAAGGTGATGGTGGCTACATATGTAGGCCTACAGTAGGCCTATGCTAATCATGGAAATGTACGAAATATTTCCATGTGCTAAGCAACTGAAACTTGCCGATATACATTTACGTAAAATCACATAAAAGACTCCGAAAAACCTGATAAATTCCGCGTACGTGAAAACAATTGAGACAGGTTTGCTCTCATTTGTCCATTAACATTAAATAAAGCGTTTTAAGTTAACATCAGTGTACTCAGTAGGCCTAAAATGAAAACATGACGTTTTATCCCAAGAATTTGATGCCAACATGTATGAAAAAAATGCCACGGCCTTTTTCTTACATACCTTACATCAACTCTTTTAACATAAGTTAAATGAATAAATAAAGACCAAAATAACTACGCGTCTTTCTCCTTTTTTCTTTATGATAAAGGCTCGTCTTGCTCATCACGCCCCCTATCGATCCGTGCTTAACCAACATGGACGGAGGGGGAAGTGATCGGTCGCAGACTCCGTCCTATGACTCCGATGTTCCTGAACCAGGAGCGGGAGGCACTGTGATCCTTGCTCCCACTGACTCTTACGCGGATCTTACCCAAGGATGGCAGGGGAGTTTACACGAAATTCGCCGCCCAAGACACTCGAGTGGGACAATTAGTGAAATAACGAACCGCTCCAAACCCGAGTTGGCAGGTGAAAAACAGGTAGCATCTTTTATCTTTTTTTATGATTCCTAAAGATTTTATCGACCAGCTGTATTTGTTAACCAACAGAATATTTTTTAGATCTATCAGTGTACATATCAATTTGCATTGTCAGATATTGAGTCGGAAGTTTGCCCGGTGTAACGAAACTGAGGGTCCGTGTAACCGACCGTAACAGAAAAGTCCGCCCTCCCATTTAGTTGCAATAGTTAGAGTTAGCCTGACTTTAGTTTGTCAAAATCTAGGACGAGGCTTACCTGTACAAATGAATGGGAAGCGGACTCTATCATGGGGAAATCTCTGTCACGTTACACTTTCCCATCGGACTCAATATCTCACGTTCGGCTGTCACCTTGATTGCTTATCAATCTGGTAAAATAACCTAAATAGTCCCATAAAGTCTGCCTAATACAGTTAGTTTGATATGTACATGCATCGCACATTTTTTATGGGGCTTTAAAAGCAATGCTTTAGTAATATCTAAAGTACCAGGTTATAAATGAGGGGTTGTGGGTTCAAATCCCAGCCATTGAGTCTTTTTGAAAAAAATAAAAAAAAGATTATATCTCCTGATTCCTGCCCGATATTGACTGGTTGTGAAGTCAGTATAGTCTGATGTTGACCAGCACATGGCTGCTTTTGACCAGTCTGTGATCATAACAGACATTATTAATCATATTGATTGGATAGATATATCAATTCAGGGAGGTAAGAGAGAAACTTGAATCATAAAGTGATGAGAAACAACAGAACAATAATGGTTTATCAAATTATTATATCAATACTATCATTTTAGGAGGGTGATAAGTACAGTAGGACAATGTTTTTGGTAATAATTTACATATAAGAAATATATATAACTGGGGTTACTTAATAAATTAATGATTTTGGATTCTACTGTCATTTAGGAAAGAGAAAAAGATGGAGAACTTAAAGACAAACTCAATGAGTTACAAGTGACAGACGATGAAGATTTGTCCCTTACGTCTTCTGATGAGACAACAGCCAGCAAGGAAGAAGAGAAGGAAGGAGGGCAAACTGCAGCAGTATCTAGTGGTCCATCCGCATCAGGTTTAACTGTGATAGAGAGTGACTCCGAGGAGAATGTGCAAACAGAGGCCTGGAGGAGTCAAAGAAAACATATATTTGTTCTTAGTGAGGCAGGGAAACCTATTTACTCAAGGTACTGGTAGAGTAGAGTAATTTTGGTTATTGTTTGTCATGATCTTTAACAGGTGCCCAGGTCACACACTTAGCTAGTCACTTAGCAAAGCCATCTAAATATTTCTGACTTACTGCTTGTTTTTTCATGACTTTGTTATACTAGTAAAAGCAGAAGACAAGAAAAAAAGTTGTATAGCATCTGCAATTGAAAAAAAAAAAAAAAAAAAGAAAAAAGAAGAGGAAAAGCTAGGTACTGGTTATCAGCCAAATATCAATTCCTGTCCAGGTATAATAAAACAGTTGTGTGTAGAGTCACAAGTTGATATTTATTTACATATACATATGTTTTTATTTATCTGTTCTAGGTATGGGAAAGAAGACAAGTTAGTCACCATCATGGGTGTGATGCAGGCTTTAGTGTCCTTCCTGCAGGATGGTAATGACAGTTTACGCTGCCTTATTGCAGGGAATCATAAGTTTGTTTTCCTTAACAGGGAAAACCTGAACTTAGTGGCAGTAGCAAAGACTGAAGACTCATACCATCAACTTTTATTCCAATTAACTTATGTATACAATCAGATCATTAGTGTGTTGACATATACACAATTGAACAAGATATTCAAACAGAGACGGAACTATGATCTAAGGAGGCTTTTAACGGGGTCGGAGAAGTTTATAGATAATTTATTGCACTTGATGGACCATGAGCCGAGTTTTCTGCTGGGAGCTGTGAGATGTCTACCGTTACCCAGCTCTACAAGAGAGAATATAGCTCAGAGTATTGTACAGAATGCTAATGTTAAGGTGAGTGGGCATATGAGGAGAATATTAACTCATTACAGGCCCGAAGCCAGCAAATTCAAAAGGAGGGTTCTTTTTCTGAAAAAGTGGACCTTTTCCCATAAAACTATATGTACCTAGATCAAATTTTACCCAGAGTGGACCTTTTCCCAGCAAAAGGGGTGGTTCTTTTGAACCCCCCGAACCCCCCCTGGCTACGGGCCTGCATTAGGATAATTCTGTAAGAATATTTGCCATTAACATTGGTTGTAAAATATTACAATCACATGCAGATGAATTTCCTACTGCTATTACTCCATCTTGGTTTTCTATTTTTGAAATAACGTTATTAAAAAGGTTTTGAATTTGAAAAATAAGAAAATAAGTAATCAAGCTTTTAACCCCCGTGGCCACCTCTCCACCCACCCCAATTATAACTTTATGATATTAATTATGATAATTGTCTCTTCACAAAGATATTGATGTAAAGTAGGTGTAATATTTCAGAATATGGAGCATTGTTGTTCTGTTTCAATTACAATTGGTGTAGGTGTTTCACTACTCACTATAGCATGTTTTCTCTCCAGGATTTGGTATTTGCCATTCTACTGGCAAATAACCAGCTCATCACTCTGGTGAGGATGAAGAAATATTTTCTGCATCCGTCAGATCTTCACCTCATCATCAATTTAGTCAATGCCTCGGAGAGTTTCAAAGCTGCTGAGTCGTGGACACCAATATGTCTGCCAAAATTTGATGCAAGGTGAGAAATATTTTGGATATAAATCAAATGAACATTTTAGTGTTATTAAATTGAAATTTTCCAGAATTTATATTACTAGCTTAATGTTTGTAAAAAGACCTATGATCTGTCAAGTTTGATGTAGTATTCTTTTCTTATACCTGTAAAGTCTATCATATGCAAGACTTCAAATTGTTTTCTGAAATCTAACAACAGATGTTAACTTTTTGTATTTTAGCAGTTGTGATTAGAACTAGTACAACAAAAATAAATAGATTCTAGAAAATATCTTGAAAGCATTGTTTTATGATATTGTTGAATATAATCAGCATACTGTGAAAGGTGCCCATGTACAATGTACTATGTTAAGAATATGCTTTCCCATTTCAGTGGGTTTCTTCATGCCTATGTCTCCTATCTGGACCCTGGATGTCAGACATGTCTGCTCCTCCTCACTGTAGACAGGGACATGTTCTTTACCCTATCTGAGTGCAGGCAGAAAATAGTGGATGTAAGTATTGTTGGAATGACAAAGGTCAAGAAAAGTGCGGGTAACGTCACAGAAAATCAAATTCTAGAAACAGGCTTTTTACCTTTTCTTTTTCAAGGACGGGCAAAGCCAGGATTTCAGAAATTTAAGATTTTAGAAAAGAATTCTTTATTCCATCATAGTGTAAATACTAGCACTATGTAGGTGTAAATTTTGAAAATATTTTAGTCTTCCTCGATCAGAGGACAGGCAACATTCTAGTCAGTTTTTAACACTAAGTCACAAATCCACAGTTAGCTTTCAGAGTCAGCAGTAACTAGACTCAAGATGGTTATTCTGAACAACAGTAAAAGCAGACCATTTTTTACAATTTATTTCAGGATAAAATTTTATTGCTTACCTGGACTGATAGTCTTTGACAGTGACTACGTTACAACATAGAGTGTAATCATGCACTATGCAGTTAGTAAAGTCAATACCTTACCTTCTGTGTTTATTATCACATTCTATTCAATGACCAGAATATTTAAGTAATCAACTTGTTACAAACTTTGCTCTCCAGAGGTTAAACAGATACAATTGCCTGACTGCTATAACGGAGGCTCTTGCCAGGACGTCGTACAGTATATCACAGGTGGGGATAGCAGATCTCAGGCACTTCATGTACAAGTCCAAGAGCACTGCACAGTACACCAGTCCTGAGCTAGACGCTCCCTATACCACCAAAGAGGAACAAGAGAGGTAGGTGGGAGAAATTGTGTTAGGTGAGACTGGTTGAGAAAAGATTGTGTTGAGTGTTTGTGTCACAGTTGGCTTCTATGAGAATTATAGATTATAGCTGGCTGCAGGCGTTTAGACCAGATGTGAAATATTTAGTAACCAGAGAACATTAAAGGAAAATATATATATATTTGATGGTTGAGGGACAGAGGAAACTACTAGCTGGATTTAATGAGATCTTTTAATTTGACCCATCTTCCTTCAAGAAAGATGGAGCATTCTCTCTTGGACCCCGTTATGGTAAATTTCCAATTAAATCCATCTTTTACAAACAATGACAACCTTCACTGATTTACAAAATTCCTTTGAAGTATTGTATCTGGAATGCCAATTTAAATTTGTTGATATTATTATTTTGTTCCAGATTGTTTGGTCTGTACCTGTACCTTCATCATAGGATCCATAGTTCTGCTAGACCATTGAAAATATTATTCCATGTGGGAGCTAATGAGACATTGTTAGGATGGGTAAGTCACATTTTTAGACAAACACAGGAAAATATGAAGAACACTTGTTAATTTTGACGTGGCAAAATTTGAAGTCACACCAAACATACTTATCTCTTTGGTCAGTATGAACTCCAAAAAATGAGATTAGTGCCAGAATTCATTGTTAATTTGGAAAGATTTTTTCTGATGCTCAGCACTACCTACCCATATTAGAATAGAGATGGAATGTACATTAGGTTTTAGGAAAGTTACACAAAAAGGCACTTGATCTTCATTTTTATGAGTCTTAATACCAGTTTAACTGAATATTGAAAAAAAAGCAATGTATTGGTTGAAAAAGACCAAGCCTCTACCCAGCCTCTATTTTTTTCTGTGTGAAAATTTGCCATGGGAGTCAGTATTTTATTTTACCCCTGCGACCCTGCCAGGATTTCAGTAAATCCTTTACATCTTGGATCATAGTGATTTAGAAGTAAACATATTTCACATTTGTTCTCCAGATGACGTCGGGTTTTGAGCTCTACACGGTGTTTGGCCCTCTGGTGACCAAAACTCAAGCCATCACGTCCATCAACAAACTCCTCAAGTGGATCAAGAGAGAGGAGGACAGACTGTTTATTCTGAATGCACCAACCTTCTGATGTTAAGGGGGACAAACATTTTGTTCCCTTTAATAAGAATGGAATTAAGCAGGGAAGTTAACTTAACATTCCTCAGCTTTAAGATACTTCAGGTCAACTTTTTAAACTATCATGGTAGTATCAAAGTTTGGTGGTGTTTGGTATAATATAGTGGCCTTGATTTCCACAGAATTTTATACAAGAATGGAGTCAGAACTAGAGTAATCAAAAAATGACTTTGCTGTTTTATAAATGCACATATGCATATCTGTGGGGATGTACAAAAAAGCTAACAGCTTTTTAGTATTGATAAGATTTCAACAAATACAAATGTGCATTATTTTGTATTCAGACTTTCAGTCTTTAACAGTGATACTGTGTTACCATCCATTTTTTTCTATTTTTTATGTCTTCTCTTGCAAGATTTAGGTCAGTGCTGATAGTACTGTGAATGAGAAAGTTAAACATTTTGTGAGGAGTTTTTACAAAGGATTGGTGACTGCATATATGACATGTTCTGTAAGTTAGGATCTGTGAGGGTCACTTGATAAATAAAAATGTGTAAAAGTGGATTTTTCAACAGGATAATGTGCAATGCAACTGTTCACCTATTAATTTAAAGTAATTTTTATTGAAACTGTCATCTAATATCAAACTAAAATATCATCTTGCTGATGATGAGTGCATGACTCAGTAAACATATATCTGTTTTTTTTTTTTTTTTTCTTTTTTTTTAACAAGTTGGTAGTAGCATCATTACATTTTAGGAGCAAATTACACAATCTTTAAACTAAAAGCTAAGACATGTGTAATGATACTGTATATGTACAGATAGCTGGATAGCATCTATCCATACATGTTTTTAAGGACACAGGGCATCAAGAATCTTTTTATATAAGCTGCATGGTTTCCTGTGTATTTCAATTAACAATGAGACACACACTTAAACCTGAACTGGTGAAGTTCTGGATGGCATCACAAGATGATCAAATTAATCTACTTTTTTGCTGCAGCACTCCATGGAAATCTCAGGTGGACTTTGTTCACCTGGCTGATTAATTGGCATTAATAAGAGTCATACATGTGGCTTAGCAGCCTATTGCTACCCTTGTATATTGATTACTTTTAAAGGTGTTAAGTCTTGAGTCCCTGTATGAGTGCCTCATTATAGATGGGACCTGGGTATTAAAAAAACGCAATAAAGGCACATAATCTTAAGTCATTTTGAAAAGTACGAGTAATAGATGTTAAGATTTGTTACATAAAAGTTTCATATCAAAAAGGGATAATAGCTATAAATGAGGTGAGTAATGCCATCTTATGGTTTGTCAAGGGGGGGGGGTCTCACAAAAAAGGTTAATATCTATAGGGGGGTGATTGACCCAGTATGTGTGGTATGTACCCTGGATGTCATAACTCAGTGGGTATTCACATTATAATAGTGATGAGGTCCCAGTGTTCTTGGAGACTCGGGGTATAGTAATGGGACTCGTTTTTGTACTCTTCTAATGTGTAGCTGCATTGTGTCGTCTCCTGGTTTTTTTATCTCTGATTTTATTTTTTTAAAAAAAGGCAGCAAAACTGGAGGTGTTCATTTTGGGCCTTTTTTTCTGTGTGACAGAACTTAAAAGCAACCAGGTCCATTCCGTGGTTTCAGAGAGTTTATTATATGTTTAGATTCGGCAAATGCACGTATTTGTTGTGATGATGATTTTGCATTGGTATTCAGATGCTGCAATTAAATGACCAGTTGCGTAATTCAGTACCTAAATGAGAAAATTATTATTGTTTTTTGATAAAGATAGCTTTCCCCGCTCCATATGAAGAACGGCATGGATATTGATTCATGGTAGATATTTCTGTATTTTTTTATAAGAAATCATAGAGTTTTTTTCTTATTTGGGGGTTAAGCTGTAGCGAATATAGGGATACTTTCAAAATATTTGTGCGAAATGTTGAAGTTGATTATTAACACTCTTCGAATATTGTTTCTTTGCAGTTCATCACAAATTTTTCAATTTTAGAGAGTTCAAACAAACATCTAAAGTTCAAACGTAATCTTTGATAAAAGCTTGTTAAGATATTACAGTAGGTTAATTCCTGAGCACTGGACTATGCTTTGGGATTTTTAAATGGTGAATTTGAATGTTTCATCATACTAGTATAGCCATGTTTGTATACATAAAAAGATTTTATTGTTTTCATAGACAAATATTTAAATTGTGTAAATACATATGTGGCCCTATCAGAGGGCAGTAATTTATGAAAAATCTTTGAAATTATTGAAAAAATAAAATATTGAAAAGTAATCGAGGACATTTTTAGTTGAATCATTTGCGCCTATCCTTCTTTTCGTTTTGTTACTCTGATTTCCATTGTCTTTTTACTAGCATCTACAGTATTTTTTATCATTTTAATACACACTTTATATACAATTAATAAAGTTGAGTGGAAAATATTTAAAAGGATATTTAAGATTTTTTAAAGTGTGTGAGCTATGCTGATGGGTCTGAAAGAGTGAGAGGACGGCGTCGTCTGCTCTTACATTCAGGGTTCTAGTTGACCCTTGGAATAAGAAATGGGGTATTTGTTAAAAGATACAAAGCAGATAACAAGCAATGAAATCATGTATCAGTGTCTGCACTTGCAAGCCATTGTAAAGAGGTGTTTAACATGGCAGTAATTCGTAAGAATTAAAATATATCAAATTTCAATTTGGACGCTGCCGTCGACTCTCCTCCCCCCCCCCCCCCCCCCCCCCCCCCCCCATACTACGATAATGAAAATATAATCAAGATGGAAAAAAATAGAAAAATAATTTTTACGGGAAAAATCACTTTTTCAATTTCTCGGGCACAAGAGCAGAAGGTGACCTAAGTTTCATCGTAAAGAAATTTACCTAAATTATATCCTAAATGCAAAACTGATAGCCAAGCAACTGAAAAACGCCCCATGATTTCTGAACGTTTTGTTGACGGACAAATCATTTTATCACTCCGTGTGGACAAATAGTCCCGTTTCCTTCCCGACTCAAATAAACAACTGAACTAAGTGTTTATTCCCCTTCCAATAGCCGACCCACGCTTTCGAAGAGTCTGCGATAGTATTTAGTCCTAGGACAAAGATTGTGAATAGAAAAATCGACCTGGGAACAAAGTGATCGTGATTGCTACATAAAGGGTACGCGGGTTGATGTAGAATGAGTTCTTGATAGCGAGAAAGAGCGCTGAGTAAATCTTGAGGGCAGAGAATTATTAGGCACATACCGTCTTGCGTAATTGACGACGAGCACTGACGCAGCGTTGTAGGCTTTTGGTAGTCCGCTTAAAAGCACTTAAAAAGTAAGTATTTTTTTTTCAAATGGCCCTGTCCCAAGTTAACCTTAAATGGTTTTTAAGGTTGATATTGCCATTACTTTTTAATAGCTATTACATTAGTATTAGTGGAACCACTGTATTGCAAATAAGAACTACTAGTTGGCATGAGATATTTGAGATTTGACTATCGGTCAAAATTTATGCTAGTTTAAGTAACACAGTCAGTGAGCACATAAGTTTTATTCAACAGAAGAGTGGACGGTACGTAGTTATTCGTTTAAGTTTTCTTTTTCAAAAAATTGTTTCATTGCAAACAAAACAAAGTGCTCGAAGAATGAAGTAGCATTGTTTCAGGATTTTTTCGTTATAAGTTTGAATTATGTTGCGTGAACTATTCCCACGACATTCTATGGCATATTTCCAAAGAGATGACTTCCCTGACGGGTTTCCTGGTCTTGGTGGCACTGGCAGTAGGGAGCAATGCGGGCCAGAACTCACTCATGTCCTTCAAGAATAACGGCTACGAAGGCGTACTGGTGGCCATACATCACAGCGTCAAGGAAAACTTGGCCATGATTGACGAAATTAAGGTAAATTTTCATTACTGCAACAATAATTGTCTTCTATCATATTTACAGTATATAGTGAGAGTGAAATGCAAAATTAAAAAAGAAGAAAGTAAATGTAGTCCTTTAAGTAGTAAGCTAAATTTTCTTTATTATGGTAACGTAAATCATGTCACAGAAAAAGGCGAAATCAAATAAATTCTCAGAAACTAACGTTAAAATGTATCGGTATTCCGCTTGAATAAATGATTCATTGGTTAAAGACTGATTATCCCCAAATAACAAGTGGAAATGAGTTTATTTCTAATTTCCAACAAACAAGATGAAATGGTTTCTTAGTGTCATTTGTAAATAAATATCGTAAAGAAATGGAAATGATATCGAAAATTAACTCAATATAACGTCACAATGAACCTTCTATCGAAGAAAAAACAGGACTTTGTCCCTTCCCTTTGTCTTTTCCTCTTCTCTCTCTCTCTCCTACCCCCTTTTTCTTTCATTTTTCATTTAATTACTGCCGTTCCTATAATTACTATAATATTTTAATTCATCCACCAGAAACTCTTCACGTCTGCCTCTCCATACCTCCACACCGCCACACGCCAGCGCGCCTACTTCCGTAACGTGAGCATCCTCATCCCGGAGACGTGGAAGGACCGCCCCGAGTACGAGAAGGCGACACTGGAGACCTTCGCCAAGGCGGACTTCCGTGTGGACCACAGTAACCCCGTGTACGGTCACGTACCGTACACCAAGCAGCCCGGAGAGTGCGGGGAGCCGGCCGAGTACGTTCATGTGACGCCGGAATACGTTCTGGACAACGGCACCAACAGAGAGTACAACTGGGGAGATCCGGGTGCGTACATTTTATTTATTTATTTATTTATTTTTGTGGAATATGTCTAATCTTTAAAGATATTGTATGTATTAATATTAAAATATTAATAAATATCTAAAATGTGTGAGCCAATCTGTCGAAGACATCTGACCGGTGAGCAGCTTGTGCCAAATAACCTTATTATTAAAATGCTGTATATTAGCACACAGGGCCCATTGCTATCCTGTGGGTAAAATAAGAATTTCTTAAGATTTTAATATTTGTTTCTGATATTGCTACCCAGCGGTTAAAATAGCTGCTATCCTCAGGATAACTATAAAGAGGATAAGGATTTTATCCAATGGATAGTGTTATCTGTAGGATGTAGCGCTATCCAGTGTTGATGAAACTGGTATTGAAAATCCTGTTGCTTTCGTTTGTTCCTAAAACATTCATTTACCCGTCAGTCACTTACGCGTTGGCTTATTAAATAACCGAATAAAAAAGCTGGACTCCAATATGCGTCATACAAACGACTGATAAGAAGCCAAAAACTCATTAAACACTTTTTAATGAAAACGTTTAAAAATGGGTGGGAACAGCAATATTTCAATCAAGTTCATTCAACATACATTTACAATAAATTAAATAGGTTTGAGTGGAAACTATTTATTGCACACTCCTAACTATACATGTACGTTGTAAGTATTAGGAAGAAACTTGCCGATAGTGTATACTGGGGTTTAAGTGTACTTTGAGGCATGTAGGCCAACTAAGAGACCCAGCCCGTCGTACAATGACAAATTTAAAAGGGCCCTAAATCTACCTGCCCGGCTCATAGCATTTATGTGCAAATATCTACTTAAAAGATGCCACAGATAAATGCCAATTATCGTCAACACGGTCATATCTCTTAACTGAGACAGCACTGAGAACTGTACTATTTTTGCAGTATAAGACAGAACGCATTCCTCTACTGTGGACTTTTATGTCATGTATCTACAATGTAGACAAAAACCACAGTATGCATTGATGTAATATTAATCTTGTGTACGGCAATTACGAGATAACGTCTCTAAATCAGTATGGGTTTATCACGGCAACCTAATAGGAGGGGAGGAATTTTGAGGAAAAAATTGGTTTCGACATAATTTAAAAGGCGTCTGAAATTAAAAAAAAAAGAACAGTTGATTTTATGGTAAAATTTCCTCTAAGAGTGAGCAAGTAAACCCTAATAATGAAAGTTCACTTCTACCAGGAACAAATCATTAATTATTAAAGCGAAAACTCTTTTCCGCCTATCTCGGAAGACCCTCGCAATAAAGGCCTCTTGAGGACAATAATTAAGTTTAAATTGTTGTCGGCACTGGACACTAAAAGGAAAATATCGACAGTGCAATGTGACACTTTCGTCTGTGTAGTTTAGGCCTATAAATATTCACTATGACTCAAATCTCTACAACTCCTCTAACTTCGTTTCTTAACACTGAATAGACTAAAATATTTAATATACATTTTGTAGAACAGGTCCTTATCTCAAGTGTCTTTCCATTATGAAACAGTAGCTTCTCGTACATATATATATTCTGTTTCAGGGCGCGTGATCGTCCATGAGTTTGCCCATCTTCGCTATGGCGTATTTGACGAGTACGGTCTGGTAGAGGACGAAAACTACCCGCTGTTCTACGTGGGGGCCAACGGGAGGCCCACTGTCACCGGGTGTTCGTCGAGGGTAGGTAGGGGAGGGGTTGAGTGGAGGAAGTGGTATAAAAACTACAGTACACTTGTTCTATATACAAGTAGTCTTAATGAGAGGGGTGGTGTGGAGGGGTACTAGTAACGCACCTCCTCTGTTTGGGTTGTGGGAGGGGTGGGAGGGTTGGGGTATAGTATTAATAACTACTGTTTAGGGGCGGGGTGATTACTAGTAACGATTCTCGAAGTAAAGGTCCATGACTGGAATTTTCAACCACTTTGTGAAATATTGAATCATAGGGTATATTAAAAAAACATTTTGATCTAATCCGTGGTGAAAATTGAAAGTGAATCCAACTTTAAAGAAAAAACAAACAAGCCATTGCAACTATTATCATATGATGATAAAATTAAGCATTTACAAGGAAAATTTTTTAAGTGTTTATGCTCCTTCAATTTTGCAGGTTCGCGGCACTTACAAGGTCTACGACGGGAAGACGGCTAGACGATGCATGTTAAGTCGTCTTACAGGGCTCCCGGAGAAGGACTGCCGCTTTTATCCTTTCCTGACCAGAAACACCGCCAAGGCTTCGGTCATGTTCTACCAGTTCATCGACTCGGTTAGTTTATATAATGTCATTTACTCTTCTTCATCCCTCAAGTGAACTGTGCAGATTTGATAAATAAATAAATAAATAAATAAAGATTTGCGTAGAGATATGCTCCTGCTTTTTTATGTAAAGAAAGAAAAAATAACCCTTTTTCCAAATTGCTGAACTGAGGATGTTGGGTTAAAAGATAAAGTCTCTTGCCACACTAAAGTTTATATGTAAAATAAAGTTACACCAATTGCTAATATGATCCATATAAAGGCTGGGTCACACTGCGCTTGCAACCTTTTGGCAACCTCTTTGCAACCTCAGTCGCAAGGAGGTTGCCCTAGGTTTTAAAGTGGTCGCATTAGGTTGCAAACAGGTCGCCTGCGATCGTTGACACACGAAGGCCATTTTTTTGGCACCGACAACCAGTGCGACTGATAATGAAAACGATTGGTAACTGAGAGGTTGCCTATAGGTCTCCTCTTGGTTGCCAGTAGGTCGCTGTAACCAGACTAAAACCAGTCGCATACCACCTGTAACTGCACGGTCGATTGGCGGTCTTTAGTCGCTTAGTTGCAAACAGGTTACTAACCGGTTGCAAGCGGTGGGCAGCAGGTCACAAGGAGGTTGCAGTTGAAACTTCATGGTCGATTAACGGTCTTTAGTCGCTTGGTCTCTAACAGGTTTCTTACAGCTCGCATGCACTCGAAAACATGTCGCGAGAAGGTCGCAAGCAACCGTGATAAAATAAGCGTAGGATGGTGGCCACTAAATATATAAATATATTTTTCATTTATATCATGCCATTAAGGCTTTCTAAATACCTTGACAAAATCGTTATTTCTCAATTAAAACGTAGATTGTATTTGTTGTCATCCTTTTAAATTTATTTAGAAGGTTTTCATAAGTATTTTTTTTCAATAAAATAAATAAATGTATGAGTCCCTATCAGCCACCATACTTGACTAAAAGTGTTGTAAATAGAAGCCGCTGAGCCCGTGTCTTCAGTCCCCAGTATGTCATCCAACAGCGTGGGAAGGGTGGCCAGAATGTATTTTGAGAAAGCAAATGCCCGTGAAGAAAGTTCTTCACAAAGTTCCAACACAGACTCTGCTTCCCACGAAGAGGATCAACCGAAAGATGATGAACGCGGAGGAGACAGGGAGCCTAAATTTACTATTAAAGAGGAAGAAGAATTAGTTGATTACTTTTAAAGGTTTTTCTATAACCAACAATTGAAAGACTTTAAAAACAAATCAAATAAAGTGCCAAAACAATCAATAATGATTATCACAATGTAAACGATAAACTGTTATCTTTTTATCCATTCCTATATCATGGCTAATTTTTGACAACTATTGTTGTCAAATCTACTGGAAACATTTTTAATGACTAAAGCAGCCGGAAATATCTTACTTTTTAATTTGCCAAGTCATAATTTGCCAAGTCACAATGGAAGAAAAATTAAGCAAATAGGCGGGCGCAGAGAAAAAAGTAAATAGCAAAGTTTGATTCATACTTTTTACAATAAATTTAATTGTCAGGCATTTTTATAACAGTAAAACAATGTCACCAATATAAAGAAGGTCAAATAAATACAAATTAACTTCCTCCCAGTACTTAGAATTCGTACCACAAGGACGGAAACAAATTGATGACGCGCAGGATCCTTCACTATTTAAAGATGTTGTATTGTAAGTGTAACGCTTGGGGCTACAAAGACAAAGGGAAAACCACACAATCGGTCGCAAATCAGTTGCTAAGCAGTCGGCGACCTTTTAGCAACCGGTTGGATACCACAAATAGGCTTTTCGGTCGCCAGGAGGTTTTCGGTGCTGCACCGAAAACCGGCGCGACCGGATAGTAACCCAGCGTTCATTTGGAGACCACTTTGCGAGTTGTTGCAACTTGTCGCCAACCTTTCTGCAACCGGTGACAGTTGCAAGTCGCAAGGAGGTTTTATGTTCAGTGTGACCGTAACTGCACAGGCCTTGCGACCTCAAAGATACCAAGTATTGAAAAAAAAACTATGCATGCCTATTATTACATTAATAAGGCTGAAAAAACATCCAAATATGTGTTTTATTACACCACTGGTTTGATATAAATGCCAATATATAGTACAAATATATTTCTTATTTATTATTGTAAGTTTGACAATATTGGTAGTACAGAAATCGACTGTGACGTTATAACAGAATCTCATAGCAGAATCATACTTTAATATTCAAAATATTAAATCATTTGAAGCTGCTACGGAACGGATCCAATCGTTGTATAATAATGTTTAAAATATTTCCTCTGTTGTCATCCGAGAGGGAAATTTACGAGAAGGTAGCTATCGTCACAACTTATAAAATATATATAGTCTGTGCAACCTTGCTGCTACCAGTTGGCAAGCGATCGCTACAGTCCTGCAACCGGTTTTCAGTCTCCAAGTGGTTGCTGACAGGTTGTTTATCGCTCGCCTAACGGTGTGCGACTGGTAACCTCTGACTTGAAGATTGTCTGTAAGAGGTTGCAGATACCATACTGTAACCTTGTTGCAACCGGTTAGCAACTGCTTGCCGATCAAAATATGCAAATTAGGTCGCAAAGTGATGGCAAGCGACCACCAGATTTTGTGGTTGCAAAGAGGTTGCCAAAAGGTTGCAAGCGCAGTGTGACCCAGCCTTAAGGACACTTAGATTCTACTGCATTTCAGGTTGACTCTTTCTGTGAGATGAAGGCCACGGAGCCGTCTATGCAGCACAGTCAGTTTGCACCCAACAAGCAGAATAAGCTGTGTAACACGGGTACCTGGGACGTTATAAAAGAACACGAGGATTTTTCAGGTGAGATTGCTTCGTGGCACCCCTGCTGCATTCGGTGGCTTGGACTAGGTCATCTGGTGCAATGGAAGAAATCGGTATTATCAAATATGTCACGAGAGAGAGAGAGAGAGAGAGAGAGAGGGTGAATGTAAATATACAGCTTACATCTTCTTTAAAAGTCGAATATATAGTTTTAATTACTTAACATTTAATCGCAAATCTTTAGAAGGACAAAAAATATTTTGTAAACTTACTTATCGATTCTGTGCGCAGGAAAGGAGGGCCAACCATGTGAGATCACTGACACTGAGCCATCTTTCCGGGCCCTTTATCCTAGACGTAAAGTCACTTCGACAGGAGTAGAATTGGACGGTGAACGGCTGGCTCTGGTTTTAGACGTCTCAGAGAGTATGAACAAAGTAAGTAAAGATAACGATACAAGGCTTTTAAGCACTCCCTTCTTCATTTGCAAACAGATCTGTACTCTTTTAACTTTATCCATTTATCAATTTATTTATTATTATTATTATTATTATTATTATTATTATTATTATTATTATTAGTAGTAGTAGTAGTAGTAGTACAATGTAGTAGTAGTAGTACATGTAGTAGGAGTAGTAGTAGGCCTACTATTTTGAGATTTTAATCACTTCATATTTACCTTTTTCAGAAAGATCGTGCGTTTAAGGTCCTCCAGTCCGCCACCTCATTTATCAGGGAATCTGTACCTCTGGGTATAGAGGTCGGGGTCGTTCTCTTTAACAACCAGGCCTATGACTTGCCCTTCTTAGGACTCCGTAAGCTGAGCAATGAGGCCGACAAAGACAGGCTTATTGGGTCGCTTGCACAGTATATGCCAAGATTTGTGGGTGGTTCTACGGCAATAGGAAAAGGTTTACAGCAAGCAAAGAAGGTGCGATTACTCTCTCGCTCTCTCTTTCTCTCTCAGGCGCACAGGCGCACACACACACACGCACGCACGCACGTACGTGTCATTTTAGTTCAATAACTCGCATGACGAGACTTACATTTAAAACCATTTATAACTAAATGGTAACCCATTACCTTATAAGATAAACAGAGATGGCGAACGTTTATAGGCCTACACTCGACCAAAAAGTTCGGAAACATGAAATTGTTTTTCAATAATTAAAAACTATGTAATGTGATGAGCAAATCTTCATTGTATATTAAAAAAGGTGGGTGCATTATACATCAATATCTGTTTAAAATATTTACCTTCAGAAGCTTATATGGTTATTTGATAATTATTCAAAATTACGGTCTTTTCAAACGTTTTTGGTCGTATTTCACTGAATTAATGCCATATATCCAGATGCTGAGCGCAGGCGGGCGCAGTTTGGAGAACGCTCACATTGTTTTGATGTCTGACGGATATGAGACTGAATCCCCCTCCGTGGCTGACGTCATGAAGTCAGATATAGAGGGCACTGGGATCGTCGTCACTGCTATCGGCTACGGGAAGGTTGATGATGGTCTGGATGTGGCATCGAAAAAATCCGGTAATGCCTTTATTTATTTGTTTGCTCCTTTCTTATCTTTTCATTATTATTATTATTATCATCATTAATATATGATCCTTGAAATATTATGCACATATAACAAGGATGTTGCAATGACAAGAGATAATGACAGGCAACAGTTACGTTATAGGCTACTTACTAAACTGCAAATTTAGTGTTGACGGCTTATCTGAGTTTAAAGTCTTTCCATGTCTCTGTTCGGATACTGAACGGATTTATATACAGTAAACTGGTATTTACAAGAATCAATAAATGATATTTCAGGTGGTAAAACGTTTTATTACTCTGAGAGCGACTTCTCAACTGCACTGGACGCCGCCATGGACGCTGCTACCGCTGGCATGGGTGATCCTAGTAAAGATGCTGCCGTGGTGCGTGACTGTAATTTTAAATTGCCTAATTTTAAAACTCCCACAACTACCTTGTTTCTTCGACTCACGGGCTAAATAAATAACAAAAGTATAATCAGTGGTTTCTCCATCTTGACTGACGAAAATTCCGTTAGGTATTATAGTAACTGAAGTCTCAAGACCCAGTCCACTTTTTCTCGAGGTGATGAACCCTTATCAATAGTGAAACAAAATAAAAAAAGAATCCTTATGTTAAGTTGATTGATTGTGTTGGAAATAAAAATCATATAAATTCAAAGAAATGGATTTAATCCAACAGGGTATATTTTAATTGTTTGCTGCAGCTGGTTCGTCAGTCCGTGGTTCTGCCGAAAGAGGGCAGCACCTACGAGGGCGTGGTGGCCGTGGACGAGACAGTAGGCGTGGACACGAAATTCATCTTCATGTTTCCTAAACTTGGTTCTATCGCTGTAAGCCTAACCAGCCCCAGTGGTAAACGGTTCGACCTGAACTCGCCCGAATATCAGGAATACAACTCAACGAAGACTATACAGTTTGCTTTTAACACAGCCGAGGTAAGCATGCTTATATAAACGAAATAATACCCAATTGTAATTTTGTGTTTCACTGATACATGTTCGGAGATCGGTTAGTATAGTTTGCGATGAATTGTGAGACGAAACACACTTTTGTATTTTAAATCAGAGCACATATGGCTTTGAATTTTGCTTTTTGCTACTCTGAGAGTAGTTTGATGCGGTAAAAACATTTTGCAACACTGTCTACTTGATATTTAAAGTCGGTGGTTTGGCCGTGCTTTCACCTATTTCAAAACAGTTGTTAACTACCTTTAAAAGATAACAAAGTTACCCCTAGAGCTGCCTCTTAGAAAATATCAAAACTAAAATTAAAGCTATCAAAATCCCTTTGTAGGTCGGTGACTGGACATACAATATCGAACACACTGCCCCCGCCCTAGCCAAGCAAGTGGTCACTGTGAGCGTGCGGTCACACCCCCAGGGATACAAGGAGCCGGTCAGAGTTCGGGCATGGGTCAACAGGCTGAACGCCGTGTACCCACTTAAGACGGTGATCTATGCCGAGGTGACCCGGGGGTATACACCTGTGCTGTATGCGAATGTCACTGCATATGTTGAACGGCCTCTCAGTCAGGACAGAGTCACCCTGCAGCTGCGGGATAACGGGGCAGGTAGGTGCAGCGTACACCCTGAATACCATAGAGTGGAACAAACTCTCTTGTATGGTACACTGTAGATACCAACAACCTTGTATGTCACGCCCTAGATACCCACGAGTCATAAAAAAGAGCAACCACTCTGTGTTACTCTGTGTCTCAAGGCCTGTATTTCATATTCCACAAGCGAACGTTATTTTTTATTATTCCACTTGGAGCATGCTGGATGGCAGGTTACAACAGCCCGTCAGTCGTGTGTGTAACACATTTGTTCTCTGTTTCATCCAGTTTTGATCATTAAAATTTTACTAGAAAACTGCTCAGATTTTTATGCCTTATGGATTAACTGACACGAGTGTTCCGTTGTTTTACTAGGCTCCGACAATGAAGCAGACGACGGCGTCTACTCGGCCTACTTCACGACAATGAACTCAAATGACCGGTATTCCGTCGATGTCCGAGCCGAGACCAAGCCTGGAGCGGCCATGTTCAAGATCGGAGGCGGAAGCGGAGTAGCCTTCGCAACACCAGGTACTAAAACCAAGGGATTGTATCTGATGCCTTCTTGCTACAATGTAATGTATTTAAAAACATTACTGGGTTTATTACCTTCGCCAAGGAGGTTATGTTTTCACCCCTGTTTGTCTGTCTGCCTGTCTTTCTGTCTGTCTGTCATCAACATAACTCAAAAAGTTATGGACCGATTTTGATGCAATTTTCAGGAATTGTTAGAAGAGGACCAAGGAAAAGATGATTAGTTTTTGGTGGTTATCCGGTTCAATAATCAATCAATAATCAATAATCAAAACTATCGAAAATTTAGGGGTGAAACGGCATTGGAGGGAGACTTTGCTGCCTTGGCGGAGGTCTGCGCTCTCTGAGTGCTTGTCTAGTTATTCATTGTATTATTTTTGTACTTCATATTTCACTGTATTTGACTATGCCTGGTTATATAACGGACCAAAGTTTCAGGCAAGACAGAGCAAAATTTGATCATGTTGATAAAATAAATGTTAAACTGTGTTGTGGCCAATGGCGTGATGCTATTTTAAATTACGAACCACATATTAAGTTAAACTTTTGTTCTTTTAACTTAACATTAGAATATGAACCTATTGAATTCACCCTCTTTGATGGCTTTTTATTTGGTGTTGTGACATGTAACATGCTTTTCCAGAGTGAATCTGACATAAACTAAAAATAAACATGTTTTAAACTAAATCAACACCTGTAAAAAGATTATACTGAAATTTACGTCGTGATGTCCCTTATTTATTGAATGTTTATATATATTTTTTAAATTCCTATTTTAGGAGCGATGGAACCAGTAAGGAAGGTTCCAGCACCAAAGATGAACAGAGCAACGAACGCCGGTTCATTCGTTGTGACCAATTACACCTCTGGTCAAGACCCATATCCTCCAAGCCGCATCATCGACCTGCTAGTGATCTCTTATGACCAAGACGCCAAAGTGGTCACTCTAGAGTGGACAGAACCAGGGGAGGACCTTGACTACGGCAAAGGTAAGGTGAACATCAGATTTGTTCTATGATAATTGGTCGACATTGTTTAGCTTCATCAGTACACGCGAGGTAAAGTTTTGCCCTTATCACAATTAAAATGCATGTGCGTGAAATTTTAATCAAGGGAATTGAACTCCCAAGACGAAAGTACCGATACGTTGATTTCATGATTACCCTGACATTTTGCCTCTTTCAAACACACGGTACACTTAAAACGACATGTAAACAGAGTACATACCATGACTTTCTTTGTCCCAAATGTCCCCATGAAATAAGGCGCAGGTGCTGAGCTTGCTTATGCCCTGGATTGGCGAGTCGTACTAAAATTGGCTAAATATTGGCTAAGTTATCAATGAACTGAACGTGATTCTGTCTTGGGAGTTTCACCTTTTTGATAATAGGTAGAAGTAAACAATCAATCAATCACATCGTATATTTTATATTGTTTCAGTGACAGGCTACGATATTCGGGTTGGCCAGTCATTTGACGAAGTGTCTGCTGGATTTGATAGTAGCTCGAAGGCAACACTGCTAGAAGTAATCACACCATTAGGCGCCGGCAACCGGATCCAAGCCAAGGTCAAGGTCAACGGATTAAATGACACGCTATTGACCTTCGCAGTTCGCGCCATCGACGCATCTGGGCACTATGGCGAGCCTTCCAATGTTGTGTCGTCTGCTGCATTTGAGTTAGAAGACCTCGGTCTGAATGGGAGCCAAATTGCAGCCATAGTAGGAGGTTGTGTCACAGGAATCGTTCTTATTGTTGGGATCGTGGCCTTCTTGGCGTACAAATTGAAGTATGCGGCTAGTGCAGGAAAAGTTGCTGCTTCTCCTAGAATTTAGACTGATATCTTGGATTTATTTTCCTTTTTTATTTTTTTGTGGATTGATTTAAATTAAATGTACCAAAATGTGGTTAAGATCCTAAAAAGACCACTGAACCTATAATAAATGTTGTTTATGATAAACATAATATAAAGATCTAAATTGTGTAACGCGAACTCTCAACTTCAGGAGGTAAAAGAATTCCTAGATGCCGCGAATATAGGCCAATGAAGAAAACGATCAATTCTGTAGCAGTGTGCTCTTCTTTAGCAGTATAGTTTCCATTAATCAGAAAACAAAAACTTATTTTTGTAAGGCTTTGTTTTTTATGTTAAACTTTAGTCTGTAAAATTGAAAAATAGATATTGAAATTAAAATATTTATGTAGATGTCATGCTTTATCCTGCCTTTGTTACAAAAAAGTAAAAGTCTATCAAATGTTGATTTAATCGCACAAGTGAAATTGACGGTACGTGTGCTTTTGAAATTTAATTTTAATTAAAATTTGTTAGTTTTCATAAGAGTAAAACATGCACCAATACAAGGAGGTCTTCGACATCTGTAGCTCGGCAAAATAATCTTTTACGGAAAAATATAGACCCGTGACCTCACATTTTCGCATGCCAACACACTGTACCAATGAAATTTAATGTTAAAACTGTTCATTTTAACTTTTGACGTCAGCCAATTCAGTCAACTATTGAGTAGAATTTACCTATGACCGGATCGGTATACGTCTGAAACGATTTTCATTTGAAATAAACACAACTGTACTTTCTCAACTGATAATTTCTTTAAGAGGGTAGTTTTAAACAGACTTTTACACACTCATAGGGATAAAGCATCACCCTTAAGGTAGTGGGCGTATGTGAATCCTCATTTGAGTTACATCTTCACAAAGGTATGACTTCCTTGACCAGTATTTGCTTAGAAAAAGATATGTAGGCTGTCAGTAACATGTACATCATTATGAAGGATTTCAATAAATTGCTATCTAAAATAAATGTCGTTCTATAGTTAAGTAACACCACGAAGTTAATAAAGATAATGGATTCCAAAAAAAGTAAAAGTAAAAAGGCTTTATCATTTATTTAGTATCTGGACAATGCTTTGACATTGACGCATGCATTTTTATTATTCCAAATATTTTCTTTTTAAAACGAGTTATTCAATTTTTCACAATTTTGACGGAACTTAAACCAAACTCACAATTCTTTATTTTCTGACATTTGAGCGTATAATAATTTGGAAAGAAGTACTTCAAACATCGGTTTTGTTAGAATTTGGTGAGAATTAAGACATGGCATACCAGATCACCGGTCAAAGTCGCAATGCTTCAGCAATACGTTGTTACATAGATACCCTACGTCCTTGAAGTTATGTGAAGTACTAACGGAACGTAGATCAGATAGTGGATTTATAGAAATGCGCATGTACCAAATACTTATACACGAATCCCTGTCGTTAAAACTCCAGTTTTGTGAGTTGCTAACAGACGTGAATATTCAGCGAAGCTTCACTTTTTTCATTGATACAGATAACCCGCACAACTTCAGCAGGATTTTTATTTCACGATCTCCAGTTAGTTGTTGGGTATTTACCAACTCTATCAAACCTTAGATACCAGCTGTCGCTAATTACAGGAATAATTGTTACTAATTGTTACCTTTACAACTCGGAGGTTATGTCAAATATTTACACAAAGTGATAAATTGTTCAAGTTTGCAGTGGTACTTTATCCGCAGGGATTAAGCGCGCTCGTGATAAACGCTACCGACACGCTTAAGTCACAGTTCGTTTTTAAGTCGGCTTTTTACGCGAAGGACAGCGTGAAGCTACACTGACAAGGCAGTATAGAAGTACCGGCAGACTTCAAGGTAACGCTGTATCAAGTATTCCTACTTTAAGTATAAATCATTTTAAGTTTATTGTTATGTTCATGTATGTTGTTTTTTGTTTTTTCTTCAAATGAGACTTTTCAAATGAGACTTCGTGTCTTAACGCAGAACAAAATGTTTATAATAGTAATATTGTATCGCCTTTTTATTTCTTTCTTGGACAAAGTCCTTTAAAGGGACGTTTCACTTTTTATCAATGATTCATACGGTCCGTTTTTAGGGGGACTGTTTCAATTTCGGTAGACGTTTTTGTCTTGTTCGGTTATTTTGCTTTACACCTTATGTTCAGTTCATGCTGCAAATGCAAACCGTTTCTTCAGTTAAAGACGCCTAAACATGTAAAAATATCTTGTGGTATCTTATGAAAAAAATGTAATCGAAAGAAAAAATGAATGTGGGAAGGGGATGTAATGATGACAAATTCCTTCGACACATTCTCATAATTTCTACAAATTAAATGCAGTGTCATGTCCAGCTCTTCCAATCCCTAAAGGACTAAAACGACGAAAATAAGCCTGTGGCAAATCGGTTTACATGATGTCAAATATTTATATGCTATCTTTCAGATACATTATGTAGATTAAAACATGGTGATCCGAAACCCACATCTCTCTCTCTCTCTCACACACATTCACACTATTATTCTTTCGTTTGAATTTTTTAGAGTTTTTTTATTTTAATTTTTAAATTTTTCTATTTTCAGAATGCAATTGTCCAGTGTATTGGCGAGTGTTCTGGTGTTGGTGGTGTTAAGGTGTGAGGCAGGTCCTCACTCACTGATGACCATCAAGGACAACGGCTATGACAATATCCTGGTGGCCATACATAAGGATGTGAAAGAAGAGTCGAAGATCGTCGATGAAATACAGGTATAACTAGTGGTCACGGGTCTCATATTGCATATGTAAATAAAAGGTTGCGTTTGCCGTAGAAAAACCTAAAGATCAAAAGAGTATTTTCTGTTCAGGGACTACCCTTTCAAAATAGTTTTTTTTATATTCGTGGATACTGAAATGGAGGGGAAATTTGCTCTTATGTGACGAAATTTAGGAATAATGAAATGGAACAGTTGCTGAAATAGACATGTAGCCCACAAGTGACTAGTAAAAGTGTGTTTATATAAATTTTTCTCTTTCATAAGAATGTTATGCATATAAACATACATATTTAAAAGAAGATGAGATACAAAAGCTAGTCCAATATAAAAAAAATGTAGTACGGAAAAAACTCCAGAGAGCATCATTCATATTTTGTTTTATCTTGACCGAGTGATCTTTCCCCTAGTTGAGGGATTAGTGCCTGAGACGCACGCTTAAAATATGTGAAGGGCCATGGCTTTAAACTTCAGATCTGAAAAGGTACACCAGCTTTTTCTAGAATGTCTTTCACATTTCACTGCCTTAATTACGTTAATGATGGTTGAGATCCGTTTCAGCTACGCATTTAAAACCACGTCTCATTCAGGAAGGAATACTCTTTTTAAGACAACTGATATCTTTTAGAGGTTTTTATTATATACAATATAGGACACGGTCACAAGCGGGGGCATAGTGATAAGATAGGAAAGAGCTGAAATGATTTGAAATGTACAGGAGGGAGTGGATGTATGATTTAGAAAGGTGTATCAATAAAAATTGAAAAGCTGAAAAAAGAATTGAACTAAATGTCTTATGAGAATATCAGCTATTTTCAAAATTATTTTTATGTTAAACTTTACAAGCACCATGACATTTAGGAATAAGATATTTTTAAAGACACACACGAAAAAGAGACAGACAAGCTGTAGGTTCATGTCCATTCGAATTAACAAGTGTTCACACTGCATGAATCAGGTAGAAGGACGGGATTAAGAAATTTGTTTGCTTAAGACAATCCGGATTTTCTAAACGTCGCGATGGCAGTGATATGATTCTATCGAAGGGGAGATGTCTTGGTCTCCATGATGATCTTCGTCAAGAAGATCCGACCAACAAGGTGAAAAACCGCTGTAACATGGAAACAGCATGCGTCTTCGTTAAAAAATAGAATTTAATGTAATCTTTCTTACGTAGTTGTTGTAATAAAAAGGCTCGAATTAACCTTTTCTATTGATACAATGAATGTAACACTTGATCCAAAAATGGATAGATTCAGTGAAAATAAAAAGGAGCGATTAAAAAAGAACCTGTCTTGATATGGAAATATATGCTTTTTAATCCAAAGTCTAGACGAGTCTGGTAAAAAACTTTTAAAGAAAATGGACGTTATATATAAATTTATAATCAAGAACTTGGCGAGCAAGTTAGATGGGAACGCGAAAAGTAATACCGATCATATACTGGCCAAAGTAATGACCAATTTAGTGATAAGTAAATTTGACCACGGAGAACGAAAAGCACTAAATATTTCAGCAATCTAGTAATGTTGGATTCCTCCAGATATAGACAGCGAGGTTATAGCAGTATTCTTATCTTATGCCCTCAGGAAAGACACCCGAAGACTTATGGATCCGACTAAAATGTCAATACAAACGCTTCTACAACAAACCAAAATTCAGCAGCAAATTAGGCGATCAGGAATCATATAACTGAGAAAAAGACAAAAGCACAGTCCAAATAAATCTTATATCATACTAGTACACGAAGTTTGAAATGCACGTTATGGTACAGTAGCTCATGTGAATGCCATTTAATGTGTATCAAATTTTTCTTTGAGGTTTTTAATCAAAGCAAAAAGAAAGCAACAAGAAATTGAATGATGTCATATAAATGGGAAATTTATTAAGCAAATAGTTCATTAAACTTGTTTGATCAGTTATCACTACAACTGTACACAAACGGTTCCTTCCATATTTTCCAGAAAATGTTTCAAGACGGTTCCACTTACTTTTACCAAGCCAGCCGCAAGAGGGCCTTCTTCCGTAACGTCACCATCCTCATCCCGGACACGTGGCAAGACAAGCCAGAGTACGAAACCGCACTGAGAGAGAACTACGAGATATCTGACATACGCGTGGCCCCAGAAAACCCTCTCTATGGCGACCTCCCTTACACTAAACAGCCTGGGCAGTGTGGGGACCCTGGGGAGTACGTCCACTTCACCCCGGGGTACGTCCGAGATGACCCCGAGGTGAACAGAGAATACAAATGGGGAGAGGCAGGTAAATGTCACCATAGGGATCAGAGTTTACTAGGAACTCACTTTTGTCATCAGAATGCTTCTGGACTTGCAGAGGTATTATATGCAAATAGTAGAGGTTAAGTTTTCAATGACTGTTGGGGGGGGGGGGGGGTAAGTAAATTACCGATCATTATAATTACAGATACCCAATCTTTTTTTTTATCACTCTGGAGATAAATTGGTGTTGGTAATGTACCAAAACCGAAAGGAGAAAATATAAAGCAGAAATAATATTACCCAAAATTGATTTACTGAAATGCAGCTTGAACTGGTTTTACAATAAATAGTCAATGATTCGGTGGCTCTATCTAGTCACTGTTTTAGAAAAGAAAATGAAGATAAAATTTTTGCATGTATTTAGAGTTTTTCTTTTTTTTTTCATTCTCACTTGCACAAAGTAGAATCACACCTTCTTACAGTAAGACTTAATGTCAACCGTATAATCAGACGTAAATCCAAAATTTTTGGCATCTCAGTGATTGAAAACTGTAAGACGCGAGCCACACTCAATTAAAACACACAAGCTCCTGATCTTAACATTAAGTGAGAGTTTTACCAGAGAGCTCTCAGCTGATAAATTGGTTAATTTTGCGTCCATGTGATCGCAATGACCACGCTGTATACCGGTGGCCATGCGGCCGTAGCTCGGATATGATGGCATTTCTTTTGTGATTCCCATGGATTAAAATCTCTCTTTTGAAACGGTTTGGGTCCTTTAATGCGCGCGATTAAGGGGCATTTAGCAGTAGATGTCGAGTGTTACATTAATTTTGTGCATTACTTTCACAATTTCAACTGCTGGTTTATGTTTTTTCATCTAACCGTAATCCTGGCTATTTTTTCTTTCTAAAACGAGGTTCCACGAAGTATGGGCTAAAAGCTGTGGCCAATAAAAGGGATTTATCGCCCATATTATATTCCGATCCAATGTCAGAAAAGTTAGGCCTTTAAATTACATGGATACCCCGTAAATATCTCACTCTCGACACTCACGATAAGATTTCATTTAAATACTTTCCTTAATCAACTAAGTGGGGATTATAGTGTCCTTTCTGTCCTTTTTCTATGTTGAATCTGAATATCAGTAATGGAATTAATTACGCGCTAAAAGCACCAGGCACTCTCTTTCAGTCTATGGTCTATTGAGGCTGAGCCAACGTGTTCATTACATTTGGTATTTGAAAGTTATTTGACTAAAGTACGTTTCCATTAATTATGGTCTTTTCATTTGCATAGCAATGCCAGTAATGAGTGAATAATTTCTTGATCATTTGATACACATTTTAAGATATAGGCCTACTCGCCCATACACTGTATAGAAGGGATAATTCAAACTTCAGTTTTCAGTTAGGCACTGTAGACATTTTTTCATTTCACCGGGATTCTGTCTCTCACGTGTCTTTGTGTGGAAGTACTTTTTATCTGTGATAATAAACTGAACGCCGCTCATTTAGTCTGTTAAATTTTAATTAAAACATCTTTAGAGATCTAATCACAAAGAGTAAAAATTATGTTGAGAAAAACACCTGTATATGTACAAGTATCATTTTTTTTTTCATATAATCCAATCCTGTCGTAAGTTTACAGACGATATTTAGCTTCAGCAAAGTAGGATTTTTCTTCTTCTTCTTCTTTTTCTTCTTCTCTCCTCAGGTCGCATCTTGGTTCACGAGTTCGCCCATCTTCGTTACGGCGTCTTCGACGAGTATGGTATGGAAGAGGACGAGAACTACCCACTGTTTTACCTTCATGGACGGCGTCCGCGCGTCACTGGCTGTACTACGGCCGTCATGGGGCGCTACTTGACCAAGACCTCCTTCGGCCGCTGTCAGCTCGACAGGAACACTGGCCTCCCGGAGAAAGACTGTCGTTTCTTTCCTGAACTGAAAAGAAACAGAGCCAAAGCCTCCATAATGTTCTACCAATTCATCGACAGCGTAAGTTACAGCCGATTTTAATGGAAACCGTATTCTTATTTAAGTTTTTTATGCCCAAAATACAATAATAATATTAAATTACACTCTATGTAGTAAAATGACAAAATATCTCCGCCCTAGGCACTATATTTATCTAATACTAGTGCATGAAGAATATAACAATAAAATAAAGCTAAATTGAATTTAACATCAAATTTGAATATTCTTAATTAAAAACATTTTGAATAATGTAAAATATTTTTAACAAACTTGATGGAGTGGTCTCCAAGTTGAGAAACCAATTAAGGAAAGGCTTATACACACCAAACACATGTCGTTTTAATTTTTTGTTTTCCCATGTTTGTCCTAAATTGTTTTTAAATGCTTTGACAACGCAACAGATCTTCTCTACAAAATACCCGGATTAAGAGATTAGGGGCTGGATTTCCTGTTTTAAGGCAAACAATAATATTTATGCAAGAATGAACTCCAACTTATTATTTTTCGCCTGTTTTTTAAACTTTCTCCCTTTGGTGTCAAAACAACAAAACCGCGTTGCAGGGGTGTTACAAACATGACAATAGTCTGAGGCCTGGAATGTACGGGGGCAGAAATAGTACGTGATACATACGTAAAACACTCGGATAAGTAGGACGAATCTAGGATGATGATTTTATCGATCGATTTACCCCAAACTGACACTGGAAACACTGTAAATATGGAACCTCGAAGTTGATACGCGGCATAGCTGTGTATCTGGTTCTATCGATGTTGTGTACCTCCTCCGCGCAGACTATCTTTTGTTGTGATCGTAAAGAACTGTTTAAATATACATTAATAAGAGATCTTACTACACCACGGGTACCCCATCAGGTATGGCAACTTAACGTTATGCTTGCATGGGATTCCAATTATTAGGTCACTACATGTTTGATAAACTAAACTCTCTCGATAGATTAGATACTGGTTTTGAAAGAAATTTTGTAACATTACCTTGCGGTATAAAATATGCACCTTGTGTTGATGCGAAGAGTTAATTTTTATTACAAACTCAATGATAATGAAAGAAATAGGTTAATAAACACTTAAAAAATAAAACACATGCTGCTTCGAGATATCTGCTATTGAGATGGGAGACCAGAAAACCCATGAAACATGTGATGTCATTATTCGATTTCAGGTCCAAGCTTTCTGTGAGAACAAGCCCCAGGACAGACACCACACCCACAACACGTTGGCGCCAAATATGCAAAACAAGCTCTGTAATAACGCGGGAACATGGGACGTCATCAAACAGCACGAGGATTTCACTGGTAAATTTCTATTTCTCGTTACAGTGACTGTTATAGGCGCCAGCAAGAATCGAAAAGTCAACCCAGTAGTGTATTTTTGAAAGACCTTTTTTAGCAGCCATAGACATACGCAGTGCATTTGGTCAATAAGGCCTTGCTCGAGTAGTCAGAAAGTTATTCATGATCACAAACGATTCCCATTACTCTGACAATAATTTGATAAATAAGTAGTAAATATTAATTCATACTTTTATGAGATACGCGAGATCTGATGTTTCTACCCCATTTACTGTTTGATCCAGGCTCCAACAATCCTGCACGAGATATCTCCGACACTTCCCCCAAGTTCAGGTTGGTATACAAGCGTCCCGTGAGACGCGCAGTGGACAACAAGGTCATTAAGGGCAAGCGGGTCGTCATGGTTCTGGACATGTCCTGGAGTATGAGGAAGGTGAGTTCAAAAGTCAATACATTATTTTGCATAAATATTACGGCCACAGGGATCTAATTTTAACATTCCAATACGTTATTTCGTAGGTTTGAGAAAATATGGTTGAGGGCAGAGGACAATTCGATTTTAGTGGTAATTTTTGCTAATATAATGCTGCTTTCAGTTCAAGTGCTTTCAAGGTATAAGCCTCGTCCTTAGATATGCCTTGCGAGCACATACTGTAGTACATGGAATATGTAGTTAGTAACGTTAGTATTGATTGAATGTTTGTATTTTGACTTGTGACGCTCTTCATTTTCTTGGTCTTCGGATTACCTTAATGGACATGTCAAAATCTAACAAGTCAAACGAAAAATTGTTATCTTCGAAAGCATCCCATAACATAAAGACCTTACAAATGCAGCGACGAAATCGTATTAATAACATAATTGTTCCTCCAGCAAAACAGACTGAGGAAAATGACCCAGGCTGCCAGCATCTTCATCCGGGACAATGTGCCAGTGGGGACAGAAATTGGTGTCATTGGTTTCCACGACAACGCAACGATCCTTGAGAATCTAACCATAATTGAGAGTAAAACAGACGCCAAGCAGATGTCTAATCGCCTTAATGCGGCTCTGACAAAGGAAGGAGGCAATACCGCGATTGGGAAAGGCTTGCTGCAAGCCATAGACGTGAGTTGTTAACTTTAGCTATTTGTGCCATTACGTTAACTTAAAGACATTTGTTACTGTACGAGTTGCCTCTTTTTTCGAGATACATGTATTTTGGTCAGAGATAAACCGAAACATTGTTTTTGCTGTGTGTCAAAGTCTGTAAAAATATGTGATAAAACAAAGATAAATTTTATGAGAAGTGAACCACTTTTTTAATTTCAGTCACTTGGCAAGGACGGCATATCTCCAGAGGGCTCTATCATCATTCTGATCACAGACGGCCAGCAGAATGTTGAGCCCTATACCTGGGAGCTGTTCGCCAACCGAACTCTGGAGTCGGCAGGAGTGACCGTGAATACCATCGCCTTTGGCGCACAGGCAGATGACATTCTGGAAGAGGTCGGGAAGAGAACGGGTAACCACACATTTCCGTACACATTGTATATTGCTTTTTTTGTTTACATATAACTATTGATAGAGGCACATACATTTATACATTACACAAATGTCAAGTTTCTACAAATTTCTACAAATTCTGAATTACGGATAGTTACAATTAAGTGGAGTGCGTGTTTTAAGAGGAATTATTGATAATGGTTTTTACACTGGTTCTCATAAATTGATTTTTTTCTTACTGTTACCAAAGGGGAAGTGCCCACTATCGTGTCTCATTGACAATGACTCTTTCTACAAAAATATAGAATTCTACAAATAGCATTGGGTTTGCAACAGATATGCTATTAATATGAAATATGTTATTTCACACTGGGAAATGAAATCTCATTTTCTGTAGGCGGAATGTCTTTTTACGACTCGGAAGCGAAAGGATCGACTGGTCTGGCATCAGCATTAGACCGTCTTGGCGAGGAGTTGGCCTTGGAAGATTCCACTGAGCCGAGTGTTCAGGTAAGGACTTTCTACATTGAAAAAGTGCGGCTGCAGAACTATAGGTACATGTGCAGAGCTAAACGTATGAGTGGAAAATGCCACACGGATTTTAGGCCGTCATAATGTTGAGAATTGATGTATCAAATGCCTTTCTGTGGACATGAGCCAAAATGCCTCAAACACAAGCGTACAGTAAAATTTATACGTATATTTTGGAACGTGGACTTGGCTTATTTGGATTGCAAGAATCTCCTTTGCATTAATATTGATTTTTTTGTCACCCATTAGGTGAACTCTTATACTGTCGATCTGCCTCGAAAAGACGACACACATGACAAATCTGTCTTTATTGATGAGACTATTGGTAAGAACACGGAGTTCATCTTCACGTACTTAGAGTACGGAGGGATATCTGTAAGTACTCACAAAGTGAAATTAATATACACACATGTATAATGATAAATGTTTTGCTATTTTTCACGGGTGATTTTGTGTGATTAGAGCGAACGGATAAAGGTCTCACAGCGATTCATTAGGTGGAAGTTGTTGAATTCTGATTGTAGTAGATGCAGTGAGCACGAGGTATTCGAACAAAAGACATTCCGATGCAAAAACATAACATATTCAATGGAAAGAACACCATTTTCGTGAACACGGCTTATTTTTCAGGTTGTTTTACGCGACCCAAGTGGTAAGACTTACACAGTCGGCAGTCCCCAGTACGAACACGATGAGCCAGTCCGTATCGTCCGTGTGTCCATTCCCTCTGCACAGGTCAGTTCATTTTGATAGATGCTAATGGCACCATTCTTGAACCGTTTTTACATTGTGGACAATGTGATCTGCATTAAACATATGTAGATACAGGTACCAGGGTTTTCATTGGTTTGTTCACAGACAAAAAGGAAACGCATTGTGTTACAATACACATGTAATAGGTAATAACATTGCATGTAATTGACGTAAAGGTATGCACATATATTCCTGCTATGCGGGATCCTTTGTTGATGGGTACGAGATTCCCATAGTGTCAGGAGGGAGAGGTGAGTGTCACAAGACAAATTAAATGTAGTTTTGCAGTTTTGTTAAATATGATGCAGATCTTTCACATTGTATGTCTTACGTATAGGTTGGACTGTGGAAGTACACCATAACCAACACCGCCACAACCAAACAGACCGTGCAAGTTGACGTCAAATCCCGTTCACGCGAGAACTCTCAACCAATCAGAGTGCGCGCGTGGATGAGCGCCACCAACGTGGACGTGCAGAAAGCGAGGGCGGTCGTTTATGCCGAGGTTTCCAAGGGATACGCTCCGATAGTTAATGCTAAGGTCGTTGCCACGGTTGACAGACCGCAAGGAGATCCGTTAGAGCTGGAGCTTAAAGACAATGGTGCCGGTAAGCAAATGCTTCTATCTCGTTATTTAAAATGGCCAGACACAGCTGTTTGTCTCCAAGATAGATGTGTATGCTATCGGTTCACTATCAGGGTACATTTCTCACATTAATGAGGAGTAACACATTCTGTTGGTCGTCTTTCATTATTATTTCCACAAGATTGTCTACTTCCTGCTTTGTCTGATTGGATTGAAAACAAAAGTAATTCGGAATTCTTTGTATTAAGAAAGTCGTATTTATTAAGCCTTTGATTTTCATGAAATTAAGTGCATATGTTTCATACTCGGATTAGGTGCGGACAACCAGAAGGACGATGGCGTTTATTCAGCCTATTTCACCAACTTTAACGGCAATGGCAGGTATGGCGTGAGTGCAAAAGTCAGCATGGAGGACGGGAAAGCTGGAGTGAAGACTGCTGGAAGCAAGGCCAGCGCTGCTGCATACAAGGACCCAAGTACGTAGGCCTTACTGCATTACACAACCGCAGTTTGAACCTTCACAACTAACACAATGACTCATCCCTTAAGTTTCTGCATAATGCTATTTAAATATACCAGTAGAATTTTCTAAACATTATAGAATTTAGAAAAAACCTTCTATATATTGGTATTTAATGTATCCTCCTTTTTTAGCTTCGTTGTACATGTATGTGGGGGGGTGATACTTTACAGTTGGCATAAATCATACATGTAATCATTTTATCTGAGTTGATTTCTGCAAATCGCTAATTTGCGTGTCGGTCACCGAAAATCAGAAGTGTGTACGGATGCATTACTAATGGCTTTTAATGGTTCTCCTCCTAAGGTCTGGCGCCCACAATTGTTGCCGTCGTTTCCCCCTTGCCTAGCGGGATAACCCGTGCCACTCCCGGTGGAGCATTCCGTGTAACCGGGGCAAACGGCACTGACCTGTACCCTCCGTCCCGTGTCACTGACCTGAAAGTGGCCAGCTATTCCTACGCTGACCAGACCGTGACCTTGGCTTGGACTGCACCCGGGGGTGACCTGGACTACGGAACAGGTGTCTGAATTTAACCTTCTCGATCTGTTTCTTTGTTGTACGCTCGTGATGTTGTTTTTTCTCTTTGTGTATGTTACGACTCTATATGCAAAGCCCGTATTCAGCTATTTGATAAAACATCAGTTAGCTATGCTGCTGTAGGGCATATTTGAAGTTTCCTGCTTTGTTAATGTTATTTTATCTTTATTTAAAGACGGTCTTTGATTTCGGAATCTACAGAATCTACATGTTATTTACTTGTTATTTGCGTTTATATTTCAGCCGCTTCATATACCCTTTATCAGACGACAAACGCCTCTCTCTTAACTGACCTGAGTCAGGCGAAGGTTGTCTCCAAAGCTGACGTCATGTTTGGTCACCTTGACCCCCTTCCCTCCGGGAGCCTGCAGACAGTCACAATCAAAGTCCCTAGCGCCGGAGATGACGTGGAATACGCCTTCGCGCTGATAGCACGTGACGGAAACGGAAACACGTCACCACTGTCTAGCTACGCCACGGCCGTCATGCGCACGCAGAGTAACGACGGCCTCAGTATGGGTGCCATCGGGGCGATCATTGGCGGCACACTTGGCGGCCTGGTTATCGTCTGTGTCACTGTGATTGTTGTGGCGAAGATGATGTCCAAGAACAAAGTGAAAGTGCTGAAGGCAGGCAACTCCTCACAGGTCAATCTAACCATAGCCGATTCCCCACGCGAAGATATGTATCTCACCCCAAAGCCTTACCTGAATTAAAGGCAATGCAGAGGGAGTTTTTATACCTTTAGGAACATTTTCTTAAATGAACTACGTGTATGTGAAAACTTAACCCAATTATTTCCTATAAGAGAGAAAAAAGAGCCAAGAGAGGAAAATGACTCATTTTCAGACTGTTAGTACTAAATAGATCAAATTTTTGTCATTGAAAAAAACACGTTTGATGCTATATTGTAGCATATTTTCGACATGTACTTTATATATGAGAAAGACCTCGACAAGCTTATGAACTAGTTGTGTGTTAGTAGGGGAAAATTAAGTTAACATGATACAAATATTTGTTGCCGCTATTCCTTTTTAGTTATCCACAAAAGGTCACTTATTGCACAAAAAAGCTTATATATCTTTTGTTTGAATGAACGATAGCAAATCTTATTTAAACTTGGTAATGTCCAAAACACTTTCACGAGTTGCATTCTGTCAACCGGAATCCAGAAGTTTCAATCAAATTGCGAACGACACATTATTTGTTATTTTGCTTAATACCAGTATATACAGGCACTGTATGATACGGCCATGCTTAGTAGACGAAATAAAATGTTTTACATGAGTTTTTATTTGAAGTATAAACTAATTTATAAACAATATTAGTTAAGTATGTTCTTTGTACTGTAGCTAGATTTTTCAAAAGAGTTCTTTTTATAAACTATACTGATTGCTACTAATGAACATCTGTTCACTTGCAAATACTGTTTCCCGTTCCGAAACACCCCCCCCCCTCCCACAAACACACACACACACACACATATATATTAAAGAAGGTAAATTTCGTAACATTCATTGATTCAAATTGTGGTTCATTTGAATGTAAGAAACATATAATATAAACAATTAATATAAGGTATGTCTGAAGTTTTGTTCTGGAGCTGCATCCAACATAGTGATTGTGCAGCATGGCTTTATAGATACCGGTACATCGCCTCTTAATTTCTCCCTCTGTCCTCCCCTCTTTGCCTTTACTTTCCGTGTCACAAGAATAAATCTTCTCCATCCACTGTAGAACATATCTTCATGGACAACAAAATAGTAGACAAAATGAAAATTTTGTGACAGGCGCAATAGGTTTCAGTGACTCAGATATAAATTAGACTGTAGTGTATACGAAAACATTGATATTTTCATGTCAGGGGTTTGTTTGTACCGCTATGAAAAGATATCGTACACCATCCATGCAACAGAATGCCGTTTATGCAATAGATGAACTTTTTTTGACCAATGCGTCTGCCAAATCGTACCGAGTAGACCACACATTATTTTGTTTTATATCCCTATATCCATCTATAAACTAAATCATATGCCTTCCCCTCCGCCTCTATCCCCCCTCCCCCTGCCTCTATCCACCCCTCCCCCCGCCCCCTTGCGTCTCTCCACCCTGCCTCCCTTTCCCCCGATTCGGGATTGAAAGTCATAAGCAGTAGGTGCGCCTTGGTTCATCGGTGAATGCATGGTCTCATTTCTAAATTTCTTTTAGGATTAGACTGGATTGAATTCAATGTTTTTTAGAAGATTGCAGTGGAAGGGATTGGGCCTCTGACCCCCCTAAATGCAACCATATTAATGGGAATTTGTCGACAATTCTTAATTCTAACAGGATAAATAAATTCAGCCATATTATAAACTGACACTGACGATGTCACATATCAATACGGATTATTTGAAGTTCATATCCCGCATATATATGGCATTAAATTTGCTTGCTTTTTCATCTCTTTGTCTTTGATTTTTTTTACGAAAGCAAGCCTTCGTCAAAAACCGTCATGTAGGTTGTCTGTAGTAATAGCGTAAAACCAAGGGAAAACAGGGTGGAAACAATTAATTCTTAAACTCGTTGATTCTGTTTTATATAGAGTTCCACAAAATCAAGCCGCCAAGAGAATTAGTGTCCGCGTACATGGCGGTGCAAAAATACAACGTCATCTAAAACTGACACTGACGATTAAATATTGACTGTATATAAATCTGTTTATAGATATTTTTATAATATTCAACCAGGTTTTGTTTTAAGGTAAAAGCTATATTACCTTTACACAATTGGTTTGATTTTTGGATATTTAAAAAAAGACCCATGCATGTGCAGTTCGAACTTAATAAAATGTTTGGCACATCTACCATAGAGACAACTATGCCATATGGTTTTTACACGTCCATTTATTCCATATATTCGTAAAATTTGACAGATAGTGTGGTGGTCATATCAGATTCGGGAATAAAAAAGGTAGAATTTTTGCTTCTTAGAACCAACTTATTTATTATACAGATCAGTTGGTGTCTGAGAGACTTTGAAATACCTAATAAGAATGACTGTCCATACTACAACAGTAACCATTGGTTTCATTGCAAATAGCGTTTCTTACTGCAAATCGTGGTCAAATTCACCGGGTTCAACTACTCCATCTTTGTTTTCATCCATTTTGTCAAATTCACCATCAACATCTATCTGTGCAAGGTCTATGCCTCTTTCTTTTATTGCCTCCAAGAACTCGACTTTTGTAATACGATTATCCCTGAAACATATTATGATACAATTATTCTTTGATAAACATATTTCATGTTATGAAATAAAAAAAAGCTACTCAGATATACATGTGCTAGAGATTCAATACTCAAAATCATGAGTGACATGCTATTTAATCATTTTCTATTTGAGTATATTCAAGTATATAATTCATCTCAGTTTATTATTATTACGCTATGCGCTGTAAAAGGTTTTTACAAAAATTGGCAACACTATCCAGATGCAAGGTTATTAGGTTTAATGCCAGTAAAATTTATGTATTTCTGCTAACCTGTTTAAATCAACCCCATCAAAAACAGCTTTTGCATCCGCATATTCTTCCTCCTCGTCATATCGCGAATTTGCATCGCAATCTGCGTAGATTTCATTGACAGTAGTAGCTGTCAGACAAGCTATGCTAAAAACTAGCACAGTCGTAAAAGTCATCTCCTGAATTATAGAAACAGATACAATGTAAATGAAGTAATAAGTGAAATCAGAAAGAAAAGCGTCAATTTCATTGTTCATTGGAATATTTAGAAATAATTCTTGCAATCTCCTGTAAATATCTACCCGTGATTGCAAAGTAGGCTATTAATTCGCATGTAAATGACTCACCAGTGGCCCTCTCGTTGATTTCAGTGTAATGTGATTATATGGAAATAAAGCTTGTGTATCATATGCAGCTGGTGAGAGTGCACTCGCAGCCAATCAGCAACACTTACGTGTCATATTATCTACAACCCCTTCACATGTACAATGATACGTACCAGTATTCAGTATAGTATAGAACCTATATGCATTGTTTGCACAAGTATGTAGAGATGATTTTACCTAAGACAAGAAATTTTGAGGTTATTTCAAATTTGGAACCTTAATTTGGTTATGTCACTGTGATTTTCCAAAGAGCGTCGATTTATCTCCTAGCCTACCAGTTAATCGGATCTGTGGTGCGGTGTTCGGGGGGTGGGGGGGGGGGTGTAATTAGCGATCACAGCAAACGTCTCAAACTAAGATTAAGCAGCCAGTTTTGATGTGTAGACACTAAGGGCTTCTACAAATTATCGTTTTATGGGGGGGGGGGGGGGGGGGGGGTGTAATTAGCGATCACAGCAAACGTCTCAAACTAAGATTAAGCAGCCAGTTTTGATGTGTAGACACTAAGGGCTTCTACAAATTATCGTTTTATGGTTCTTTTTATGCCGGGCAAACTAATTTTCGTCATGGTATAGTTGATATTTATTACTTTTGAAGATTTTCGAAATAACTAAAACAATTTTGCTTTCCATAAACTTGCTTAAATCCAATTTCAAATCTCGACATATATACACTTTTTTGCTAGAATAGATTTGAGAATAGGGCTCCCCGAAGAGAAGAAAATCGATATTTTAAACGCCACCTGCTGTCCAAACAAATTATTGGCATTGTCAACGATTTTAATTTTAACTTAAAACTTATAACATTAAAATATTTTGTAAATTACGACGATTCTGCACCCCGAAGTGCTATATTTGTGGAGTGGGGAAGGGATCCTCAGTAGACTATTTTCTGGATTGTTTTGGGCTTGCCTACTGCCTTGTTCATCATCATCCACATCATCCACAGTAGCTGGATAGATTTCATGAACTGACCTATGTAGATGGCAGCCGTGGCTATTGAAAACTGTGTCAACTTTGATGTTAACACATCAAACAGTCGTTGTTCCTACTTATCAAATGTACTACTGATGTTTTCCGTCTGTTCGAACGCGAGAAGTTATCGTCACGTAATATTGACTTCATATTTACTTGGTTTTGTTTGTTTCAATGTTTTCATGTCTTATGCGATTCTTATTATCTTCTGTTCTGAGAGTATCACAATAATACTACTGCAATAAAACAGAATGGAGATGCGTCACTTCAATCATAACACCTAATAAATTACCTGGAGCGCTGCAAATCTTCCAGCTGAGTGGCATATAACACTCCTACCGCAATCCCAGTTCCTGCTGTGGCACATACAGTTTCACAGTTTGGTCATCCATACTTAATCACACCAATCAGAATATTCCCAAGGTTTTACGGTATTATGGGCCGTTTATCCAGACAAACAAATAATATTTATCATTACTATGTTTCGTGTTGTTTTATTTCATAATGGGGATTATGCAGAGTATTGCAATTCACTGTTGGTCAACATAAATAGTTGTCACTACTTTGAGAAATTAATATTCTAATAAAAATAGAGGTACTTACTTACTTTATTAATATTCTAATAAAAATAGAGGTACTTACTTACTTTATGGAGTCATATTTTTTAAACTTTGAAGTATGTTGAAAACCTTTCAATATTATGCTTATATAGCCCAATTTCAAAGAATATTGCAACCAATTTATCACACACAGCAAAAATAAAAAAGATAATAAGACATACATGTGTGTATTTGTCTTGACTTTTTCACTTATTCGTTTTACTTGAAACCGTTCAATAATTATTTGAATTATTTTTTCAACACTTTTGTACGGAAAATTAACCCTCAAGGTGTCGGGAACCGCACATATGCAGTAGGTTTTTTAAAAAAACTCCAAAGTGCCGCAACCGCAAATACTCGGTTGTTGTGTTTACATACACGTACTGTGGAATCACGTACTGTCCCCGATCGTTTGTAGCAATTCGTGCTTCCGTCAGACGAAAGACGTGTGACGATCGAGAATTAGACAATTAAAAAACCCTTGTCAAGGCGCTTAGAAATCAAGATGGCGGCGAGAAGTCAACATAGAAATCTTGGGGTGAGAAATGTTCTAGAACTGTTTAAAAAATTCGGACTGTGGGGGGAAGAGCTCTAAATAGATTTTGATACGTCATGCAGCAGTGACTCCAACGACAGCAATGATAATGTGCCTCTTGTTAGTATGAGATGTCGTAGAGCAGATTCTTACGTGAAGCTTGATTAATAGAAAACGTTCATGATACAAACGGCAGTAACCCCAAGCAGACTGCGATACTGATTGGAGTGGGGGAGTTGCTGATCGAAATGACCCTGACCGCAGCCTCCGTATTCGTGGCAAGCCAGGCTATATGTTTACTTGTGTGCTGCATCTACAGGTACATGTGTACAAATACAAATGTCACGCATTTAGTCGTACTGCAACAAGTCTTTTCCTGCTTGTGTGTATAAGTACAAAAGGCATTTGTTTACTTGTGTGCTGCATCAACATGTCTTTTCCTGTTTGTGTATAAGTCCAAATGCCGCATGTTTACTTGTATTTTTACGGTGCAATATTATTCACGAAATTGTAATTTGCTCATGACAATGTGTGTATTTTTGCATATGATTTATGCCATAAGTCCTTTCAGTGCAAAGCAAAATTTTTATGTGAATCCTGATTCAGTTGATGAATTTGAACTATTAGAAAATACAATTGTTTGACAATAGAATGTGTGATTTTTGAAAGTAAATAGGTGGAAGTCTTCTAGTCAGCAAGCCATGTATCTTGTGCAACTCTCTGACGTGATGCAGGTTTTTAGGTACGGCACACATCCTAGGAAAGTTATTTTAACTACAAAACTAAATAAGTTATCCTTCTGAAATCTTCTGACATTGTGTAAAACATACTTCGAATACTTATGATAAAATTTCAGAAACATTTCTGGTAAAATAAAAAATGTGCATGCTAAAAATGAAAAAGTACTGAAATTAGGATTATTACTCTATAATAAATATTCAACCAATTATTGATAGATAACGCATCCACAAAACATGTATGTTACTTTTAAAATTTTTGCCAGGAAAGGAATGCCGTGGGAATTACACAGAGATTACTGAATGTGGGGCCAAATTCCATTTTCACAAACCAAGCAAATGGAGTGACGAAGTTTGAAGTTTGATTTTAATTTTAGACATACAGTATGTAAGCCACGTACAAATGTAATTAACAAGTGTTTTACTTCCCTTTTTGCTAAATGCAACTGAAAAAAGAAATCGACGCTACCATTGATCTACGGGATGATCTACCGCCATACCTAAAATAAAACTTATAAAGTGTATGGAAACTGCCTTTTGACAAGTTAATTATGAAACCTGTCACGTAGAAATGTAATTATCAAGTGTTTTATTTCCCTTTTTGCTAAATGCAACTGAAAAAAGCCGACGCTATGATCTACCGAATGATCTACCGCCATACCTAAAAAAGCTTATAAAGTGTATAGAAACTGCCTTCTGACAAAATTTTGTAAACGGCCTTCATTTACAGGAAACGGCTATTATGTATCCATAGATATTATATTCTTTACCGATATATAGAGATTGAAACAAGTTCTTGGAGTACTCTTACGGATGCTGTCTCCTACTTGGCCTCGTTCTGATCTCCTTGCGACTCACGACGAGTGCAAATTCATTATCTATGTTCGTACTATCGCTGCTTTCATTACGACGCCATACGGGTACAATTTGTGTTTAACATCGGTAGTCCAAAGAAGTGATTAAAGGTCTGCTTCTTTTTTGCATTGAAACGCACATTGTCCTTCGATTTGTTGAATTAATGAAAGGAAAAATGATACGACACAGCGATTTAAGTCTATAAAACATAAAGAAAATATCAAAATTGCATTATTAATTTTTGCATGATTTTATTCCGGCCTACAGCTGTTTCGTCCAAGGGCCCAGCGAAAGCACGCATTTGAGACTATTTACCAGTAGTTCCTAATTATCTGCCCCCGTCGGAAAACCCCTTTATACTGGACGGCGTTCTTTCTACGTCCTTTGTGCGACTATGAAAATGGCATAGCTGCAGTCGTAGAAAGGAGGCACAAGCATAGCTTCGGTTATAGAATGAATGCTCAATGATCAGCCAAATTTGTGTAAAATTCTTTGACGCTCATAATAGTTGATGAATAAACGCATAATTCTTCTTGCCAGAATTACTTTAAATAGCACCCTCAAATTTAATGTGTTGTTTAAAATACCTTTATACATGAAGTCACTACCAAAGCTTATAGATTTCAATGAGAATTGATTACCAGCATAAGGCTGACTATACCCTGAGTTTCTAGAAAGTTTGGTTGATTCTTGCTGATATATAGCATATAGAAATCATGGCTAGAAAAAGGACTCGTTGGCTTGCACTTGAATACAGGGGAGTACGAATGACTAGGTACATATATAAATAGGCTCTACACAAAATTTGTACAGTTTTGACATCTCATGAATTCATTTGTTAATAACTTCATTGGTAAAGTATTTGCAGGTAGGTGTATTGCAGTGAACAAGCAGCATTGATTTCTCATAACGATGTGTTTCGTTCGTTATATTATTTGGCATTATTGTGTTAAATTGTTTCAGAAGATGGGCGATGTCAAAATATTCATGCTAGCAGCAGCCTTTGTTGCAGCAAATTTGGTTGAATTTGGGCAAGCTGTATGTTGCATGGAATGGTCAAACCGTTACTGTGACGACTGCCAAAAGGTATGTCAATGAAAGTGTACAGCGTGATTAATTTGACCATATAGATACTATGTAACAAAACCTATTGAGATAAAACTTGAAGGCATGTTTTTGTGTATACTGGAGAACGTATAACTGATATTATCACATGTTTCATTCATCGCCATGGATGCTATGCTTGCAAAATCACAGCCTTTGTAGAGGACACTGCAGCAAGTTGGACCCCGGGGTAAGTTGGCTCCGCGTCATTTTATGAAAAGGTAACTACGAGGTAAAAAAAAATGGCCACATACTCTTGTATAGTGACCGTAGCCTACAATGCTAAGGAAGTATCGGACGTTAAAAAGTTTTACTAAAGCGGTGAGTCGAAATAAACGATTTTTGCACCTAAAGTAATTTTGTTTAAGAGATTTAAAAATCTAAACAATCTAAACTGAATGTCATTGTTTCAAGTTTCATAGAGATGTATCATTGTTGCTTATTCTAGTACCATTAATGGCTGTCATCCTTTAAAATAAAAAAAATGTGCACCCGGGGCTAGTTGGCCCCCTTGACTCTGGACAAGTTGGACCCTCATATTACCCACAAACCTTTGCACGCAACAGAGCTAGAGACCATTATTGAAACAAATCAATAGTTTAAAACTGAAGTTGTTACTTTCTTTTAAAACGAAAATTTATTATTCGTTTTCGTCCATTAAAAACCTGCTTTACCACTATAAAATATTCTTAATTAAAACAAAAAATTTATTGATAGATATTTTGGTTCTTGCAACAAATAGCCCCCCCCCCCCCCCCCCCCCCCCCACAACGTGACGAACGGAAACCTCAATAAGCCTGCCTTATTTGAACTATTTATTCATCAAAGACTCTCTAAAATCAATTTAATAAATTAAAAATGTATGAAAATGAATTTCAAGATGTTTACATGGGACACTTACTTCATTTTGGTATAGGGGGCCAACTTGTCCCGTCCCCGGGGCCAACTAGCCCGTAGGACCTAACATTTTAGTAAACATGTCCGTAGGACAGTGAAATTTTTATTGTTGTAAAATATGGATACAAGTATTTCGTAGAAATAAAGGTAACCGTCTTCCACTGGTTGTCAGAGTTTAAATTCAACTAACTGAATATATCGGAGCGACTTTTGTTCCCATGATTGTAGATAACATCCATTGTCCAATAGAAGGTTGTATAAAACTGTGGATTACCCCTGTGTGTTCTGGGGTATCTTGGGAAAACTTTTTTTCACGAAGTACTGTATTTCTGGTATGCTCTATTCATGTGGGATAGCTCCGTTAAGGTTTTCTACATTAATTCTTACAAGAATGACTTACAAGTTACAGTGTAGCGTGTATGATAAAAAGTCCGTATGATCGCTAATATAGCTTTTGGCCTTACTGTATAGCAAATGTATTAAGAATGATACCCAAATAATCGTTGTGAGTGTATGTTAATTATATAAGCCACAGAGGACAAATATAGACAATTACATTTATTCATCCTTCTTAAGATGTCACCATATTGTGGAGTTGGGTCGTGTAACATATTCGGTTGTGCTTGTAATGGCGGCTGCAGAAAGAAAGAGGATTGCGTTAACACTCGCTTCACTATGGGTTTTATGTAAGTATTGCCCCTCACAATAATCTAAAGAGTAAAACAATCGTGCCTTTGACATTCTTTAATTTGTCATCCGTTTGATTATTGGAAATAACTGGCCTAGATATGTTATACTATAGCTGTGTTTCTAAAGAGATAAAACGTACGTTTTCTATCCGTCGGGATGTTATTTCGACCCTTCAACAAAAAAATTTAAGGACATGAGTAACTTAGTGCACTTCTTTTTAATTACAGATACTCCACTTGCAGATGTGACAAAAAGAGAGCAGTTGATTATACGTCGCCCTTGGTTACCAGAGCCAACACCAAGGCTGTATTCAGTGACATTGACAAAGACAGGTGAGGGGGATTTCAACAAACCCAACCACTAAGGATGTCAGTTTAAATACTCACACTGTTTACTCACAATGAGGTTAACTCAAAAGTCCATACTATTTCTACAAATCTACCCCGTAGTTCGAAACGTTGACGGCAATAGACAGTGTGCCAGTCAATGAAATATTTAAGATACCTAAACGATTTACTTCGGAGTTTTGGTTGAAGTTAAGATTCAGCTGCAAGAAAAACAAAACAAACGATTTGAACTCAACACAAAATGGTGTAAAATAATGCTCATCAGGCAATATTATAAAAATAAAATTTGCTCTCTAAAATATAACAGTATATACGCAGCTCCAAAAATTGGTTGCGAGGCTGTTAAACTGTTAAACAAAAGGCTAACGTGAAGAGACAACAGCATGAACGTATTGCAAAGTGCAAGGCAGCGTGTGTACTTTTAAAGAATTTTAAAAGCTTTTACCAGAAAATAAGAAATGTGTTCATTTAAGCGAATTTTTACAAGTGTGTTATAGAAATCATTTCAACTATGCATCCGATATAAGAGTGGAACTGTAGAGAAAAAAAAGTTGGTTAAGATGGCAAGGGACGTGATTGGGACAACATTAACTCTTACATGTACTAGTATTCAATTTATTTATCTCGATATGGTGTTTGTTTATCTCTAAAATGGTGTCTATCATGAGACTGGTTCCATCCAGCTCAAAACCTTTAAATTTGCCACTTAGCAACTGTATGCTTTTTGCTTTAAGGGTAGTAAACGGTGTGGCTGTATAAAAATCATTTACATATTCTACTTGCATCTGCCAAAGCGGCATTCGCTTAATGTAATGCTTTTGTTGAAATAAATTATTCCCTTTTGGGTGCTGTATATATTATGCTAAAGCTAAATTGTTCGAATTTAAAAAAGGCAATAATTAAGAGTAGTGTATTTTTGAGCGGAGGTGAAATCAGTTGTCGAGTAATAGTTTATTCTGTTTCTTATGTTATAAGGAAGTTGAATGGAGCGGCTCGTTGATAAAAAACCAAGGGCAGGTTTATACGAACAGAAGAAAGACATTTTTAATGTCTTTGTTTACATAAATGACTGCAATACTTTCCGTTACAGTCATTAAAAAGCTTACTACATATTCAAGGCAGTAAGAAACTGAATGAGATTGAATCTACCCTTATTGGTTTAAATGTATTGATATATTGGACGTCTTCATTAATTTATTCTGCATTAATGACAAACGCATGTTTTAGTGATGATCACGTCTCTAAGGCTGAGTTTACAGAGGCTGCAATGACCTTGTCGAAAAAAAGAAGCAGCGTCGATCTTCTTGCTGAATTTGACCTGGACATGAATAATGACGAAATGATTGATCCAGGTGAATTCGATGCCGAGCTGAAAAAGTAACGCTCGTCTGTGTCGACAATACGGATAAAAAATATATATCTTGATGCATTTAAACTTTGGTTTGCCAAGAAATGGCTCTCCTTGACGTTTGGTAACACCAATTTATTCGGATGAGGTTAAGGACATTAGTCAGACTTTTTGATTGTTTTCATGTTGTAATACTAGATTTACCCTTGAAACAATAACGCACAAAAAAGGGACGTTTCAACAAAATGATTGATTAAATGATGAATTATTGAACCACTTTATAGTAATATTATAGTTATATATGTCATAGCACAATTTTAAATTGCTCATATTCTTTTACCCATATAAAAATAATAGGCCATATAAAGCTGCCGTTATGTCAATGCTGGCAGCTATGCATCCATACATAGCAGTGAGAGTGGTGATTTTTCAATGCACTCGCAGTAAAATACCTTATTTAAAGAACATTTACGAACTGGAGGAAAAGATAAATACAATGTCAATTTACGACCAGTTATGAAGAAAAAATTCAGTTTTAAGCCTTATTTCACTGATTAAGAGATTAATGAATGTGGGGCCAAATTCCATTTTCAAAAAGTAAATGGAGGGACGAAGTTTGAAATTGATTTTAATTTTAGACATACAGTACGTAAGCCACGTACAAATGTAATTTACAAGTGTTTTAGTTTCCCTTTTTGCTAAATGCAACTGAAAAAAGCCGACGCTACATGTATGAAAAACTAACTAACGCCATACTAAAAAGCTTATAAAGTGTATAGAAACTGCGTTTTGACAAAGTCCAAGTTTGCTAAACGGCCTTCATTTGCACGAAACGGCCATTATGTATACTATATCCACTGATCTTATATTCTTTACCGATACATAAGTTTTGTAACAAATTCTTGGAGTACTCTTCCGGTGGCCGTCTCATACTTGGCTTCGTTCTGATCTCCTTGCGACTCACGACGGGTGCGAATTCATAATCTATGTTCGTACTATCGCTGCTTTCATTACGACGCCATACGGGTACAATTTGTGTTTAACATCGGTAGTCCAAAAGAAGTGATCAGAGGTCTGTTTCATTTTTGAAACGCACACTGTAGGCCTAAATGAAAATTAGCTATTAATTTCATTCACTCTTTTGCAGGGTAGTTTTGGAGGGTGTAGCATATTCGGCTGTCAGTGTACAGTAGGGGTGGCTGTAGAAGGAGAGAAGACTGTGCTGATACTCGCCACTAGCATATTTTACATGTACCTAAGTGTGGGACCACTTAAGCATGTTCAAAATACTTTTAACAATTAAGCGATTGATACCATTATTATTATTATTATTATTATTATTATTATTATTATTCATAATTACACCGCTATCAAAATATGTCGAACAACTTGCTGCAATAAATGCGGTGAAAACTACGCCAGTCACCATCTGAAATTATGATGAATTTAAGAAAGTGTTTAACCGTGATACGCTTATTTTGATTCCAATATGCAGCGTATATTTTGATATGACATTTTATCAATGTACTTCAGAAATGTAATTATGGTACCGTAGACCACGCTGTTTTCTAATCTTTAAGTCACTTCTCTCCCGTTCATTAGAATTTACAGAATACTAGAGTTAATGAAATATCATCAGTTACAGGTATTTTACTAACCCATTCAAAAAGCCGGCTTTATGAAGCTACCTTATGACGGCCTGTTCTCTCTCAAACTCTCTCTCTCTCTCAAACACACACACGATGATATTAAAAGGTTGACATTTATAAATGTTCCATCTGAATCTATACTGATCACCACATTCATGTAAAAACTAAGCTGTGCATTGAAACTTAGTTTTCTGTTTTGTTTTGTTTTATTTTGCTTTGTATATGTTTTCACAATCTTTTGAAAGCAAACATCGAGGTACTCTGTTCACACGTCTACTTACTGATGACGGCCCGCATTGGTTCGGTAATTAGATACAGTGTTTTCTATATGGATGCTGTACGAGGCACGATTTAGCCACGATGATTTTCACATGCATGGCGATTACCTTGGCGCTTGGTGTATAATGGAAGCATCTTTGAAGTCCCGTAGAACTGTCTCGTGCTGCCAGATGAGCTGGAACAGTTGTAACTTCTCAGTCACCACTATGCCACCATCTTTGTAGACTTCAGCTGGGATGGAGTCTGAGCCAGGTGTTTTGCCACTGGATAGCTGGTGAATAGCTTTATGGGTCTCCCCAAAATAAATTTAAAAACATGTATATGAGATGTGTGTAACTACATACACCTTTATAGATGGTTTTATTTAAAAGATATAAACCCAACCAATGCACTGCCTGTATATGCCCCGAGCCTTATTGATAACATAAGTACAGTATATCTCCCAGTCCACCGCCATGGAAAAAAACCATGCGGACAACAGCCTCAGATCGGTCGTGAACATAAAATAACAGGGACATCTGGTAACACCAACTAGGCGAGAATCACCTAAAAGTAGAATTAGAAATAAAATAAGTAAACATCTAGGCGACCGATGAAAACTTAATAAGGTAATGGTAGCTCACAACTAGGCAAAACATACATAGCTGGTTTACTATCCAGAACAGAGGAGCATAACAACTTCAAAATACTTGTAACCTTGTGACAGAAAGTCGACCAGAAACCCATGAAAGTTTAGTTCACCTGGTAATGCAGACATCGAAACAAATTGAAACAAATGTAAATGTATAAATATTTAAAGGCATGTCAGTGGCAGCCGTAAAACAAAATAGAAAATATATAAAACAGGGGAACAGCTGACCCGGTAGAATATTTTAATATCAATGCAGTATAATGGTCTAAACACCAAAGAAGGAAACAGGTGATGAAAATGGTTCAATTAAGGCTAAATAAAAAAGCAAACAATGGAAGCAAGGAAAAGCAGTGATTAAAAAATTTGGTCATTTATTGATAACCGGATTAAACAGGTGCGGCTCAGGGATCATTATATATTTTGATAAACAGTACATAGCAGAATCAGTAAAATGATCGTAAATGCATACATACATGTAAATTTGAATACAAAAACTATCCAAATCATTTCTCCATGCTTAAACAAAAAAAAAAAAATGCTTACTTTACGATGGCTTGTACAGTAACTTTTTCTTCTTAAAGAAAACGGGCGTCAATAATGTGGATATCTCGGAAATTCAACGATCAAAGCAAAGCGGAAAGGCAAGCGACATGGTCGCAAACAAATAGAAATACGCAGACCACTGATATTTTATATCTAATCACGCTCATTGAATGTTGGCGCTCATCGGTTAGAAAACGGACCGTTCAGCCTCTGCAGCAGACAAAATGACATCTACTGAAATATTCCAGAAAATATACAAAAATAATCTAACCACAGAAATTTCATAATAATCATCCAGCCAAAAACAGGATGGTGTGATGGAAATGTGCCACTTCAATCATAACACCCAATAAATTACCTGGAGCTCTGCAAATCGCCTTGAACTCCTGCTGTACTTTGTGGCATACCACAATCCCAGTCCCTGCGGTGTCACATGCAGTTTCACAGTTTGGTAATCCATAGTTAATCAAACCAATCAGAAATTTTCCAAGGTTTTAAGGTATTATGGACCTTGTATCCAGATAAACAACTAATCTGTATCATAACGATGTTTCGTGCTGTTTTATTACATAATGGGGATTTACACTGTATTTTAAAATATTAATTAAAATTCTACTGAAGCAGAGTAATGTAATTAACTGTTGCTCAGCATAGTTGTCACACCCCGAGAAATTGATATAGGTTTTTAAATTCTTGCTGCACTTTGTGGCATACCACTCCTACCACAATCCCAGTCCCTGCGGTGTCACATGCAATTTCACAGTTTGGTAATCCATAGTTAATCAAACCAATCAGAAAATGTCCAAGGTTTTAAGGTATTATGGACCTTGTATCCAGATAAAAAACTAATCTGTATCATAACGATGTTTCGTGCTGTTTTATTACATAATGGGGATTAACACTGTATTTTAAAATATTAATTAAAATTCTACTGAAGCAGAGTATTGTAATTAACTGTTGCTCAGCATAGTTGTCACACCCCGAGAAATTGATATAGGTTTTTAAATACTTGCTGTACTTTGTGGCATACCACTCCTACCACAATCCCAGTCCCTGCGGTGTCATATGCAGTTTCACAGTTTGGTAATCCATAGTTAATCAAACCAATCAGAAATTTTCCAAGGTTTTAAGGTATTATGGACTTTGTATCCAGATAAACAACTAATCTGTATCATAACGATGTTTCGTGCTGTTTTATTACATAATGGGGATTTACACTGTATCTTAATATATTAATTAAAATTCTACCGAAGCAGAGTATTGTAATAAACTCCTGCTCAGCATAGATGTCACACCCCGAGGAATTGATATAGGTTTTTTAATTCTTAAATGTAGGCATTTTGTTTTGTTTTGTTTTGTTTTTTCTTCCATGCAGTAATAATTTTAGTGATCATTTCTTATTACCTGGGTCAAATATGAGCACATGTTCGATGAAAGCCCCAAGGCAAAGTTAAGAGTGTTAGATGTATGCTAATGTGTGGTGCAAGCTTGGATATCAACAGGTGCTGTTGCCTTGATATACTTGGTAAAGTAAATAAATTGATGGAGCAAATAAATGTTGAACTCCATCGATTGTAATTCACTGTTGCTCAACATAGTTGTCACACCCTGAGGAATTAATAGATGTAGGCATTTTATTTTTTTCCCACGCAGTAATGATTTTAATCATCATTTCTTATTACGTGGGTCAAATATGAGCACATGCATGTTTGCATGAGCACATGTTCGATGAAAGCCCCAAGGCAAAGTTAAGAGTGTTAGGTGTATGCTAATGTGTGGCGCAAGCTTGGATATCAACAGGTGCTGTTGCCTTGATATACTTGGTAAAGTAAATTAATTGTTGGAGTAAATACATTCTGAATCTCACCGCTTGTATAGGTACAGCTAAGGCCAAACTAGGTTAGGTATAGTGCTTTGATACCGTTAAAAATGCTAAAAATGCACTGTGATTTACTGTTAGCCCAGTATAGTTTGAATTTTTTTCAATATCACTTTTTACATTTTGTACTTTATTACAAAGGGAGTGCAAAAAGAGCAGAGAGAAAGACCTTTTTCGTTCGCGCCTTAACTTAACATCAAATGCATTTTAAAGGTGGTGATTATTTCTGAATGAATGAATGATTGTATGGTGTAAGAAAATATGAAACAACAGGATATGGGTTCCAACTGTCTGCTTTCACATGCTGAGAACACGTGTTTCAAACCGCAGTGAGCATTTAATTGCTTAGAAGGATAAGTCTCATTTAATCCTGATATAATTACCTTTTTCTTCTGATTAATGGTACATTGAGTTCTTTGTCGCCAAAACTAATTGGCATGCACAAGGCTGTGTTTTTCAACATTGCTCTTAATTAGATATCAACTTGTTCTGACTTCAGTTGAAACATGATATTTTATACATAACGACGCTGCTAAAAGTAAAATTTTAATAATGCCAATTATTATCAAAACGACATCATTTTGTGAAAGAGAAAAGGAAAGCCTGGTGTTTAAATTAGATCGACATATCCCAAACAGCATTACTCTTGACAAAAACAGGAACATGAAATCCACCTCTAAATTTATAGAGTAAACGTGTTTTTTTAACTGCGACACGTGCTTATTCGAATCTTTTTCATGAAATCCTGATGGCATAACTAACCCATGGTATACGGTAGTATTTGATCAAAGATACGTACGTCTTATGTAAAAGTGCCAATAGAGAACATTTGACGATGCGTCATCTTTGACTATCACAACCACTACCCAGGCTGTATTCAGGCTGTATTCGATGTACAAATTATATACTGATGTGTAATGTTTAATCTTAAAATATTGTATAGGGCAACACCTTGCTTCTTTGAGTCCTAGAGCACTGGTCACAAAACTAAAAAGAAAATAAATCGCCTTCCGAGTTTACATTTGCATTTTCTTCTTTGCTTATGTATGCTTTCTTCCTAATTGTGAGAGTCCGGATGTGTTTGAAGGCACACGATGGGTGTGACTTTATACAGCAAAATTTTGATCATGTTTATCCTTATTTTGAATAAATATAATAAATTGAACTTTTTCTTTATAATTACCCTTCAATGCCGACCTTTGATTTTAAAACATAGGGCCCCAGGATATTCCACACTGTCATACTGCCCAGGTAGGATTCTACATTTTAGAACTTAGAGTTATTTCGATACAGAAAGTCTGCCGGACTGTCACTTTTAAAACACCAGATCGGACGGACCATAGAATGGTAGGACTGTTTTGCTTGACATCGGGGGTCCTGATACCGAATCTAAGCTATGCGAAATAAAGCAAGTTAATATTGGTAATACCGTTTTATTAAAATACGTCCAAAATCTTACGGCTTATTCAAAATGACACCTTATGAATTTTTTTTTTCACTACAGTCCAACATTTACCCAAAGCCATACCACAAAATAAACGCCGCGATAGACCAAGAGGTAAGAATAAGCCAATATTTGAATATCCACTTTAGTGACTTTTGTAAAAAGAGACACGAACCAAAACCATGCTCCTTTTGAATCTAGAGTCGACGCGTTCGGTTCATTTGCTGATAGGTAAAATTTACAAAACATTACAACATTGTAACTCAACTATCTCTTCATGCTCAGCCATTGTTTGGGCTGATCTATGAAAACTTATCCATCAATGTGAAGACCGAACATGATTACTACTGTAATTCACTGTTTAGCTCTGTCTTGTTGTACACCTGCTTTTCAACTTATTTTTTCACAAAGAAATTAATTCCTCGCAAATGCCCTGCTGGACCTGAAGCCTAAGGCAAGAAATCTGTCGCGCAGAAAACAAGTGGTACAATTACACGTTAGAGAGCAGATGTCCGTTCATTCAGTAACGAGCTTAAATAGTAACGTATATTCCGATAACGTATGTTCCGGGTTATATTTAATTTTAATTGTTATATATTCCTTAAAACAGTAATGTATTTATATAAAATGTTGGGAAAATAAGGGAAATCTTCTCATTTAAATGATAGAAAACAAATACAAACAATAAGTTACACAATATCAGTATATTTCGGACCTTAATTGTACACGTAAGCTTGGTATGAATAGCATGATATTGATAACCCAATTTCGCCATATTTCACATCTAAATTATACAAACATATATATATATATATATATATATATATATATATATATTAACCAAAATTAACAAACCCCTGAAGATGCATTGAAACTGGTCGGGGCAAAATAGCTGCTGTTCTTTTTATTATAAATATATATATTTGATTTGATTTGAGCTAGAAAAAAATTTTAAAATGCACGAGAGCAAGGGAGGGCCTTGGACAGTCGGTGGTCGATTTTAAGTATAAAACGGAGGAAAACTTTTTGTTGAAACAGTTGAAGAAATTGAAGTATTTGAATCACATCCCGAGGTATATTGATCTCGTTAGAGTTAGAGATTAATAAGGAATAAACCAGTTGGTTAATCTTGCCAGCTAGCTGCTGTTCTTTGGCTGTTTTGCCTGGATTTCAGAAAGACCATACATACACATACGAGCTGACTAAATCGAAATTACAAACAAAGTTTTTAAAATAACCTCCACACGACTAACAGTCTAATGTATAGCAGCAAGCGTGTATGTAGGCAACGTCGACTTTTGGGGGTATTCATTTTAATATCCTCATAACATTTTGTTAACAGTTTGGGATAAATAGAATGTGTTTGTAATTAAAATGTCAGCCAAAAATATCACTGTTAGTGACCACAACAATATATGAATTAATATTAAAATAGCATATTCAACTACAATGTCATAGGGAAATCACCGCCCCAGTACTTATATCAAATAACAGGGGTAATATACATGTATATATTGTTATAGGGACCTTATATGGGACACATTCACTAATATTCACTAATAAGTGAATGGTTGATAATAAACACACATAACAGATTACTTAACATTGTTATCTATATAAATTTAATCGTTACAACTATGAAAAATTATCATGGTCTTTCAGCTGATGAAAATAACATTTTGATTGTCCCTCAGACATAAAATTTACACTTGTCTACGCATTTTATCATATCATTAAAAGAACAGAAGATGTTTTACCTGAGGTATTCATGGGTATGTGTACAGTTGTTTCTTAATGGTAAGGCGTAGACACTTTATTTTATCCAGCTTCACAGTGTGAACCTCACGCTGTCGTCAAGTAGAAGTCTTTTCCATTAGAAAGCGTAATCTGCTTTTCATTGAGTAGCCTATATTAAATTGATATCAATATCAACCTCGCTACCCGGTGCTGTGATGCTAGTCGTGATATTTTAAAGATACGTCGCCACCTTAAGTTAACATAATAATTTGTCACGTTGTATAAACAAGTTTGATGTTTTCTATATTTAAATATTGATGTTTATGCCCTGTCGCATTTTAACATTTTAAAAAATGATCGCCTAAATTTGGAATTCATCAAACCATATATGAACGGATTAATTGCTGAACTTAACGATGCAAATTCCACGGCAATGTTTCGAAGAACAGCATATGTCAAACTATCCTTCTCAAAGAGTTTTTCGCACCAAAAGATGATCGGGTATGGACAATACAGAGCAAAAAAGCAACCGAGAATAATTGCAGTCATTTTTGCAAGCCTAGCCTCCGTATTGCTGGTCGGTAATTTGATTGTCACTCTTTTAGGCTTGTCAGTGCGGGTATGAGACGTAGAAGGACCTCCTCTGGACGTTGTCGCCTCCAATGACGCCATATCAGTGGTACCGGTTATTCCACTTTCACCTCCCATACTTGGTCCCGGGATGACACAGGAAACCGTATTTAGACCTCCGAGGCTGGCTGTCGCATTGGGTGATGCTGATGGGCCTGCAGCTGAAGGAAATTTCAGCCCCACGCTGTTACTAGCTGTTTGGTTTTCCGGTGTAACAGTTTGCAACCTATGCAATGAAGTGCCTTGCAGTGCATTGCCGTATTGCCCAATTTGTTGTTTTTGTTTCTTGACTTTTCTAAATATCGCGATGTAGAAACTTACAGCAACCAATAGACAAACAGGAATATGTGGTGTTCCAAGGTAACGCAAGAAACCTTACATTGTCTTCTCTGCCCTACACTCCACCCCCGGAGTCCAGTTATTCCATCCCATTAAGGGTATAGAATTCAAAATGAACATATACAAGTAGCACATACCGGTGATGAAATAAAATCTCTTTTTTGGTAAAATTCTTTGATAGTGAGTATGCCAGCATATTTTGACATATCTTTCAAAAGAAATCAGAGTCTGAATGAGCATTGAAACTCCAAGGAACAAACCCACTGCCACTGTTTTTCCGATGCAGAAGTACTTGTTGAAAGCCAAATGATGTAGTGCTGGAATAATGTCGACGAGATACGTTAAGGTTATATTGTAAGGCATACTAATTAGACCGGTCAAAACGTCAACCAGTGCTAAACTCACAATGGCTATGTTAGTGTTCGACCGAAGCCACTTGAACTTCCAAAACGCAAAAATGACAAAACAGTTAGACGTTACCGATATCAGTGATATCAAGGCTTCAACGGTGATAAAGACGACGCAGGTCATGCGTTGACAGGGGGGAGCGGCCACATTTGATCCGTTCAGTGGAACAACGCCACCCTCCACAGTTTCATTCGATATCAAGGTAGCGTTGAGCATTATCTCGTCTTTAAATCTGTAAGCGCTCTGAGTGTGTGCAACGAATCTTCTTGATTTTGCCTTAGCACGAAAGCAGTGCGGAATTGGCTACGTCTTTGTAATTTATGTAGATATTTTGAATAGTTCTTAGACTTAAAAACTGCCGACCGTCTCTCATTCCTGGATGCTTCTATTTCCCGTGGATTACTAGATTATCCTTTTGCAAGTATGAAAACCCAAGCTGATTAAGAAGTGACGTCGTTGATATAATCTCTGTTCAGTTTGACAGAAAAACAGAAAAGTAGATATCCCACTTGCACTAGCACACTGCATTAGTCTTCGCTCTCCCTTTTTACTTTCAGCTTTAAAAAAACTAAGGGTCGTGCTTACCATTTTTGTTGAGATTAATTGATTTTTTTTAGGTTATTAAGTTTAGAGCTCTTATGTAAGGAATGAGGCACGGATAACAATACTTTGAGATACTGGTTTGACTTCACATCCTGATTGTCAGAGGTACCATATAACTGCCAGTTTGTTCTCTTTCTCATATGTTCTGAGATATAAAAATGAAGGAGCAGGCAGGCATGGCAGCTGAAGCTCACGATAGACATGGCATGACATCACATTTCTGTTAGCAGTTGGCGTGGTCCTCTGTCACGCGGTGGGCATTTGGACACTGCCGACATACGGCGGTTTTATTTAATATGTTAAAAGTTAATAAAATGGTTTTTACTGTGGTAACTAGGCTGACATAATAAAGTCATTTTGATATTTAATTGTTTTTAATTATTGACGTATCAGGGTGACACACAAACGTCATCTAGCTCCGTCAAGAAAAGTCACGCCAGGTAGATGGTGAAGATTCTGAACTGAGTTAGCTGAGAAAATTAAACAACGATAAACATTCACTTCACAACTACGGTAATGGAGTTTTTTGGTCATAGTATCTATGGTTTAGAATACATACTTTATACTTAATAAACTGTTATTACCTTCCTTTGTGTGTGTGTTTTTTTTTTTTTTTTTTTTTTTTTTTTTTTTTTTTTTTTTAGCCTTTTAAAATAAATGCTCAAAGGAAGGTAATAACAGTTTATTAAATATAAAGTTGTTTAATTTTCTCATCTAACGCAGTTCAGAATCTTCACCATCTGCCTGGCGTGGCTTTTCTTGACGGAGATAGATGACGCTCGATCGTCTGTGTTATTTTGTATTCAATGTAATTCTTTTTCTCAGAAAGGAATGTAATTAAATAGAATGTATATTCTGTTTGTATTCATGTACCTGTGGCAAGAACATTTTATGTTGACTTGTAATTGTTCCCCATTCTACAATTTTAAAATTTTACCGTATGCTTTAGGGTTGATCACATCTCCAAGGAGGAGTTAGTAGATGCTGTAATGGCCGTGTAGAGAAAAAGATGTACAAATTACAAGTATACTGACAGGTAACTGATGGGTAATCGATATGATAAATAGAGCTACTACATTTTAATCTTAAATATTGCCTAAGGACTATTATAACACCCTGATTCTTTGAGTCCTAGAGTACTGTTCACAAAACGAATACGAAAATAAATGAGCTGCCGATTTTACATTTGCATTTTTCTTTGCTCGTGTACACCTTTTTCCCCCTAAATCCACCGATTCCTAATTGTGAGAGCCTGGATGTGTCTGAATCCACACGATGGGTGTTACTTTATATAGCAAAATTTTGATTATGTTTATCCTTATTTTGAATGAATGAATGTAATAAACTGAACATTTTGTTTATAATTACCCTTCAATGCCGAACTTTGGTTTTAAAACATAGGGTCCCAGGATATTCCACACTGTCATACTGCCCAGGTGGGATTCTACATTTTAGAACTTAGAGTCTGGGGCCCGTTATTTCGAGACAGAAAGTCACTTCACTTCGAAACACCGGGTCGTACGGACCATAGAATGGTAGGACCGTGTTGCTTGACACCGGGGGCCCTGATACCGATTCTAAGATATGCGAAATAAAGCAAGTTAATATTGGTAATACCGTTAATACATCTAAAATTTTATGACCTATTCAAAATGACACCATATGAATTGTTTTTTATTACAGCCCACATTTTACCAATAGCCATACCACACAGAGTTGATATCAGGCACGATTAAGTCTTTTGAATTGGGTATGGTGTAGTACGGGTTGTGGTCAGCATGGAGATTTAACCTAGACTTAAGTATAATTCTTCCCTTGCTTCAAATTTGATCTCACGATACTTTTACTTTTATACGAATTACAACTCTCTGGTAAAAATAGCACCCTTGCGTGAATTGAAATACAAGTAAAAAACAAATAGTCCAGAGTATATATATTTGCGAACTCGATTTGGCAAGAGTTGATAAGGACTCAATATTTGTGGATGGCGTCAAGAAAATAAATCAATTGCATTTTTCTATCAGTAAATGAATAAGTAAATAAATAAAATAAATAAGCTAGCAGGTCATTACAAATAAACCTACTATAGCTAGCTAAATCTATTAATAACAAATGGACATGAACTATCCCGTACTTAAACATAAAACACCCACTGCATATACTGTATTACAGGCTAGTACAATATATGCAGAAAATAATTTGTACCATATAATAGATGTACATGTAAGTTAACTTACAATGATGGCATTCACATCTTTTTAGCGTAACAAAATACTATGTGGAATTGTTCTATAGCAAAATATACCAAAATAAAGGCTACAACTGCTGTGTCATCTTTTGAAATTAAAAAGGATCGAAACTCAATGAGCAATAATGACGCAACTCTCATTTGCAGTAAAAATAGAGTATCCTGCTTATAGCTTTGAAACCAAAGTATGAAGGTAAATTTATACCGTGACTGCCTGCTTGTTTGAATGGGTTCATTGTGTAAATGATACCTATGTCAGCATGAATTACGTTTTTGTATAGTACTTTATTTTACTTCCAAGAAATTTAATCAGTTCTAATTAATGTCGGTTGTCACAGCTGCATTGAACTACACATTCACATTTTGTGAAATGTAACAAAACCGATGTAGTGCCAGAGACTTAATGTTGGTTTTGCTTGTTTTAAGTTTATACTGAAATGTGGCTATGAAGTAGAAATATAAGTGACATGTATTTGATTGTCCAATTATTTTTGACGGAATTAAAATATAAAAGAATAGAATTTACTTTCAATCTCATTGACTAAACATAATGATTCAACGCACTGACAATAATATTTGCATCCAAGGGCATATGTATGTATATTAGTCGATTAAACACTATATAGTCATCTGGTCATTTATTGATAACCGGATTAAACGGGTTTTGCTTAAGAATCATTATATATTTTGATAAACAGTAAATAGCAGAATTAGGAAAATTATCTGAAATGTATACATGCATGTAAATTTGAGTATAAAAATTATACAAATCATTTATCTTTGCCTTAAAAAGAAAAAGAAAAAAAACATTGCTTACTTTACGATAGCTTGTACAGTAACAATTTTTTTCAAGCAAACGTACGTCAGTGGAGTGGATATCTCGCAAATTCAACATCAAAACAATGCGGAAAGGCTAGCGACTTGGCCGCAAACAAAGAGAAATACGCAGACCAGTGATATCTTATATTCTAATGACGCTTATTGACTGGCCCTGGTCACCCTTGGCGCTTATCGGTTAGAAAACGGACAGTTCATCCTCTGAAGTAAACAAAATGACATTGATTTACTGAAATATTGCAGAAAATATACAAAAATAATTTATTCATAAAAATTTCACAATAATACTACTGCAATAAAATCAGAATGGTGTGATGGAAATGTGCCACTTCAATAATAACACCTAGTAAGTCCTGGAGCTCTACAAATCACCTTGAACTCCTGCTGAACTCCTGTGACATAACACTCCTACCACAATCCCAGTTCCTGCGGTGTCACATGCAGTTTCACAGTTTGGTCTTCCATAGTTAATCAAACCAATCAAATTATATCCAAGGTTTTAAGGTATTACGGACCTTGTATCCAGACAAAACTAATCTTTTTCATTACTATGTTTCGTGCTGCTTTATTTCATAATGGCGATTTACATTGTATAATTTCTACTGATGCAGAGGATTGTAATTCACTGTTGCTCAACATAGTTGTCACACCCTGAGAAATTAATAGATGTAGGCATTTTATTTTTTTCCACGCAGTAATGATTTTAATGAAAATTTCTTATTACCTGGGTCAAATATGAGCTCATGTTCGATGAAAGCCCCAAGGCAAAGTTAAGAGTGTTAGATGTATGCTAATGTGTGGTGCAAGCTTGGCCATCATCAGGTGCTGTTGCCTTGATATACTTAGTAAAGTAAATTAATTGATGGAGTATATACATTCTGAAGTCCACTGCTTGTATAGGTATAGCTAAAGCCATATATGCTAGGTAAGGTATAGTGTTTTGATACCGTTGAGATTAAAAAAGCTAAAAAATGCACTGTCATTTACTGGTAGCGCAGTATTGTTTGAATTTTTTTCATTATCATTTTTTACATTTTGTACTTTATTACAAAGGTAGTACAAAAAGATCATGGAGGAGACCTTATTTGGTTAGCGCCTTAAGTTTACAACAAATGCAATTTTTAAGTTGTGAAGATTTAAAAGGTAATTTAAAAATGTGATGATTGTTTCTGAATGAAGTAATGAAGTAGGAAAATGATATGATACAAAAGAATATGTACACCGAGTTCAAACTGTCTGCTTTCTCATGTTGAGAAGATGTTTCAAACCACAGTGAGTATTTGATGGCTTCTGAGGGTTAGTCGCATTTAATCCAGATATAATAATTATATGACCTATTTCTTTTGATTCTGCCGCTGAAACTTATTGGCAGACACAAAGCTGTGTTTTTCAATATTGCTCTCAATACTAGCCTGGGCCCGGTTTTATAAAGGACGTTTAGCACTAACCACCGATTAAATCCAGCGTTTAACTTAAACGACGTTTAACCGGGTTTCATGAACGTCGTTTAGCACTAACCAATGGTTAAATCTTCTTAACGGTTGGTTAAATTTATACGCTTGAGGGAGGTAGTTTAAATTTCTTAAACGCCGGATAAAAATAACAAACCTGCTGCGGTTTGCCAGAAATCCTCGCAGATATATACCTTTAAGACCGAGAAGAGACAGCAATTTCAGTAGAGATTGATTTGATTTTGATGGAGCAACTGAGCAAGAACTCATTGAAAGATTTAGATTCAGTAGAAATTCGATACTGTATTTAAAAAACTTACTTCAAAACCAACTAGCTCCAGAGACGGAAAGGAATCATTCTTTCAAGGAAACTAGTTTCATTTTGAATATTTTTTATGATATTATGATTATTAATTTATTTATAATTATTATTATTATTTTTATTTATTTATTTATTTATTTATTTATTTATTTATTTATTTTATTATTATTTTTTTTTTTTTGGAAAATAAGTACGTAAACATACTCTGGCAATCTAAATCATCTAAATCAATCTAAATCATCTCTTTGTTTTCTCAGATATTGCTGACAATGCCAAAGTACATTAAAGAATAGCAGACAACACAAAAGAACAATGGATTAATTATGGGTATTTTATTTTGTTTATAGAGACCCATTGCATTCTGAGAAATTTTATTTCCAAATATGGTCTGGTTAAGTTGTTCATAGCAACTAAACACTGGTTAAAAAAACTAAATGGCTGTTTAAATGCTGTTTATAAAACACAATTTTAACCGCCGTTTAGTTAACCAGTGTTTGGAGATTTTATCCACTGGTTAGGCTTATCCACTGGTTAGTGATAAACATCCTTTATAAAACCGGGCCCTGGTGTTTAAATCAGATGGACATCTCCCAAACAGCATAACTCTTCACAAAACAGCACTGAGAATAAAATTGGAGTAATTTGACTCTCTAGTCAGAGTCCAGCACTCTTTGACCCTCATGGAGTTAATTTGGCTCCTATATAAGGGTCAAATTACCCCACTACCTGAGTCGTTAGACTCTCTTCTCATAGTCAATCACCCCTGGCTCTGATGGAGTCTCTAAAATCAGAGTCACATTACTGGGGGCCAGTGTCTGGCTGACCCCTTTCACCGACTCTTTTCGCTCGCTGGACAGTAAGCCTCGCACTCAGTACTTGTGATGGCAGTGAGCAGAAGGCGTGGTGAGAACAGTTTTCATCATACTTTGTCAGTATAAACATTACTTTATTGGCCATAGTTGGTTTTATGCATGAACAAGTGCTTTTCTGTGTGTTTCTGCAAGCAGAACTCGTGCACTTATTACTGGCCCGGGCTTTCAATTGGCCACACCCTGTATATGTGTGTATGTGTGTGCGTGTGTGTGTGTGTGTGTGATGCTGTTTATTACCAGATTTAAAAACTGTTTGTTATTGCTGTTTCAACATCCTATGCGACCGGATGACCTTGTGTTTAGAGTGTCCGCCTCCAGAGCCGAAGGACATATCAGTCTTTATTAAACGGTACCTGCTGTCTCCCCGCTTGGCACTATTGTTATTATTATTATTATTATTTTCATAATGTGCCAAGAGTCAAAAATCCCTTAATATGGGGTCATGGTGACTCTTTTGTAGAGATAAATCAAGGGATGAAGGGATATGTGAATGGAGTCAATTGTGACCCTCCTGTGGGGTCTGGGATGGCGCTACTCCATCGGAGGCAACTCGACTCCAATTGGGAGTTATTTTAGGCACCACTGCTGGACTTCAAGTTTGGAGTCTTTTGGACTCCGATTTTATTCTCAGTGAGGAACATGAAATCCACCTCTAAATTTGTAGAGTATTTATTGCGAGGCGTGCTTATTCGAACCTTTTTCATAAAACCCCGATGGCAAAACTGCGACAGTATTTAAATACAGATACGTCTTGTATAAATGTACCAAAAAAGAGCAATTGACGGTGCGTCATCCTTGACTATCAGAACCACTACCCAGGCGGTATTCAGTGACATTGACAGAGAGGGGTAGGGGCCAAATTTATAGAATAGTCACAGAGAGACCATCCAAAGTGTTCACAAACTTAAGTCACCATGGGGTCCTCTCAAAGCTCCACTTGGCTTTAACGTTTTGTAATTTCAAATATGCTTCATGAGGTTTTACAAAATGTATTACCTGTTTATTTCATGGTATCTAATAGTAAGACATATTTAACGCTTTCTTGTTCTCTTGGATGCTGTCATGTTTTATAGAAGCAAAAACTTTATTTTATATTCAATGTATTTTTTTTTCGGAAAGAAATGTAATTATATAGGATGTACATCCTGTTAGTATACTTGTGCCAATAGCCTTTAATGTTGACTTGTAATGTTTTCCATTCTACAAATTTATAAGTTAAGCGTATTATTTGGGGTGATCACATCGCCAAGGAGGAGTTAGTAGATGCCGTAATGGCTGTATAGAAAAAAAGAAGCTGCGTCACTGTACAAATTATACTAATATGTAACTGATGGGTAATCAATAGTAATCAATAGTATAGAGTGATACAATACAATAAGATAAAAAGAGCAGATTTCAATCTTTAAGTATTGTTTAAGGACTATCACTCTGCTTCTTTGAGTCCTGGAGTACTGGTCACAAAACTAATAAAAAAATAAATCGCCTATTTTATACAGCAAAATTTTGATCATGTTTATCCTTATTTTGAATGAATGTAATAAATTGAACTTTTTGTTTATAATTACCCTTCAATGCGGACCTTTGGTTTTAAAACATAGGGTTTCAGGACATTCCACACTGACATAACGCCAAGGTGGGATTCTACATTTTAGAACTTGCAGAGTCTGGGGCCCGTTATTCCAGGACAGAAAGTCTGTCGGACTTTCACTTTTAAAACACCGGGTCGTACGGACCATAGAATGGTAGGACCGTGTTGCCTGACACCGGGGGCCCTGATACCGAATCTAAGATATGTGAAATAAAGCAAGTTAATATTTGTAATACCGTTAATACATCGAAAATATTATGACCTATTCAAAATGACACCATATGAATTGTTTCTATTACAGCCCACATTTTACCAATAGCCATACCACACAGAGTTGATATCAGACAGCACGATTAAGTCTTTTGAATTGGGTATGGGGTAGTACAGGTTGTGGTCACCGTGGGGTATTTTAATCTAGACTTAAGTATAATTCTTCCCTAGCTTCAACTTTGATTCCACGATACATTTACTTTAATATACGAATTACAACTCTCTGGTAAAAATAGCACCCTTGCGTGAATTGAAAACACAAGTAAAGAACAAATAGTCAAGAGTATATATATTTGCAAACTCGATTTGGCAAGAGTTGATAAGGACTCAATATTTGTGGATGGCGTCAAGAAAATAAATCAATTGCATTTTTATATCAATAAATGAATAAGTAAATAAATGAAATAAATAAGCTGTCATAACAAATAAACCTACTAGTTAAATCTATTCATAACAAATGAACATGAACTATCCAGTACTTGAACATAAAACACCCACTGCATATACTGTTTTACAGTATTGGAATAAATAATTTGTACCATATAATGGATCTACATGTAAGTTAACTTACAATGATGGCATTCACATCTTTTTAGCGTAACAACATACTATGTGGAATTGTTCTATAGCAAAATATACCAAAATAAAGGCTACAACTGCTGTGAAAGTCATCTTTTGAAATTAAAAAGGATCGAAACTCAACGAGCAATAATGACGCAACTCTCATTTGCAGTAAAAATAGAGTATTCTGCTTATAGCGTCGAAACCAAAGTATGAGGGTAAATTTATACCGTTACTGCCTGCTGGTTTAAATGGGTTCATTGTGTAAATGATACCTATGTCAGCATGAATTACGTTTTTGTATAGAACTTTATTTTACTTCCAAGAAATTTATTCAGTTCTAATTAATGTCGGTTGTCACAGCTGCATTGAACTACACAGTCACGTTTTGTGTAATATAACAAAACCGATGTATATATAGTGCCAGAGACTTAATGTTGTTTTTGCTTGTTTTAAGTTTATACTGAAATGTGGCTATGAAGTAGAAATATAAGTGACATGTATTTGATTGTCCAATTATTTTTGACTGAATTAAAAAAAAACAAAAGAATAGACTTTACTTTCAGTTTCATTGACCTAACTTAATGATTCAACGCACTGACAATATTATTTGCATCCAAGGGCATATGTATGTATATTACTTATTTAAGCATGTACAGTAACTATTTTTTTCTTACAGAAAACGGACGTCATGAAGTGGAGTGGATATCTCACAAATTCAACATCAAAACAATGCGGAAAGGCTAGCGACTTGGCCGCAAACAAAGAGAAATACGCAGACCAGTGAAATCTTATATTTTAATGACGCTTATTGTCTGGCCCTGGTCACCCTTGGCGCTTATCGGTTAGAAAACGGACCGTTCAGCCTCTAGAGTAAACAAAATGACATTGATTTACTGAAATATTGCAGAAAATATACAAAAATAATTTATTCATAAAAATTTCACAATAATACTACTGCAATAAAAACAGGACGGTATGATGGAAATAAGCCACTTCAATAATAACACCTAATAAGTTCCTGGAGCTCTGCAAATCGCCTTGAACTCCTGCTGCACTTTGTGACATAACACTCCTACCGCCATCCCAGTCCCTGCGGTGTCACATGCAGTTTCACAGTTTGGTCATCCATAGTTAATCAAACCAATCAAAATATTTCCAAGGTTTTAAGGTATTACGGACCTTGTATCCAGACAAAACTAATCTTTTTCATTACGATGTTTCGTGCTGCTTTATTTCATAATGGCGATTTACATTGTATAATTTCTACTGATGCAGAGGATTGTAATTCACTGTTGCTCAACATAGTTGTCACACCCTGAGGAATTAATAGATGTAGGCATTTTATTTTTTTCCATGCAGTAATGATTTTAATCATCATTTCTTATTACCTGGGTCATATATGAGCACATGTTCGATGAAAGCCCCAAGGCAAAGATAAGAGTGTTAGATGTATGCTAATGTGTGGTGCAAGCGTGGACATCATCAGGTGCTGTTGCCTTGATATACTTGGTAAAGTAAATTAATTGATGGAGCAAATAAATGTTGAACTCCATCGTTTGTACAGGTATAGCTAAAGCCATGCTAGGTTAGGTATAGTGCTTTGATAACGTTGAGATTATAAATGCTAAAAATACACTGTGATTTACTGGTAGCTCAGTATATATATATATATATATATATATATATATATATATATATATATATATATATATATATATATATATATATATATATATATATATCATTTTTTACATTTTGTAATTTTTAACAAAGGTAGTACAAAAAGAGAAGGGAGACCTTATTTCGTTTGCGCCTTATGTTTACAACAAATGCAAATTGTTTCTGAATGAATAAATGAAGTAGGGAAATGATATGATACAACAGAATATGTATACTGACTTCAAACTGTCTGCTTTCTCATGTTGAGAAGATGTTTCAAACCACAGTGAGTATTTGATGGCTTCTGAGGATTAGTCGCATTTAATCCAGATATAATAATATATTCATGTGAAGAATGCTAAAGTTATGTTTTATTATGCATAAAAATTTCAAAATTAAACATTTCATACATCATTGTATATTTTCTGATGAATGTAATTCATCTGTGTAATCTATTGATAATAATCATAAATTTAAAAGTGTCATTTTCTACACAAAATGAAAAAGCAGACTGTCTGCAGAAACAAAGCACTCGGTCGCACCGAGACCTTCCTCAATGTCTATTATGATTGTGAGACTGGACACTACTCACCAATGTGTCAGTAATTGTGTCAGTCCAAGCTTCGCTTATTGAATTGTTTTTTGACATTTTATTGGTGTCAAACACTTCAAATATCAGTATTTGTAATTATGATATTCTTATAAATAGAAACAACCTCTTGATTAGCGTCTTGGTGAAAAAAATCACATTTTGTGTAATTGTGTTATGACGTCTTCAGTTTATGCAGCAATCGAACTTTAGTAGAGTTTGAGGTTATAATTGGTTATAATTCTATTTCGTTTCTATACAAATGAGGTCATACGAGATTCCCGTTTTATGCGAGAGCATATGCGCACTTGCGCACATCTCCACTTCCGGTTTTTTGTCGAGCGAGCACGGCACGTGGAAAAATTGTGGCACAAAAATTTTCAAGAATATTCTAATATTATGGCTGAAAAGGTCGAAAGTAGACCAAAAGTTAAGAAAAATACGCATGGCCACAAGAAATCTTCCGACGGGAAGTCGAAAGAAAGTGGTGACTCACCACAATTTCTAACAGAAATTCAAACTCTGACGCAGAGTAGCGTTCATGTGGAAAATGAAAATGGCGCGTCCACTAGTGCCGATAATACCACGACTGTGGATCATAAAATTAGTGCAGCACTTGACTTCATAGCTGGCACAATGAAGAATATGCAAGATAATCTTCAAAAGCAAATGGAGGATTTTAAAAACGAAATAAGGTATGAATATCCTCATGAGTATTATGAAGAGCCAATTTATGACGACACGTCAGTTCTTAGTGAGGCTCGGGATTCAGACCAAGTAGTCGAGATGGCAGACACTGCCCATAATGAAAATCCCAGTACCAGTAAAAGACACATAGAGGAAGAACTTCTTCCAGAAAAGAAAATGAAAGTCTTGAAGAAAATGACTGAAACAGCTAAAAAATCTGAGCCCAAAGGGCCTGAAATTAACACAACCTTAGCTGACAACATTACAGCATTCATGAGGTCTAAACCAATGGAAGAGGAGACCAAAGCTCTTTTTGAGAAAATTTTAGCTCCTTCCAACTGTGAAGGTTTGCAGCCAATTATTATTAACGAGGAAATATGGCCTAGCATTAGTCATGATGCTAAAACACAAGATTTAAAGCTTCAGAGAGTGCAAAATTATTTGATAAAGGGCGTTTCCTCAATGGCAGTTGCAATGAACAAACTCATTAGTAAATGGGATTCAGATACTAAAAATTTGGAAGAAGAAGATTTTGAAGAAATAATCAATGATGCTACGAATGCACTTCGAGCATTTGGTTGCACAAACTTTGAACTTTGCACAAAAAGGAAAGAGGCTTTAAGACCTCACATTGATAAGCAATATTCACATTTGTGTGCAAGTTCCATCCCATATACAAATAGGCTTTTTGGGGATGAAATAGTAAAAAGAATCCGTGACATGTCTGATGTCAACAAAATGAATCACCAAGTGTTTAAAAACACTGGTTCATCATATTCTGGGACTCCCAGAGAAAGAGGAAGCAGAACCAGCATGCGAGCTAGGGGAAGAAGTTTTCCTCCTAAGAGCATAAGAGGTGCAAGAAGTGGCACCAGTAGAGGTCATATTAGGACCTATCACAGGCAGCAGGATTTAAAAAACTGCCCTGCAACTCTGCATCATTAGATGTGGAAAAGTTGAAGAAAATTTTTGAGGTAAGTCCTCAACATAACATTGCTGGTAGAATATCAAAGTTTATTTCCCAATGGGAATTGCTGACATCTGATGCTTGGGTGTTACAGACTGTTAGAGGTTTAAGATTGGAATTTGTGGATAATAATTATCCTAAACAGACGACACCATTAAGAGAAATAAGATTCACAGAATCTGAAGGAAAATTGATTGATTTTGAAGTTTCAAGATTATTATGTAAAGGTGTCATTGTTGAAACACAAAATGAAGAAGGACAATTTGTCAATACAATATTTACTAGGCCTAAAAAAGATGGCACAAGAAGAATGATATTAAATCTTAAACCTTTCAACAAATTTATGAAGTACCATAAGTTTAAAATGGATACTTTAAAGACAGTCTTGAATTTATTGTGTCATAAAGCATACATGGCACGCATAGATTTACGAGATGCATATTATATGGTTAGAATTTACAAAGAGCATCAGAAGTTTCTCAAATTTCAATGGAGAAATAAATTATATATGTATACTGCCCTTCCAAATGGCTATTCAGATGCTCCAAGAGCATTCACAAAATTATTAAAGCCATTATGTGCATCCTTAAGAAGGAAAGGGATTATTATGATATCTTATATAGATGACATTTATATACAAGCTAGTTCAGAAAATGAATGTCTATGGGCAGTACAAGAAACTGTTAAGTTATTCAAAACTTGTGGATTTTTGATCCATGAAGAAAAGTCAGCATTAATCCCAACTCAAGAAATTGTATTTTTGGGATTTAAAATAAACTCTAAAAATATGACTGTGCAACTGACCAATGAAAAGAAACAAGTTTATAAAGAAATGATTGATGATTCAATCAGAAGAGATGATGCATCTATTAGAGAAATTGCAAAAATATTAGGAATATTAATATCATGTTTGCCTGGAGTCCAATACGGGCCATTGCATTATAGGAAACTAGAGAGAGCAAAAATTAATGCATTGAAACAAAATAAAGATGATTATGAAGCTGTAATGGATATTACAGATGACATGAAAGTAGATCTAGACTGGTGGTCTAGAAATATATTGTTTGCAACAAATAAAATTTATCATGGCAATGCACAGATTGAAATTCAATCAGATGCTACTCCTTTAGCATGGGGAGCTAAATGTAGAGATACAAGAATTGGTGGATTCTTTACTGAAGAAGAAATTTTATTCTGTCATGATAATATCAATGCATTTGAATTGCTTGCTATAAAAATGGCTTTACATGCCTTTATTCAAGAAATCAAAGGAAAAGTAGTTTTATTGAGATCTGATAATACTACAGCAGTTGCATACATTACACATATGGGAGGTTTGAAATCCCCAGTTTGTGATGAAATAGTATCAGACATATGGAATAAATGCATTGAAAATGACATATGGCTTACTGCTGAATATTTGCCTGGAATATTAAATGTAGAGGCAGATTGGGAATCAAGAAATGTGAATATTAGAACTGAATGGTCACTAAATATTGATATATTTAAAAAAGTGACAGATATATTTGGTATGCCATGTATAGATCTATTTGCATCAAGATTGAATAGCAAATTAGAAGTATTTGCTTCTTGGAAACCAGAACCTGGTGCTAAATACATAAATGCTTTTTCAATATCTTGGGAGAATATGTATTCATACATTTTTCCTCCTTTCAGCCTGATTCCCAGGATAATCAAGAAGATTCGGGAAGATCAGGCAGATGCTTTAGTTGTGATACCTTTTTGGTTGACACAAGCATGGTTCACTCCATTAATGGAAATGTTAGTAGACATCCCTATTCTGTTACCGCCAACAACAACAGTATTATCACTTCCACACCAGAAAGGGGTGACACACCCAATGGGAAATCACTTGAAACTGTTGGCATGCAAAGTATCCGGAAAACTCTCAAATCAGATAGAATTTCAGAGAGAGCTATCGGAATCATATTTCAATCATGGAGAAAATCCACTCAGAACCAATATTCAGTCTATATTAAAAAGTGGAGAATGTTTTCAAATCAAAGGAAGGTCAATTTTTATAGACCAACTGTAGCGAATGTGCTAGATTTTTTAGTACATCTCTATGAAGATGGCTCAAGTTACAGTGCTATAAACACTGCAAGATGTGCATTATCAACATTTATTACCATTGGTGCTTCAACAGTGGGGAGTCATCCTTTGATTGTAAGGTTTTTGAAAGGAGTGTTTAACACTCGACCTACTGCATCCAGATATCAACAAGTGTGGGATGTATCAATTGTTTTATATTACATGAGAAAACTGTCACCAGCAAGGCAGTTATCACTGAAAGATCTAACAATGAAGTTGGTCATGCTTATGTCTCTAACATCTGCACAGAGAGCACAAACGTTGCATTTACTGAAGTTCCAAGAGTTAGAACTTCACAAAAACTATGTTTTATTTAACATAAAAGAAACTTTGAAACAAACAAGACCAGGAATTGGTACAATATCTATACAATTTAAATCGTACCCTCCAGATAGGAGATTGTGTACATTGACATATGTTAAGGAATATTTAAAAAGGACAAAGCCATTGAGAAATGGACAAGAAAAATTTTTTATTAGTTATAGAAAACCTTTCTCATCCGTTTCAAAAGATACAATATCCAGATGGATTCGGATATTGATGCACCAAGCAGGTGTAGAGGAATCATTTAAGGCTCATTCAACCCGAGCTGCAGCAGTGTCGGCAGCAGAAAGAGCAAAAGTTCCCGTACATGATATTTTGAAAGCAGCTGGATGGTCTTCAAGCAAGACTTTTGCAAAGTACTATAATAAACCCATTAAAGGGAAAGAGTTTGCTGACGCAGTTTTAAATAATTAGAAAAGGTATGTAGTACTATGTTCAGAGCCAAGTTGCTCTCGTGACCAGCAAGCTTCGAACTGTGGAGATGTGCGCAAGTGCGCATATGCTCTCGCATAAAACGGGAATCTCGTATGACCTCATTTGTATAGAAACGAAATAGAATTCAAAAATTAAATGAGATTTATTGAAATTTAATTGAAATTCTATGAAGTTTCTAATACAAATGAGAGGTCATACGCCCACCCACCTCCCCTATTCCACAGCAAAAGGGGGGGGGGGGCAGTGCCTGGTTTACATAGTAACATGTAAAACCATATTTATGGGTTGATATTTGTAATGCACCTAAGATAACTTAAGTTATCATATCAATTCATTACCATATTTTTGGGTTGGTATTTATAATGCACCTAAGATAATTATTTATATTATCTTCCTTTAGTTAACGGGATGAGAAGGATATACTTTGTCTGAAAAGGATTTCATATTCCTTTTATTGTATAGTGGTATTACAATTGCATCAATTTTCTGGTATGCAGTGCTGGTCACTCGAGATAGTGACTATCGTGCGCAAGTGCTCTCGCAAAAACGGAAATCTCGTATGACCTCTCATTTGTATTAGAAACTTCATAGAATTTCAATTAAATTTCAATAAATCTCATTTAATTTTTGAATTAAAGAGGCTTCGAGACAGCAGGTGGGTGCAATCTCACTCGCAAATAGTGCAGAATAGCCATGTTCGCGTCCGCTTGCAACATAGCGAAGCTTTCGAGATACGGGGCCCTGGTCACCCTTGGCGCTTATCGGTTAGAAAACGGACCGTTCAGCCTCTACAGTAAACAAAATGACATTGATTTACTGAAATATTGCAGAAAATATACAAAAATAATTTAACCATGGAGATTCACAATAATACTACTGCAATAAAAACAGGACGGTATGATGGAAATCCGCCACTTCAATCATAACACCTAATAAATTACATTTTTACAGCTCTGCAAATCACCTTGAACCCCTGCTGAACACCTGTGACATAACACTCCTACCATAATCCCAGTTCCTGCGGTGTCACATACTGTTTCACAGTTTGGTCATCCATAGTTAATCAAACCAATCAAAACATTTCCAAGCCTTTAAGGTATTATGGGCCGTGTATCCAGACAAAAACTAATCTGTATCATTACGACGTTTTGTGCTACTTTTTTTCATAATGGGGATTCACATTTTATTGATTCTACCGATGCAGAGCATTGTAATTCAATGTTGCTCAACATACATGTAGTTGTTACATGCTAAGGAATTGATATAGGTTTTAAACTTCTTAAATGTAGGCATTTTGTTTTTTCTTCCACGCAGTCATTATTTTAATGATCATTTCTTATTACCTGGGTCAGATATGAGCACATGTTCGGATATAAAAGCCCAAAGGCAAAGATAAAAGAGTTAGATGTATGCTAATGTGTGGCGCAAGCTTGGACATCATCAGGTGCTGTTGCCTTGATATACTTAGTAAAGTAAATTAATTGATGGAGTATATACATTCTGAAGTCCACCGCTTGTATAGGTATAGCTAAAGCCATATATGCTAGGTTAGGTATAGTGTTTTGATACCGTTGAGATTAAAAAAAGCTAAAAAATGCACTGTCATTTACTGGTAGCGCAGTATAGTTTGAATTTTTTTCATTATCATTTTTTACATTTTGTACTTTATTACAAAGGTAGTTTAAGTTTACAACAAATGCAATTTTTAAGTAGTTAAGATTTAAAAGATAATTTAAAAATGTGATGATTGTTTCTGAATGAAGTAATGAAGTAGGAAAATGATATAATACAACAGAATATGTACACTGAGTTCAAACTGTCTGCTTTCTAATGTTGAGAAGATGTTTCAAACCACAGTGAGTTTTTGATGGCTTCTGAGGATTAGTCGCATTTAATCCAGATATAATTACCTTTTTCTTCTGATTCTGCGGCTGAAACTTATTGGCAGACACAAAGCTGTGTTTTTCAATATTGCTCTCAATACTAGCCTGGGCCCGGTATAACATGAAAATCTGACTCCCATGAAAATGTGACTCCCCAGTCAGATTTTCATGATGAAAATCTGACTCCCCCCATGAAAATTTGACTCCCCCTCCACAAAACTTCATACATCTTATTTTATTTGAGTATATGACTGTGATCTTGTAGTATGTAAAATGGATGATACGTTGGCACATTTTTTGTAGTTTGCAGTGAAAATTCAAATGAAAAAATAAGAAAAATAAAAATGTGCACATAATGAAAATCTGACTCCCCCGTGAAAATTTGACTCCCCCATCATAAAACTTCATAAATCTTATTTTATTTTGGGTATATGACTGTAATCTTGTAGTATGTAAAAAGGAGGATAGATTTGCACATTTTTTTGTAGTTTGCAGTGAAAATTTTAATGAAAACATAAGAAAATTAAAAATGAGCACATAATGAAAATCTGACTCCCCCATGAAAATTTGACTCTCCCATCATAAAACTTCATAAACCTTATTTTGTTTTGGGTATATGTCTCTGATCTTGTAGTAAGTAAAATAGTTGATACATTGGCACATTTTTTGTAGTTTGCAGTGAAAATTTTAATGAAAAAATAAGAAAATTAAAAATTTGCACATAATGAAAATCTGACTCCCCCATGAAAATTTGACTCTCCCATCATAAAACTTCATAAACCTTATTTTGTTTTGGGTATATGTCTCTGATCTTGTAGTAAGTAAAATAGTTGATACATTGGCACATTTTTTGTAGTTTGCAGTGAAAATTTTAATGAAAAAATAAGAAAATTAAAAATGAGCACATAATGAAAATCTGACTCCCCCATGAAAATTTGACTCCCCCTCCACAAAACTTCATAAAACTTATTTTATTTTGAGTATATGACTGTGATCTTGTAGTATGTGAAATGGTTGATACATTGGCACATTTTTTGTAGTTTGCAGTGAAAATTTTAATGAAAAAATGAGAAAATTAATAATGTGCACATAATGAAAATCTGACTCCCCCATGAAAATTTGACTCTCCCATCATAAAACTTCATAAACCTTATTTTGTTTTGGGTATATGTCTCTGATCTTGTAGTAAGTAAAATAGTTGATACATTGGCACATTTTTTGTAGTTTGCAGTGAAAATTTTAATGAAAAAATAAGAAAATTAAAAATTTGCACATAATGAAAATCTGACTCTCCCATGAAAATTTGACTCCCCCTCCACAAAACTTCATAAAACTTATTTTATTTTGAGTATATGACTGTGATCTTGTAGTATGTAAAATGGTTGATACATTGGCACATTTTTTGTAGTTTGCAGTGAAAATTTTAATGAAAAAAAGAGAAAATTAATAATGTGCACATAATGAAAATCTGACTCCCCCATGAAAATTTGACTCCCCCGCCACAAAACTTCATAAACTTCATCCACATAGTTTGCATAGAGATGGATATTTTGTCATTATTTGAAAGTTTGATGATGAAAATTTTGGTCAATATTTTTAAAACAAGTATCCATCTTTATTCTTGTAGGTTTTGCACTCCCATGTCAAAACACTACATTTTTAACACAAGAAATTGGCCCCATCGCCTTTTTATTTAATTCTTCTTATATAGCATACCCAACAAAACACTTGCTTTTGTTTTCCCATTATTTTCCCTAAAGCTGGATGAAAGATGGGGGTTAATTAAGCAAAAAGGATAATAAGTATGCATTCTTGCGCCCATAGGACTTTGACGACCCATCTTACAAATCAAATGTTTCATATTTAATATTTTTTCCTTTAAGCTACGACATATGAATATGAGCGTGTCACAGTCCTATCACATTTGAAAGTTTGGTGGTGAAAACTTTTGTCAAAATTGAGAATGTTTTCGAAAGGAATTCATCTTACCACCTGTAGGATTACCTTGTCAAAATGTTTCATATTTCATTTTTAGCATTAGAAAATTTCATTGCTCCAGGTCCTACCTGTGGCACTTGGTTAGTTGCAATTAGGTAGCTGCCAGGGCTGTGACATGTTTGATGGTAGCCTTGTGATCTCAAGTTGATTGCAATCAAGCAATAACCACAGATATTTCAGTGCTCTAGGCCTTACTTGTGGTACTTGTTTAATTGCAATTAGGTAGCTGCCAGGGCTGTGACATGTTTGATGGTAGCCTTGTGATCTCAAGTTGATTGCAATCAAGCAATGACGACAGGCATTTCAGTGCTCCAGGCCTTACCTGTGACACTTAGATGATTGCAATTAGCTAGCTGCCAGGGCTGTGACATGTTTGGAGGTAGCTTAGATGCCTGCCTATATAACTGGCAGAGTTTGTGCAAACTTGCCAGTCTGTCTCTGAGTGTCAATTTGTTTGCCATGGATGAGACAGAATATCATGCTATCAAGGAGTTTCTTTTAAGTGATCCTACAAATAGATGTTGGCCCCCCTACAGTTTTGGACAAAGGGGAAAAGGCAAATTTCAGAAGAAAGGTCAATAGATATTCAGTTGTTGCTGGTCTTTTGTATTACAATCATAAACAGAGGGGGTTGTTAAGAGTAATTAAAGAGTCAGAGAAGAATGAAATCCTTGAAGGCTGCCATTCTAGTCCAACAGCCGGACATTTTGGTATAAACAAAACGGTTAAAACTGTAACAACTTGGTATTTTTGGCCCAACATGGGAAATGAAATTGAAGATTTTATTTGTGAGTATTCTAACAAATATTTAGTTTCATAAAAATAATTATTTTATACTTCTCAAAAACAATGCTTTAAAAAAAGTTTCTTGTAACTGTTACTTGGGCTCATTTTTTAATGCTTGTTTTTACTCTAATTTTTTTCTAATTTTGCAATTTGATCAATTACATAAGTTATGTTATTCTACTTGACCAGATGCTTTGAAAAGTAATTTTGTAATAGGAAGAACAAATATTAGGATATTATGTACTTAGTAACAAGAAAAATAAAAAAAAAAGTGAATGGATAACAATACATATATAGTATTCTTATAAAAAAAATGATTAATCAAGTTTTATTTATCCTTTTCCAGGTAGATGTGATCTGTGCCAGCGCATCAATGTACTTTCAAAGGCACCATCCACGCTGCATTCAATTCCACCCCTGACCAGACCTTTATCCAATTCGGAATGGACTTAGTCGGGCCATTAAATAAAACACCTAGAGGCAACAAATACATCATTGTTTTGACAGACTACCTCACTAAGTGGCCTGAAGCGGAGGCGATTCCGAGCAAGGAAGCTGCAGTCATTGCAAAATCTCTTATGAAAGTTGTGTGCCGTTATGCCAATATCAAAGTGCTTATTTCTGACCAAGGACGTGAATTTTGTAATCAAATTAATGAAAATTTGTGTCAGCAACTTGGAATTGAGCATCGCCGCACAACTGCCTACCACCCCCAGGTAAATGGACAGTGTGAACGTTATAACAGGACTCTCTGCAATTCCCTCGCAAAGTATGCGAATGCCCATCAGGACAACTGGGATGAGTTCATTGACCCATGTCTCCTTGCATACAGAACCACAGAACACTCTTCAACTAAGAAAACACCTTTCTTTTTGGCATTCGGCAAAGAACCCACCCTTCTAATTGAAGACAAATTCCCTGTTGGAAACCCCACCTCAGAGGTAACAGAGCAAGAAGCCCTTGACAGTCGTTGTCACAAAGCATCAGGAATGTTTTCCAAGCTGGTTGAAGCCCAAGAGAACATTTCCAGGGCCCAGGTCCATCAAAAGAAAAGGTACGATGCACGCCATGAGGCTCCAAGTTACAAAGTAGGGGATGCAGTGTTGCTGAATAACGCACGGCGAATTGCAAGGATGGGAGACAAACTACAGCCAAAGTGGGTGGGACCATTCGAAGTGGAAGAGGTACGTTCAAAAGGGGTTTACAAGCTGAAAAACAAGAAAGCACTAGCTAATACCTCCAGAATGAAGCCATACAAACTGCCGAAAGACACTCCGCAAGTGCTGGAGAACACAACTGGAGAGACAGACCTTGAGTACAATCCTGTTCACCAGCAGTGGCAAACAGAAAAAGCTAACCAGTTGGAGATTCCAGTGCATGGCGTAAATTTGAATGGTAAACCGCATAAAATCAAACGCACAGATCCACCCAAAGTATCTGCATCAATTCGAGGGGATGGCAACTGCTTTTTTCGCACATTCAGCCACATTATAACAGGTTGTCAGACCTATCATAGAGAAACCAGAAAGGCAATCACTACTTATTTGGAGCACAACAATGAATCTTTTAGCAAGCTCGCACAATGTTCAGATTATTCTGCCATAAGCAATATCAGCAAATCTGGCCAGTGGGCCTCCGAAATTCAGGTTTTTGTAGCTGCAACTTTACTTTGTACTGATATCATGGTTTATTCACCCTATGGTCAAGACAAACAGGGTAAACAAATTTATAAGTGGTTGAAGTATAGTCCAGTACCTAAGTTGTCAGACAAGTCAAAGAAAAGTGGAGTAATCTATATTACAACAGGCATCAACATTTTCAGCCTGTTTATGATATTTAAAACTCATCTTAACAAAGAGAATAACCTTATGTGATAGTTGTAAAGCAAATTTATGGGAAATTTGTAAGCAGCATTATTCACATGTTGGTGATATTTCCTTACTATTGTGTTCTTAAATTACAATATGATTTTTTTTAGTTAAGGGGCAAAAGTATTTTGATTTAGCCTAGCGTGCAAAGTAATCATTAAGTTTTCACTGCCACAAGGTAAAATATTGAAGAGAAGCAGAATTTTCTTGTCTCAGTGGATCCTTTTTACATTCGTCTACATTTTGTTGATATTGTATGCACTTAATTGAAAAAATATTCTTTTCTGATATGACACAAAACTATTTTTATTTTCATATAGCTTAGTGTGCAGAGTTATCATTATATATACAATGAAAAGTATGTGGAAAATAATGATATAATGACTGAATAAAAAATAATTGTCCTTTTCATGGGTGTAAAATAAATATTATACTGAATTTCTCACTATTTTTAAATTTCAAACACTATTGCAAAAATTTTTACCCACAAAATTTAAATATTCCACATATGTTCTCCATAAAAAAACTAAAAAGTAGAAACATTTAAATGTGTGCTAAATATGAAATAAGTGCTTTTAACTAGGGGAGTCAAAATCCTACGGGTACAAGAATGCAAATTTAATATCCATTTTTCATTTATTTTCATGCAGTATTTTACCATAAAACTTTTTAATATTTCCAATAATTTTTTTCATAAAGTATCATAAAAGAAAAGTTGTCAGAATGATCATTATCAATAAATGAATAAGTAAATAAATAAAATAAATAAGCTGTCATAACAAATAAACCTACTAGTTAAATCTATTCATAACAAATGAACATGAACTATCCAGTACTTAAACATACAACACCCACTGCATATACTGTATTACAGGCTAGTACAGTATATGCAGTAAATAATTTGTACCATATAATGGATGTACATGTAAGTTAACTTACAATGATGGCATTCACATCTCTTTAGCGTAACAACATACTATGTGGAATTGTTCTATAGCAAAATATACCAAAATAAAGGCTACAACTGCTGTGAAAGTCATCTTTTGATATTAAAAAGGATCGAAACTCAACGAGCAATAATGACGCAACTCTCATTTGCAGTAAAAATAGAGTATTCTGCTTAGAGCGTAGAAACCAAAGTATGAGGGTAAATTTATACCGTGACTGCCTGCTGGTTTGAATGGGTTCATTGTGTAAATGATACCTATGTCAGCATGAATTACGTTTTTGTATAGTACTTTATTTTACTTCCAAGAAATTTATTCAGTTCTAATTAATGTCGGTTGTCACAGCTGCATTGAACTTCACAGTTACATTTTGTGTAATGTAACAAAACCGATGTAGTGCCAGAGACTTAATGTTGTTTTTGCTTGTTTTAAGTTTATACTGAAATGTGGTTATGAAGTAGAAATATAAGTGACATGTATTTGATTGTCCAATTATTTTTGACTGAATTAAAAAAACAATAGAATAGAATTTACTTTCAGTCTCATTGACTAAACATAATGATTCAACGCACTGACAATAATATTTACATCCAAGGGCATACGTATGTATATTAGTCGATTAAACAGTTTATAGTCATCTGGTCATTTATTGATAACCGGATTAAACGGGTGTTGCTTAAGAATCATTATATATTTCGATAAACAGTAAGTAGCAGAATTAGGAAAATTATCTGAAATGTATACATGCATGTAAATTTGAGTATAAAAATTATACAAATCATTTATCTATGCCTTAAAAAAAGAAAAAAAAAACATTGCTTACTTTACGATAGCTTGTACAGTAACAATTTTTTTAAAGTAAACGTACGTCAGTGGAGTGGATATCTCGCAAATTCAACATCAAAACAATGCGGAAAGGCTAGCGACTTGGCCGCAAAAGAGAAATACGCAGACCAGTGATATCTTATATTTTAATGACGCTTATTGTCTGGCCCTGGTCACCCTTGGCGCTTATCGGTTAGAAAACGGACCGTTCAGCCTCTGAAGTAAACAAAATGACATTGATTTACTGAAATATTGCAGAAAATATACAAAAATAATTTATTCATAAAAATTTCACAATAATACTACTGCAATAAAAACAGGACGGTATGATGGAAATACGCCATTCAATAATAACACCTAATAAGTTCCTGGAGCTCTGCAAATCGCCTTGAACTCCTGCTGCACTTTGTGACATAACACTCCTACCGCCATCCCAGTCCCTGCGGTGTCACATGCAGTTTCACAGTTTGGTCATCCATAGTTAATCAAACCCATCAAAACATTTCCAAGGTTTTAAGGTATTATGGACCTTGTATCCAGACAAAACTAATCTTTATCATTACGATGTTTCGTGCTGCTTTATTTCCGATGAAGAGCATTGTAATTTAACTGTTGCTCAACATAGTTGTCACACCGCGAGGAATTGATATCGGTTTTTAAATTCTTAAATGTAGACATTTTGCTTTTTTTCCACGCAGTAATAATTTTAATGAAAATTTCTTATTACCTGGGTCAAATATGAGCACATGTTCGATGAAAGCCCCAAGGCAAAGTTAAGAGTGTTAGATGTATGCTAATGTGTGGTGCAAGCTTGGATATCATCAGGTGCTGTTGCCTTGATATACTTGGTAAAGTAAATTAATTGATGGAGTAAATAGATTCTGAAGTCCACTGCTTGTATAGGTATAGCTAAAGCCATATATGCTAGGTAAGGTATAGTGTTTTGATACCGTTGAGATTAAAAAAGCTAAAAATGCACTGTCATTTACTGGTAGCGCAGTATAGTTTGATTTTTTTTCATTATCATTTTTTACATTTCGTACTTTATTACAAAGGTAGTACAAAAAGATCAGGGAGGAGACCTTATTTGGTTCGCGCCTTAAGTTTACAACAAATGCTTTTTTAAGTTGTGATTATTTAGAAGATAATTTTAAAATGTGATGATTGTTTCTGAATGAATTGATGAAGTATGAAAATAATATAATACAACAGAATATGTATACTGAGTTCAAACTGTCTGCTTTCTCATGTTGAGAAGATGTTTCAAACCACAGTGGGTATTTGATGGCTTCTGAGGATTAGTCGCATTTAATCCAAGTATAATTACCTTTTTCTTCTAATTCTGCCGCTGAAACTTATTGGCAGACACAAGGCTGTGTTTTTCAACATTGCTCTTAATTAGATATCCACTTGTTCTGAATTCAATGTAGCTTTGAAAAAAAGATACTTCATGTTTGACGTCGCTGCTAAATAGGCAAATGTTTGAATAGGGGCAATTATTATTAAAACGTTTTGTGAAATACAAAAGAATAGCTTGGTGTTTAAATCAGATCGACATATCCCAAACAACATTACTCTTGACAAAAACAGGAACATGAAATCCACCTCTAAATCTATAGAGTAAATGTGTTTTTTCTAACTGCGAGACGTACTTATTCGAACCTTTTTTCATAATAAAATCCTGAAGGCGTAACTGATTCATTGTATGCGGCAATATTAAATAACAGATACGCCTTATGTAAGTGTACCAAAAAGAGCAATTGACGATGCATTATCTTTGACTATCACAACCACTACCCAGGCTGTGTATGTAGTGACATTGACAAAGACGACTAGAGTCCAAATTTATAGAATAGACACTGAGGGACCATCTGAAGTGTTCACAAACTTAAGTCGTCATGAGGTCCTCTCAAAGCTCCACTTTGCTTATTCGTTTTTGGATTTCAATTTTGCTTTATGAGAGTCGAAATAAAGCTGAAAGAGGTTTTACAAAATAAATTACCTGTTTATTTCATGGTATCTAATATAACCACATATTTGACACTTTCTTGTTGTTCTGGATGCTGTCATATATTTTAGCACAGTAAAAACCTTATTTTATATTCAATGTATTTTTTTCCTTTTTTTAAATGGTAACGTGTGTTATGGGTAACGTTTGTTCGGAGTCATGTAATTTTAATTTTTATTTCACGTTCCGATATATTTTTTACATCGTTATTACACACAAGGTTGATAAAGTTACTTTGACAACAACTTTACTCATGAAAACAGTAAGTGCACGTACTTTGAATTTAGGACATTTATTCGATATTTTTAACCTTCAAAACATTAAGTAACCAGTTTTAATATATATTTTTAATTAAATTAGATAACAATGTTTATATATACTAATGTTATGGGGGGCAAATTCAAAATAAGTGAACTTTATTGCAGTAAGTGGATAGTTTATAATAAACATGTAATCAGACTAAGTGTTATTTTCTCTTTAGCTGTTGCTACTGTAAAGAAGTTTGTTTTCCTGTTCTGAAAGCTGATAATAATAACACATGTTTATCCAGGGTTTTCGACAACGTTGTGGTCTCCCTAGGCCTGACACAGACAACTTACATACGTCTTCATGCTCATTACTTGTTTGGGCCGATTGTTTAAAATCATATATCGATTTATGTTAAGCCCTTACCTAATTACAACTGTAAGACGATGTTTTAGACCGTTTAATTAGACATCCTGTTTCTCATCTGATCATTTCATGGTGAACGTAATTCCCCTAAAACTAATTATCGGACAAGCACCTGCTGGTACTTAGCATGTCATCTACTGTATATGACAATCGGTCTGCCGCGCAGGAAACAACAGGGGAGCACAGTTTGTTTCTGATTACGGCATATATTTAGCAAATTACTCTTGCTAGAGGTGATAAGATTAAGGTGATGTTGAAGACTCCTGTTTCAATAGCATGTCGCACAAATGCAGGGACAAGTACTGAACAAAAACCAGCGATAACCTATTGGACAATGAAGCAGATCTGTTGACAATTGCTTCGTGAACTTAACATTACAGCGGGAGATAAATTCAAGTATCTGAACAAGCTATGTCATAATTTAAAAAGGAAACGAAGAGCAGCATGCTAAGGCTACATAACTCAAAAATATGTTTTGATGCCTTCATCAAATTGCAGGGACATACAACAATTGTATATTACATTATATTATATATTAATATGAAACATTGGGAAAATTGGAAAAGTTTGGGAAATTTTCATATAAATGATAGAAAGCAACTAAAAACAATACGTTACGCAACAATATTGGTATATTTCGGATCATACTTGTACATGTAAGCTTCATATGAATAGCATGATACCGATAACCCAAATTCGCACATATTTCTCATTAAGATAAGATTAATCCTTTTATAATTTTTGTAAAAGCAATTCTTGACATTTCAATAAATAATTTCTATTTTGCCCCTTTTATATATTGACAGATTTGAACTAGAAAAAAATTTTTGAAAAGGCATGAGAGGAACTCAGACAGTTCATGGCTGATATCAAATACATAACACGGAGGACAACTTTTTTTGTTGAAACAGTTGAAGAAATTGAAGCATTTGAATCACACCAGAGGTATATTTATCTCATTAGAGTTAGAGATTTATAAGGAATACGCCAGTTGTTTAATCTTGCCAGCTAATTGTTGTTTTTGGTTATTTTGCATGGATCTCAGAAAGACTACGAGCTGATTACATCGAAATTACAAACAAAATTTATAAAACAGCCTTAACACGACTAACAACCAAATGAATAGCAGCAAGCGTATATGTAGGCTACGTCGCCTTTAGGTATTCATTTTTGTATCCTCAAAACATTGTGTAAACAGTTTGGAATAAATAGAATATGTTTTTAATCAAAACAGTAACCAAATATACCACTGTTAGTGACCACCACAATATATGAATTAATATGAGGATAGATTATACAACTACAATGTAATAGGGAAATCACCGCCCCATTTCTTAACGACTAAGTTAATAACTTATTTATTTTAACGATCCTAGCACATGCCAAAAAAAGAATAATATAAGCTATACGTATATCAAATAACAATATATATATATATATATATTTAAGCTGATGAAAATTACAGATGTCTATCCGGGCAACATTGTGATTGTTCCTCGGACATAGATATTATATTTTGTCTGCGTATTCAATCATATCATATAAAGAACAAAGATGTTTTACCTGAGGTATTCAAGGGTATGCGAACAGTTGTTTCTCAATGTGAATTAAGGCGTGGACACTCATCCAGCTTCATAGTGTGATCCTCACGCTGGTGTCAAGTAGAAGGGTTTTCCATTAGAAAGCTAATCCTATTTTCATTGAGTGCCCTACATTTAATGAATATCAATACCGACTTTGCAACCCAATGTTGTGATGCTAGTCGTGATATTTTAAAGATAAGTCCTAATTATAAATCAAGTACATAACTGTGTTGTTTTTTACTTTGTAACATCTCTACAGATTGCCTTAACGCCACTTAAAGTCAATACAACGATTGGTAGCATTATATACAAGTTTAATTAAAGGGGAAGGGAAAGGGGAATATTAAATGTTTTCTATTTTCAAGCGTTGGTGATTATGTCTTATTACATTTAAACATTTTGGAAAATGCTCTCCTGAAATTGGAATTCATGAAACCGTATATGAACGGATTAATTGCTGAACTTAACGCTATAAATTCAATAGCAATGTTTCTAAGTACAGCGAATGTCAAACTACCCTTCTCAAAATATTTTTCGCACCAGAATATCATTAGATATGGACAATACAGAGCAAAGAAGCACCCGAGAGTAGCTGCAGTCATTTTTGCAAGCTTGGCCTCCGTATTGCTGGTCGATACGTTGATTGTCACCCTTGCTGACTCGTCAGAGCGGGCGTGAGACGCAGAAGGACCTCCCCTGGACGTAGTCGCCTCCAATGACACCATATCAGTGGAACCGGTTATTCCACTTTCACCTCCCATACCTGCTCCCGAGATGACACCGGAAACCGTATTTAGACCTCCGAGGCTGGTTGTCGCATTGAGCGACGTTGATGGGCCTGCAGCTGATGGAAATTTCAGCGCCATGCTGTTACTAGCTGTTTGGTTTTCCGGTGTAACAATTTGCATCCCGTGCGATGAAGTGCCTTGCAATGCATTGCCGTATTGCCCAATTTGTTGTTTTTGTTTCTTGACTTTTCTAAATATTGCGATGTAGAAACCTAAAGCAAATAACAGGCAAATAGGAATATGTGGTGATCCAAGGTAACGCACGAAACCTGCCATTACCTTATCTGCCCTACACTCCACCCCCGGAGTCCAGTTATTCCATCCCATTAAGGGTACAGAATTCAGAATGAACAAATACAAGTAGCACATACCAGTGATGAAATAAAATCTCTTTTTTGGCAAAATTCTTTGATAGTGAGTATGCCAGCATATCTTGACGTATCTTTCAAAGGAAATCAGAGTCTGTATAAGCAATGAAAGTCCAAGGAACGTACCCACTATCACCAGTTTTCCCAAGCAGAAGTATTCATTCAAAGCTAAATGATGCAGTGCTGGAACGACATCGACGAGGTATGCTATGACTATATTGTAAGGCATGCCGATTAGACCTGTCAAAACGTCAACCAGTGCTAAGCTCACAATGGCTATGTTAGTGTTCGACCGAAGCCACTTGAACTTCCAAAACGCAGTAATGACAAAACAATTCGACGTTATCGATATCAACGATATCAAAACTTCTACGGCGATATAGACGACGCAGCTCATGCGTTGACAGGGGGGAGCGGCCATATTTGATCCGTTCAGTGAAACTACGTCCCCCTCCAAAGTTTCATTCAATATCAAGGTGGTGTTGGGCATGTTCTTGTCTTCAAATCTGCAAGCACTCTGAGTGTGTTTAGCGAATCTTCTCCGATTTCTCTTACTCTGGGAAGGAAAACGGTGCTGAATGTTCTATTGGCTACGTCTGTAATTTATGTAGATATTTTGAATAGGTTGATGACTTCAAACCCGCCAACCGTCTCTCATACCTGAATTCTTCTATTTCCCGTGGTGTCTACTTTTACTGGATTATCCCAATGCAACCAAGAAAACCCCAAGCTGATCAAGAAGCTGCGTCGTTGATATTCAAGCCTGCATAGTTTTACAGAAAAAAAAAATAAAGTAGATATTCCACTTGTACTACATGTAGCACACTGCATTAGCCTTCGTTTTCCCACTTCTTACTTTCAGCTGTTAAAAAACTAAGAATCGTGCTTACCATTATTGTTGAGATTAATTGGCCTTTTGTACGTCATTAGGCTTAGAGCCCTTATTCAAGGAATGATTCCCGGATAACAGTTCTTTGAAATACTGACTTCACATCCTGAGTGACAGACGTAGTGTGGACGTACAATATGACTGCCAGTTTGTTCTCTGTATTATATATTCTGAGATATAAAAATGAAGAAGCTGACACGAATGGCATGTGAAGCTCAAAATAGATATTGCACGTCATCACATATCTGCTGGCAGTTGGCATGACACTAAGTCCCACGGCGGACATATGGACACTGCGGACATACGGCGTTTTTATTTAATATGTTGAAAGTTAATAAAATGGTTTTTACTGCGGTAACTAGGATGACAGTATAAAGTTAAACTATTATAAACTCATTCTGATTAAGTCATTCTGATACTATTATTTTTATTATTGAGGTATCAGGGTGACAGACGAGCGTCGATTAGCTCCCTCTAGAAAAACCACCCCAGGCGGATGAAGATTCTAAACCGTGTTAGCTGAGAAAAAATTAAACGACGATAAACAGTGTAATAATAAAGTTTATTGGCCAAAGCATTGATGGCATGTGCATACTTTATATTTACTAAACTGTTATTATCTATCTTTGTTTTATTTATTTATTTATTTATTTATTTATTTATTTATTTATTTTGAGCCATTTTATGTTTGCCAATTTTAAACTCAACTAAACTTCCGGAAAAAATCAATCAAGCCGTTTTCTAACTGAAGCTGTATTACAGTCCTATAAATATTTTCTGTGATTTGAGATGCATAAGTGACATGGTTTTACATTAATGGGAATTATGGCGTCAGTGGCCAAAATGTTTTTTTTTTTTTTGCTTACCACCATAATCACCACCATTTTTTAATTATGCCCTGCAGATAACATAGATAAGTGGAAAAAGTGATCAGCAAAGATGTTCAGGTGAAATTCCTGAAATTCCTGAAAACGCCAAAACATGAATGTGAAAAATGAAAATAATACCAAAAAATTGCATTATTTCAAGAAAAAAAATCTGATCAGGCTGGTTTTCAAACTTGACCTGTTTTAGGATATTGATTATTCCTGTAAGTTTGAAGACAACAAGTTTTACACTCAATGTGTTATCTATATCGCATATACACTGAAAAAAGCCCACTAAAAACCAAACCATTTGCAAAAATGGTCCGATTAAGCCGATTTTCGAAGTATTTCAGTAAGATCGATCACTCCTGTAAGTTTCAAGTTTATAGGCCTATGGGTTTTCATCAAAATGTGTTTTCAGTGTTATTTCATATATGCTGAAAAAAAGCCAAAAAACCCAGCGTAACTTTTCAAAAAATGGGCCGATCATGCTGATGTTTGGACTCGATGTGTATTTTATGATAAAATATCAGTTCTGTAAGATTAAAAACAAAAGGTAAAAGGGGTTTCCGCTTATTGTATCATCACTGATGTGCACGAGCAAGACAGTCGCGGTTAACGGCTATATTTAAATTGAATCTTATACTGGATTTTACTTGAAGCGTGTAGTGGTGTTCATATCAAGTAAGACCCAGTATCAGATTCAGATTTTTCTTTATCCTAATTGAAATACACTTGGAGCAGTCAACACATTCAGTTCGAGTTCATTGTTGACTAAGGTATCCTTGATACATAACATCATTTTTAGACCAAAAATAGGAATAAATAGGGATTTTCTCTAGAAAACAAGAAAAATACGAAGATCTCAAAAAAAAAAAAAATGAAAACATAGGAGAAGTAGGAACTTGACGCCCTGATTATTGCTAAAATATTTCGTGGACTTTCATTATTAAATTAGTTGTCTGTCATTTTAAGCTGTTTTAATATCACCGTTTCTATCAGTTTTGACATTTATTTATAAATGCATTTCACAGCTTTGCTGCCTTGTTTTAACATTATGTCAGCATTTTAATATTAATTATAATAATAAATCTAAACAATGTTGTGATATATAAATATAGTTTCTCTTCCAGTCTGCTATCACAGCTTTGAAGTAGACTAACTACGCCTCACATTCTGGTTCCTACAACCTATCCTCATTGTCAGGGGTAATAACATACCGGAATGGTTTTTGTAATCATCAGTATTGTGCCTCATAACATTAAACTTTTTTCGTTTTCTACACTAAATTAAAGCTATACCTAACAAAACTTTTAGCCACTCTGTAGCATTTTCAGTGTATGGCACTACAGACTTGACATTTAATATGAAATATTTCAGTTTCGAAGGTATGCCTAGGTGAAAATGCGTTCTTTTTTTCACAAACTCGGATCTCATATAAGATATGTGAATGGAGAAGTGTGTAGTCAGGTGTGTCGCAACCAATTAACTGAATACCAGGTTTGTTGCGCTGCTGCATTATGTACTATGCAGTGATTTAATTTGGTAGTGCTCCTTTGGACAGGTCAAAGCTTGGGTTTGGCAAGGCATGGTTCTGTCAAAAAAGTATCCATATATCGGCAACTACTGCATAGAAGAATTTGAAATTTTGCATGCAAGTGGTTAGTTTTGCAAGGTGTAAAATGAGCTATGCAGTGCTTTACAAATTTGTTAATCCGTGGCAGAATGGCGCGTAAAAAACAGGCATTGCCACACAGATAATTGCTCCAAACGAAACGCTCCGCACAGTTTTATAGAGTAATGCCCAGAAAGATGTACCTACACAGAGGCCACACCCAATTTATTGAAATCTTACCACCAGGGTACAGGACCCACTGTCTTTCGGGATATGCTGTTGCAACTAAACAAAAGCCACCCAGTCCGTTCAGAATGAGGGGTATATTGCCACCAAAACGCATTTTTCAAGGCCCTTTGCGGACACCAAACTGGTTTTAGCAGGTTAGAATACCAGACGACCTCGGGGGAACCCACTGTAAACAGCAAAACATCGTTGTATGTTTCTCTGATGAATTGGGGACTTTGACTGTTTCTGGGTTGAACACTGAAATCTTGTGGGTTTCTTTATTAAGGTCAGATTTCACCTGTACCGCTCAACAATCAAAACAGAGTTTACAGACATCCAAAAGAGGCCAACGACGAAGCGCGTGCGGCGTCTAAAGTGACTAAAGTCATTAACAGCGTTAGTATTCGGAGTGGATACCACATTGGTGCCAAAACACCAATGGTAGTCATCGACGAAAACCTGAACCAGATCAAATAAAGAAATAATCTGGAAACCACTTGGCTATCATTTGATAGGGGGCAACTGAGGAAGAATTTTAGGTTGCACGGTGAGATTGCCGGTTCTTACAGAGCACTTTTAATAGCAGATTACTTACAGAACCAAGGGAATGAGCAGCTACCTTGGTCATCAAAACCGCCATATTTGAACCACATAGACAATATGTGGGTAGGCCATTACTCGCCGAATCAATGGCTTACATGTCCTACAACAAAACTGGACCAAATTGGACAGATTTTGACCGAAGCCTGGAATGTTATTCCAGATTGAACTTTAAAAACCTATCCCAAGCAATGCCTTGCCACTTGAGAGCGCTGGTAGCAGCCAGAAGAGGTCAGGCGTAACAGCCACCGTAACTGTGACTAGACACTGACATGAGGGTCCTTTGCGGAGCGTGTAACTCTTTTACAGACAATGATTTGGAAAATATGGAGGTCCAAAATATCTCTTTTTAATGATTGTCGTATGACATAGAATAGGCAATGTGTTTTTGTTTGCTTCTCTGGTGAATTCCATTAATGAACTGATGTCACAATGACATTAAAGAGATAATTTAAAGTTATTAAAACACGATTTTAATCTTTATTTTCATTTATCAGTCAGCAAAATAGGAAAAAAAACTGATGAAAAATGATTTGGAAAAATAATATTCCAAGTCAAGTCTGTATTTGGTAGTATAGCTTTAATTTATTGTAGAAAGTTAGCAGTAAAATCTTATTAATTATCAACAGCTGAACTTCCATCAGAATATCAGTATTGTGATATACATTTTCAGCAGAGTTTAATTTCAGCAACATTTATTGTAAGTACTGGAATGTCTTAACATTGCCCTTTCTCTCTGCCACCATCAGCTGGTCAGCAGGGTTGATGGCTAATGCTACGGGACGCTCCATTCCATCACGGTGAGTGGCAATGTATCTGATGAACTGTCCCTGTGGACTCAGCGCCACTATCCTGTTGTTATCCCTGTCAGCAATGAAGATGTGACCATATCTGTCTGTGCAAACTCCCTGTGATATCAACATTTGACCAACACCACTGCAATATGTCCCATACTGGTACAGCTGATTCCCAAATGGTGACAGCACATGTACACAGCTACTGCCCCAGTCTGATATCACAATGTTATCATTTACATTGTTCACTGTGATGTACTCTGGGCATTCACACATACTGAGTGGAATAGTGTTCAGAAGCTGCCCGCTGTCTGCATGGAATGACAAGATGCATTTCTTTCCTCTGTCACAAATCATCACATGACCTTGTTTGTTCAGCGTAATACCCCATGGCTCCTTCAGTTGATCCTGACCCACGGTTGCCAGCGGCTGACCTCTAGTGGAGAACACTTTCACATATTTGTCATTTACTGATGTTATATACGGTTGACCAGTCTGTGACACAGCCACGTGAAATGGACTGCTTATTTCAATGTTGTGCTTGAACTCTCCAGCATGTGTGAACATTTTTGTTCTGTTGTTTTCATTATCCACAACAAACATTTGTTCCATATCTATGGCTAACCCATGTATGGCAATTTTTCTGTCATCTTTCAGCTTAGAACTGAAGGAATGTACACATTCTGCCTTCTCTAAGAAAACATGAGGATGTGGTGTTGGATTTGTTCCCTCCCCAGGTAATGAACGTTGTGATTGTACTGTCACCTGTCCTAACATGGCTATCAGTCCGGCAGTAGATATCTTACCTTGGCTGTACAATATCTGTGTAGGTGTGTCTGGAGATGGGACAGGTGTTTTCTCCATTTCTTCCAGTCTTTCTATCAGAGATTTTGCATGAACCATGACATCAGAGTCAGTGGCATTAACGATGAGTTCCTGGGCAAAGTCACAGGCACTGTACAAGGAAATATGGTGGAGTTCAAGGATGTCCTTGTTTTTCTCCCTCTGCCTTTTCCTGTTGTCGTAAGCAGAATTCACCTCTGATATCAGTGTCTCTACCCTCTGATCAATTAATTTGTGGAGACTCTGAGCTTGTTTTTTTATGTTTTTGATGGTGCCTGTCCTGATTTGAGAGTCCTGATTCATTGGCTATTTCCATGGCAACTGCCGCTTTAAACCTGTTTGTTGTTTTCATGGTTTTCACAAGGGTAGCTTTAATTTTGCCTCTACTGCTTTTTGCAATTGCTCAACTGATGAAATACGACGTCCACCATGTTCTGTTGCTATACACTCACCATATTTAACTGTATCATCATCTTCACAGTAATATTTTAATTCATTATTAGCATGTTTCTCACAACTGTTTGTCATCTGTGTAATGGCCTTTGCCTCTCCTGCTACATTGACCTGTTCCTCTTCTAACGTCCGTCTCTCTCGTTGCTGGGTTATGATGTCCATGGCCTTGCTGAAGACAAAATTATTTTTCAGTTGAGTAAGTCCACCAGTTGGAAACTGGATCTCTTCTCTACAAATGGGACACAAAAACGTCCTATTCGGAGTCAGGGTGCGCTTAGCATGGTCACATAAACAACCATAGCAAAATGTATGGTAGCAAGGCAGCACATGTCGAGAGACTATCTGTGAAAGCTGCTTCTGCCATGTCTGGCTGTCTCTTTTATAGTTTACAAAGGATGATTGAGTTGGTTTTGTTGAATCACTAAGTCTAAAAATTGTCATAATAATCATTTATCCCTCAACTTCCAAATGGTGCAGCATCGATCAACAGAGATCGCAATTACATGTTATCACTTAGGCTTCGTTCACATGCAATGTCTATTTTCTAAATTCTATTTTCTATTTGCGGCATGTCTTATGATCACGGTCTGTGCACTGATTATCCCGCCGCGTAATTACTGGCAGTGCGAGGCACTTACTATAAGTTACTATAAGTAACTGGCTCGCGCTGCCAGTAATTACGCGGCGGGATATTCAGTGCACAGACCGTGATCATAAGATAGCGCGAATAGAAAATAGAATTTAGAAAACAGACATTGCATGTGAACGAAGCCTTACTGCGCAGGCCTACTTTCATATTTATCACAACAGTTTTTAAGATAATCCCTGAAACATGTGCCCTGTTTCTTCCTTTCCCTTTTAGAACTTCTCCACAGTGGGGAAAAATGGCGCTTGTTTATTAACTGACTCTGACCTTAAAAATATATCTTTGAGGACAAAAAGAACACCTATTGTGTTGGCTGGTGATGTAGTTGTATTGTACTCTTCAGCTCAAGTTATTGAAATAGAGCCATGAATGCGGGCATTCCTGTCTTGCTTTGTATGAAAGAAACCTCTCCGTGTATAATGGCCGTTATATTTATTATACAGAGATATAATAAATTAATATACAGTTTATTCATTGATAGATATATGTGCACGTCAACGATACTGGGTAACAACTCTAGGACATGAGCAACATGGCGCCGATCTTGAGCACGCTTTCCGCTTAGAATATGCATCGTATTTTGCTTTGGATAACTTTGGAAAATGTAACACTTTACACATACAAATTTTTTAGGAAAGACTGCACTTAACTTCACAGAGTTGGGGAAAGCACTCTGCCATCCTGAATCGAAATCGTATCTTATGTGCACGCTCTTCGTTTATAGTATATATCGTGTTTTGCTTCATATTCATTAAGTTTAGAAAATGTAACTTTAATCACATATGAAAATTATCAGGGAAGAGTACACTTAATTTTACAGAGTCGGGAAAGGTCCCTGCGATCCTTAATCAGCGGTTAGACAGCGTTGACATGAAGTAATCTTTTGTGAGTTACAAATATGGGGACCGGATATAGCTAATTTATTTAGGCTCATTTCATAATCATTTGACTGGGTCATTGCGTTATCAATGGAAATCTCCGCTCTTTTCGTTTAGTTCCCGGGCCCAATCTGAATGGGGTAACGGAACTACGCGCTAGCAGTGGTTTCGATGACGTGCGAGTATGGAGGAAAAGAAACGACCCTTGATATGACAAAAACAAGACAATAATTTTCTGATAGCTTTCTTTTACATGATATACAGCTGCAAAACGGACAGGTATGCCTGTGTACGAAATTTAAGCGCTATTGTAGTGTCATTTCCGGCTAAGAATTTAGTCCCTGTCAACGCGGTGAACCTTCTGAGAGGACTACCAGCACAACGCAAACAACTCTGAATTTCTAGGGAGTTCGTCTTATCCTTGTTTTATCTTCACTGCTTTACTGCTCCTAAAATATGCAACAGTTGACATCATAGAAATCAAGGATTGAATGCATATCCATTACGCTGCTCTTGAACACAGGGTGCCAATGACTGATTGACTACAGGCATATTTATATAAGATGTAAATAGAGTTAGCACAGTTTCGCCATTCACATCTGAGTAAACCAATCTCAAACATCTCAGCTCGTAAGTTATTATAGGCACTGTCTTGGAGCGAACCAAACGCAAATTTGTCGTAAGCTAGGGTATTTCATTTTGCTGATTTTGTTTTACTCTTTCAACTATTTCAGGCCATGATTTGCAGTAAATCTATTCTGCTAGTCACAGTCTTTGTTGCAGTAAGCTTGGTAGAAGTTGGGCAGGCCGTATGTAGTATTAATTTTTTTAACCGTTTACTGTGCCGACTGCAAAAAGGTACGTATGTCAATGAACGTGTAAAGTAAGATTAATTTTTCACCATAGATTCAACGTTGCTAAAGCTATTACATTTAGACAAAACTTGGAGGTTGAGTGTGTTTTGTGTGTGTTACACTGTAAGCATCTTATATGATTCTGTTTCTTATATCTTGCATGTGCATTCATTTACCGTGGACTTTACGAAATCTGATTATCATGACAGTCTTGGTTTCATTCCACAAAATAGCACAACAAGTGTCAGTGGCGAATTTAGATGGGGTCAGGAGGTCGTATTCTGGGTCTTCAGATTTTTCAAGTTTCAATCGTCCGGCATTTAAGATTTTCTGTCGAAAGACGGTCAGAAATGAAGAAAGATACCTTGGAAAAGAGTCAGAAATTATCTCTGAATCAGTTAACGTGAATGTACTGCTTTGAGTGTCTTTCGTCTGCTCTACGCTTTCAAAATCTGTGTGATGAATGAATGAAAGGAAGGAATCGACAGAGGCTTTCCTAATGACATTTGGCAGTCCCTTCGCTCATGAGCAAATTGTATATACTCGATGTACTTTTACATATAATATGTGATAAATTAGTTTAGGAGTTTCCCGTGTGAATAGGGGACAGGTAAATCTTTCGAGTGTGGTATGGACATAAGCACAGCAGTACATGCAAACACGCGATTCTTGCGAGCGTGTGTGTGAGTGTGTGTGTGTGTGTGTGAGAGAGAGAGAGAGAGTATTTGTGTAAAGGAGACGGAATACTTTCATAAGATTTAATTTGCCCTATTGCAGATCGGTCCACTGTGTGGTGTCGGGAGGTGTAACTTCTTCGGTTGTGCTTGTAGTGGTGGTTGTAGAAAGAGAGAGGACTGTGTTGACACTTTTTTACAGGTCAGGTTCATTTTTAATATTGAATCTTGCTCGAAAATGCAGAAAAAAACACTTCACATGGGGAAAATATGTGTTCGATTTTACATCATATTTTGTTGTTCATAAATAAGGTAAATCTTTTTAGACAACAATATTCTTCATAAACACACAGTAATCCTTGTGTTACTACCTATCAGACGTGCCGATTAGATTCTTCACACAACACTTGTGACGTGATTGCGTTGCTATTTAATTACAGGAGAGGTATCTGCAGGTGTGACAAAAAAAGAGCTGTTGACAATATGTCATATGTCAAAGCCAAAATGCAGGCTGCATTCAGTGAAATCGACAAAAAGGTATGATGGTAGTATCTATCCAAACTCTTCACAATGCACGGGTCTCTATCTCAACTTCTCATATCGTTTACCCATACGCATCTAGCAAGTTCACATTGTATGCGTTCTTTGGAACAGTTAATGAGAGAAGTGATCCACTGAAATATTTGATAAACCTGAAAAATGATCCTCTCAGTTTTGCCTATAGGAAAGCTACAGCTGCATTAAAACTATTTAAAATGATCTAAAATCACAAAAAAGGCGGAAACTGAGTCACGTTTCACCCATATTATACAAAAAGAAAAAAGGTTCAAATGGATGGAAAATGGGCTTTGATGTTGACTTTAAAGTGTGGTACCATAATACAATAGGTGAAATTTGACACTTTAAGGTCACAAAATAAAATTCCATTTCAACATTGTGCCGCCACAACAGATTTTCTGGATGAACAACATGCAAGTAATAATGTAATTTTGTCCAGATCACCTCAACCTAACCTAAGTATCCAGACTAGAACACAGTCTTATCTTTCATTTCCATTATATATATATATATATATATATATATATATATATATATATATATATATATATATATACTCGTACAGAAAAAACACTTTTACACAAAAACCGACCAAATAGTATGGTTTCAAGTAGTATAACTAAGAAAATTACCAAAAGGCATTGTTTAATTTTACTCGAAAATTATGTTTGAAAGGATTTTTCTGCTAGCATTCTAAGCTGTATGTCAATGGGACGGAAAAGTAGGTCACGAAAGTAGGTTAAATTTCCGACCAAAAATTAAAGAAAGGAGTAGTCTAAAGCTCTTTATGGATGATTGAGTGATCTATTCAGTTCATCCCTTAGCATGTTAATTTATTTGAGTCATATAAGAAACTAGAAGTGGTTTACATGTCTTACTGGTAATCCACACTCCACCGATGCTCGGTTCGTATGTACCTTTAACCGTGTGTTTCAGGGTAGATCACATCTCCAAGGAGGAGTTTACAGATGTCGTAATGGCTGTGTAGAGAAGAAACATTGTCCTAGCTTAATCCGCCATCATGAAGTGGAAAGAAGACGACAATACGGACTCTGAGGAATTCTATCGCGAGTTGAAAAACTAAACCCCACCCGTATATGTAGCAAAGATAGCAAAATTGTGCATTTAGCTTTTCTTTAAGAATCCTTACTCGGAAGAAGTTAAGATCAGTATTCAGCCTGTGTTATCTTCCCCGTTGCTTAATTCACATTGCTTTTGTGGAATTTGTTAAGAGGTGAGATTGCAATCAGTATGGGGCATAACTTAATTCGTCCCTGAACAAGATTTTTTTACGAAAATTGGCAGAATTGACCATGAGTATATAGGCTACAACCAAGTGCAGTCATTTTGGTTTAAAAGTTTTCTTATGGTGTTACAGTATGAGCCCCTAATTACATATTTTCATTAAACATAGGCATTATTTTGCTTTATCAACGATAAAATCTGAACAAAGACTTTTAAGAAAAACCCCTATCAGGGTTTTGAAATGATACATAGTGTCATAAAATCGAAGCATTGAAACGATGATCGTGGCTGCTCAGGTAAAAAAGAAAGTTGAGAAATCGATTTTTCAGTTTTTCGCCAAAATCGCAATTAGTACGTCACCCGTAAGCTGACATATGTGTAAATGTTAATTAATTTACTCACTGAGCACTGAAGATTTATTTAATACCCAAAAGAATGTATGTAAGGCAGTAAATAATGAGTTTTGGGCGAAGGGTGGCAATATCCTTAAAACGCACTGATATGAGTGAAATTCGTCTGCTCTACGTTTTTAAAATCTGAAGCGTGCGGATGAAGGAGTAGAAATCGGCTGTTCTAATGACATTGGCAGTTCCGTTCGCCATAAGCAAATTCTTTAAATTCGATATTATTTTTACATATAATATGTGATAAATAGGTTAATGAAGTCTCTCGTTTGAATAGGGGAAAGGGAATTCTTTCAAGTGTGATATGGACACTAGCATACCAGAAATAAAAGATTCTCGCGAGCGTTTGTGAGTATGTGTAAGGAAGATGGAATACATTCATACGCTTTAATTTACCCTGTTGCAGACGACTCCGGTTTGTGGTGTTGGGCCATGTAACTTCTTCGGTTGTGCTTGTAGAGGTGGTTGTAGAAAGAGCGAGGACTGTGTTGACACTGTATACAGATATGGTTCATTGTAAGTATTGGATCTTGCTCTAAAATGAAGAGCGAATCACTTGATAGGGAGAATTATGTGCTCAATTTTGCAGCGTATTGATTATTGGGTATTAGAATCTATTAACCAGTTGTTCAAAAATAAGGTAAAATTTTCTAGACAACAATATCCTTGATAAAATTAAACAAAGTAATCCGTGTGTTCCTACCTGTCAGAAATGCCGTTTAGATCCTTCAATAAACCCTAATGCCTTGACTGACTCATTGTATGCGTTACCATTTAATTCCAGTCACAAAATCTGCAGGTGTGACAAAAAGAGAGCAGTTGACAATATGCCATATGTCAGGGCCAAAACTCGGTCTGTATTCAGTGACATTGACGGGAAAAGGTATGATGGCACTATCTATTCAAAGTGTTCACAATGTATGGGTCTCTATCTCAACTATTTATATCGTTTACTCATACGCATCTCAAAAATTCATTGTATGTGCTATGTTCTTTGGAACAGTTAATGACAGAAGTGATCCACTGAAGTATTTAATAAGCCTGGAAAATGCACTTCTCAGTTTTGGCAAATGGAAAGCTACAGCTGCATTAAAACCATTTGAAATGATTTGATATAGGAAATGAGTCACCCAAAAACATAATATAAAAAATGCAAAAATTTAAAATGGTTGGAAAATGGATACTTTAATATTGGACGTGCATTTGTTAAAACATGGCACAATATGACAGTTGTTAAAATATGACATTTCTGGGTCACAGCAAAAAAAATTAATTAAATACTGTGCTCCCACAGATTTTCTGGATTAACTACATGCAAGTAATGATGCAATTTTGTCCAAATTACCTCAAGCTATCTTCAGTATCCGACTATATCAATTGATAAGACGTTTCCTTTAAGACCATGCCTTTTCTTGAAAATCTGAACACAAGAACACAGTCTAATGTTTCATTTCCATATTATGTATAGGTAGTGACACAGTGTACATGTAATATGATAGTTGAAGCATAGGATTCTTTTCGCAGTGCTACTGGGGGTTATGAAACTCGACCTAAACTGGCTTGACCTAAAAAGGTAAAACGGTCAGATTTTTACGTGGGCAGGTGAAATATCTTTGAGTGTCTAGTCATTGTTTTTTTTTTTTTTTTTTTTTTTTTTTTTTTTTTTTTTTTTGAATGTGTTATACGGGAGATGGATTTAGCTGTATTTCCCGTGCTGCGAAAGGCGTTTTATGAAATAGAAGTTCAACATATGTTTCAGGGTTGATCACATCTCCAAGGAGGAGTTTACAGACGTCGTAATTGATGTGTAGAGAAAAGACATTGTTCTAGCTGAACCAGAACAAAGAGGACACAATGGATTCTAAGGAATTTCATCGCATGTTGAAAAAGTAAACCCCACCCATTACGTAAATGTAGAAAAGATAGCAAAATATTGCATACAGTTTTATCGAAAATGCATTGAAATATTTCACTCCAATAACACTTACTCGGAAAAAGTAAAGACCAGCATTCAGACTGTTATCTTACCATTTGCTTAATTCACGATGCCTTTGTGGCGTTGCGCTTGATGAACAACTAACGCAATAAATTATGTATATAAGGTAACTATGAAAACATAATTGCATTTGTGTTTGAAAGCCTGATATCACATAAGTGGGATAATAGGTCTAGATATATTACATGTATGTATAACACAAGTATTTTAGAGGGCCTGCAAAATGTACTGAAACATTTTAGTGCTCAATAAATTATTATTATAATAGGGTGTTGAAATTGAATTTTTTATTTCTTTTTTATTGATAAGTCCTTGATTCCTATCTGAGGACAAGTAATACATTTTATCATATTTCAACAGATAATTGCCATAAATTAAAAACCAGAAGCAAATAATCTAATTTTTGATCTCCTGGCTCCTGGTGAACCACGAGCTAAAAGGAATGGGTGAATTTTAACACCTATCGCAAAGTACGGGCTAAGTACTTTCCCCGTTTTTTACAGTTATGGCGAGTGTCAGGTAAGGCGGATTTAAGTTTGGTAAGTCGGAGTAAAATAATTAAAAGCGGGGAAAATATGTGAAGTACTGCAAATTTGAACAAACTGTAAATTTGCAATAAAATCTAAAATAAACTTCGTTTGCACAGCGGCGTAAGCATCACTAGCAGTCAGAACTTTGACCAGGTGGCATCAGTTCCAACCTTCTGTAAGGAGCCTTTCGCGCGTTCAGTTTGGGCTGCTGTCGAAAAGCTAAAATGTATGTTTATATGCCATTGAACAAATTAAATCTCGGCTCGGGCATTTAATTGCTAGGCCCCTGAAGGGACGGCGCGTGTGGAGGCGGGGAGACGCACGTGCCGACAGCAGATTAGTCGGCATTGTTTTTAAGTCGGTTGGCCAGGTTTGATCCGCGGATCTGTTAGACCGCAGATGGCTTGGTCTGAACGTGCTCAAATTGTGACAAACCGACGGGAGTTAAACAGTTTTTTTTAAATATCTGTTTTTAATAGGGACCCCTTACTTTGGTTAACCTTCTATCTGACTTCGGACACTGAACATTTTGACCCTTTAAAAATGCAGAAACAAAGTTATACATAGTTGACCTCAAGACGCTGTAAATACACAATACACAGAGGCTGAAGCAGAAAACATTGATAAATACCATCACCTTTCAGTATCATATTTATTCCGATGTAGCAATCACATTTTGCAAACTGATGCAGTCAAAACGGCAACAATATGTTACAGTATGTGGGAGAAAATCTGACTCTGTTTTCAATGTTTTTTAATATATCACACCACATATACAAGGACGAAATGCTTTAAATCGACAGCCCTTTCACCCACTGCTTTTAAAATTTGATATAGATTTTGTACACAGTGCAGCGTCCGTATTTTGCCATGTTTTTGGCAACTTGGTCAATATATTTTAAAAATAATAATAAAAAGAAACGGAAGGATGGACTGTGGAAGTTGTAGCGCGCTGGCACAAGCATAGCTAGAGAATGCAAATATGAAGGGTACCCAAGGCAGGGTGGGCACCAAGTCCACCCAACTACCCCCTAACGGTACATAATAAAGCACTTTACCATACAAAAATGCAGTGAAGAATTCAAAATCCAGAGCAAGACCAAAAGTGGTGTAGAGGAACCAATAGGTAATCAAATCCATAACTTTATACATGGGAACACAGATTAAACTATTAGCATGAGGAGAACAAATAGACGTTTATTACCAGTTCCATACATCCTTATGTTGGGTGTTAAGTAAATTTAAGGATAGAAGCTCGGGTGGAGTTTAACAGGTGGATCCAGGGCGTCTCAAATAAAGTAATTAGGCATTTTTTTATACCCATGCAAAATTTACCCAGTTCTATGTTACCTTCACTGACAGCATAGCAAAAGGACAGTAAGCAGTACAGCAGTAGTCCAACAGGTTGGAAAGTGATAAGGCTCAGAATACTCCTACTTCTGTCCGTCAGAAAAACTGCTGCTGAGCTGGCAACTTTCTATTTTTTTATGCTGTCAGTCAATTTAGTCAAGATCTGGTTTCATTTAACCCAGATGAACACTCCTTTGGCTAACATGGGATGACAGCATTACAGTTCCTTTGGCATAATTGTCAAGCTCATCTCCTTTCAGTAATGTTCAAATATGGTGGCATCACTTTGCAATGTTTTATATTTGGCAACAGTCTCTACAATTCTCATTGAAATACTCATACTTAAGAAGCACTTCCAACTACAGAAGTCCTTATCCTGGCACCCTGCAATGGAGTGCTGTAATCCTAACTCTCTGAGAACAATACAACTCTTAATACAAATACTTATTTATCTTACAGAATAATTATAATTATGGAACTACTGTACAGAATCGTCATATCAGTGTTTATGCATCAGCGTCTTGTAGCCAAGGATGCCTTAGACATTCTTCCGCCGTGGCGCGCTTGGAAGTGTCAAACTCGAGCATTGGCTTGAGAAAGTCAGCAAAAGCCTGCGCCTCCTTGGGATCCCACTCATATTTCTCCGTCAGCACTTCTAGCAGACCCCAGGGCTTCAGCTTGGTAATGTGTCTCAGTTCAGCTAGAAATGAAAGCATGGTGAACAGTTTTCAAAAAATATAAATTTTATCAGTAACCTGATAAAACCACATGAAATAACAACAGAAACAAATACAATCTTTATGCCACTGTCAAATTACCTTTTAGGCATTCCTTCAGCAATAAAATATGCATATAGAACTGATGTGGTTGCTCACTTAAATTCAATTTCACATGCATTCAGCACTGAACAATGCAGTATTCATAAACATTAACACAATTATAGAAACTTGATGGAAGGAATTCGAAGAGATACATGGTTAACAAATACACAGAATAAGACACTGTCTATATTTATCTGAGTACACAAATTATAAAGCTAAATAATTTAAAAAACGATATATTATAATGGATGTTTTGTTCACTGAAATAGGCTGAAGAAGAATCCATCCACCTAACATCCAGGTAATTCTATCACCCACCCACCTCTTTTGTTAAAGAACTCCCTGGAGTACTTGCCACTGAGGGCAATGTGCTTGGGAATTGCCCCCAGGAGTTCGATAATGTGTGCAAGGTGATCCTCATCCCTGGAGTAGTCCTCCCCTGAGTGGGGCTCAAACAGGTAGTCCCCAGTTGCCAACTCAAATGCCTGGAACAGAAGTTTTCAAAATAAATGACTGGGCACATAACTCGCTAGTCCTCAAGAAGAGGAACAAAATTTTGAAATGTGACAATCACCTTGGACCAAGGAATGGACCTAAATTGTTCAGTACAATTTTTGTGAACCAAGTCACACATGTTATTACTAATAGACACACGCACTCTTTTAGCATGTATCAGTGCCATATATTCACACTAGGGGAACATATCCTGCCCCTTTTAGAATTTCAATTAACCCCACTCAACCCAACCAGAGTGCCTAGCCAAAATGCTGTGCTCCATTAATCACACCAACCCATACGATCTTTGCTCTGTTTATCACATAAGGGAACCCATACCTCAACTCATCATCACAACCACCGATCCCAAACATCCCCCCCCCCCCCGCCCCCCCAATACCCACCCTTACACCCCGCCACCTACCATACAAGCTGTACTCCATATATCAGCAGGGGGGCCGTATCCTGCCCCAATAAGGACCTCCAGACAACGATACTGCCTGGTCTGAATGTCTTCTGTAAAATGGTGATGCTGAAAGAACAGCAAGGGGAATTGTTATTTAAGAAGTAAGTACACTGCAGTAGATTGACAAGTCGAGTTTTTTCAACAGTCATGATCCAAACAACCTAAATGACAATACCATAATCAAACTTCTTAATTGATTAGATCAAAGTGAATCTAGTGCACATGCAATAGCCGAGTGATCATGCACTTTTTTTAAACTCATGGGAATAATTTACATTAAAGATTTCATCTATTAATTTTTTAATAGACTTATTACAAATAGTTGACTTACAGTCCAACATGCGTTCCCTAAGTCAGCAATCTTCACGTGGAGCTCACATATCTCAGAGGAAGGGTCAGGTTTCTTGCCCTCTGATGTAGTGCTGATGGCACCTGAAATATGGTCAATACTCACTTTCCATGTGACTTACTATTCTGCAGAATATCCAAATCTACTACATTTACTAAATAATTCTTTTTCCTCCTTTTTTTTTTTTTTTTTTAGTATCAATTCACATGGGTTGGACCAGGCGGGTCTTTAAATCTGTTCACAAAATGTATCCCTGGTTAGACTGTCTTGTTCTTAAAGAATTTATGTTCAAAATTTGAGGAAAAAGTCAACGAATAATGAGAGGACTCGACCCTTGTATTAGCCCGAAAACACCAGAGAAAACAACATGTTCCATCTGGACATGATGTTACCTTAACAAAATTAATGAGGTTAAAAATTCAATTAAGGGACTTGTTTCACAAACAGTCTGCAGTTAAAAGTCAATATTACCAAAGACGGGTGAGGATTTTAGCCAAGATAATTCAATAAGAACCTTAAAGACAGCCTGCCTCCCCCCCCTTCCCCTCTCATTACTAAGCCCCTGTTGTGAACGTCTGTGTAGTGATTGGAATTCCTAATGGTGACATAATTGAATAATTGAGGGCTAATCATTTTTAAAACACACTAAAACCAATGTTGCACAGTCAACTTGAAGTAGCTTTCTGTCCCACTTAGGCTGTCTAGGCTAAGCTCCAAAAAATGTATAACTTCATACAAATCAGACCCAGGCCTTCTTTCCCTTGAACACCCATTTACTTGCCTTGGGAGTTGGAGCCCTTCAACTGTGGTCTATTTTTCTGCTCAGTGGACAATTCAGGATTCCCATTCTCATTCTCACAAGTGTCATTACTATCACCTTGCTCCATATTATCCTCTGTTTTAGCAGGCTCATTGCCAGCACTGTCGTTTGTATTCAACACGTCACTCTGAGATTCGTGCGCTGTCATTGTTGTCTCCCCGCCTTCCTCAGACGAGGCCGAGGAGTGACCGTTGCATAATAAGGGCTGACTACTGGAGTCCCTAATTGTCTCCTGACTATCTGGACAATCAGAATTTTCAATATTTGATCTACTACTGTTCACAGTATTGTTTTGGTTTATTGCCTTGTCTGCCTCCAGCTGACTGGCTGAATCCAAGCTGCTACTGGATTGGCTGGATTTACAGAGACCTTCACCTCTCTCACTACACTGCTTTGTCTCCACAGCATCATCTCCTGAAGCATGGGATTCGCCTTTTGATTCGTTGCTTTCTTTTCCATTGGTATCGTCTAAGAAGAGAAATGAAATCATAAAATTGATGACTCCATTAAGGCAATTTTTGATTATAATCTAAAAAGTGTTTTTTGGGGTTTAAATTCAAAACACAAACATGAGCTTAACACTTTTCTTTGTAAATAGAAAATTAGTCCAAAAGGTCCATGAAGAACATGGAACTGTAAAAGAGCAGTAAAATAAAACCTATTCTTCTAGTTTTTCACAATGAGTTAAAAATACTATTCCAAATTATATCACTTACATTTTTCCCTCACGTACCAATATGGAACAACCCAAGAATGGACAGTAACTGTAATTAAATACTTATGTAGTCTTTTTCTAATCTTATTCTTACCTCCTACTATGGACAGTAACTGTAATTAAATACTCATCCCGTCTTTTTCTAATCTTGTTCTTACCTCCTACTTCCATCGCCTCTGCATTCTGTGTGGGAGTGGTGGCAATATGGTCTGACTGAGAACTGTTCTCTTCCCTCTCCTCATCATTCATTTTTTGCTGTAATAGATAATTAACATAAAATACATATATGCTATAATACACAGGGTCATTCCTTTAAATTTTTGACAACAATGTATTAGCTGTGTATGTGTGCGTATGTATGCATGATCCAAGATATGCAACATCCATTTATTATTTCTTCAGTAATCATTTCCTTTGCGCTCTTTTTTTTATTTTTCAAACTAGATTTGTCTATTCTTAAACATATCAGCACAATGCTATCATTAACCTTACAATATTTGTGGTGTGTGTGTATGTGCGTGCATGTGCGTGTGCCCACGCATCCTTACAATCTTCTCCCCTCCTCCCATGTTCAGCTCTTCCAGCTGCTGCATCTGTTTCTCCAACAGTTCCTGCTGCCTCTTCATCTTCTTCTTCAGTTTCTTCTTTTTATTCTTGGACATTTTACTGGGATCTGGGGGCTTCTCTTTGGGTGCCGTGCTCACTGAAATAAAAAATACTTACTATATCAGTTCATAAATTATGAAGAATTACTGGATAATAAAAGAAAACATACAATATTTTGGTTTTATGAAGTGACATATATTACAAACTGAAAAACTCAATCATAATCCAAGTCAATAACTTGCTATTCCCAAGCTCCTTTTTTCTGAAATCAACTAATATATCAAATTATATTTTCTTAAAAGACAAAATCCTCAAATTCTGACAAAAAATGACTCCTTACAGGTAGGGCAACTGCAACAGCTATGAAAAAAATACAGTACTGTGTGTGATTTGAACATTGTTTTGCCCTTCCAAAAGTGACAGAGTGTGTTTGTTGAGACGGACACAATTGTGCTGCAACATTTTTGGGTTAAAGTTAAAGCCATGGTGTGCCTATGTGTATATCTATTCAGTGTGCCTACACAAAGACGCATTTGTCCATGCACAGCTAAGAATAAAAATGAACAGTACCTGCAGATCCTGGGAGTTTCTGTCCCATCTTCTGCCACTCCACTGCATCTGCTGCAAGCTTGCGAACATGTGCCTCATCCACGCACATGAGAATGTTCTCTGGCTTAATGTCTGTGTGGATGATCTTACACTTTGTGTGGAGGTAGTGGAGCCCTTGTAGAGTCTGGAAATAAATACATAAGTGAGAATTCCATAATTAGACATTTTTAATAAGAGAAGTAAATACAAATGTGAGAATTTCATAAACAATTTTTTTAAAAATAAATTTGAAGGTGTACAATGCCTCAAAGTGGATGTTGTGATAAAAGTGAATTTTTGGAGTCTGGAAATATAGTACAAGAAAATAATTCAAAATGATCACAAAATCTTGATTAAATGTTCATCATGGTGGCAGCCATACTCTTTTTGGTGTTGCCAAAAATTACGTTTTCCATTTCAAATTGTATCAGTCATGATCGCCAACATTATTTCCCAACATTATTTCCCAATATATTAAAGTTTGCCAAAGCAAATGCAATTGGTCCTCCAGTTTTTCTCCCTCACAGTTTACTACTGAGAGTTGCTATTCAGTCTGCCTTTACTCTTTTCACCCTTGGTTAATGAAAATGGTAAAGAGTTACTAGCACAGGCCCGTAGCCAGGGGGGATTCGAGGGGCCTCAAAAAAAAAACACCACCTTTTGCTGGAAAAAGGTCTCCTCTGGGTAAAATATCATCTAGGTACATGGTTTCATGGTAAAAGGTCCACTTTTTAAAGAAAAAGACCCCCCCCCCCTTTTTGAAATTGCTGACTACAGACCTGCAGAAGGACTCTCAAACTAAGTGCAATGGGTCATGGTTTGGTGAATCATTTATGACCGTTCCTCTTTACGCTAATCTACTTCAAAGCAAAGCTTGTGAAGCATAAGAAAAAAAGGACCAAAAAATATCCAACTAAAAAAGGTCAGCATTATAACCCCACTCACCTCACCCTTTGGGAAATGGACTTAACATTTCACCTAACAATTTAACTGGGTTCAATTTGTATGGTTCACATACAATGAACCTCCATGTGAATATTTTTATATGCTTTTAGACAAAAAAATAATAATAATTTTGCTTAATATTCTTTAAACTACTGCACTTAGCATGAGAATCACCTTTTGGCATATTAGCTGCAGAGCTTTACATGATTTTTCTAAATTTTCACACAGGCATAAAAATTTTTTTTTGAAAACCAAGTCATCACTTAGTGCAACTTATAAGACTTATTAGATTTCTTCTTAATCAATTGGAAATCACGAAAGTACAAGTTGTTGCCCCCCCCCCCCCCCCAACCCTTTCTCTCTCAAAGAGAACAAACACAAGTTGAATTCCCTCTCCTTACCTGTCTAATAATGGACTTGACATTTGATAATGGAATTCCTTGGTAGCTGGACCTGATGATCAGTTTCAGTAGGTGATGACCCAGAACCTCAAACACCATGCACACATCTGAGAGACTACAGTCAAGGCCACATACAAAGAAATGTTCACCAGTTTAATGGATATTCCACATCATTTCTCTCCATGGTAACACCTATTCCTCCCCATTACTTTGTTTGGTAACCTTTCATATCCAATTATAGAGAAAATCGAAATCAGTGAGTTACTAAATATGAACAACTCTCTGGACTATATTGGTGGAGACAAACATGGAAAGGAAGTTTTACAAATGAGAAGAGAAAAAACAGAGAAATAAATATGGTGTCCGTCCGTGGTATTAAACAGACTCATTTTAAAGCACTGCAGAGGGCAAAGCATGCAGGACCCTACAACATATAGCCGCTTTCAGTTCAACCAAAGGAACTGATGCTAAGCTAGCATCAGTTCCAATACTCTAATCTATTTATGACAAAGTGCATTGTTTTACTTTTTCTCCACACTGATATAATGCGCAAAACAAGTTTTCAATCCATTTCTAAATCATGCAGTCATTTCAAGAGTGGTAACAGTAAATTGTATGGGTTACATGGAACTACGTTTTTTCACCCATCTCTAAGGAAATATTCACACTCTGATACATTTCAATATAATTAATTCGGTTGGACAATGTTTTTTTTTTTTTTTTTTTTTTTTTTTTTTTTTTTTTTAACGTCATTTCCTTCGACCCCAACAAAAGGATACGAGTGCCATTCACCCCAGAAACTTTGAAGTCATCCAGAAGTTGAACTGTCCTCTCTCTACAAGGATCCTCGGGGTCACTCTCACGAACCTTGAAAAAACACTTAAAACTGGGTTATCAGAATTCACAATGGGCATATGAATGTTCTCTAAAGATAAATACCCTTTTTCCTGTCTAATCGCTAATCTCTTTAAATCCTCCTTCCAGAACTTTTTTTTCATTTAAAAGAGAAACTAACATTGACTTTTTTATCTTAAACTGTCACACACAGTGTGGACTTTACAAATTTGCAAAACATCGAGAACTACACATTGGGCATAATGTTTAATTCTCTATTTTTTTAATTTATTTTTGCTAGGCTCCCTCCGATAATAAAATACTTACACATTTCAGTAATTTAATTTCATCCAATGCTGTCTCAGTGTAATGTTGTGCACTCTTGACAACTTTCAAGGCCACAAAACGCTTCATCCTGAAAAATAAAGAGGAAATTAAGTCCCTGTCAGTCATACACCTATATCCCATCAAAACAGAGAGTTAGATTCTTGAATTCTAAGTGCTTTTCATGCTTCAACCTATTAAGGTATATTTTTGATTTATTACTGTCACTGTATAATATCTGTGTATTCATTGTTGAGTCATAGCCTATTGCAAGTTTTGTACTAGTATATGAGTATTGTCTTCATCATAATTACTATGTTACTTATGGCCATTATTATTACATGATGAAAATTATGCTGATGTGCCACAACTCAGCCTTGCTACTTCTCTATTCCTTCCTCCCAGTCTATTGGAAGCAATCTAATAAATGTGTTGACTTTCCATGGCTAGGCAATTCCCTTGAAAGGCATAAGTCAATAAGGAACTGTTTTATCTTACAATACTAAGAAATGATCTCCATCTGTTCAGAATTTCCGGAATTTTTTTCAAAAGGTTGCCCAGCATGCTATTTTTTGTTTAATGTCAAATAATCCAGATTTATAAAGGACTGAGATGAAAAAAAATTTGACATGCTTCATGAACAAAAAACTAAACAAGTAATGGTATTTCATTATATATTAAAAACATATATCATCTACAATACTAGTCTCTTTACCTATTATTTCTTCACAATTTAGAGATCAAAACTGATACAAACTAACACTTACAAAACACAGCATTGCAAGAATAATGACATTATCTTAACTGGGCATAAATCATCAGAAATCTCCCATGAATTCATAAAGTTAATATTTTCCACAGAGGTTTCATGACCTTCCGGACTTAAAAAGAGAGAAATGAATCATTTAAACCCGTAACCACTGCAAATTTCAAAATGGTTCTCCCTAATCAACAAACCTGTCTACCAAGGGACACTGTAAAACTGGCAAGACTTAGTTACATATATATAAATTATCACTTAATTCACCTTCAGCAACATGAAAGCTGAACCCTTGAGATTTACTCTTTATCTTGCCTGGTCTGAAAATTTATCAAGTCTATTGATTCACCATTTGAACACATTTCCACAAATGGGAGAGAAAAGTGGCTCCATCTTTTCTCCCCTAAGGTGACCAGTAGAACACTGACCTCCAGCTTTGAGTTAAACTGCATGTCCAGATATGTTCACCAAACACACAACCTTCCCTCAACTTTTGGAATTTATCAAAAATAACAAATATGTCCTCTGTTAGTGTGGGTATATTTACTTATAATCTAAGAAGGCACATCGCATCAATTATTTTGCTTATTGACTTCTTCTGAGTCAAACTACCAACAGTTTACAGTCTCTGCATCACCTGCATTGCTGATAGCAATTAACATGGTTAGTATGCAGCATGTGGTTCAAGATAACAGTTCAAGCTGATTGTGATGACTTTCCACTTACTGTAGATCCCAACACAGCCACACGGTGGAGAAATGACCCCATCCAAGCTTACGGACTACATGGTAGCAGTTGTTATAGAGTTGGCCTATTTTCACGGGATGGTAGCCGCCTGAAATAAATGTTAAAAATATCAACATTGACTAAAAAATGCAAATAATACTAAAAAATAAAACAGCCAGTGAGGAATTTGTTATCTGCAAGCAATGAACTATATCGCTGCCTCAGTTGAAAAAAAAAAATTATTCCAGTACGAACAGCCTTTTATCCTGTGTTAGTTTATATCTATTATCTATATCCTTGATTAAAAGAATGTAAGTGAAAGCATGTAAATGCAAAATCCCATCTGTGTCCCTTTTGGACACTGTATCAGTTCCTTAACAAACCTAATGATAATGAGTATATTTATGATATGATGACACAATGTAAATGGTGAATGATACAAAAAAACAGTTTACAATACTTAATTGTCATTACTATAAATGATCAACTCTCTACTAACTCTCTCCTGTAGAATGATATATAACGATAGCTTCATCACTCAGATACTCATCTTTTTCTAACAAGTAAAAACATACTGAACAGGTGAGAAAATACAGCTTGTAATAATAAACAAACGGGTCTATGGTCCGAATTAGCCCACCCTTATCCAATATATATATATATATATATATATATATATATATATATATATATATATATATATATAAAGTCCAATCTGGAGATCTTAATTTGATTATCTTTTAACTGAAGAAAGGTTTTTAAAGATTTGTTGATTTTTGTAATTATCCCTATTTCTCTTTTCCTTCTTTTCTTTTTTCCTCTCTTCTTTTCTATAAAAAACATTGAAGAATAGGTCCACATCTCCTATCAATTTCCCAAATGCTAGAAATTTTATCATTTTAAAAGACAACTTGCTAACAACACCAGGAACCCCAAGAGCATTGGCTATAGCTAGATAGGTCCCATATTTCTTAGCTTATTGCTAAATTCAGAAAATTCCAGACACGGATAAGTGTTATCTTTGTTCCTCTTCTACATTAACATCAGAGAAATTATAAGGATATCAGGAAATTCCATAAAAAATTCAGAGGTACCTATTCCCCAAAAAAATTTCTCGCATTAGAGATCAAGACATTAGTTCAAATGTGAACACTTTACATATTCTCCTCAAATATCTGTCATTCTGAGAGTGAATGTTTCAGACACATAATTCAGACTTAACGGTATTATGTCAGCGCCTTCTACTTACTCCCTAGACCGATTTAATTTTCAGTTGGGCCCAGGTCCAATTTTTCTCTTTTGCTCAGTAGAATTTTTTAAAAAATATCTTTGGTGCATGAAAATATTTTTAACAAAGCAAAAATTCTTACAAACCTGTGCGCTACCAGAGGTACATGGAATTGCCAATTACAGGAACTGTACCGCTGTACAGGACACAGATTTTGATGATGAAAATTGGCTTGAATTCTTTAATTTTGAAACTGGCAACTTCCAACCCATCCACCCCCATTTACATGAGTCTAATTTTTTTACCATTTACCATGGAAATTATCACAATTTATCCAGCATTAGCAAATAAATGTTTTTTTTACACTTAAGCTTTCAATTTCTATACCAAGTATACTCAAAAGACTACCCAGATGAATTTCCATCAAAATAATATTTTCTTGTACTTTATTATGGACAGGTTCAATTCAAATCCTTGCTTTCCCAATAATGATGTTGATTTTTCATTGGAAATGGTCAATATTTTATTAGATGGCATGCTAGGACCTGTTACCTTTACAGTAGTCCCTGGGGTCTTCCTGTTCATCATCATCAGAGCCTAAGATTTCTTCATCTTCTTCCTCCTCCTCCTCGTTGTAATGGTCATCATTTTTCTTCTGAGAGCTACTCCTGGAAACACAAATATTGTTACCCATGTAGAATAAGAACTGTAAGGAAATGAAGTCTTTCCATAAGAATATAAAAACCATAAATAAGGGAATTTTTTTAAATAGGCTTCCATATATTTTCTACAACTAAAAGTTGTTCAACTGATAAGGAGAAAAATATATATTTGCTTGTACTACATTTCTAAGAAAGGAAAACTTACTTTATTAATGAGAAGCAAGATTGCTTCAAGCTGAGGTGCTTATAATTAATGAAAGATGACATTAAGAGAAAATTCAATACAGAAAATTTAATTGAAAAACAACTCTTCCGCCCACTTCTCTTGAATAAATTCTATACTCCGTTATGAAAAAGATGATAAACAAGGCAGCAAAGCTGTCAAATGTACAGACAACAAGAAGGAAAAAACAAAATAGGGTACAGTCAATTCTGATGCAAAAGTACATTATGTTAAACTGCAAATTCAACATCAAATTTTAATTATGCTCAACAGATAATTCCAATGTAAGTAAAATGTGTAACAAGCATAAGGCTTCAGCCCCATAGGAGTTCAAGTTCACACTCTGAAAATGTATAACTTCCAGAAAAAGAAGTCAATTAGACTGCTTTTCCAACTCAGGCTGCATTTTAGTCCTGTATTTCTTTTTTGAAAGTTTGGCAATCATAAGTAACATGGTTTTCCCATAATGGTTTTCATGGCAGCAGCACCCAAAATTGTGTGTTCTTCTATTCTGATGCAATATTACATAATGGTTAACAGCATAATGACAATCAATTTTTAATAATAAAATAAAGGTATCATGGATTTTCAGAAAATGTGTCTAGCATGGGTCTTCAGGCCTGTGGAACTTCAAAGTCACACCTTGAAAATGCCAATATGTGAAAAATTAAACTTTCACAAAAAAACTGTTTAACCGGCAGAAAGAATTACCAAACAGATTGCATTGCCTACTGAAGCTGTATTTAAGTCCCATGTTTCTTTCTGTAATTTTGAGAACAGTAAATGACATGGTTTTCCTTAAATGGTCATCATGGGAACAGTGCCCAAAATAGGTTTATTTTCAAATTTTGATCCAATATTACATAATGTTTAACAGCATAATGATCATCAATTTTTAATAATATCATGTATATTCAGAAAATGTGACTAGCAAAGGTCTTCATGCCCATGGAACTTCAAAGTGACACCTTGAATATGCCAAAATGTAAACTAGACAGCACTGTGCTGAAATGGGTTTATTTCCATTTTTAACACTTTTTTAATATAAGATGAAATAAACAGTTTACTGCCATTTTTATATGATCAACTAAGAAAATTGATGAGATGGGACAAATATCAATAGAACTGTGTCAAATGTCCAATTTCCTCCATTCTGACATTCTGAACATAGTAAATGATTGAATCTGACTGATATGAGTTTATTTCCATTTTTGACACTTTATTACACGATACACGATAACAAGTTTACCATAATTTCTACATAATCAACTAACAACGTTGTAAAGATGCAGGAAATGTCAAACAAACACTTTTATGTGTCTTATTAATTAAATAATAAGACTGTTAACATGCCTAAGAATTGAATTTGAGGAAATGTGAAAAAACAGCATGACTTCTAAAACAATGGCCCGATTATACTAATTTTCATCCTCAACCTGCATATTAGTAAGATTGACCACTCCTGTGAATTTAATGACAATTGGCCTATCTGTTTTTCTTATATTGTGTTTACAGTGTTGCATATATGCTAAAAAGTGAAAAAACAGCATAACTACTAAAATAGTGGCCCGATCATGCCGATTTTCGAACTTGACCTGCGTTTTAGTAAGATTGATTACTCCTGTGAGTTTCATGACAACAGGCCTATCGGTTTTCCTTAAAATGTGTTAACAGGGTTGCATATATGCTGAAAAGTGAAAAAACAGCAAAAATTCTACAATAATGGCCCGATCATGCTGATTTTCGAACTTGACCTGCGTTTTATGAATATTCATCATCTCTGTAAATATAAAGCCAAAAAGTAAAACTGCCCTCCACTTATCGTGTTAACAAGGAAAGTGCACGGCGCCGGCATCGGCATCGGCGACGGCGACGACAGACGCAGGTGATGGCAATATGTACAGACACATCTGTGTCTGTACATAAAAATATTGAGCGAGATACAAATTGGCTTCAAAACCACTTACTGGACTCATAAATTTTCCAGGAAATCAGATTGCCTTCTATACCAATTAAGCCTCAACTCTTTTCAGTGACAATAAATAAAATTCATGATCAACTCCCAGGAAGTATTTCACAAATAGTACATTTTTTTCACATGAAGTGTGTGTGTGTGTGTGTGTGTGTGTGTGTGTGTGTGTGTGTGTCGCATAAGGTGCAGTGACCATTTAAGATATATGTTGACTTTGCATCAGCTTTTCATTGTGGCTCTACTTTTTTTTCTTTTTTGTCTGCATATAATATGATAAAGAATTTCCACTATTTACACTTCACCACTATAATATTGCTTACTAACTAGTACACTTGGGACTGGAATGACAATACCCAATTACTCTACTGGAATAAGAAACAGGCTGATGAACAGATGACTGATGATTATAAAACAGCACAGGACAATTTGCTGCATTTATCCGTTTTTATGCAAATCAAGTCAAGCAAAAAATGGTAAATATACAACCTCACGACTCCCTGAAATCATTTTAAGCATGAATGCAGAAAATGTCAATAAATTCGCAATAAACCAACACTACCAGTTACTAGTAACTGTAAAACTTAAGAAAAAATAAAGAAAAACAAGGCAGCAAAGCTGTCAAATGTACAGACAAAAAACAGAAAATAAAGATGCAAAATAGGTCATTTTGTCAATTTTGATGCAATAATAAATAATGCTTATAATAGCAGTCAGTCAACACTGAATTCTAATCATGCACAACAGGTACCATGGTCAATAACAGGAGCGAACCCAGAGATATTTTCTAATAGTATTCCAAAGTATCTATGTTGATCCATCCCCCATTTTTATGGTCTTCCAACAGAAAAAAAAATAGATACCAGTCAATATAAACTTAATAACCTGACCGTCTTCCGGAAGACCCAGAAGATGGTCTCAATCCACCCCTTCAATAAGATTACAGTTTCAGGATCATGAGAGTTCAAATTCACATGATGAAAGTCTCAATTTTTGAAAAATGATGACAGTGCATAAAATAATATTACATAATGTTTAAAGACATAAAAAACAATACAACTGCTTACGTGGAAATAAAGACAAGACAGCACGGTTCTGAAATGTTTTTTTCCCCATTTTTAACAATTTTTTAACATAAAACAAAATTAACAGTTTACTGCCATTTTTATATGATCAACTAAGAAAATTGATGAGATGGGAAAATATCAATAGAACAGTGTTAAATGTCCAATTTCCTCCATTCTGAGATTCTGAACATAGTGAATGATTAAATCTGACAAACTGCAATGATATGAGTTTATTTCCATTTTTGACACTTTTTTACACAATACATGATAACAAGTTTACCATCATTTTTACTAAATCAACTAACAATGTTGTAAAGATGCAGGAAATGTCAAACAAACGCTTTTACGTATCTTATTAGTTTAATAATGAGACTGTTAACATGCCTAAGAAATGAATCTGAGGAAATGTGAAAAAACAGAATACCTTCAAAAATATTGGCACGATTATGCTGGTTTACGAACTCAACATGCATTTTAGCAAAACTGACCACTCCTATGACTTTCATGACAATTGGCCCATCTGTTTTTCTTATATTGTGTTTACAGTGTTGCATATATGCTGAAAAGTGTAAACAAGACAGCACTGTCCTGAAATGTGTTTTTTTCCATTTTTAACAATTTTTTAACATATAACAAAATTAACAATTTACTGCCATTTATATATGATCAACTAAGAAAATTGATGAGATGGGAAAAATATCAATAGAACAGTGTTTAATGTCCAATTTCCTCCATTCTGAGTTTCTGAACATAGTCAATGAATGAATCTGACAAACTGCAATGATATGAGTTTATTTCCATTTTTGAAACTCTATTATACAATACATGATAACAAGTTTACCATCATTTTTACAAAATCAACTAACAATGTTGTAAAGATGCAGGAAATGTCAAACAAACACTTTTACGAATCTTATTAGTTAAATAATGAGACTGTTAACATGCCTAAGAATTGAATCTGAGGAAATGTGAAAAAACAGCATAACTTATAAAATAATGGCCTGATTATGCTGATTTTTGAACTTGACCTGCATTTTAGTAAGATTAATTACTCCTGTGAGTTTCATGACAACAGGTCTATCGGTTTTCCTTGAAATGTGTTAACAGTGTTGCACATATGCTGAAAAGTGAAAAAAACAGCATAACTACTAAAATAGTGGCCCGATCATGCCGATTTTTGAACTTGATCTGCGTTTTAGTAAGATTAATTACTCCTGTGAGTTTCATGACAACAGGCCTATCGGTTTTCCTTGAAATGTGTTAACAGTGTTGCATATATGCTAAAAAGTGAAAACACAGCATAAATACTACAATAATTGCCCAAACATGCTGATTTTCGAACTTGGCCTGCGTTTTATGAATATTCATCAGCTCTGTAAATATAAAGCCAAAAAGTAAAACTGTCTTCCACTTATCGTGTTAACGATGAAAGTGCACGGCGACGGCGACGGCGACGGCGACATCGACGGCGACAGGGACGGCGACGACAGACGCAGGTGATGGCAATATGTACAGACACATCTGTGTCTGTACATAATAAAAAGAAAATCTTACCCATAAACAATTTATGAATGAATACTTGCTCTGACGTGATCACCTTCTCATCGTCATGAACTCCTCAACTCTCTCAGACAATTCATTTATCTTTCCTGTAATGCACAGTGCTCAGATCACAGAGGCTCAGCTTGTTAGATTCTTAAATCACTTTTCTAAGATCACGCCAGCCTGTTATACAATTACCTCACACAAATTGAAATATTTTTAAATAACTGCTTGCTAAACTGCTTCTAACTTATTGATTGGGAATATGATTTGTCTGAAACTAATAGGGCAATTGTTGAAAATTTAACTTTTATAAATATATATACATACAAAACAAAGCTGATCATAACATCAGTTGGGAGAATGGTATACCTGCCAAAATAAATGTACTGAGTAGCACCAGGGTAGTCACTCTCGTTCTTCAAGTCAAATACGCACTCTGTTTCATCAATATCTGTGTCATCTGAATCAATAGACATGACTAGGATTTCAATCTATTGTCTGGGTAAACATTTGCCTTCATATAAAATATGAACTAATACATCTCTCTCTCTCACACACACACACACACACACACACACACACACACACATTCATTTTTTTCCTGTTATTTCTTTTCATTATTTTTCAATCTCATGATACACCCTGTCTTTCAGAATCTGACCACATGCACTAGTGTTGCAATAATTGCTAAAATAATCTTAAGCAGCAAGCTGCACACAAAACTGTTGGAATTCAAGGACACAAAATGGAATATATAATATGGCATCCTTATCTTCATAACCTCATTTTTCCTATCAAAGCTATGTTTCAATTCGATATTACACATTAAAATGGGTATTTTTAAAAATAAATGATCAATTTACAGCTATTATCATTAGTTCCTCCATTTACTATGTAATAATAATAATATGGCAAACATGTACTTATTCTTGACAGAAGTCAAGAATATTCAAAACAATTTTTTTTAATTTCATGTGCCAAGGTTAAATGATACAGATCAGAGTGGTTATATATATATATATGCGCTAAGAGGCTTGGCTTTGAATATGTATCATTTTCCCACCAGTGTCCAAAGAGAAAAATTGACTCATCCTCTGTGTTATCAGCCAATCATTTTAACCACATATTAGCTAAGGAACATGTTTTGTCGTCTTTACCAACATACAAGTACACAAACAATCTCAACCTTGACATGGTTAGAGTACTTAATGTCCATCATTCTCACCAAATAGCAAGGAGTTATGTACAGTTGTTTAGCACATTTCTGTATAATGGGTAAAATTAATGACAGTAATTTTGGCCAATAAGATCTCTTTTTAAAACAGTGTGTTTAGTGCTTTTTAACTGAATGTCGAGTAACTGAATGATTTCCATCCACAAAGCATTTACATGGAGAAATCCTGGCAAACATTACTGAAAAATCAAATACAGTAAGCCATTTATATGAGTGGTACTTTTTCCTTTAGCAGGAACACCAAACAAAACCATAGAAACACACAGAATTAGCTACACATGCACTGCTGGAAGCATACAGTTTTTGAGCCTACCAAGTGAAGTTCTTCAGAACAACCAAGTTCTGGTAGCATTTCCCTGCTACATGTGAATCTATATATACCACACCTGTGTTAACTATAGTAACCGAGGTTAATGTCTCGAACATCTGAACACTTGGATCCTGCTTAAACTTAACACAGTTCATCCAGTTCTGTATATAGACAAACTAACTATGAAACTTGGCTTACCTCTGACAAGCGCCAAATCTCTTTTCTTCACCCACTATGAAGAAATTCTGTTAGAAGAACAAATTCAAAGTCTTCCTCACCTGACTGTAAATCTCTATTTATATTTATTGTAAGAAATTATGTTGGATGTTGTTGGATATTCTGCTTCATACATGCTAATTCACCCCTGTGTGAATGAAAAAGGCTTCTCAGACAGCCAGTAAAATTTATTTTTAGCAACATTTCTTTGTCGACATTTTTTTCTCGTTCTTTTTTCCCCTCTATAGCCTTGTTAAAAATATGTGCAACAAAAGAACACTTTAAAAAATCTATACATTGACCAAGATCCATCAAACTGAACAGCACCATGTACCAATTTTCTCTTGCACCATCAAGTAGTCCCGCCATTTTTGTGCCTCATAGCTCCCATACCTGAGCAATGAACCTCTATTCCCAAGCAATCAGCCCTTGCATACCTGTAAGTGAACTGGGGTCCCTCAGAGACAGACCTTCGGAATTTCAAGACGGCTTTCTTATCTTGCTCCCCTGCCTGTTTCTGTCTAACCATCCTGACATCCTTGTGTCTGATCAATGTGCCAGCACTGCTGATGATCTGGTATTGATCTTTCAAAGTTTTAGCCAGGATTATTGCATATTATTACGCTGCTCACTACTGACAGGCCCTGTGAAACAGTAGAGGTACATACCATCATGGTGGAAGAATATATGGATCTTGGCTGTTCAATGTGTGCCAACACAACTACCACAGCCCCTACAGCCGAGGTGGAGTGGTCCATACGGCACACAGAACCAGATGTTACGGTAATGATTGTGAAATTTCGGTCCTTCTGTTGCTCTTTATGAAACCCGTGCCTCTCATGCTTACAGTGACAATTTTGGCTCTCTCATTAACTTTAAACAACTTTAAACATATCCGGGATACCTGCCCCATTCAGCTGATAGTTCCAAATGTTATGGTAATGGCTGTGGAATTTTGGCCCTCTTCCTGCTCTACTATAACTCCTGACCGTCCTACTCACCATGACATTTTGAGTTTCCTACTAACCAAAACCTCTTGTAAGTTAATCCACTGTCATACAATTAACATTTAAGTCGTTAATTTTACAGAATTTTTATCAGATGCTTAGGTATCATCCTCCAAGGTTTTAGTTCATTCAAAACAGGAAAAATCCTGGCATCACTTCTGATATGTTGTTATTATCTTCAACAAAAGAGAAAATCAATGAGAGTATGTATAAGACATTGAATAATTTTTTTTTTTTTTAACATCTTTATATCTCATTGTAAAAACATCTACTGGGAATTTTCCTCCCCAGAGTGCTTTATCTTTTACAGATAAGGGGAGAAATCAATATGTGACAGAATTAGACACAGGGCTGTTACTCAAACACAATGGATTTTCCCCTTTGGCTAATTTCTTTCTGTTTTCTCTGTACAAGATGGCAGGCAGAAGTATGTTTCTATCTTTGCATTCTAAACCCCATTGTTTTCTGAGAGGTACATCAAATGTGTTCTAAACCACTATTCTTTTTGAACAGATCAATACATCACAAGCCCTCCATAATAAGAAGATAAAGAGGTTCAAACAAGTGCCAAATTCAAATTTTTTTTATTCAAAAATGCATTTGTTTGACAGGCAACATGATTAAACCCCTAGAGTTGTGAAAGCCTGAGTTATATTGCAGATTTTTAAGTACTCCTGCAAACACAATGTGCGTTTCCATGGAAGAACAGGCCTTATAAAGTCTCAGTGAGCTTATCTGGTCTTTCTACTCAGATTAAACTATTTCAACTTGAAACTTTTCTGAACAAAACTGCTCAACAGATACTTTCCCCTGATAGCACCAAGATCCATACCATAAACAAACAATTAAGAGAAAAGCCCTTATGGGCTTACATCTGAGCTGAGAACAAAACTCAAACTTACACCAGTGGTTTCTGAAGCACAACTAATTTTCACAGGAAAGCATTCAATTAATGCATTTGTTTCCAAACAATTACAATTCCCTTAAAGACTCCTAGTTTGCACTCTGATTGCAATATACGACTAGGTCAGTCTATTGATATAGAAAACAATGACTAACTATAACCCATGAAGATAAAACAGATATCGAAATGTGCAATGACTAATACTAGAGAAGATCTGACTTGTACATTCAATTCCAAATTTGATACCTAGGCCAATTGCCTATACTATGAAAGTTTCATGGTTCATTAATCACTTGTGGATATATGAGAAATAAGATTTGTGGGTGATTTTGTTTTTATTGAAGCAAATCTATTTTTGTCATACCCAACTATTACAGAAGAGCCAGGTTTATATTTCCCTTCACAGCAAGACCATTATGGTAACACATCTCATAAGAAACCAAAGCCATAAAAGCATAATACCATTCATAATACCATTCATAACTGACTTTTAATTTGTGTTGACTTCTCCACTTATTGAAATGATAATTATAAAACAATGTTGACCACTGAAAGGTGACTTGTGTTAGATCAATACAGACCAATGACAAAGACAGCTTGAGAAAATATTCAATGCTCCAAATTTCTGTGTACTTATTATTGACAAGCACTTTCTATTAATCGCTACATCACTATTTTCTTCAGAACTTTTAGCACACTGCTGTACAGAAAAAAAAAGAGGTGACCTCCCACACATTAATAACAGAAAACCCCAGCTATTCTTTTAGAACCTAAATGCAACAAGTGTATAAACATAGTTCTCTCTGGCAGAAATCTACTAGTAGACACATCTGTACAACATGCAGTACTCATTCATAAATTTCAATCAACATCACATAATAGCCCAGTATTCAATCTTTACTTACGCCCCCCCCCCCCCCCCCCCCCCCCCCCCCCCCCCCCCCCCGCAAAAGATTTGAATAACAAGTCATAACACTTTTCCCATTCTTTCCAACAAAGAACTGTGACTATATTCATATTTTAATATTCATGCATAAATAGAATAATTAGCATAATAAATCTGGTACAGAGACAACATACCCAATAAATATGTGGTGCAATCCAGTATTATACCACACAGGATTTAGCTTCCAAGTTCTAAATAATTAGTAATTTATCTAATTTCAGGTAGATAAGCTGTTTCAAGTTGAGCATAACCTTCAAAATGACAAATCAAAAATGTTTTTTCAATAAAAAATCACCCTAAAGAAGATCAAAGTTTTAAAGCATATACAAGTTATTAAGCAAACTTTATAAATTGAGATCTACAAATAAAACTTTAAACTTGTCGGGGAAGGTTTACATAGAGGATATTGGTTCAAAAAGTTTGTAAAATACCTACAGAAAACACATTACAAGAAATGATGCTCCAGGAATGATGCTCCTTCAACCCAATTACACAGGGTGGTACTTACCGCAGGCTAAATTTACTGCCCATGTTAGCTGGTAATGTTATTGTTTATCCCAATCTGTCATGTCTCCTTCCCCCAACACATTATGAAGAGGTGAAAAATGAAAACTCAAACCAAGAAGCTGAGGGTTTTTCTACTGCAGCCTTGTTAATCTAGTTATGTTCCTTTTTTCGCCAGTCTTATCGTCAATGTCACCAATGGTTACTGTGCTGCTTTTTAATCAGCATTCAATGTCAGGAGTCAATTTAGGAGGAACACATGCACGAGAAACAAAACCAATTATGCAATGGTCATTCACAGGGTCATCCTATTTGAATCCACTGCCTGAATAAGGCCTGAACACTTGTCTTTGATAAAATTACTGTTTAGGCATTACAAAGTCACTCGTTCAGTTTCATTTGAAGTTTCTTTTTATCCTCCCAGTTTCCGCAAATACTGTCAACAGATAAAACTATCTCCAAGAATGATGCTGCCTCATTAGTACATCTCCAATTACGCTTTTCTAGAAAACCTGTAGGATGTTGTAATTGGATAATATTGTTTAATACATGTCTTCATTTGTACTTTCCTTTTCCTGTCACACTAGTCTGCTAATGAAGCCTTTGCTTTTTCCCCAACCACTACTTGTCAGAATGAATTTCCAATAATGCACCAAGTTCATCAATTTCTTCTCTCTCTTAATTCTCCATATAGCCCGATTTTTTTTCCTTTTTTGCTTATGCCTCCACCAGCTGCATTACCACCATACCAATCAGTTGCACAATAAATCTTCAAACTTCTTTTTTAAGACAAAAAAATGACCAAACTATTTTTCTTCCCTCTCCTTGCTACAATGATCATAAATTTTTCTCCAGAATCATCTTCCTTACTTACACTAGCCCCATTCACACGTACATGGTTAATCGAGATTTAGGGAATCGCGATTCTAACGCGCTTAGCTAAATTCACTTTTTTGCGTTCACACATGTAAAAACGAAATCGCGATTTACCTTGCTAGATCTGGTAATTGCAACTGTGCTCGCTAGGGGAGTCACGGTATATCCTGTTGATCATGCGCAGTAGCTGCCTTCAAGACCATGCTTTCGGTGTGTACGGTGTTATTTTCTGTTTAATATTCTCATCGGCCCAAATATTTGTTTATGCTGCCACTGAGTTTTCAGACCATACTTCCTCTTGGCCATTTTGCTGACTGCGAAGAAACTTGAAATTGCGTGGACAGTTTGTTTTCTTTCACTTTCCAGTCGGCGAATAGCTGTATTTAGCTAATGTTTCGTTTCAATTTATACCCGACATGAAATAAAATTTATTGTATTGTATTGTATTGTACTTTCGATAGAAACTATGCACGCGCCTTAAGTCCTCAACTTCCGGTGTTAACATCGATCCCGTTCTCACTAGGAAATTTTATATCGCGATTAAAGTTTACATCGATAGAATCCACCTCTCGAGTAGGATTAATTTGAATCGCGATTTGGCGTCTCTACTGCGTTCACACTAGAAGCTTTACATCGATAGAATCGCGATTTGGCACTAATCGCGATTGAAAGTGTCTCGTGTGAATGGGGTTACTGTCTCTGATCAATTACTTGATAGACAAACCTGTCCATACTTTATTACAAAATGAAGCTGTGAAATTCAAGTAACAATGTTGCTATCAGTTTTTCATAGAAGTGCCAGTTCAGCTTACGAAAAATCTACAATATTACTGCTGCAAGCTGGCATCTGTAAGACGTCTATATTAGCTGCCTCTGTCAGTCTGTTGCCATGAAATAAAGAGTATAATCGTCTTGGTTTCCATTACCTATTATCAAGTCTTCTGCTGTTAAGCCCTTATAAATAGCCCCTGTGCTCCTGTGAGGTTATCAACAGTGGACTGATGCACTGGCAGCACAGGTTGTAACTTTCTTTCCTGGTTTCTTAGATTTCAGAGTTCCAAAGTCAACAGCCTAGGAAAATTCTGGTTTCCAACAGGTCTATATTGTTCAGATATCATGGACAAGCTGTTACTTTTTGTCTAAATTTACATGTGATACCAGTGTTGTATTATCTAATAAGTCTGTGTGTTAGTCTTACGAGACGTGCCTTTGTACTTGTGAATGCTGCATGTTTGCAGTGGTGCACCAGCTTGCCACAACAATCTCATCTTGGATTTAAATCTTCATTTCGGTTTTTCACCATGACTTTTTCTACGGGAATCTTTCGAGCAACTTGGCTTAAAATCAAGAGAGATTTTGGGCGATTTCAGAGAGTGGGAACTCATCACACAGAAAAAAAGGCACATTAGCAAGCACAGTTTGAAAACATCACAGCTGATAGAATTTATCCACAATTTTTTTTCTGGATGTTTCACAAAAATTCTGTAGAATAACAGTATTTTACACAACATCACACATTCACCATGGTTATGCTTTGTATTGCTTTTTAATTACAATTTAAGAAGACATATGTCCTGTGCATACATTGCAGTAAGGTTAACCCCATCTCATGCATATTAACAAGATGAACAGATTAAGCCATACTTTCAATTAGTTCTGGTCTCAAATTTGCCTAAATCATCCACAAGTTGTGTTCTAATAAGTCAACCACCTGTCTCTTTGGCACAAAAAAAAAACATTTTTAAATTTTCTGAAATCCTTTGAAATGTATCAAATGTCCTTGATGATAGTGTGTAGGGTATACCTTATAAACTCACTAGTGCTCAAGGTAACCAGAGAGAGTAAAACAGTTTAATTTCCCACTGCCAATTGCAATATAATATGAATTATTCAGTTCCATTATAAGGTCCTCCTGAGAAGACATACCTCAATTACTAATTCACCTTCATGGGCATAACATGGACTGCAGTTTATCTTAAGGAAAAAAATCAATGCACTATCACCTTACCTGACTGGCAAAGAAAAATGCCAAAATTGCAAGTATGCCAAAACAACTAAGTTATGTTAAATTGCCCACACAGACTAATTTAAAATAGAAAAAAATCAATGAAGAAGCAATCAAATATTGATCTTGAAACCCAGAGTTTACCATCTTTGCACTGGTCATAACGAAAAATCATATTAATGGAGAATATTTATGACAGGTTGTTTCCCATGGAATAATAGAAGTTAAATGAAGAAGTATGTGAGTGTGCATGTGTGTGAGAGAAAGTGCACACGAATGTCAAACTGAAGTATGTGTGTGTATTTGCACATAATATAGCCACACTATAAACACTTAAATATGTCCAAGGTGAGGAGCATGTCTTTCATCATAATACAGCACCATGCCTTTTGTAAAATGTTTCACCAGTCTCTACATACTTATGCACTTCCAGAGTGTTACATACAAGCCTACATGAAACAGTTTGATGAACACAAAATGGCAGTATATGGATTCTGAAAAAGTGATCAATAAAGTTTAATAAGTGTTTGAGATTGATGATGCATATAATTTCACCAAATATATTGAAAAAAACAACGACCAGAAGAACAAACAAATAAGCTAATCAATGGATACATTATGTTACTTTTCTCATAGGAGCCACCATATTGTACAAG